>NC_134017.1:1236544-2443088 GCF_040712315.1 Castanea sativa | reverse complement strand
AGAAAAGTTTATCTCATCTGGTTATATTCCCAGCATCCATTAGCTGGTGATAGGAGATGGCTTATTGATTGACTGGGCAGTCAATGGCTTGATATGGATTGATAGGCTAAAAAGTTTTTCAGCAGTGTCAGTTTTATGTTTTCCTGATATTTAGGCTCTCTTTTATTTTCCCCCTTATCCCCCTGCAAGTATGTGTCTTCTGTCGTTCTGATTTAGATATCTAATTCTTGTTACAGCATTTGGCCGATTTGCTTGCAGAGCAGCTTTGTTCACTGGTATGTTATAAGATATGGTGTTGAAGCTCAGAAAAAAAAGAAGAAGACAAATTACTGTGTTTTGTTTTCCTCTTCTTTTTATCTAATGTGCATAATGGTACCTGCTCATGCAGATGAGACATGAAGGGTATCCTGTGGATGATCAAATCCGAACAAAACCAATCCGAATGAATCTTGCCTCAGGCAGCCAATCAAATGCTGCTGGAGTCCTGCACAATTCAGTAGCTGAGATGCAGCAATACCCAGAAGCAGTTTCTGGTCAACCATCAAATGAAGTTGCAAAGCCAACTAACAGTGGTAATGCCTCTCTAAACTCATCCCAGAATCCTTTAGCAAATGCAAGGATGCTGCCCCCAGGAAACCCCCAGGCCTTACAGATGTCTCAAGGACTCTTGTCTGGGGTTTCAATGCCCCAGCGGTCACAACAGCTGGACCCACAATCATCACTTCATCGTCATCATCAGCAGCAGCAGCAACAGCAGCAGCAGCAACAGCAGCAACAACAACTACAACAACAGCAACAACAACAACAACAACAACAGCAACAACAACAACTGCAACAACAACAACAACTGCAACAACAACAACAACAACAACAGCAACAACAGCAACTACAACTACAACAGCAGCAGCAGCAGCAGCAGCAGCAGCAACAGCAACAGCAACAGCAACAACAACAGCAGCAGCAGCAGCAGCAGCAACAACAACAACAACAAAGCCAACATCCTATGATTCAACAGCAGCATCCCCAGTTCCAGAGGTCACCTATGATGCTTGGACAAACTACACTTTCACACTTCGGGCAGAATCCCAGCATACAGTTGGGCAATCACATGGTCAGCAAGGCTTCCCAACTTCAGGCGTTACAGCAGCAACATCAACAGCAACAGCAGCAACAACAACAGCAGCCACAAGTGCAAAGGAAAATGATGATGGGACTTGGAACAGCTGTGGGTGTGGGAAACATGGGCAATAACATGGTTGGTCTTGGGGGCCTTGGCAATGCCATGGGCATGGGAACTGCTAGGGGAATAGGAACTGGAATGTCGGCACCAATGGCACCTATTTCTAGTATAGGGAATGTTGGCCAGAAACCAATGAATCTTAGCCAGGCTTCAAATATTACCAGCGCAATAAGCCAGCAACTTCGATCTGGATTGCATCCACAACATGCTGCTCTCGTGGCAAGAATGGCACAGCAGAATCGAGCAAACATTTTAGGGGGCCCTCAGCCAAGCCTAGCTGGGATTTCAGCAGCCAGACAGATACATCCAGGCTCTTCTGGTCTTTCAATGCTTGGTCAGACCTTAAACCGGACTAACATCAGTTCAATGCAACGGGCAGCCATGGGGCATATGGGTCCGCCGAAGTTGATGTCGGGGATACCAGGGATGGGTATGTACATGAACCAACAGCAACAACAACAGCAGCAACCACAATTACAGCAGCAACAGTTACAACAGCAACAGCAGCAGCAGTTGCAGCAGCAGCAATTGCAGCAGCAGCAATTGCAACAGCAGCAGCAACAGCAATTTCAGCAGCAGTTGCAGCAGCAACAGCTACAGCAGCAGCAAGAAACCACCTCACCACTCCAGGCTGTGGTCTCACCTTCACAGGTGGGCTCACCATCGACCATGGTAATACCACAACTGAACCAACAAATGCAACAACAGCAAGCTAGTCCTCAGCAAATGAGTCAACGAACACCAATGAGCCCTCAACTGAGCTCTGGGGCAATCCATGCCATGAGTGCTGGTAATCCAGATGCCTGTCCAGCTAGTCCACAGTTGAGCTCTCAGACCCTCGGTTCAGTTAGTAGTATTGCCCACTCTCCTATGGACCTACAAGGTGTGAATAAGGGCAATTCTGTAAGTAACGCATAGTGAAGCACAAAAGTCTCAGGGTCTGCTTCAAGTGCTGGTTCAAAGCCTTTCTTGGGAAGGTCATTTTTAGTTCTTGATTTTAGTCAGAAAAACTAGTACCTAGAAAGTAATAAATCTGATTTCAAAATGCCCCATGCTTTACTAAGTGTATAAACTAGCTTGTAGGCGTTGCAATGCAAGGGGTTCATTTATGTGAATGTTATATTATGTGACATTTGAAATATTTGTAGTATAATTTTATATTAAAAGAAGTCATGAATTAGAATGACCAAACTTGATTATTTAGATGTTTTAGTTGCGTGTATACATTTTAAGGAAAGACATAATTCTTACAGAGATGAAGGAACACCTGGGCATATGGCCTGGGATAGGGTCTTAATCTTAAAGCTTAGTTGAGTCGAATTGATGGTATTGTAACCTGTTAGTTTAGTGATTGATGCCATTTTAATTGCGACTCACTCACATTGTCAATTGGGCTATCTCATACTTAAAGCATCTTAATGAATCAGAACATAATCAACACCTAGAATGAAAGCCAGTTTCTTTTCTTTCATTTTATTTTTGGTTGGATTTTAAGTTGTAATAACGTATAGTATAACGCTGTGTATAATATTTTACTGACAAATTAAGATAAATTAAAATAGATTGCATGTCATTCTAAAAAAAAAAAAAAGATTGCATGATGCAAGCCTGGGTAAAATGTACAAGCGGTAGACGAAAAGAACCCAAAAACCATCCAAAAGGTTAGAATTACTAGTTTCAAAGAAAAAAAAAACATGCGGCTTTTCTCCATAATGTGTATCAGCTTTAAATTGAATCGAACAATTTAGACATGTAAAAATACAAAAATTCTAAGGATTTATTTCCAGCGACACTGTTTCTTGATCCACAGGCATAAAGTGCAATGATTATTGCACTTTTTGGAATTATTTATATGTCTTATTGTACTATTCAACTAGTTTTTAACTTTTTTTTTTTCCTTACACTTCCAGCAAAAAGTTTTCAATTTCAATTAAATAAACTGTTCTCAAATCAAACTTAAGAGTCAAATGAGATAACGCAGTAGAAGGGTCCTAAAAGACAGATTTAGAAAAGAAATGTGGGATGTATGCCCTTACCCACCTTCTTTTGCCATGGCTTCAGTTTTCTAAGCCATGAGACTTGACATCATCACGGCAACATAAAAAGCACATTCCATCAACTGGGTCATTGGCGCAACAGTCAAGATCGCAGGTGGGCAAGTGGAACTTTGCATTTTCTACTTGGTTTATTTTTGCGATCACCTCCACTATAGAAAATACCGAGTACTATAAGTATAATCTATAAACCCCTTTATAAATCATACATGGTCTATTACAATTCTCATAGCATAGGAAATGAGCCCTTTTGGAATTTTTATACAATTTGATGCAAGAAATTATAGCAGGATGATGAAATTCATTTTTAAATTTCAAGAAACTAAATCATTTAAAAAAAAAAAAATTCAATTCACTTCATTTGTCAAATTAGTCCCTAAATTTTAATTTTTGTCAATTGAGTTCCTCATTTTATAAAAATTAATGCGTAAATTAGTTTTTAATAGACAATATCGTTTAAACATTCTTTATTATTAAAAAATTAAATGAAAAACCTTCATGAAATTGTCATTTGATAGATCTTATTGTTTGATGAATACAGTAAAAAAAAAAAAATTACATTACCCTCCCTTGAGATTTTTGAAAATAGTACTTCCCTAAATGTTTGTACAAATGACATCTTCCTCTTGAGGTTTGTATGAATAGAACAATAGTACTTCCCTTGAAGTATGTATGTTTTAAAAATTTTAATATTTTATTTGTATAAACTTAATTGTTGCTTTTATTCAAAGTGTTGGAGCATTTTAATATTAAATAATTAAAATGAATAAATGCACAAAGTATGTATGTATTAATTAAAATCTCTTTTAAAAAATTTAATATTTCATTAGTAGAAACTTAATTGTTGCTTTTATTCAAACTTTAATGGGGATTCAAAACTTTTGAGGGTTGTGTTAACGATAAACCTCAAAGGAGGGTTATGTAATTTATAAAAAAATTATTTGCATAGCTTCATATATATGCTAATAAATTTGGATGAAAGACCCAAATTGACTTCTTTTAACAAAGTGAAGACTTAATTGAAAAAAAAAAAAAACTAAATTTTAAAGACTCATTTAACAACTGAAGTAAAAATGGGTCTAAATTGAATTTTAACTAACAATATAGGAAGGAAAAAGAAACCTCTCTAATATTTATTACAAAGATGAAGCGAAGTAGTAATTTTATAAGGTGAAAATATACTAACGTATTTTCTCGTTATTGGGTATCTTTGCCACCACCATGGTTGAACAAATGAGAAGAATAGCCGCAAAGAGAAAACCTAAGAATATAGAAGTTTTAGAATTCATTTTATTTTGAGTTAAAATGCTTCTCACAAATCTTACTACAAAGATTTGAGAAAGAATTTGCCTTTCCATGACCACTATTTATTTAGTTGGAAGAATAGTAGAAGTAAAAAGATAAAATGTGGATAAAAGTTTGTAACAAAAAAATTGGTAAAAAATTTCACACCCAACTGGTAAAGAGTGATATTAGTGGAAGATTTAGTTAAGAACCAATAAAAACTTGATAGCTTATTGTTTTGAAAATTTATTTTTGTGTACGTAGCATTGCTCTAAAATAATGTTAGTGGCCAATGACAATTGTAGAGGATATGCCTAGCATGCATGGTTGAAGCGTGGCAGCAGTGTTTTGTTAGGATTCAGACATGCCATTAGGCCCGTTACATGCAGAATTAAAGGTTCGAGCCTATCCATTTTCTTTTGGGATTGCGGGGGACTTTGGGGCAGTTTCATTGAAGGCCCAAGGGTGGACCAGTTTGATGCATTTAGGAAGCCCATAGAAATGGGAAGGCCACAATGTAACCCTTGTTGTAGTACTAGAGACATTTTTGTTGTAGTTTAAATAGCTTGGGTTGAATCTATAAGCCCCATTCAATAGGTTCAATAGCTTGTGGAAAAATTTATATATATTTTTAGTGAAAAAAACCTATTTATTTTCTATTTTGACTTGACCAATTTTCAAAACATTAACATCTAATTATTTATTGTAAATTCTATTTCATTAAAATATCAAATTTTCTTACTTAAATTTTTTTTTTCTATCTCTTCATACACTATAACTATCATTCACTTTCTCTATTTATTCTTGAGAAACGCAAAGAAAGAATAAAAGATTGAAATGCACAACTACAAGTGGTTGTATATATTTGCACAAATATGGTAGCAAAATGGAAGTATAAAGCTAATGCGAGTGATTTTTGGGGTTTGTTAGGCAAAATTTAGCTCTTAGGCCATTTTACTATAGTTGATGCAAGTGCTCTAACACTACGAATTCAAATTTCCTATCCTATTTTTTGTGTTCCATCAATCATAACTTATCATATATTCAATTAACTTCCTTATAAAATAACCAAAGTTAAAAAAAAAAAAAAACACTTAATATAAAGAGATACTATAATTGGTGAAACATAAAGTGAAATTCAAAAAATAATATTACAGAGCATATGTTTTTCTAATACCGCCCACTAAGGTAATTAGGTTGGCGTCTCTACTACACAAGCTATGAACCCTTTTCAGCGAACGATTACTAATGGGCCGTTGGGATGTATTAGAGGTTTGGAATGGGCTGCCAGGTGGGTTTGTTGCAATCACAACAGGTACTCCGTTGTTGAGCCATGGGCTGCCATTGTGTGTGGTTTATTTATTTTAATTGCATAGGTCTTGATTGGGATCATTATCTTAGCCCTAAAACTGAAACTTGATGACAAATTTGAGACCACACAATACTATAATGAACTAAGCCGTTCATAAACATTTCGAGCTTGGCTCAATTAAAAACTCGTTCATGTTTATTTGTTTATAAATAAATCAAATTTGAGTCTTAAGGTCTGTTTAGTAAATAAACAGAGTCCAAGCAAAAAATATTGTTCATGAATGGACTTGTGAACGATAAGACTCAATAAAAAACAAATCAAGCTTAGGTTGGCTTATGTGCTTTGTAATGATTTCGACATGGGCTTGAACAATTAATCCATATCTTTCCAAGCCTTAAATTAATTGAGTATTAGGACCACTCATCTAAACTAAATAGGCTTGGCATTATACTTAGTATGAGCTTGATAATGTACTTGTATTGGATCTCGATCTCAAGAGCTTGATATTGAGCTCGAGCTTGGCTTGACTAATGAATTAAGCCAAGCCAAGTTGAGCTCAAGCTCAAACACTGTTTGTAGGCTTGGTTCAAGCTTAAGCCAAGCTTGATTGTTTTTATTTGTTGTCGAGCCGAGCTTGAACATTCAATACTCGGCAAAGTTCGACTTGTTGACAGCCCTACTGATAGTTGTATGGTGGCTGTGTACAGTTAGTTTAGGTCACTTAGGCCATTTTAAGTTAAAAAATGTAAAAAAGATCCTAACAATTTTATTATATAAGTTTTACAAATTCACATATGATCAGTGGGTTTTAAAATGTACAATAATATGTACATGAAAAGCTTCTTCCACCTCTTCCAAACTTGGCTCATTCTCAAACAGCCTTAAAAGCTCTATGCCTAAAGTGAATTCAGCATTGACACTGTCAAATTCTCACACCACCACACTACCAATCCACCATGATTAGCCATTACCACTTACAAGAGTTTAAGGGGAAAAAAAAATGTAACCCCCCCCCCCCCCCCCCCATTTTAAAAATGTTTTTTTCAATCAATAACTTCGAGACGCATACCCTTATGCCCAGGCTTATGGAATAATTTCTCCAGGTATGAGCTTGAGGTTTTTTTATTTTATTTTATTTTTTTAAATTCTATAAAACTTTACAGAAATCTACGAATAGGAAAAATGGAAAATAGAAAATAATGATCCTTAAACTCACAATTAAGAGTAGGATAATACAATGGGGTTGTGCTCTAAACCTTTATCTCTAACATGGACCAAAAGGTTCTACATATATAACAACCACACTTATTTATAAAACAGAAATAGATATGGCAGAAGATAGTATTCATGGTACCATTTCACTATCTACATGCCAACTTGATCATTGAAGAAATCTCAACATATTCCACACCTATTCATGGTTGATAATTTGAATAATTTTTCTTTAGGACAATGTTTTAATGCTTCAATATTTTATTAGAGCATTGAATGGAACTTTTCATGTTGTGTCCTCACATGGCTTCTAGTAATATCTTTCACACTAGGACAGCCAGACAGTGCCATGGTGAGCTCAAGCTCATCCTTCAGCATTTGGATGACTTTTCTCACCCCATATTCCCCCTTCGCTGCCAACCCATAGATAGCAGGCCTTCCAATCTGCAATAAAATATATAGATTACAATAGGGTTTAGAAAGCTATGACTATGAATAGTAAAATTCTCAGAGATTCTTATATATCAGAATCCACTTTGAGATAGAGAGAAGAAAAAATTGAGTGTTGATTGCAAGTGTGAGTGTTGAGGCTTAAAACTGCCTAGTCATGTCACTCCCACAACTATATCCACTACTCTCAAAATGTTCAATGATCTAGGAATTTATCCTGAGCAACTTACAAGTTTTTTATTTTCACATGCAAGTTAGACAGAAATTAGTTGAGGTGCCACTCAGATCAAACAATAAGTTGAAAAAAAAAACTGGCAGTCTAGCAGCCGAGTATGATAGAGCTGCATGGCATTAGTTGGTTTCACAGACATCTATTGACACTTGAAACTCACATAACAGCAATTACACAAATGCATGACTGAAAATTACTACTTGTTTGCTTTAAATAGCAACTACACGACTGACATTTCATGTGAATAAATAGTGCAAGAGAAGATTCATAAGTTAGTTTGGGGTGGAGAGCTTACAAGGACGGCTTGTGCGCCAAGGGCTAATGCCTTGAAGACATCTGTTCCTCGCCGCACTCCTCCATCAAGGAACACAGGAACTTTCCCTCCAACAGCATGAACCACCTGCAACCACAAGGTACCTAAGTATTCACAATTTCTGTCCTCCTTAGCATGCCAAAGAGCATACTAGTTCACTCAAGTCCAAACAGAAAATTCCTCAGCAGGAATGAATGAGCACGTACATTTCCTGTATTAAAATGATAAAAATTCCTACAGATTGTTATGTTAAGGATGCCTAGCTACCGCATTACCACCTACAAAGTTTCCCTAACCCCTAATACTTTTAACTTCTAACAATAAAATGGGCACAGAGATGCAATGTATCTACTGGTAAAACCTAGTATCTGTGTTTACACCTACGCGCTTAATGAGTAAAAAAGTCTTATACTAAGCAGTAGAAATAAAGCTTTACCTCTTCCAGAACAGTAATAGTGGCAGGAGTATAATCAAGCTGGCGAGCTCCATGATTTGAGACAACAATCCCAGCAACACCTACTTCTACAGCCTTTATTGCTGCCAATAGTAGTATTATCAAATGTTAAGGATATCTGAATGTTGCACAGAAAGTAAAGCACTACCACAACATTCAAGGATCTGAGTAAATTATCAAGATTATGTAAAGACACAGAATTTAAAGTGATTTACAGTGAAATGTTTGGCAGAGTGGACAGAGGAGGTAATAATCAGAAATAAAAATCACATAATCAGGATGATTGACAGGGATCCTCTACTAGAAAGTTTGAAGGTCAAAAGGATGACTAACTGACATTTGCAAAAATGATGAGATGCAAATACCATAAAATGGAGGCCCTACCGTCTTCACGAGTGAGTACCCCCTTGATCAGAATTGGCAACTTTGTTATAGATCTTAACCATCCTATGTCCTGCGTATGTTGTAATGCACTAGTTAAACTCATAAGAATGTAAGAAACCATGGCCCTTGCGCACCCCCTCATTGAGAAAAGGCACTTCCAATGGTATCTTGAAGCCACAACCTCAGCATAAAGTTATAAAAGCACCAACTAAACTACGTAATGCTAAAATCAGTTCTATTATTATTATTATTATTATAACTAGTTTTGAAAATTTCGGTTCTAGGAAATCAACTTCTTTCCTAGTTCCCAAAATTTTATCAACAGCATATTACAAGGTAATCAGAATAATTAACTGGTTTATACCCTCCAACACAAAGAATCATCAAAGGTCCTTTTGGCAAAAGCTTCTAATTTTGAACCATCATCCTGCAGAAAAGTAGATTCATTGAGTAACTGGAAATTTTTTTTTTAATTAAATATTGAACTTCAGTTAACATGTATCCATTCATGTAAATTCCATGCATCTGGCACACTTAAATGTGAAAATTAGGAGTTGAACAATTCCACTCACATTGTCAACTTTAGTTGATGAGAGGCCTTCAAAATTCTTTATCTGCAGTAAAATCATTCTGCAGAACTTATTGCAGTCATATTTCAAATCAGATTTAAGATAAAGCTTATTGTGTTGGTATGAAAGGAAAATAAATACCATTACATGTAGAAATATATACCCAACTGTGAAGAAAATAAAATGATTAGTGTTGGAAAAAAAAAGAAAAAAAGATATCTACTTGCTCTTTATGTCTGCTTCCCTTCGACCAAGCCTGGGAACATCAACTGTCAGGACAATAGCCTTGTATCCATTTCTTTCAGCTCTCTGAACTAGCTGAGCTGATACATCTCGGCTCTTGTATACCTATTCCCAGACGAATATCAGATTAGAGTGTGAGTTGCTAACAATTTGATCACCAAAACAAAGACAAAACAGCAACCAAAAGGATAAATTTATTGAATGAGCTTTTAAACGCCAAAGAAGGATGAATACATATAATTGAAAAAACCGAACAGCATTGCAGCTGGAAGCAACCTCCTCGATAGTGCAGGAAGACATGGAGGACAAAACCTGCAATGAAAAATTAACTTACAATTCATGCACCTCAGCAAGAAAATTAGCTCCATATTTGTCAAATCAATACCATTATAGTATTAGACACAGCTGCTGCTCTGGCTGTGGCAATCTCTCCTGGAATAATCACAATGAGTAAGTAAATTAGAATCCAAACAAATGTCAACTGAGAGTGAGAGCCCTTCCAAGAAGATTTGGACCTTCTGGATGTGCCAACTTGTGCAGACCAGATGGAGCGATCATAATTGGCGCTGAGATGTTGTAACCCAATACAGTAGTTGAAAAGTCTATTCTGCTTACATCTACAAGCATTCTAGGCCGGAATCTGAGAAGCAATAGAAATTGATCAGGAAATCATTGTAACTAGTTTGCAACAAAAATCGCCAACAGAATTAGCCGCAGCATACGTAATTCTACGAAATGCTTCCACATTCTCTTTTAATGTGTATTGATCCTCAGCTCCTCCAGTATAATAGTCATAATGCATTTTCGGAAGAGCTTGCCTTGCCAACTCTTGAAACTCGTTCACATTAACAGGTTCACCCTCCATTACCCTGGAAACATGAGAATTAACGATGTATTACTGCTACTTTCCAGTGATCTAGTACTAGATGCAGTCTCAAGTGACTACTCCATTTAAAGACATTGATTATGATAGTTTCCATAATAGCAATAATTTCCTAAAATAGGTGATGCTCCTTGTTTTGTGACAAAAAAGTTTTGCTTGACCTTGTTTATATTATAATATATCCGCAGAAGCGCACACCAGCTTGAGGCAAAGTTTGGTTTCCTAGCAACTCTAAATTTCTTGCCCAAAATAATGCTACATTGATGAACTATGATCAAAGCCATTGACAAATTATATATTGGCCATTTCTCACCACTAAATTTTAAACAAGTCAATTTCTAGATCACTGACCAATTAAGCAAAATAATATTTTAAATATCTACATAGGCACATTCATATGGGTTGGTAAGATATCCCAAAAACATTAAAATCTTTTTTTCTTCTCTATGTTGAGTTCATGGCATACAAAGTAGTGAAGAGCTAAAAGATTCATCATGGCACTTACATAACTAGCATCAAACCAGCTAAATGCCTAAAAGTGCATCAAAGCCATTAAAACCAATAAAAAGCATGATGATCCATAAAGTAACATTCATTGCAACTCAAACAATTATCAAGGATTTTTTTTTGGGGGGGGGGGGGGGCTAATGAGGATGGATCCAAAGCTCTTCAAGCACCTGATTATTTCCCCAAATGTGTGCAATCTCTAGTCTAACTCACTATGTAATTCTATGTAATTACAGAGAGAAATTCCTTGGAGAGTGACTCCAAAATACTAGCTAAAGGCTTTGAATCCAAGACCTCATAAATCTCATGAGGTCTTAGAGATCACTAGGCCAACCCTTGGATTTATGGTCAAGGAAGTTGATAATGATCAAAGTTAAGCAGCACATACCTATAAGAAACGTGAAACTCTTAAAGATTTAATACAATCTTAACAGCCAATGAAGGTTTCAGGCAATGACATTGACTAAAGTTAATGTAGGAGAAATGTGTGTAGTTGTAGTTCAAAATAATGTGTGGCTACTTTTAAATTAAATATAAATCTAAAACGAGTTAAATATGTTGGTGGGCTAGTGTGCTTTCTATTTTTTGATCCCACACAAGACAGCTTGTATTAAAGTACAATGCCTTATCTGGCCTGTATATTTTCAAAACAAGAGCTTTGTAGTGGCCAGTACATTTTCATTCACGTGGCATGATTGCATAGAGCAACCATATTAGTATATATAAAAGATTCCATCTATTTTACACAAAAAAACTTACTTTTTATTTTTATTTTACATCATCACTTTTACAAAACATCCACATCAGTTTATCTATTATATACACTTCTTTTATTGAAATAATATTTCTCCTTCCTTTTTCTATTATTTCTCACTTACCCCCACCTAACACCCCCAGTTTTTTCTAAGTCATAATACACTCCCCTTCTTCAGTTCTTATCTCTATCTCTGCCTCTCTTTCTTCTCCTTTTTTTTTTTTTTTTTGAGAATCTTTTTCTTTCCTCTTCTTCTTTTACAATTTGAGTTTTATGCTTTTATTATAGATGATGGTTTTGGGTTGGGTTTGAATAAGGGCAGTGATTTTGGGCAGAGAAAGCAAAATTTCAGTTTGGGTTTTTCTTCCTCTTCTTCAACATCTTCTTCTTTCTTTCTTCTTTTTCTCCTTCTTCTTTTTTCAATTTCGGTTTGATTATTTATATGAATTTGTATATGGGTTTGATGAATTTGGATCTAGATTTAGAACGATTTTGTTATGTGTATGTGAAGATTTTGGGTTGGGTTTTCCGGTGAGTTTTGATTGACTTTCAGTTGGGTTTGTCTTGATTTTGAATTAGGTTTTCTAATTGCTTTTTTGTTTATTTTGAGTTAATTTTCTGTTAATTTAGGGTTAATTTTCTGTGCTAGGTTACAGTGTTTGGTGGTTGGGTGGTTATTTTTTGCTTCCTTATTCTGACGCGTTGGGTTGTTGTAGACGTTGGGGAAGCTGCTAGTTGTTGTAGAAGAGAGAAAAAAAAAATATTTGCACAATGAGCAGTAGTTGTGTATATATATGTACGGTTACTGTTCATTTGCATGAGTGTATATTTGCACATGAGGTATATTTGTACATTTTTACAAAGATTAATGTGGGTGTTTTTTTGGTTAAAATATGCCAAATTAAGCACTTTTTACATTTTACACATTTTTGCAACCAATGATGGTAGCAACTGGCAATGCAATCATGATGGAAAAAGCATTTCTTCCTCTATTTCTTTCTTTTTGTTGGTGCCCATTTTTAACATGGGTCAGCAAATAAAGCCCCAAGCCCACTAGAGAAAAGCCCATGAAAAGCAAGGAAGAAAGGACCTAAAGGACTTGCTACTAGATCCACATCCTAGCCAAGCTAGCTAAGTAACCAAAGAAAAAAGGTTTGCTACAGAACAACCCAAAGAATTGAAATAAGCCGAGGAAGCCCAGATTATTTATATAAGAGAATTGGAGGCTCTGAGCACTCCATGAAAAAAAGGGAGGGAGAACAGAAAGAACTGCAGAACACGAAGGTCAGTAAAACCATTCCGTAATTTCGGACATCGAGCAGTGTGAAGAAAATGATGGGTCCCATGGCTTTGGCTTGGTGGAGGGAAGGGAAAGTCCCAGAATTTGTGCATAAATAAGAATAGAACAAAGAAAACAACAACAACAGAGAAAGTCATAGGCATTAGAAGAGAAAAATAGCAGCAAAGTAGTTTTGAAATAGTAGAAAAACCCCTTAGCAAAATAGTTTTGCATGCACCACTGAAGTACTTCCTCTCTCCCAAAAAAGACACTCCTCTTTGAGCTTCATAGCCAATCTGACTCATGTTCCAAACTCCACAGCTTTGAGCTAATCTTAAGCAAAAAGGCTATGGGAGTTGGGAGCTAAGACCTTTTTGGCCTTTGTCATTCTGTAGAAAGCATTATATTTATATTTGTTCTAACCCATTTTACGAAGTATATATATAAATATATATGTATTTGTATATTTATGAGTATGTATGCTAACATGTAGCGAACTAACATTTGCTTGATGAGAACTTTCTTTGGGCTTTAGTGTCTTTTTGTGTAGACTTGCAATAGTAAAGAAAACATGTTTCTTCTCAGAAAGTGGAGAGCCTCAATGGAAAGCAGAGTACTGTTCCTTTTGCAGAAAGTGGAGAAAGCCTCAGTTGAAAGTAGAGTAACATTCCCTTTGCAGAAAGCGGTGAAAAGTTCACTTTAACAGCATAATAATGTTCCTTATGCAGAAAGTGGAGAACAGCCCCTTTTGCGGTAGTTGAAGAGGAGAATAAGCTAATTTTGCAGCAGAGCTTCTTGGACCAGATTTAATGCTTGAGCACATACTGGTAATGGAAAAATGGGACTCTAAAGCCTATGTCCCGAAGATGTCAGACCTGACTTCCATAAGAAAAGCCTAAGAGTGTTTGGATACCGCTTATTACTGAAAACTAAAAATTAAAAATACTGTAGCAAAATAATTTTTACACGTGTGAATAGTGCCATGAGACCCAGTTTTAAAGAAAAATTGGTTAAAATCCGTACTTGTATATCTCGTGAATAGTGCATGAAACCCATATAAAAATGCAGCCGCTAGCACAAATGCAGACGCGTTTGTATCCAAACTAACACCTAGACTAAAAAGATGTCTAATAGATGCAAGACACATGGCTTGGTGTAAAACATGAAAAAAAGGACCCTCAACACTTTTTAATTGACATCAGATGAGAGTTGAAAATAGAATTCCAGACTCAAAAGTTGCAAGATCGTCTCCATGAACCCCTTGTTTCATCATTCTCTCTTTCCGGAGCAGTCACTATTTTTGATCCATGCTATGGATTGTTTCTATATTTTACATTTATTGGTAAAGACTAAAGACTGCAAAAGGAAACAAAGAACCATGGGCCATCTTACTTATCACAACAATACTAATTCAAGGCTTTCCAAGTTAAAGATATGTGGTGGAAGTAGTTGCTGACTTTGGCAATAATTCTCCACTTTCAATCAGTTTTTTGTTGTTGTTGTTGATAATTTGATAGTTATAAACAGATACTTGAGGTTTCTTTTTTCTAACACCTGCTCTTTTTTTTGGCAACACCCATGCATCAATGAGCCCATCTCTCTTCTCATCAAGCTTGGCTCCATCACATTAATCAGCCTCAAGCCAGAAGTGAATTCAGCATTGCCGCCGTGAAATTCTCTCACTACCATGCTACCAATCTTCCATGATTGGTCTTTACCACTTATAAGAATTTAAGGAAAAAAAAAAGTCCCCCATTTCAAAATGTATTTTTCAATCAATAACTTTGAGACGCATATTCTTCTACCCAGGTTTATGGAATAATTTCTCAGGGTATGAGCTTGAGCTTGCATTTTTTTGTTTTATTCTGTAAAATTTACAAAGATCTACCGATAGAAAAGTAGAAAATATCAATCCTTAAACTCCTAGTACAATTTAAGAGTAGGAGAATACAATGGAGTTCTGCTCTGAACCCATATCTTTAACATGGACTTCAAGGTTGCATATATAGAACCAAATTTATATATAAAACAGACATAGATATGGCAGAAGATAGTATTCATGGTCCAATTCCACTATCTACATGCCAGCTTGATCATTGAAGAAATTTCAACAAATTCCACACCTATTCACAGTTACTTATTGTTAACAATGTGATTACAAATGTATAAGGTATTATAGATGATCTGAATCATTTTTCTTTAGGACATTGTCCGAATGCTTCAAATATTTTATTAGAGCATTGAATGGATTTTTTCATGCTCTGTCCTCACATGGCTTCTAGTAATATCTTTCACACTAGGACAGCCAGACAGTGCCATGGTGAGCTCAAGCTCATCCTTCAGCATATGGATGACTTTTCTCACCCCATATTCTCCCTTTGCTGCCAACCCATAGACAACAGGCCTTCCAATCTGCAATAATAAATATATAGATTACAATAGAGTTTAGAGAGCTTTGACCAAGAATCACAAAATTTTAAGAGGTTTTTAAATATCAGCATTGACATTGGGATGGAGAGAGAATCAAAAATTGAGTGATGAGGATTAACACTGTCAAGGCGTGTCACTCCTACAATTATATCCAGCACTCTCAAAGTGTTTCAATGATCTAGGTATTTATCTTGAGCAACTTAAAAGTTTTTTTTTTGCACATGCAAGTTAGACGGAAATTAGACAATAAGTTGAAAAAAAAAAATGGCAATCTAGAAGCAAAGTACGATAGAGCTGCTTCCCAAAAAGGCATCAGTTGGATTCACTGACATTCATTGACAGTTGAAACTCACGTAAAAGCAATTACACAAGCGCATGACCAAAAAATACTACTTGTTCTCTTTATATAGCAACCACATGGCGGACATTGCATGTGAAGAAATGGTGTAAGAGAAGATTCATAAGTTAGTTACATGAATTAAATAGTTTGGGGTGGAGAGCTTACAAGGACGGCTTGTGCACCAAGGGCTAATGCCTTGAAGACATCTGTTCCTCGCCGCACTCCTCCATCAAGGAACACAGGAACTTTCCCTCCAACAGCATGAACCACCTGCAATCACAAGATGCCTAAATATCCACAATTGCTGATTGAACTTTGGCATGCCAAAGAGCATAGTGTAACTCTACACAAATCCAGACAGAAAAGTCCTGTGCAGGAATGCATGGCCACGTACATGTCTTGCATTAAATTGCTAAAATTTCATACAAATTTGAATGTTAAGGATGTCTAGCTATGGCATTACCTCGTACAAAACTTCCCTAAACCCTAATGCTTTCAACATCTATATTGAAGAAGGAGCACAGAGATGCAAAATGTAGAATCTGTGTTTACACACCTACACACCCAATGAGAATAATATTCTTATGCTAAGCAGTAGAGATAAAACCTCACCTCTTCCAGAACAGTAATAGTAGCAGGAGTGTAATCAAGCTGGCGACCCCCATGATTAGAGACAACAATCCCAGCAACACCTACTTCTGTCGCCTTTATTGCTGCCCATGACAGTGCATCAAATGTTTAGGATATTTGAACGTTGAACAGAAAGTAAAGCAACCATGACATTCAAGGATCTGAGTAAATTATCAAGAGCGTGAAAAGATGCAGAATTTAAAGTGATCTACATAAAAATGTTTGACAGAGCAGATAGAGGAGGTAATTGTGAGAAATAAATCACACAATCAGGATGATTAACAGGCCTCCTATACTTGAAATTCCAAAGATAAAAAGGATGGTTAACTGAAATTTTCATTGAAAGTTTAAAGTTTCAAAAGGCAGAGAATGTTCTTCCTGTTACTAAGGGAAGGAAAAAATAGGGAAGATGCAAAATAGAGATGTGAATATCAGTAATAAAGCTTGACCTTACCATCTTCATGAGTAACAATAGTGATAGTATAATAATGATGAGATGCAAATATCATAAGATGGAGATCCTACCATCTTCCCGAGTGAGTACTCCCTTGATTAGAATTGGCAAGTTTGTTATCGATCTTAACCATCCTATGTCCTGCGTATGTTGTGATGCATTAGTTAAACTCATAAGAATGTAAGAAACCATGGCCCTTGCACACACCCCCAGCAAGCAAAAATAAAAAGTGAAACCATATAGGCACTTCCAATGGTATCTTACACCTCAACCTTTACATTATAAAAGCACCAACTAAAACACATAATGCTAAAATCAGTGTCAGTAAAACAACTAGTTTTGAAAATTTATGCAGAAGGAGAAAAAAAACTATTTTCCAAGTAAAATCTTTCAAACATTTTTGCAACAGCACATTAAAAGGTAAGCAGAATAGGTTACTCGTTTATACCCTCCAACACAAAGACGCATCAAGGGCCCCTTTGGAAAAACCTTCTAAAATTGAACCTTCATCCTGCAGAAAATTTTATTCAGTGAGTAACAATAAAAGCTTTAGCTTTAAAATTTTAAAAATAAGATTAAAACTTCAGTTAACATGCGTACATGTGTCCATTTTTTAAAATTCAATGCATCAGACACATTTCAATGTGGCAATTGGGAGTTACACAATTTCACTCACATTGTCCACTTCAGTTGATACAAGGCCTTCAATATTCTTTAACGGCGGTACAATCATTCTGCATAACTTATTGCAGTCATATTTCAAATCAGATTTAAGATAAAGCTTATTCTGTTAGCATGAAAGGAACATAAATACCAGTACATGGAGAACTTTATACCCAACTGTGAAGGGAATATAAATGATTAATGTTGGAAAAAAAGAGGAGAAAAAATCTACTTGTTCTTTATGTCTGCCTCCCTTCGACCAGGCCTGGGAACATCAACTGTCAGCACAATAGCCTTGTATCCATTTCTTTCAGCTCTCTGAACTAGCTGAGCTGCTATATCTCGGTTCTTACATACCTATTCCCAGACGAATATCAGATTACAGTGTGACTTGCTAAGAACAGGATCACCAATACAAAGACAAAGAAAGCAACCAAAAGAAAGTGTTGCTGCTAAAGAAATATACAATTCATTAATGAAATTATAAGAGCTAAAGAAGGATTGAATACATATATTTGAAAAAACCGAATGGCATTGCAGCTGGAAGCAACCTCCTCGATCGTGCAGGAAGACACGGAGGACAAAACCTGCGATGAAAAATAACTTACAATTCATGAAACTTAGCAAGAAAATTAGCTCCATATTTAAAAATCAATACCATTATAGTATTAGACGCAGCTGCTGCTCTGGCTGTGGCGATCTCTCCTAGAATAATCACAAAGAGCAAGTCAATAAGAATCCAAACAAATTTCAACAGAGACTGTGAACTCTTCCAAGAAGATTTGGACCTTCTGGATGTGCCAACTTGTGCAGACCAGATGGAGCGATCATAATTGGCGCTGAGATGTTGTAACCCAATACAGTAGTTGAAAAGTCTATTCTGCTTACATCTACAAGCATTCTAGGCCGGAATCTGAGAAGCAATAGAAATTGATCAGGAAATCATTGTAGCCAGTTTACAGCAAAAATCACCAACTGAATTAGCAGCAGCATACGTTATTCTACGAAATGCTTCCACGTTCTCTTTTAGGGTGTGTTGATCCTCCGCTCCCCCAGAAAAGAAGTCATAATACATTTTTGGAAGAGCTTGCCTAGCCAATTCTTGAAACTCATTCACATTAACAGGTTCACCCTCCATTATCCTGGATACATGAGCATTTATAGATGGATTACTTTCCAGTGAGTTAATACTAGATGCATTCTCAAGAGACTACACCATATAAAGACATTTATTATGATAGTATCAATAATTGCAAGAATTTATTAAAATATGTGATACTCATGTTTAAGGCCTTATGATATAGCCACAGACCAGGTTGAGGCAAAGTTGGGTTCCCAAGCAACTCTAAATTTCTTGCACAACGTAGTATTACTTTGATGAATCATAATCAAAGCCATTCACATACTATGTACTGGCTATTGGCCATTCCTCACCAGTCACCACCATTTTAGGCAAGGCAAGTCAATTTACAGTATATATTTATATGGATTGGTATGATATCCCAGAAAACCTTTCTTTTTCCTTTTTTTTTTTTCCTTCTTCTTTTCTATGTTTTGATCATGGTCTACAGAGTACTGCAGAACATAAAGATTCAACATGGTACTTACATAAGCAGAATCAATACCAGTTAAATGCCTGAAATCACTCCAAAGCAATCGATAACAATAAAAAGCATGATGACCCATTAAAGTATTAACATTAATTACTAATCAAAAGATGGTCAAGCAGACCATGATCAAAATATAAGCAGCACTTACCTACAAGAGCTGAGATTGAAAGTCCCTAGAGTTATTACAATCTGAGCAGCCACTGAAGGAAAAGCGTAATGATTTGGACTTCCTACTCAAAAAGAGTAAAAATCTAAATTGAGTTAAATATGTTAGTGGGCCAGACTCTAGAGAGCTACTAGGAGTGGTGTAATTTGCACAAATGGGCAAGGTTATAATTGTCATTATGATGAACAAAGTCGCGTTAAAACCAGACTCTGAAATTAGGCCACCTCAGCTGGATTCAACCCAAGTTCTGTTCCTCCCATATTTGAGTATTGAATAAAAAATATATATATTTCTAAATGATAAAATATGCAAATTATTAGTTTTTACAAAAAAAAAAAAAAAAAATAGTAGAGCATTTGAGCACGCGCTCAAGTTAGTATATATATAAAAAATCAAAACCTCTGCAGATACCATAATTTTTCACATTAGCACAATACAATATTTAAAAAATAAAAAATAAAAAATAAAATTAAAAGCACTTTTTTTCTTAACAAAATAAAACTTGATACTTGACAAAGGTCTTGTAACTGAATTGACACCTTTCTATGTACAAAGTGCTTGGCAGTTTAGGGGAAAACGATTTGAACTGCGAGGTTAACAGCATGTTGTAATTATTTCTCAAAAAAAAAAAAACCTGATAATTATCTCTTCGTCTTTTGGATAAAACCTAGGGGTGTCAATTCGGGTTAGCATGTTGAGTTCGTGTCGTGTCGAGGTAGGGTATTCGACTAAATGGCTCAACTTGAACCCGACTCATTTAATAATCGTGTCATGATCCTTCAACCCTAACTTGACCTGTTAATAAGACGGGTTGACCTGACCCAACCCACTTGACATGCTTAATAAACGGATCATGTTGGGTTAACACGAATGTAACACAACCTATTTTAACCTGCATAATATTATATATAACATCCCATTAAGATTTTTTTTTTAACATCCTAAAAATAGTGCATACACTTCAAGTTTTCAACCCACATTCAAAATAATATAGTTCAACAAAAATATAACATCTATCTAGAAATAAGTTCTTTACACCCCAAAAGAAGTGCATACACTTCAACCTAAATTCAAAATAATATAGTTCAACAAAAATATAATATCCTCAGGGTTTGTAAAGTTTCAATTTTCAATTATATCCTTTGTAAGTTTTTGTAATTACTCATTTTTCTTTTTAAATTTAAAATATAGGTTGGATATAAAAGGTATTTGACAAATCTAAAATAAAATGAATATTTATTTGTTATACGAGTTAAATGAGTTGTGTTTTAAATGGGTTATTTTGTGTTGACACAAATAAATTAGTGTGTCAAACGTGTCTATTGCGGGTTAAGGAGTTGATCCGCTTATGACACATTTCTTATTGTGACGCTTTTGAGTTGACTCATTTATGACTCAAACCCATTAAGACCTAACCTTAACCCGCAAAAACCCAAGTTAGGTTCGTGTCGTGTTCGCGGGTTAGGTCGAACATTGACAGCCCTAACAAAACCTGATACTTATCTTTAAAAATGAACAAAGGATTTTTTTTTTTTTTTTTGGTTGAAAATAACCCTAAAAGCCAAACTATTTTGTTAGTTAGCACACTTTTGAAATTATTTGGATATCTAACAACTCGAGTCCAAAGGACTCGATTTTGGAGTTATAAATCGAGTATAAATTACTCGATTTTCTCGTCGTGGCAGCAGTTGAGGTGGACATCTGGTCCATGTAGGCACCGAGTTGGACTCGGTTTAAGAAATCGAGTTCATTGGACTCGGTTTAAGAACTCGAGTCTCCTGGATTCAATTTAGTTTTAATGGAAACCGAGTCTTTTGAACTCGATTTTCCTTCAGCCCTCCACGTGTCCCAGATCACTCAACACTCACAGATCGCTCCCCTTAAACTGGGTTTTCCCTCTCACTCTCACTCTTCCCTCTAACTCTTCACTTCACGATCTCTCTCACTCTCTCATTCACTCACCCACATTTCAAACTTCCCTCTCATCTCACTCTTCAAACTTCAAAGACCCGTCGCTCTGTCTCTGTCCGTCACTCTCCTTCTCTGTATTTTGGGTGGCTTCGCTAGTAAGGACTCCATGTCTATCACAAGTAAGGACTCTCTCTCTCTCTCTCTCTCTCTCTCTCTCTCTCTCTCCATAGTGTTTGCTTGGTGTTTGGGCTTTAAGAAATATGGCAAAACCGACAAATTTTGATTTCTTTGTATTTAGTTTTTTTTTTAGATTAGCGTGGACTTATGCCTATGTCTTAGCTGTAAAGGAATAGGAGTTAAAGTTTTAATTTTGGAAGCTAATAACCTGTTGTTGATGATTTGATGCTTGTGTTTGTCCTTATTTCCTTATGATTCTAAGAGTTTGTTTGGCTAATTTACTTTGTTCAAACACAATCTGTATTTTGTAAGTTTCACTCAAGCCATAAATTCAATGTTTTTGTTTCTTTTGCAAGGAAAAAAAGTTTACATCATTGGTATTGATTTTTTTTTTTTTGTATCATCCAACTTAAAATTCATTTAAAAATATGTAATATGCCATTTGATTTTGCATAATGATAGAGACATTCATTAAAGCTTGCTATTTGTTAAGTCTCTCTCAACCCTCTCTATGAATCTCTTCTTCAAATTTATAATATCTAATACCATGCCCATCTTGCATAATCATATATAACTGAGTTATATAACTTACATTTTAGACCAAGTTACAATTTCAACAACAAATACTGACATAGGAATTATATTTGTAGCCTTTTGTAATGTTTTGTGGCTGAATTCTTTTAAAATAGAGTTCTGAACATGTTTATATCTATTGTGGGTACTAAAAAGACCTAAGTAAGTATATGGGCATTGGGCTTTGTTGATGGGCGCTAGTTTGTTTAGACTAAAAGCCTCCTAGAACCGTAACTCGGCCCATGAGTCGAGAGTCCGAGGATTCGTCCGAGGACGAATATCTCCTTGGACAGACCCACGATGACCCTAGGATTCGCTAGAAAGATCAAGGCAGGGTTACGTAAAAACTGTTGGTTAAAAGGGGGACTTAGGCGCCTCCAGACGCAACGGTGTGAGGAAAATATCTTATGAAAATGCTACCACCTCCATATTAAAGACCCTACACCTACCTCCCTGACCGCATTAATGGGGGAGTGACCCCTGAATAGTAGAAGTCAGCCTTCTTGTTGTGATTTAAAGACTCCCAGAGGGTGGAGGATGGGATAGATGGCTAATAAGGTGATTTGTGTGACACGTGGAGAAAGAAGGAAGAAGAAGAAGAATTTAAGGAGGAAAGTGGGCAAAGAAAGGCAGGAGATGAAGAATTGTGCCCTTTAAGAAAGAAAAAGACAGATAATATACAATTTGTCCTCGGCTTACGTCCGAGGAGGTTTGTTTTGCCCAGTTTGTCTTTATTTGCAAGCACTGTAATATTTTGGCCTGTTCATCAAGTTTCGACTATCACTAAACTAGATTTTGAGCCCACACTCTACAAATTTCATTGTTTAAGGTTCATTGGGCCTAAGCCCACGTGTGTTTTTGGGTCCAGGCGCAATTGTACACTTACATACCTATAATATATTTTAGCCTGTAATATTTTAAATTATAAATGTATATGGACCTATCAGTTACAACTCTTGAAGTATCAAACAGAAACTTGGTTATGCATGGTCTTCGGACTACATACCTTGTGGAAATTGATATCTTATTATTTGTTAAACAGAACCTTAGTTATGCCGGGTCCTCAGGCCTTCTACTTTGGGAAAATTAACATCTTAAGTTACTATTACTAAGTGTCAAACAGAAACTTGGTTATGCATGGTCCTCGGACTACATACCTTGTGGAAATTGATATCTTATTATTTATTAAACAGAACCTTAGTTATGCCAGGTCCTCGGACCTTCTACTTTGGGAAAATTAACATCTTAAGTTACTATTACTAAGTGTCAAACAGAAACTTGGTTATGCATGGTCCTCAGACTACATACCTTGTGAAAATTGATATCTTATTATTTGTTAAACAGAGCCTTAGTTATGCCGGGTCCTCGGGCCTTCTACTTTGGGAAAATTAACATCTTAAGTTACTATTACTAAGTGTCAAACAGAAACTTGATTATGCATGGTCCTCGGACTACATACCTTGTGGAAATTGATATCTTATTATTTGTTAAACAGAACCTTAGTTATGCCGGGTCCTCGGGCCTTCTACTTTGGGAAAATTAACATCTTAAGTTACTATTACTAAGTATCAAATAGAAACTTGGTTTTGTAAGGTCCTCTGACCTCATGCCTTGTTAAGATTGATTTTTGATTTTTTGTCGGACAAAACTCTGGTTAAATTGAGACTTAAGTTATATATCTTTAAGTGTTGGGCAGAAATCTGATATATCTTTCAATTTTTCCAAACTACTGAAAATGGACCTATTTATCTCGTTCTTTCTGTTCGCTGTCTGCTAATGATAACTTTATGGTAAACATAAAGATGAAAAGATGAAACAAACATAACTCAAATGAAAATCAAATCAAATTGTTTTCCATTAATCATGTCAATATATACATCATTACATGGAAAATTTCAAATATAGAGAAAAAGAAGCCCTAAGCTCGGCCCTAAGCTCGTGGAGGGGGGTCTTGCTGAGAAGTACTGCTAGCCTCGGTGCTTTTCAGTTCCAATTCAAAGGTAGACAGGACTTTTTTCCCTTCGTCTGTTGTAGTGATTGGAGTAACGATAGGCTCCATACGTTGGCTTAGGCCCTTCTTGGCATCCCCACCCCCTTCCTTCTCTTTATTGGAACCTGAAGGTTCTGTAGGATTTGGAACGAGCTCTGGGACCACGAGAAGAAGAGCAGGAGGAGCTGCACCAGGAGCAGGAGCAACAGCAGGAGCGTCTTCTATCTCCTGTATGTCCAGAGGAAGCCAAACGTTCTCGGATTTCCTCAGCTCGGAGGCTGAAGGAACCCCTGCTACGTTTAGAGCTTCCCCCAGACCTGCTGACAGTATTCTCGGCACAAGACCGCGAAAGCCTCTGTCAGCTGGTCTTCTGTTGCAGCTACCCCTTCCTCATAACTCGCCTGCTTGGCGGCCTCTAGGGAGCGCTTGAATGTGCCGGCCTCCTCCTTCATTCGCGTGAGCTCCTTCTCCAAGTCCGAGCGTTCCTTTTGGGCTTGGGAGAGCTCATCATTCTTTTGGTGGAGAAGCTTGCGCTGCCCTTCTACTTGGGTCCTCATAGTTCTAAGGCTGGCCTCGGCACCGTCTCTCTCTCTTTTCAGATCAGCCATCTGAGAGGTGAGTTTCTCATTTTTTGCGAGGACCTGGCCTAGGGACTTCTCAGTCTCCATCAGAATGTCAGCCTCTATTCTGGCCTTCTTCCGAGAGTCCTCTACAAACTTCTCGGCTACAAAGACTTCTTGAATAGCCTACGATAAAGTGTTAGAGAATTAGATATAGCAGAACACTCATTAATAATCCGATATTATGAAAAATGAAATATTCATGAAAGGTTAAACTTACAAGGGCTAATTCTCTTTTTAAAGACAGGAACAGCTGAGGTTGGCTCATTTTTTCCAAGGTTTCCATGTCCTTGGGCAGTAGAAGAGGGCGTTCCAACGCGTCGGCTAGGTGATGGGCGTGGCCTTGTTGGACTGCCCTAATACTGGACTGGCAAGAAATTGGTGCTCCGTCCAGTCTTAAGTCAGGAGACCAGGTAGCCGGTGCTCGGTGCACTTCGGTCATGTCTCTGATCTCCCCACTCTCAATTGAACGAGCCCGTCCTTTGCCTTTGTCTAGCTTCTGCTGCTGAGCTAGCTGTGGCTGTTGTCGTGGCTTCTTTTGTTTTTCGCCACCAGTCTCCTCGACCTCCCCCTTTCTTTTCTTCTTAGGCTCCTCAGCTGGAAGTTTGGGTTTGGCTGGAGGAGGGGGAGGTGGCAAAGATGGAGGAACTTGGGAACCTCCCGCCCTCTTCTGGGCAACTTTCTCGCCCCTCTTAGTTAGAAGGCCTTGAAGTTTGTCCATGTCCTCCTCATCGGAATCGTCTTCTGGGTGGGCAACAACTAACCCTGCAATTTCGGAGGCCTCGGTGGGCTCTTCCTCCTCGTCAGATAGCACGACAAACGGGTTCCCTCGAGGTCTTTCAACGTCCTCGAGTTGAAATCGGTCTATCTCGTCGTCCAACGTGTGCGAAGAGGATACTTGCTCCTCCGGAACAGCGGTTGCTTAGGAGTGTGTTAAGAGAGGGATCGCCGCGATGGGTTGTGTGTATAGGATGGTGTTGGGGCCGTCGGGGATGTCGTGGTCAGAAAGAAAGTGCGGCCTTGCTACGTTTATTCTCTTACGCCTCCTATCCCCCGCGATGATTGCGTTCTCTATCTCCTGGAAATCCGAGGATATTGGGTTGTACCCTAGTATTAAGTGGGCCGCTTTAAGTTGTAAGTCTTCACTCACGAATACTTTTGAGCGCAGGACGCGATTCAGATCAGCAACGTTGCAGTGGCTCAAACGAGGGTGCACGAGTGGTTTATCTGTAAGAAAGAATACCAACAAAGCCAAGCACGATTAGATCTGCAATGCATATGAGAAATCGAATTGGATGATGTGTAAAAGGAAATGAACAAATAGAAAATTTTGAGATTGAAGTACGGGGTAGAGAAATTAACTCCTGAAGAGTCACACCTGGGTCTCCCCATACGACCGGGCAGTGAGGGCCATCATGCCAGTTGCCTGAGGCGATGAGGTAGTTGTCCTTCATGCCTTTATTAGACTTGGGCAGACAGAAAATCAGCCTAACTACACTAGACCGTGATTTAATGTAGTAACCTACTTTTGTAAGTTTGTGGCACTCATACATGAACACGACGTCATGCCAAGTGAGGTTCAAGCCCATCTGCTCATTTAGAGCGTCGGCATTTCCTAAGACCCTAAATACATTGGGTGCGCACTGGTCTGGGCACAACCTGTGGTTGCGAAGGTATTCCCTAGTTACGCTTCTCATAGGGAGGGTCATCCCACCTTTTATGAAGGCAATCATGGGGATAATGACCTCTCCCGTTTTCCTAGAATCACCTACGGCTTCTGCCGGACAATATTTCAAACCCACATCACTGGGAATGTGGTATTTGGCCCTAAAGCCTTCCATCCCAGCGGCGGTATCAACTAAACACTTAAATCTACCCATTTAAAGGCTAGTTTGAAGAAGGAATATGGTTAAGAAGGAAGCCGAGGACAGAATTCGAGGAGAAAAAGGTAGAGAAAGTAAGGACTTACGAGTTTGCAGTTATGCGAGTTTCCACGGGTTTCTGAAGAGAAAAGATGATGATTGATACTTTGATGTGATTGAATTCTGAAGAAATGAATGATGGCGCAGTTTTCCAAACGTCATGACGTGCGAGAGGCGGCCTCGAAGTTGGATTTCTCTCGCCCAAATTTTCAGGAGATGATGAGGACCGTTGGATGTTCATCTCACCGTTGAACGTGGGGAACAGGGTGTAATTTGCAGTCATAAATGCACGCGTTCTGAAAATCGAAGTGCCAAACGGCATTTTTAGGAATGAAACGACCCCCACACGCATAGTGATGTACGAAACGTGTGGAGGGAGCACTGGTTGGATCAAAACCCTATTTTTCTCCTCGGATGAGGAAAAATAAAGTTTTGAGGGGCTATTGTGGGGACTAAAAAGACCTAAGTAAGTATTTGGGCATTGGGCTTTGTTGATGGGCGCTAGTTTGTTTAGACTAAAAGCCTCCTAGAACCGTAACTCGGCCCATGAGTCGAGAGTCTGAGGATTCGTCCGAGGACGAATATCTCCTCGGACAGACCCACGATGACCCTGGGATTCGCCAGAAAGATCAAGGCAGGGTTACGTAAAAACCGTTGGTTAAAAGGGGGACTTAGGCGCCCTCCAGACGCAACGGTGTGAGGGAAATATCTTATGAAAAGGCTGCCACTTCCACATTAAAGACCCTACACCTACCTCCCTGGCCGCATTAATAGGGGAGTGACCCCTGAATAGTAGAAGTTAGCCTTCTTGCTGTGATTTAAAGACTCCCAGAGGGTGGAGGATGGGATGGATGGCTAATAGGGTGATTTGTGTGACACGTGGAGAAAGAAGGAAGAAGAAGAAGAATTTAAGGAGGAAAGAGGGCAAAGAAAGGCAGGAGATGAAGAATTGTGCCCTTTGAGAAAGAAAAAGACAGATAATATGCAATTTGTCCTCGGCTTACGTCCGAGGAGGTTTGTTTTGCCCAGTTTGTCTTTATTTGCAAGCACTGTAATATTTTAGCCTGTTCATCAAGTTTTGAATATCACTAAACTAGATTTTGAGCCCACACTCTACAAATTTCATTGTTTAAAGTTCGTTGGGCCTGAGCCCACGTGTGTTTTTGGGTCCAGGCGCAATTGTGCACTTACATCTATAATTATTTATACCTATGAATTGATTTTCTCATGCTCAACCTTTACCACTTTGATGCAAAGAATTATTGTAGTTCTTAGCCAGTATTGATCATATCATTTGAGTTTTGCATTTGCCTTTGACTTTGTTCTTCTGCTTGCAATATCCCAGCTAAATATGGACTTTTTGTCTCTGTATTACTATAGTTCTTAGCATGTATGGATCATTCTTCAATTGGTTTATAATCATTTAATGCTTTCATAATTTTCTTCACACTTTGTGTTAGCGTCATTAGAGATGCTTTGGTGAGAAAGCATATAAAGACTTTGGAGGTTATTTTCCTTACTTTGAAGAGAACAATGTTAGTCAAAGATGCATATCAATTTTTTGATGAATTTATTGCAAGAGAATGGGTGCTCAGTGTCACTAAATTAAGTGATCACATTATATTTTATGGATATGACTACCATCCTTTCAGTTCTTTCTTTTCGCATGTGTGTGTGTGTGTGTGAATCATGTTGACAAAATTGTAAACCATGATATTACTAAGAATAATATCGTCCTAGCATGCAGTTGATCAAAATAAATTAGAGCTTTTTTTCTTTTTATTCTTTCAATTATTGTAAAAAAACTGTACGAAATGCGGACTATTTAATAAGAAAATTTGTGATTTTGCTTATATGACAAAAAGCTTTGAGTTCTGCTTTTGAATCTTTTGTTTTTGATTCATGCAATTATTGATGCTCGGTTGAATTGTAATTCTATTTAGAACATGTGCTTATATTACTCTTGACTCCCTAAACTTCATGTAGCATGGCTGCCATTGCTACTGAGGAGGTTGATGAGTTCAGTCTTGGTCCCATGGATCATTTGGTGTTAAGGTTTCTAAAATAACATCGATCGTCCGCTGTTTGGGAAGGCGAGGTAAAATTAAAACTGACCACCTACTGAATTTCTATATTCTCTTCTTATCCTTTTACATTATGTTGATTTTTTTTTTTCATTTCTAAAATTCTAAGTTAGTCAATGGTATTACTAGCTTTGAATGCATAGTTATGCCCATTAGTTGAGTTGAGTTAGATTGGTTGACTGTTGCACACCCTTACATAAAGGTTAACAGATTCATGCCCATCACTAATTGGGCCTCTATAGCCCATCAAAACTAGTGGTAAATTAGATAGGGTTATATTGGGTGCAAAGCCCACCTATCATGTATTCTTTCATGTTAGTGGCTTAGTGCAACATAAAAATTTATTAAAAAACGTGTCGAATTCAATTCATTTTCTATTTCTAGTAAGGGATAAAAAAAAACCTTGGACATGAAGATGCTTCCAAAGTATTGAATATTTTTTTGAAGCTTAGGCTGATGATCAAGAATATATGTAGTAAATTAATGATTTTTTGTTTTACTTAAAGCTTGATTTGGGATGCAAGGGTGCTTTTGCTTTCATAGAAGAATGCTCTTCTTTACTGGCAATCAAAGCTTGGGGTAATAAAGGAATGTTATATAGAGATTAATGTTGGATGGAATTTGTTAGCACATATGGCGAACATAATGAAGCATGTGTTATTTAGCCAGTTTTACTATTTTTTTCTTTTTAAATCTTTCTTTTACTTATCAAAAAGAAAAAGGAACTTTTGTAAATTAAAACAGAGATATATTCAGATGTAATCTCATATATTTTTGGGTAAAAGGGTTCATCATTATGTTTCCAGGTAGTCCTTAGTTTTGAAAGATATTTGGAGATTTATAATGTTGTCTCTTCTCTGTTCGTGAATGATTGTTAGGCCTTGCAATTGTCCTAGAAAAAAGCCATGTTAATCAATAGAAAGTATGTATGGCTATATAATAGAGTTTAAATATAACAGTATTCTTATACCTCACCCCAAAAAAAAAAAAAATCTCCTGTTTTATCCCTTGAATCCAGTTTGTTGAACCTCACAGTTTCATGTGACAGTCTTTTCAATCAAATAGAAGTTTCACGATATGAGAGCCATGAAAAAAAATGAGTTCAAGCACTGTATCATTCAGTATATGCTAGTTTTGTGAATTTGACTTTAAAGTTTAAACCCTTTTTTTATATAACAAAATTAAATAAATAACACATAATCTTGCCAGAGACCAGTGGCAATATTGGTGGTTTATTATGCTAAAATTGTCATTAATATTTTATGTTTCTGTAAGTTTTTTCTTTTTGGTTGTGGCAATATGTAATTTTTATTGCCAAGGGTTCAAGTTAGTTATACAAAAGTAAAAGAATTAGTGGTAACTTTGATATGAAAATTTCCACTATTGCCTATTCTCTTTGATAGTTGTATATTATTTTTGGTGTGGTTGGTTAAAAGGTCAATCCGATTATGTTGGTTTGTCAAATTGAAATTGGCTTTAGTATCTTATTTTTGTGCTAGTTTTTCATATGAAAAATAAGTCAGTTTTGCTTGTCATGTTTAAAATTCTTGCATGAAAATAATTGTCAATGATCATTTTGGTGTGGTAAATCACCCTTATTATCTTCTCTTTTTTATATGTTGTCTTCTACAAAATAGATTTTATTGCAATGCTCTTTTTGGGCATATCAATTAGGGTCAGTTAGGCTTATGAGCTATTAATTTTAGCTTATTTGTTATTAGAGCTCAAACTTGATACTTTTGTCTTATGGGTAAGCCATATTGTGGTCCTAGCCAACCTCTTGATGAGGTTTGGGTTCTTAGGAACTCTCTTGTGCTGCCACCACCACCACTGCCACTCCCTCCCTCACTCCTCCCACTTGTCTTTTTAGTTGTCTAAAATGCTCAAGAAAATGAAGAGCTTTTCTCCCTTCTATTTTATAATGACATTACCTATGATCAGGTGCTTACAAAAAGAAAATGATGAGCTTCCTACCAAATCAAGTGAAAGTTCATACTTCTTTAGCTTGACATTTTTAATGGATTTAGTTCCTAGGCTTGAGATTCACTTGCCAGGGTTTCATTATGGATTTGGTAGCCTTCGTATAGTTGTTTTGTTTACTTGATGTGGTGGAAAATATGGGTAAAACTTGATTAAATAAATGCTGTGTAGATGTCTATCTTTTGTTTGTGTGTTTTAGCCCTCTAAATTCTGCAATCAACATTATGTTGATTTTTTTTTTCATTTCTAAAATTCTAAGTTTTTCAATGGTATTACTAACTTTGAATGCATAGTCATGCCCATTAGTTGGGTTAAGTTAGATTGGTTGACTGTTGCACACCCTTACATAAAGGTTACACTTAGATAATTAAAGACATTACCATTGATAAGATTTAGAGAGGTTTGATTGTTTCAGTCTTTTAGCATTGGATTAAGATAACCAAATTAAATTGTGAGAGCCAGAGAGAATCAAATTTTGATGTATGTATTCATTGTAAACATGGTGGGTAATGGGTTGGATTGCTATTATGGCAATGTTTACACTAACATGCACGGCATAAGTAGCAAGATAAACGGCTAAAAACAAATGTATCAAGTGCATTGCATCCTTTTATTTTTCTCCGGTTGTTGCTTTTTTATTTTGTTTGGGATGATATTCTAATTTCCCTTGATAACCGCTTTATTGTTGTTTTTTGGGACCAATAGCTACAATCATATATACAAAGGTTATGGCATATTGCATCTCATTGTCATGGTTCTATCATGTGCAGGATCCAGGGGCACTGAAATGCCATGGTCGCAATGACGAGTTTCAAAAACGACCCCCGATGGTGGATGATCACATCCTCGATATTGTCAAGAGAGTTGGATTAAAGGGGCTGCATAGGACCCCATCTAGAGAGATTGATCATAACTTGATAACGGCTTTCATTGAGCGATGGTGGCCTGAAACCCACACCTTCCACCTGCCACATAATGAGATGATGATTACATTACAGGATGTGGAGGTTCTTTTGGGGATTCCAATCGATGGTGAGGCAGTTGTTGGAACAGTTGACTTGGTGTAGGCTGATGAATGTCAGAATATGCTTGGAATTGTTACTAATTATGTGGTGCTTCAAGGACAAAGGATCCAAATTAACAAGTTACTTGAAAAAGTTGACCAAGGGTTGCCCGATGGGGCAGCAGAGGTGGTTGTGCATCAGTATGCACGGTGTTATAGTCTAGCACTCTTGGGGGACACAATTTTCGCTGACAAGTCTGGTGATAGGGTGCATATGATGTGGTTGTAGATGTTGAGGGACCTTCACAATCCACCTCAGTACAATTGGGGAAGTGCTTGCCTTGCATGGTTGTACAGAGTGTTATGTAGGGGAACCGACAGAGGTGCCAGTCAGATTGGTGGGGCCTTGATACTGGTTCAGTATTGGGCATGGGTCAAATTCCCTTTTTTGTGCCCAAGGATGGACCTCCCACCAGATGATGCATATGGCCCACCATTAGGACCTTCTCCATTGTCTATTAAGTAAGTCTCTTTCTTGACCGATTCTCTCTATTGGAAATAGATCCATAATTTTAAATGACATGGCACATTGTTAGACATAGAAAATAAAATTTTAACCTTGATATTCCTTTAATTTTGAAAATTAATAGGATTTATTTATTTATTTTTATATATTGTTTTACAACTACTGAGGTCATATGTTATGATTGATGTATAATAAAAGTGTTATTAATTTCTAGCTCCACCACTAATCATATGTTTAGATAATCATTTATTGGTATAAACTTAGTGATATGTAATGTTAAATTTACGATTACCCATCATTTATTGTTGTTGATTACTTCAAATTCTCAATTCCAAGTATTAACTGTTCCAGTGCTATCTAATTTGAGATAATGAAGCTTGTATCTTATTAATTTTTCCTTTCAGCTATATAAGATACAACGCTTCATGAATGGGAAATTCTCAATTAGAATATTGTAGGAAGAATGGGCCATATATATGATACAAAGCTTGTATCTCTCTCTCTCAGTTTTATTTTTTTCTAATTAGATTCTTTCTTTCAATTTCTTCTTCTTTTTTATTTCTTTCGTAACTCATCCTTTGCTGGAATAATTTTGCTGAGTTTTGTGGATAAATAGCATAGGAAAAAAAATTAATTGAATTCCACAACTATTGATAAGGAAAAGAATTAAAATAAAGTTTTTGTTTTCACTCTTGCTAGTCTATAAGAAGTAATCATTATTTTGTGAGCTAGCATGCCAAAAAAATTATAATCATTGAATGATGAAAAAAAAAAAAATTTACTCTCTCTCTCTCTCTTCCTTTCTCTCACCAATTAAATTTATGTCTTTGGATAAAGAAGTCTAGACCTACTTGTCCCAAATACTTAAGTTGATAAAAAAATGTTAGGAATGCTATAAGCATATGGATAATAATTTTTGTATTGAGATTTAGTTAGTTAGTTAGTTACAATTCCTAGCATGTTAATCACATTTAGCACATGTTGGAATTATTAATGCACATGGGGAATAATAAAACCAATAGGATGATGCTATATGAGCCAATGAGATTAGAGCTAGTCTCCTATAAATATATTATTGTAATCCAATATGAGATATCAATTGAAGAATAAACCAATTTCTTAGTGCATTAGTGCATCTCTCTTTCTCTCTCTCTCTCTCTCTTAATCTCACTCTTTCTCTATGGAAGGTGACTACCTCGAATTAAGTCAATTTTCCTACAATTCTCATCAATCCCCCTACAATTCATACCCATCCCCATTAGGAACTTCTAGGTTCCTAACATTTGGTATTAGGGCCGTCAATCTTGATACGGGTGAATATGATTGGCAAGAAATCTTAAAAATGGTGAATGAAGTTTCAAAGAATTTCAAGGCTTTGTGCGAATCTCACAATGCCATTTTAGAGAAGTTGAAGGCCTTGGATGAATCTAACATGGCCATGAAGGAAGAGCTCTCAAGATTACAAGAGGATCTCGAGAACATGATAGAAGAGGAGTTACAATCTCTTGATTCAATGAAACTCGAAGAACAAATCAAGTTTGAAGAATCTACTACTGTTGTTGCAAGCCGAGATGTTGATTTTTGTGTCAAAGTGGATGATGATATACATGTACATGCTGCCCTTGAAGTTTAGTCAAAAGAACCAACAAAGAAGGTGATGATGATCTTCCAAGAGCCAATCCTTGATGCACCAATGGAGGCTTCCATTAAGAGTCTGAGATTCAAGAATTGGCAGTCCAAGTGTCGGTGATCCAAGAATCTAAGATACAAGTGCCAAGAATTTTAATGGTTTTAGAATCAAATGAGGTCTTGAGGATACAAGAACATTTCAAGGTTCAAATAACCAATGAGACCTTGAAGATTGAAGAACCATTGAAGGCTTAAGAATTTGAGCAAAGTTTGAAGATCTACGAAGAAGAAACCTTAAAGTGCACAAGACCCCTTGTCAAAGAGAAATGCATGAATATGGTGATCAAAATGTCACTACGGTATTGGTCCATTGGAAGATCTCCTTTGATGAAGATGCTATTTCACAACAACACCTTGTGGGCAAGGTGTTTTCAAGGGGAGGGAAATGTTAGGAATGCTATAAGCATATGGATAATAATTGTTGTATTGAGATTTAGTTAGTTAGTTAGTTACAATTCCAAGCATGTTAATCACATTTAGCACATGTTGGAATTATTAATGCACATGGGGAATAAACAAACCAATAGGATGAGGCTATATGAGCCAATGAGATTAGAGCTAGTCTTCTATAAATACATGATTGTAATCCAATATGAGATATCAATTGAAGAATAAACCAACTTCTTAGTGCATTAGTGCATCTTTCTCTCTCTCTCTCTCTCTCTCTCTCTTAATCTCACTCTTTCTCTATGGAGGATGACTACCTCGAATTAAGTCAATTTTCCTACAATTCCCATTAATCCTCCTACAATTCATACTCATCCCCATTAGGAACTTCTAGGTTCCTAACAAAAAACTAATTGAACTTAGCATTATTCAAGTATTATTCTACAACTAAGGATGCTTATGTAGTATAATAGTTGTATGTGAAAGAAAGATAAACAGTATGGATTTTTTTCAGCTTCCATTAGCAGACAATTCCTTTTTCTTTTTTATTAGATTGCATAATTGGTAGATATTGACTCCCTCTTTCTTAATTGTAGGACCATGTGGGTCATAAGCATGAAGAATAGCCCCCCCGAAATCTGTCTGGTCCGGTACCATCAGCTTCTAGATTTTATGCATCCCAACTAGGTACCCAAATTGTGTTTCTTCTATTGTTTATGACTATTGTATACTGTTATAACTATAAAATAGCTCATAGTAAAAAATAATGGAACATTGCATAATGGGCTGCCCTTTTATTTGGCTATTTTAGGTGGTGTGACAACCATATGAAGCTGAATTAGGCCACCTGCCTGCGTTTTGTGTCACAAGAAGGGACGTGTGGATGGCGAGGGTGCCACTTGTATGTTTCTGACTAGTAGAGAAACATACACCGGACCGTGTTGTTCGTTAGTTTGGGATGGTATAAGAAATGCCCCTAAATGCTGATATTGACGACGCCCTTCATGCCATAGACCTGAGGGGGGAGACCAAAGTGAATTGGAGGGACAAACATGTTGGCCATATCCAAGTATGGAATAGTCGAGCACAATTACTATTTCATGGAGCACGACTAGAGGGTGATATGTCGCCTGCTCATCCATACTTCCATTGGTATGGTAGGGTGACTTGGAGGTTCGTCGACCACACCACCGTTGATTCTTATTATGGTAATTGCTTCGACCTTTCTTTTCAAATTTTGTTACGTATCACCATTTTTGTGTTAGACGTACTAATTATATTTATTTATTGCAGGTTGCCAATCACAAGCAGATGTTGACTCGTTATGCAGTAGGCAATCCTGAGTACAAGCAGATTACAGCTATACTTAAGGCAGTGGATCGCCTTCATCGTATAACTATCCAACTTCCCTTGGAAGATACCGATGGGGCAAATCCAGAAGCGCTAGAATATACTAGACGACCAAGCATGAGCTCAACTCCTGCCAGCCATAGCCATGTCAGTAGGCCGAATCCCCCTCCACCCCCACATGCATCTCCTGCCCCAGAGTTCCCTCCACCTCCATATGCATCTCCTTCCCCAGAGATCCCTCCACAATATTTATTACTAAATATTCCCAATAATTAATCATAATATTAATTTTTTCAAAAAAACTAGCAAATAATCACAATATACTAACAAATAAATTAATCACAATATTTACACTAACAAAAAAAAAAAACAAATATTCCTAATATGTTGTAATTTTTTTTAATAAGCAAATAAGCACAATATTAACTAACAAAAAATATTCTCAATATTGTAAAAACATAACACAATAAATATATAACATACCTGTGAGAGAGTGTTGTTGTGGTTGGTGTTGTGTGAGAGGGTGTGAGAGTTGAGGAAAAGTGAAGAAGTTGTGAGAGTTGAAGAGAGGGTGTGAGAGCTAAAGAGACTGAGTGAGATGGGTAAGGGGGAAAAAGGGTCCCAGATGGGACCCACATGCTACATGTGGAGGGGCGGTGGCCATTCTTCAAAATTGAGTTCATTAGACTCGATTTCACTTTAATGAAATTGAGTCTAAAGGACTTGAGTTTTATATCCACGTGGCTGAAAAGAGCGTGAAATAATGACTGGTGGGCCCCTATAAATTGAGTCTAATGTACTCGATTTCCATGTAGCAAAGTCGAGTTTAACAGGCTCGATTTCCATGTAGCAAAGTCGAGTTTAACAGGCTCGATTTCAATGACGAGAAACTGAGTCCGTTAGACTCGATTTGTATGCCTACTTGGACAGTTTGTCCACCTCAACTGTTGGCGCAATGGAAAAATCGAGTACAATCTACTCGATTTATATGCCCAAAATCGAGTCCTCTAGACTCGAGTTGTTAGATACCCAAATTGTTTCAAAAGTATGTTAACTAACAAAATAGTTTGGCTTTTAGTGTTATTTTCAAAAAACAATCCATAAACAAAACCCAATAGACACAAACACAAAATCAGCACGAGCTTTACTTTCTCTAAGATCTCTCAACGCCGATCAACTCTCTTTTTCTTCCATCTTCTTTCTTCTTCAGGCCCCATCACAATTTTCCACCTCTTTATTATTATTTTTTTCTTTAAAATTCTTTGCTGATTTTCCTAACAGCAACAATGACCAACGGACCTAAACCTTCGATCTCTCTGGCCCTGCTTTCACACCCAAACACAATAGTGGCGTGAACACTCTTATTATCTACGTAAGTAGCTCAATTTTCCTAAACCTTTGATTTTTTAATTGTGGGTTTTGTTTTGTGTAGGCCTTTGTTTGTTTCCTGGGAAAGTTTTATTCAGTTTTAGTTTTATTTTTCACCATAGGTTTTATTTATTTATTTATTTTTTTGTGTGTATTCTCTTATTAGAGAAAGTTTGGAGTGAGATTCTCTCTTTAAAAAAAAAAAAAATCTAAATCATTCATAGCTAAACCTGCTAATTTCATAAGATTTTTTTTAGTTGCATTCTATTCATTGTGGTGGTTTCATCATCAAAGAATTGGTTAGGACTTATTAGATCCTATAAGCTAAAAGCAGACTTGCTTACAGGGCATTCCATCAGCTATGTCAAAGGCTACTTTATGGTCTCATGTTAGCACATTCACATTAGTGTCGGGAAGCAATAATAGCTCATTCACTATTTGCAAGAAATAACGTGTCACAATTCCTAGATTTTAACTGACTTAATGTTTTTGCGAATTGGAATTGGACTCTCTTCCAAAAGCTATAAACCAAAAGTTAGAAACAAAAAAATGAAGCTATAACAGCCAAAGGAAAATTTTCATCATTACTATAATGGTTGAGAATAATTATTTCCTCCATAAAGTATCCTTTAGCAGACTTTTCCAAAAGTGTAAAATGTCCCTCCGTAGAAATTTTGTAGCCAAAAGTACAGATCCTTTGGCAGATTGTTCACAGTAGAATCTGCTGAATTCCAGAAGTGCAGAATGTCCCTTCGAAGAAATTTCGTAGCAGAAAGTACAGATCTTTCGGCAGACTATTCACAGCAGAATTTGTTGAATTTCAAACGTGCAAAATGTTCGTCCGCAAAATATTTTATAGCAGAAAATTTTAGAAGCCAAAGTGCAGATATCTCAGTAGACTGTTCACAACAGAATGTTCTGCCGCAGAATATTCAGCAACAAAATTTTTTTATTGAATTCTACTAGGTCTTTTCGCAGGATATCCTACCACAAAATTATTGAATTCTCGAACATTCTAAGTGCAATCACAAATTCAACATGATTTTCTTCTACAACAAAAGTGATAATTGTCCCATAAAGGGTACTGGACGATTCTGCTATAGCAAGAAATTTGAGTCCAGATCTTATTCAACATATTTGAGACTTGTTCTCAAAGCAAGAGAGGTGCATACAAAACCTTTCATGTTCACTTTTGTTGAATCAATCTTTTGGTACTACATCAATAAATATATAAGTATCAATGAAGGGAGGAGGGAGAAGTAATCGATTCCGCGATATCGAAACGTCCGCTTTCAACCAAAGAATACATTGAAGGCATGTGACAGGGTGGTGAAGTGTCCAAATTGAATCCAGACCTTGGAATGAAGCCAACCACTTAGTTATTGCGTACTCTCCATAAAGAAGCCCAAATCTACAAGCTGCTTGCAAATTGCTCTTTGCCCATTATCGGGACTAGCAAACTGATTCAACAACCTTGAAGAGTTGAGAAGTTTTCTTTGAAGCACCTTAGAGGATTTATGCCTAGAGTGGCATTAATGATCATAATCTTTATGATATTTCTAAGAAAGAATGTATCAGATCACTTGTACTACAAACTATGCAACTCCACCAGCACTCTTCAAGTCATGAAGCTCATTCATGCCCATGTCTCATCGATGCCCATGTTTCATCCTAGAAGAACTTTGCAGCACTTTGCAGCAAAGGAACCATGGTTGTGAGTTCTTGGCAAAAGCCCATAATGGGGGCTACACTCAATCAAACCGGCAAAGGAACCATGGTTGTGAGTTTTTGGAAAAAGTCTGCAAAGGAGCTATAGCCGCAATCATATGTAGCAAAAAATACATGGGAAGTAATTGTGCTTGCAGTGGAACGAAGCCAAAGCATGCTTGGGAAGTAACTCTTTCCCAAATTCTCTATCAACGAAGAATTTCTACAATATGACAATTTGTAGATCCATGACATCTAATTTTTTTTTTACCAAAGAATGCCTGAACCACATGATGGAGCATCAACACCAAGAGAAGGTGATACCAAGCTCATCCAGTTGTCTCACATGCTGGGGGCTAAAGCTCATTCTGCAGCAAATATGGGAAGCCTTCTGCTGAAAGCTAAGGGCTTATTCTCGTATACTGGGGGCTATCTTATTCTGCAACAAAATTTGGGAAGCCTTCTACAGAAAGCTAAGGACTCATCCAGTTGTCTCACATGTTGGGGACTAAGGCCCATTCTGCCGCAGAATACAAATCTACCGCAGAATACAAATCTACCGCAGAATACAGCTTTACCGCATAATACAGTTCTCTGGCAGAATGGCTTCGGCAGATAAAGACAAATTAGGCCCGAGACCTTTTTGATCTAGTCAACATTATTTAGCCCACAAAGGCCCAAATCCTTTTGTATAAAAAAGACAGGCGTGAAAGCTAATATGGAGAAGCACGATGAAAAAAAACAAGGAACAGCAGGAAGTGTCAGCAGTAGGAATTACATGAAGAAAAGAAAAGTCAAACAAAAGGAAATGACAAATGCAGCAGGAAACGCATGAAGAAATAAGACAAAAAACACGCAGCAGAACAAAATAAAACAAATCTACTACAGCAGAAACGGCGTGGGAACGAAAGGAGACAAAAACAAAAGACAATGGAGCAAGCATAGAAGGGCCAGAGCACCACCAACCAGTACCCAGCCAATACAAGGGAGGTGGGCCCATGGTCAAAGGGATTCAGAGGGTGTGGTTTGGTGGTGGGGGGAAAAGGGGGTCTATATTTGGTTTCCTGCCATGACTTCTTTTGGGAATATATCTTGCTAGGATGGTATCTTACCCAAAAGAAGTAATAGATGGTTAGGACCATCTGATGCATGCCATAGAGTTAGGTAGTGAGTTAGCCCAATCTTTACCCATTTGAACCTAGAGGTAGAGGTATACAACAAGAACAAACAAAATGGAATTTTGTCGTAGTGGTGCAACGAACATGTACTGAGTAAAGGCAGTGGTCGGGGCAACCAATGGGTTAGTGGGTAATCCTAAAGAGACGCCCACAACAAACCAAAAACAGCTGGTGAAGCCCTAGGGGTAAAAGTGATAAATCCCATTAAATTAGCTCACTATGAAAGGAGGAGGTAGCCATGGATGAAGGAGAGAGCGGATGGGGGGAATCCATGGTAGGAGAGCAGGAAGCACCTAAGGGAAAAGACCCAAGTGAGGAAAACAACCTACGGCAAGAGAGTAGAAAGAAAACGAAGAGTAAAAAGAACGGAGAAAAAGAAAAAAAGTGGTAAAAAGAAGAGAGAAAACACGGCAGGAATAGGGGCATGCATCAATAGACCATCTTTTCCCTCCCTCTTAGCAAACCCACTCTTTGAAGTCTCCAAAAAGTAATAGCTAGTAGCCATTTAGGCATATTCTCCAAAATGTACAACTTTGATGGCAAAAGCTTATGGCAGGAGCCTATGACAAGGTTGTTCAATTTGGGGTTTGGGTTCCTTCTTGGTTTACTTATTCTATGGGAAGATTCAATGATTGATTTCTATTGCAAATATATTTGATTTCACTCATTAGAACTTATATCTGCTGTATTTAGTTATTCTGCTGTAGCACGTTTTTATCACGTCTGCCGCATCAGTTGTCCTGCTGTGGTATCTTTACTTGCTGCACTAGCTATTCTACTGTAGCACCTTTTTATTATATTTACCGTGTTAACTATTATACTAGCTAAGCCTTTTTTGCCAAAGCTTTCTTCTTTATTTGTAATTACGTGTTTTACTTTTGACTCATTGTCCTGCCATAAGCATATATATACGTATATCTTGTTTCTCATGTTCTGCAAAATATATTTTATAGATGTATATGTGAATACGTATAAATATACTTACGAATATATGTATGTATATATTTAAGAATATGCTAACCCATGTAAGCTAACATTTGCTTGATTGGTATTTTCTTTGGGTTTTAGATTTGTTTATGTGCAGGAAGTAGAAAAGTATTTTTGCAGTAAAAAAATGAAGAGTAGTCATTCACATTTCAGAAGACTTTACTACACGGTAGAAGACTTTAATGCACAGCAGACAGTTTTATTGCATAGGAGAAGGCTTTAGAGCAAACGGCTTTAACAGACAATTTTATTGCACAGTAGAAGGCTTTACAGCAGACGGCTTTAATACATAGCCAAAAGCTTTACTGCACAGCAGACGGTTTTACTAAATCGCAGACAATTTTACTGTACAGCAGAAAAGTTAGACCTGCGGCAAAAACTGGAGAAAAGTTCCTTCTGCGGTAGAAACAAGGAATAAGCCCACTTTGCAGCGTCTTCCCTTGGACTTGAACTAAACGTTTGCGCACAAACTGACAGCGGCAGAATGGTACTTTAGAGCCCATTTCGCGGAGCGCCAGACCCAACTTTCTTTTTAGAAAAAGCCTAGACCAAGCGTTGTCCAATAACATCAAAACGTGTGTTTAAGGTACAAGAAACGTAAAAAGAATTACCGACAAATCTCTTTTAAAAATTTTAATATTTCATTAGTAAAATCTTATAACTATTGCTTTTATTTAGACTTCAATGGAGATTGTCATTTCATGAAACTTTTGAGGGTTGTGTAATATATCAAAAATTATTTATCCCGCCTCATATGCTAATAAGTTTGGATGAAAGACCCAAATTGACTTCTTTTAACAAAGTGAAGACTTAATTGGAAAAAACTAAATTTTAAAGACTCATTTAACAACTGAAGTAAAAATTGGTCTAAATTGAATTTTAACTAAACAATAAAGGAAGGAAAAAGAAACCTCTCTAATATTTGTTACAAAGATGAAGTGAAGTAGTAATTTTATAAGGTGAAAATATACTAACATTTGTTCTCATTTTTGGGTACCTTTGCCACCACCACAATTGAACAGATGAGAAGAACAGCCGCAAAGAGAAAACCTAAGAATATTTATTTTGAATTAAAATGCTTCTCACAAATCTTACTACAAAGATTTGAGAAAGGATTTTCCTTTCCATGACCACTATCTATTTAGCTAGAAGAATAGTAGAAGTAGAAAGATAAAATGTGGAGAAAGTTTGTAACAAAAAAATTGATAAAAAATTTCATATCCAACTAGTAAAAATGTGATCTTAGTGGAAGATTTAGATAAGACCAATAAAAACTAGACAACTTAGTGTTTTGATATTTTTTTTGTGTATGCAACATTGCTCTAAAATGCGTAAGACAATGTTAGTGGCCAATAACAAGTGTAGGGGATATAACTAGCATGGTTGAAGCATGGCAGCAGTGTTTTGTTAGGGTGTTACATGCAGAATAAAAGGTTCGACCTATCCATTTTCTTTTGGGATTGCTGAGCTTTGGGGCTGTTTTATTGAAGGCCCAAGGGTGGACTAGTTTGATGCGTTTAGGAAGCCCATAGAAATGACAGGCCACAATGCAATCCTTGTAGTACTAGAGACATTTTTTTTTAGTTTAAATATCTTGGGTTCAATCTATAGGCCCCATTCAATAGGTTCAATACCTTGTGCAAATATATATATTAGCAACAAAAAAAAAAACTACTTTTTTCCATTTTGACTTGACCAATTTTCAAAACATTAACATCATGTTATTTATTCTAAATTATACTTCATAAAATATCAAATTTTCTTGGTTTTTAAAATTATTTCTATCTCATCACACATTATAAGCATTATTCACTCTCCTCATTTATTTTCAGGAAATGCAAAGAAAGAATAAAAAACTGAAATGCACAACTACAATGGTTGTGTATATTTGCCCAAATACTGTAGCAAAAATGTATTTTGCACATTGGAAGCATAAGCATTAGGTGGGTGATTTTTGGGGTTTGTTAGGAAAAATTTGGCTCTTATGCCATTTTACCACAGTTGATGCAAGTGCTCTAACACTACGAATACAAATTCACTATCTTATTTTTTTGTGTTCCACTAATTACAACTTATTATGTATTCATTCGACTTTTCTTATAAAATAACAAAAATTTAAAATGAAAAAAAAATGCCATAAAGAGACAATTGGTGAATCATAAAAGTGAAATACAAAAAAATAGTACAAAGCATATGTATTTCTAAGACTGCTCACTAGGGTAATTGGGCTGCAGTTACTATTACATAAGTTAAAATCCCTTTTTAGCCGATGATTACTAGTGGGCTGTTGGGACGCATTAAATGTTTGGACAAAATTTAATTACAAAATTAGTTGTAGCCTTAGGCTACAACTTTACTTAATATCTTTTTATTGGAGGTGAATTTTGTCAAATCCACCATTGGATTTCAACTTGTTCTTATATCCTCCATACTTGCAAATTTTCTAAAAAATTAAAGATCAATAGCCATGTCATCAATAAATTGTTTAAATTGTAAGTTTTTGTAATTTAAAATTAAGCATAAAATATAAGCTTAAAGATCATATAGTAAATAATCTCCGACTGACACAAAATTTGACATGTGTATTAAGAGTGTAAAGAAAATGTAATGCAACGGTTAGATTTTTTAAAATATGTAGTAGTGTTTATTTTATTAAGTAAAGTTGTAGCCTTAGGTTATAACTAATTTTGTAGCTAAATTTTATCATTTTTTTAAAAAAATTATTTATTTTTTAACTGCATATTTCTTGATTAGGATCTTTATTTTGGCCCTAAAACTGAAATTTGATGACAAATTTGAGACAGCACAATACTATAAATGAACTAAGGCATTTATAAACATTTCGAGCTTGGTTCGATAAAAAACTCATTCATGTTTGTTTGTTTATAAACAAACCAAGCTGGAACTTTAATTTTAGTCTTGTTTAGTAAATGAGCAGAGCCCAAACAAAAAATATTGTTCATGAATAGGCTTGTGAATGATAAGGCTCGATTAAAAAAAAACAAACAAACTAAGCTTAGGTTAGTTTATGTGCTCTGTAATAAGTTTGACATGGGCTTGAATAATTAATCCATATCTTACTAAGCCTTAAATTAATCAAGTGTTGGGACTACTCATCTCAACCAAGTAGGCTTGACAACATACTTAGTATGAGCTTGATAATGTACTTGTATTGGATCTCGATCTCAAGAGTTTGATATTGAGTTTGAATTTAAGCTTGATATTGAGCTCGAGCTTAGCTTGACCAATGAATCAAGCCAAGCCAAGTTGAGCTCAAGCTCAAACATTGTTTGTAGGCTTGGTTCAAGCTCAAGCCAAGCTTGATTGTTTTTTTATTTGTTGTCGAGCTGAGCTTGAACATTTAATACTCAACAAATTTCGACTCGTTTATGGCCCCATTGATAGTTGCATGGTGGCTATGTACGGTTAGTTTAGGTCACTTAGGCCATTTTAAGTTAAAAAATGTAAGAAAGATACTACAAATTTTATTAAATAAGTTTTACAAATTCACATATGATTAGTGGATTTTAAAATGTACAATAATATGTACATGAAAAGCTTCTTCAACCTCTTCCAAACTTGGCTCCTTTACAAACAGCCTTGAAAGCTCTATGCCTAAAGTGAATTCAGCATTGACACTGTCAAATTCTCACACCACCACACTACCAATCCACCATGATTGGCCGTTACCACTAACAAGAATTTAAGGAAAAAAAGAAAATGTTCCCTTATTTTAAAATTTATTTTTCAATCAATAACTTAAAGACCCATACCCTTATGCCCAAGCTTATGGAATAATTTCTCCAGGTATGAGCTTGATGTTGCATTTTTTTATTTATTTAAAATTCTATAAAACTTTACAAAAATCTACCAATAGGAAAATAGAAAATATAACGATCCCTAAACTCACAATTAAGAGTAGGATAATACAGTGGGGTTGTGCTCTGAACCTTTATCTCTAACATGGACCTACATATATAAGAACCACACTTATTTATAAAACAGAAATAGATATGGCAGAAGATAGTACTCATGGTACCATTTCACTATCTACGTGCCAACTTGATCATTGAAGAAATGTCAACATATTCCACACCTATTCATGGTTGATGATCTGAATCATTAATTTTTCTTTAGGACATTGTCTTCATGCCAGGCAATATTTTATCAGAGCATTGAATGGAATTTTTCATGCTGTGTCCTAACTCCTCACATGGCTTCTAGTAATATCTTTCACAATAGGACAGCCAGATAGTGCCATGGTGAGCTCATACTCATCCTTCAGCGTTTGGATGACTTTTCTCATCGACTCACCCCATATTCCACCTTTGCTGCCAGCCCATAGATAACAGGCCTTCCAATCTGCAATAATATATGTATAGATTACAATAGGGTTTAGAAAGCTATCACTAATGTGGGTTCCTCCTTTGGACAAGGCCAAAGCCCAATAATCTGAGTGGGTCCTGGGCCTCTAAAGTATAGTGTATATAGTTGGTGGATTGAGCTTGACTCCCTGCAGCATTGTTGGGCTGTTTAATGGTCAATTTGTGCACAAGACATAAGCTCCATAACACAAATATACATAAACATACGTACATATATATATATACACATATATATATATATATATATTTATTTATTGGTTAAGCAAATAACTAAGGAATAGCAAAGGAACTAAAAATGGTGCAAATAGGAAGAACATTAGGGATCTCCAAAATAGAGTGAGATTATATTTTCATTATATCAAATATTTGAATACATTGAGTCTTAATCAGCTGGGATATATCACAAGCTTCAATAAAGTTCAAAAATCACAAACTTAGATAGCTCTCTAGAGCTTCCAAGACTTGTGAGGTTTGAATCCCTTTGAATCCAAGTGTATCCTCCAATATTTCCATAGGATCCCTCACAATACCTCATTCTTTTACTATTTATCAAGTTTACAGTTCTCTTTTGTATCTTTTCTGGTGTATCAAGTGCTTCTTTGCTGAATGTCTTTTAGTTGGAGCTTTAGCCCCTTTTAGAAAGCCACTTCTAGGGATTTTTTTTTTCCATGCCATTGATCCATTCTTTGTGCTCTAGGTACTAGAACTAATGTTATGTCTGTAACATTGGTGGCTAGTCCTTTCGCCATTCTCTTATTATTTCCCCTTTTGAGGTTTGGCAACCCAAAAGTCCTCAGTTGACTTTCCTTTTACGGGAGATCCTGTTTGAGTAATCCTAGGTGGTTTTTTCTAAGTCAAAGCTTCTCAACATTTTTCCAAGGTTTCTAAAAAGACATTTCAGAGCTCTAACTACTTCACATTTTGTCCATTTCCTCTAAATGGGCAGATTCTTCATTGTTGATGATGGAAGGCTAAAAGGCTCCCAGTCACCTTCCTTCTTGGTTCCCTTTCTTGCTTTGCCCGAGGTACTAGGCTCCCTTCATCAGGTGCTGATTCCTAAGCCACCATTTGTTCCCAAAGCTTTTCTTCTGAATTGTAGGCCGTTGATGAAATATAACCTCCTTCGTTCCTTGTGCCCATGGGCATGTCTCCCTGAGCTCTCCAAATCCCAACTGATTATTCCCTGCACTTCCCGATGATCCCCTCCCTCAAACTCTGGTGGATCTCAAGTAACCTGGCCCAGCTCCCACCTGCCTTCTTGTTGGGTTTCCTTGAATAACTTCTTCTACTTAAGCCCATGACTCATGCCTCCCTTTGTGTCTCTCTTTCTTCCCAAGGCCCAATATTTTATCATTTTCTCTCCATGGGAAAGCTCCTTACTTTTTTATTTATTTGAGGGCTAAGCCTTTCTTCTTCATGGGCTAGGCCTCTCTTACTTTTAAGGGGCCTGGTTCCTTATTGTAATTTTGGACCTCAACAACTAAGAATCATAATATTCTCAGAGGCTCTTATATATAGCAGCATCCACTTTGAGATAGAGAGAGAAGAAAAAATTGAGTGTTGATTGCAAGTAGTGAGTGTTGAGGCTTAAAACTGCCTAGGCATGTCACTCCCACAACTATATCCACTACTCTCAATATGTTTCAATGATCTAGGTATTTATCTTAAGCAACTTACAAGTTTTTTATACTCACATGCAAGTTAGATGGAAATTAGTTGAGGTGCCACTCAAATCAAACAATATGTTTTAAAAAATGGCAATCTAGCCGCCGAGTAGGATAGAGCTGCATGGCATCAGTTGGCTTCAAAGACATCTATTGACACTTCAAACTCACATAACAGCAATTACACAAGTGCATGACTGAAAAATACTACTTTTTCGCTTTAAATAGCAATTACACGGCTGACATTTCATGTGAATATATAGTGTGAGAAAATTTATAAGTTACTTTGGGGTGGAGAGCTTAAAACCGATAAAAAGCATGATGACCCATAAAGTCTAACATTCATTGCAACTCAAATGATGATCAAGGTTTTTTTTTTTTTGGGCTAACGAAGATAGATCTAGAGCTCTTCGAGCACCTGATTATTTCCCCAGATATGTGTAATCTTCGGTCCGACACATTATGTAATTACAGAGAGAAATTCCTTGGCGGCAGCTCTAAGATACTAGCTAAAGGTTTGAACCCAAGACTTCATGTTTCTCACGAGGCCTTAAGGATCACTAGGCCAACCCTTGGGTTTATGGTAAAGGAAGTTGATAATGATCAAAGTTAAGCAGCACATACCTATAAGAAACGTGAAACTCTTAAAAGTTAATACAATCTGAACAGCGCGACAACGAAGGTTTCAAGCAATGATATTGACTACAGTTATTGTAGGAGAAATGTGTATAGTCGTACCTGGTAAACTGTTTAAATCTAGTTCAAAATAATGTGTGGCTACTTTTAATTCAAATCTATACCTATATCTAAATCGAGTTAAATATGTCGGTGGGCTAGAGTACTCTCTACTTTTTTATACCAGACAAGAGAGCTTGTATTAAAGTACATTTCGACTTTTTGATACCTTTTTTTTTTTTTTTGTTGATAATCCTACTTTTTGATACCAGACGAGAGAGCTTGTATTAAAGTTCATTGCCTTATTTGGCTGGTACTTTTTTTTTTTGAGATAAATAGAATTCTACTCTCGTATAATCTAAGTGTATATGTGTGTAAAGTTTCCTCCTGAAAACTTAAACCCCGACCATTGCCCCTCATACCCCCGTAAACATTTATACTTGTGGTGTGATCATCAGGCCAAGAGTACATAGTGGTGTACATTTTCAAAACAAGGGCTTCTTTGAGGTGGTTAGAGCATCCACAGCAGTGGAGCTAAAATTTTAGCAATTTAGCTCTACAAAAAGTTATTTTATCTATTTTACCTATACACTTTACAAAACATGCTGCAGCAGTGGATCTATTTTAGCTTTCAACACAATAAAATAATATAAACATCACAATAAAATAATATTTCTATTACAATAAAATAATACACCCCACAAAACAAAAAAAACACTACAAACCGATCCACCACCACTGCCAACCAACCAAGATCAACCGCCCACAACCATCCAACAACAACTAGCAAGCCAACAACCACCCACAACCACTGCCAAAAATCCAAATTAGCCAAAAACCACCGCACAAATCACAGAGAAACCCACACCAACAAACCCACACAAATCACAGAGAAAAACCATCACAAACCACCACACCAACACAGCCACAGAGAAACCCACGAAATCCAGCCATAGCCACGCCACGAAATCCGCGACGTTCTTGAGTTCGATGAAGGCGGTGCCGATGGAGCTTGGATCGGCAATGGAGCTTGGATCGGCGGTGAGATGGAGGACTGGGCGAGATGGGTCGGCGGCATGGGACGGTGACGTGGGCGATGAAGATGAGGATCGGCGGTGAAATGGAGAACTGGTCGGCGAAGATCAACGATCCAGAACAGATCGACGATGAAGAAAGAAGAGAAGTAGAGAAGAACAGGTCGGCGAAGAACAGGTCGGCGAAGCAGAGAGTGGATGAAAAAAAAAAAAGAGACAAAAGGAAAAACGAAGAAAGAAGAGAAGCCGGAGAGAGTGAGAAAAAGAAAGAAAGAGAAAATATTTTTTAAATGAAAGAGAGAGAGAGAGAGAGAGAGAGAGAGAGAGAGAGAAATTTAATAAAATAATTTTTATATATATATATATATATATATATATATTTTTTACCTTTGAGCTACAGTGCACATCTATCTTTAGATGTGCACTGTAGCTAGAAGCAAAATTTTTTTTTGCTATAGCTCCACTACTGGAGCATCATTTTTTGTGTTTGAGAAGTTAAAAAATAGCAATATACCTATATAGCACCACTGTTGTGAGTGCTCTTACGAATTACTATTTTCCTTTATCAAAAAAGGACAATGCTGCCATTCTCCTAGATTGCTTATAATTAGCAGTAATTGGCAATGCAATCATTATGGGAAAAAGCATTTGTTTGTTTATTTGTTTGTTTCTTTTTAATTGACATTAGATGAGAATTGAAAATAGAATCCCAGGCTCAAAAGTTGCAAGATCTTTTTTGTAAAATTGTGATTTACAATTATATTTTTTGTTAGATTTAATTTTGTATCAAATTTAATTGTATTTTTGTTCAATCATTTTCCTGTATTTTTTTTTTTGTGGGATTTAAGGCAAGGGTTGAGTGTGAGAGTTTGGTAAAAATCTGTGAAGAAGGTGAATTCACGACTGACTTGCGAGTGACAACCCACGAAAAGCCACGTGAGAAGTACATACTGGAATTTGAACAGTCTCATGCTAGGCTAGATTTTGTGAGTCACTTTGCGACTCAGGCCAAGTCATGAGTGACCCGCGAAACTCACTGTGTGGAACTTTTTAAGAGTGCTTTTTCTCATTCATTTACCAACAATATATAAGACTCATTACCCACGAAATTGAAAGCAGTTTTCCAATGAACATTTCAGAGAGAAAACCCTAGCAATACACTTGAGAGTTAGAGATTGTAAACCCACAATCATCTACACCATTTCTCTTAAGTTTTTCTCTCCTACCTCTCCAATTATACATCCTTGAGAAGTTCTTAACCCAAACACTTACCTCACCTAATCTGAGTGTTAAGAGAAGTTTTGGTGTGTGTGGGAAGCATTGGAAGAAGCCATCGAATGACGGATGCAATTTGGAGCTAATTGCGAGATTCGGATAACTAGTGAAGACATAGCTCGGTGAAGCCCGTTGGTAGCTAGAACTTGGAGGGTTCAATTACATTAGATAGATTAGGCTTGGAGGGCCGCAGAGAGATTTTTTGCCGAGTACTTCAGTTTCCTCTTTGATAACATGTCTCAGTGTTATCTTATGTTTGCATTTCTCTTCTCTTACTCTTTAAGCCTTATATTTGTTATTGCTTGCTTGTAGTTATAGCTTAGAGAGTAGTCGTTATTGCGTATCATTTACTTTTGTTCCGTACTTAGATAAGCTAGAGTAAAAGCAATTAAGCCGCAGTTTTAAAATTGGGGGTCTAAACAAGCTATAGTGTTTGAGCTTTCATTCTCCATGAAACCCCTTGTTTCATCGTTCTCTCTTTCCAGAGCAGTTACCATTGTTGATCCATGCTATGGATTGGGTCTATATTTTACGGTTATTGGTACAAACTGCCAAAGGAAACAAAGGACCTTGGGTCATCTTACTTATCACAACAATACTAATTCAAGGCTTTCCAAGCTTACATGTCTTTTAATTATACAAAGATATGTGATGGAAGCAGTTGCTGAATTTGCCAATAAAAATATGAGAAATATCTATGCAAACTTTGCTTTCACCGTTCCCCACTTCCAATCAGGGTTTTTTTTTTTTTTTTTGGTTAATTGTTATAGAAGTGTGTATAAAATGTTTCCATGGTACCAGCTGCAGGCATCGACTTGATACCATGGTCTAATATATTTCTTTTTGAATGCTGCACAAGTACTTAAGAAACTTCTTTTTTCTAATACCTGCATTTTATTTTTTTTGGCAACTCCCATTCATCAATGAGCCCATCTCTCTTCTCATCAAACACATGGAAGGCTTCTTTCACCTCCTCCAAGCTTAGCTCTTTCACATTAATCAGCCTTAAGAGTTCCAAGCCTGAAGTGAATTCAGTATTGCCACTGAAATTCTCACACTACCATGCTAACAATCTACTATGATTGGTCTTTGCCATTCATAAGAATTTAAGGGAAAAAAATGTCCCCCATTTTAAAATGTATTTTTCAATCATTAACTTGGAGACGCATATCCTTCTGCCCAGGTTTCTGGAATAATTTCTCAGGGTATGAGCTTGAGCTTGCATTTTTTTTTGTTTTATTCTGTAGAATTTTACAAAGATCTACCGATAGAAAAGTAGAAAATATCAATCCTTAAACTCCTAGTACAAATTAAGAGTAGGAGAATACAATGGGGTTCTGCTCTGAACCCATATATTTAACATGGACTTCAAGGTTCCACATATAGAACCACATTTATTTATAAAACAGACATAGATATGACAGAAGATAGTATTCATGGTCCCATTTCACTATCTACATGCCAACTTGATCATTGAAGAAATTTCAACATATTCCACACCTATTCACAGTTACTTATTGTTAACAATGTAATTACAAATTATAAGGTATTATTGATGATCTGAATCATTTTTCTTTAGGACATTGTTCTAATGCTACAAATATTTTATTAGAGCATTGAATGGATTTTTTCATGCTCTGTCCTCAAATGGCTTCTAGTAATATCTTTCACACTAGGACAGCCAGACAGTGCCATGGTGAGCTCAAGCTCATCCTTCAGCATATGTATGACTTTTCTCACCCCATATTCCCCCTTTGCTGCCAACCCATAGACAACAGGCCTCCCAATCTGCAATAATAAATATATAGATTACAATAGAGTTTAGAGAGCTTTGACCAAGAATCATAAAATTTTAAGAGGTTTTTTAATATATCAGCATTGACATTGGGATGGAGAGAGAATAAAATATTGAGTATTGAGGATTAACACTGCCAAGGCGTGTTACTCCTACAATTATATCCAGCACTCTCAAAGTGTTTCAATGATCTAGGTATATATCTTGAGCAACTCAAAATTTTTTTATTTGCACATGCAAGTTAGACGGAAATTAGACAATAAGTTGAAAAAAAAAATGGCAATCTAGAAGCAGAGTACGATAGAGCTGCTTCCCAAAAAGGCATCAGTTGGATTCACTGACATTCATTGACAGTTGAAACTCACGTAAAAGCAATTACACAAGCGCATGACCAAAAAATACTACTTATTCTCTTTATATAGCAACCACATGGCGGACATTGCATGTGAAGAAATGGTGTTTAAGAGAAGATTCATAAGTTAGTTACATGAATCAAATAGTTTGGGGTGGAGAGCTAGCTTACAAGTACGGCTTGTGCACCAAGGGCTAATGCCTTGAAGACATCTGTTCCTCGCCGCACTCCTCCATCAAGGAACACAGGAACTTTCCCTCCAACAGCATGAACCACCTGCAACCACAAGATGCCTAAATATCCACAATCGCTGATTGAACTTTGGCATGCCAAAGAGCATAGTGTAACTCTACACAAATCCAGACAGAAAATTCCTGTGCAGGAATGCATGGCCACGTACGTGTCTTGTCTTAAATTGCTAAAATTTCATACAAATTTGAATGTTAAGGATGTCTAGCTACGGCATTACCTCGTACAAAACTTCCCTAAACCCTTATACTCTTAACATCTATATTAAAGGAGCACAGAGATGCAAAATGTAGAATCTGTGTTTACACCTACACACCGAATGAGAATAATATTCTTATGCTAAGCAGTAGAGATAAAACTTCACCTCTTCCAGAACAGTAATAGTAGCAGGAGTGTAATCAAGCTGGCGAGCCCCATGATTAGAGACTACAATCCCAGCAACACCTACTTCTGTCGCCTTTATTGCTGCCCATGACAGTACATCAAATGTTTAGGATATTTGAATGTTGAACAGAAAGTAAAGCAACCATGACATTCAAGGATCCGAGTAAATTATCAAGTGTGTGAAAAGATGCAGAATTTAAAGTGATTTACATAAAAATGTTTGACAGAGCAGATAGAGGAGGTAACTGTGAGAAAAAAAATCACACAATCAGGATGATTAACAGGCCTCCTATACTTGAAATTCCAAAGATAAAAAGGATGATTAACTGAAATTTTCATTAAAATTTTAAAATTTCAAAGACAGAGAATGTTCTTCCTGTTACTAAGGGAAGGAAAAAAATAGGGAAGATGCAAAATAGAGATGTGAATATCAGTAATAAAGCTTGATCTTACCATCTTCATGAGTAATAATAGTGATAGTATAATAATGATGAGATGCAAATATCATAAGATGGAGAACCTACCATCTTCCCGAGTGAGTACTCCCTTGATTACAATTGGAAAGGTTGTTATAGATCTTAACCATCCTATGTCCTGTGTATGTTGTGACACTTTAGTTAAACTCATAAGAATGTAATAAACCATGGCCCTTGCACACACCCTCAGCAAGCAAAAATAAAAAATGAAACCATATAGGCACTTCCAATGGTATCTTACGCCTCAACCTTTACATTATAAAAGCACCAACTAAAACACATAATGCTAAAATCAGTGTTATAATGAGTAAAACAACTAGTTTTGAAAATTTATGCAGAAGGGGAAAAAAACTATTTTCCAAGTAAAATCTTTTAAACATTTTTGCAACAGCACATTAAAAGGTAAGCAGAATAGGTTACTCGTTTATACCCTCCAGCACAAAGAAGCATCAAGGGTCCCTTTGGCAAAACCTTCTAAAATTGAAACTTCATCCTGCAGAAAATTTGATTCGTGAGTAACAATAAAAGCTTTAGTTTTAAAATTTTAAAAATAAGATTAAAACTTCAGTTAACATGCATACATGTGTCCATTTTTTTAAATTCAATGCATCTGGTACATTTCAATGTGCGAATTGGGAGTTACACAATTTCACTCACATTGTCCACTTCAGTTGATACAAGGCCTTCAATATTCTTTAATGGCGGTACAATCATTCTGCAGAACTTATTACAGTCAAATTTCAAATTAGATTTAAGATCAAGCTTATTTTGTTAGCATGAAAGGAACATAAATACCATTACATGGAGAACTTTATACCCAACTGTGAAGGGAATAAAATGATTAGTATTGGAAAAAAAGAAAAAAAGAAAAAAGGAGAAGATATGTACTTGTTCTTTATGTCTGCCTCCCTTCGACCAAGCATGGGAGCATCAACTGTCAGCACAATAGCCTTGTATCCATTTCTTTCAGCTCTCTGAACTAGCTGAGCTGCTACATCTCGGTTCTTATATACCTATTCCCAGATGAATATCAGATTACAGTGTGACTTGCTAACAACAGGATCACCAATACAAAGACAAAGAAAGCAACCAAAAGAAAGTGTTGCTGCTAAAGAAATATACATTTCATTAATGAAATTATAAGAGCTAAAGAAGGATTGAATACATATAATTGAAAAAACCGAATGGCATTGCAGCTGGAAGCAACCTCCTCGATAGTGCAGGAAGACATGGAGGACAAAACCTGCAATGAAAAATAACTTACAATTCATGAAACTTAGCAAGAAAATTAGCTCCATATTTAAAAATCAATACCATTATAGTATTAGATGCAGCTGCTGCTCTGGCTGTAGCGATCTCTCCTAGAATAATCACAATGAGCAAGTCAATAAGAATCCAAACAAATTTCAACTGAGACTGAGAACTCTTCCAAGAAGATTTGGACCTTCTGGATGTGCCAACTTATGCATAGAAGATGGAGCTACCATGATTGGCGCTGAGATTTTGTAACCCAGTACAGTAGTTGACAAATTTATTCTGCTTACATCTACAAGAATTCTAGGCCGGAACCTGAGAAGCAGTGGAAAGTGATGAGGAAATTATTGTAGCCAGTTTTCAGCAAAAATCACCAACTGAATTAGCAGCAGCATACGTTATTCTGCGAAATGCTTCCACATTCTCTTTTAGGGTGTGTTGATCCTCCGCTCCCCCAGAAAAGAAGTCATAATACATTTTTGGAAGAGCTTGCCTAGCCAATTCTTGAAACTCATTCACATTAACAGGTTCACCCTCCATTATCCTGGATACATGAGCATTAATAGATGGATTACTTTCCAGTGAGTTAATACTAGATGCATTCTCAAGAGACTACACCATATAAAGACATTTATTATGATAGTATCAATAATTGCAAGAATTTATTAAAATATGTGATACTCATGTTTAAGGCATTAAAGTTTTGCCTGAACTTGCTTATATTATGATATAGCCACAGGCCAGCTTGAGGCAAAGTTGGGTTTCCAAGCAAATCTAAATTTCTTGCACAAAGTAGTATGACTTTGATGAATCATAATCAAAGCCATTCACATACTACGTACTGCCTATTGGCCATTCCTCACCAGTCACCACCATTTTAAGCAAGTCAATCTACAATATTGAAAATATTCGCATATACATATTCATATGGATTGGAAAGATATCCCAGAAAACATTTATTTTTCCTTTTATTTATTTCTTTTCTTTTTCTTCTTTTCTATGTTTTGTTCATGGTCTACAAAGTACTGCAGAACATAAAGATTCAACATGGTACTTACATAAGTAAAATCAATACCAGTTAAATGCCTGAAATCACTTCAAAGCAATCAATACCAATAAAAAGCATGATGACCCATTAAAGTATTAACATTAATTACTAATCAAAAGATGGTCAAGCAGACCATGATCAAAATATAGGCAGCACTTACCTACAAGAGCTGAGAGTTATTACAATCTGAGCAGCCACTGAAGGAAAAGTGTGTTGAGTTGGACTTCCTACTCAAAAGAGTTAAAATCTCAATTGAGTAAAATATGTCAGTGGGCCAGACTCTAGAGAGCTACTAGGATTGGTGTAATTTGCACAAATGGGCAAGGTTATAATTGTCATTGTGATGAACAATGTCGTGTTAAAACCAGACTCTGAAATTAGGCGGCCACAGCTGGATTCAACCCAAGTTCTGTTCATCCCATATTTGAGTATTGAATAATAATCTCAATGATAATTTCTAAATTATTTATGTTAGGAGAGGTGTTATGTATAACATTTTTATAATATTTTTACAACAAATTATAAGAGGCTAGTTGTTATTAGTTCAAATTTGAACTTAACATTAAGATTACATTTTTGCCCCAACAATAATAACCAATAACAACTTGCCACTTAGGATTTGTTGTAAAAAATATTGTGGACATATTATTTCTAGAATTAAATAGTAGCTTAATGAGTTTTTTTTTTTTTTTTCCTCTCTATATATTTATACTACTATTTATGAGACTGCCCCTGTTTGGACCGGATTTTTTTTGTTCCAAAATACCCTTACACCCCTAGGTTTAAGTAGAGACAAAACTAAAGGATAGTTCGGTAAAAATACATGTCTAACTTGCACCAAAATTATGCCTACAAAAAAGGAACACTCTTCCACTAACCTACTTCTTCAAAGTAACTATATGTTTATTGTTTTTTTTTTTTTAAATAGAAAAATAATTTGAACAACCCACGTTTGCTGCTATTTTTTCCTTTAAAAAAAAAACATAAATTTTTTTTTTCTATGACCACTAAAAAAAAAAAGCCTCATCGCACACGTGAAGAGCATGTGATGAGACTAGTATATATATATATATCCAAAACCGCGACTAACACCATAATTTCACAATATTTAAAAAAAAAAAATTAAAAGCACCATTTTTCTCTCCAAAATAATACCTGATACTTGCCAAAGGCTGAATTGACATCTTCCTACTCATTTATAAAGCGCTTAAGAGTCTAGCGAGAAAATGATTCGACCTGCGGATATAGTTTGTAATTATTTATAAAAAAAAACAAATAAAAATAAAACATACTTTATCTTTAAGAATAATCAAAACCCGATGGATACAAACACAAACTCAGCACGCCGGTTTACTCTCTCTAAGATCTCTCAAAGCTAATCAACTCTCTTTTTCTTCCATCTTCTTTCTTCTTCACGCAGCCCCATCACAATTTTCCACCACTTTTTTTTTTTTTTTTTTCTTTCAAATTCTTTGTTGATTTTCCTAATAGCAACAACGACCAACGGACCTAAACCTTCGATCTCTTTGGCCCTGCTTTCACACCCAAACACAACGGTGTCGTGAACACTCTTAGGCTCCGCTTGGGAGTTCATAAGGGAAGGGAATGGAATGGAATAGAATAATCATAAGGGAATGGAAAGGAATAAAATGGAATGAAATGTATTTAAGTAAGAGAAAGGAATGGAAAAGAATGGAATGGAATGGAATTAAGTAACCTTGATTGGATGTTTTAAAATAAAGGAATAGAAATGAATGAAAATGAATAGAATGTAAGTGATCTTGTTTGGGAGTAATATGGAGGGAATAGAATGGAATCATTTTATGACAATATTACTATTAGACCCCTATTTTAAAATAAAGGGTTGACTATATAGGGGTATTTTGGGAGTTTTAGTAAAAAATTCATTAAATCTAATTCAATTCTCTCCCATACTTTCCAATTTCTAGGAGAATAAAAATTTGAGGTTTTAAGGGAATAGAGAGGAATGAATGTTCCCTCCTATCCATTCCATTCCATTTTCTCCCACTTAAACTCCCAAACAACGGAATGGACTTTTCATTCCCATCATTAAAACTCCCAAACAAAAGAAGGGAAGAATATTCTAAAATTATTCTTTTCATTCCATTTCATTCTATTCCCTCCTCCCAAGCGGAGCCTTATTATCTACGTAAGTAGCTCAGTTTTTCTAAACCTTCGATTTTTTTAATTGTGGGTTTTGTTCTGTGTAGGCCTTTGTTTGTTTCTTGGGAAAGTTTTATTCAGTTTTAGTTTTATTTTTCATCACAGGTTTTTTTTTTTTTTGTTCTCTGCTATCATCGATGTTTGGATCCTCTCAGTTGTTGCCGTTTCTGAAAAACCAAAGGCAAGGTATTTAACGCAGTGGTAAATTCGAATTTTGATAGCTTAGTTATATATATATATAGCTTAGTTATATACATGAACGCAAATTGTTTGATAAAATACATTATTGTATTGTTCTTTTTCCACAATTTGATTTTGTACAATGTCCTTTTTTCAGGTTTAATAGGTGGACATATACACTCAATGTTTACTCAACTTGCCTATGCCTTGCATAAAAAAAGGTGTAATACTCCCTTTTTAATATATTTTTTTTCTTTTTTTGCACTGTCTCCACACGACTATGGTTTCTCCCAATGACTACTCTATTTTATGAAATTCGAATAAAAAACAAAAAAATAAATTACATAATCATAGACAATAATTAAAGAAATGAAGTTGTTGAATAGCATATTGAACTCAAGCTCTCACTTGAAGGATGGTATGATATTCTTTTTCTTTTAATTTGATAGTAGTTTGCCCTTTCATCGTATCTTGAATCTCTAGGATGATATATCTCTTTCCAATTTACAATAGAGAATATAATATGCAAGGTTTAGGAAATGTGTAACACCTCCTTTGTTGTAGCTTAAGAATTTATAGGAGAAAGATGGCTTTCGATTGGCCATGAACTGGAGGAATTATACTACTCACCAGTGGCATGGAATCTTTGAGGTTTGTTCTTACTTTGTCATATTTATTCCGTTGATTCTTTTTGTAACAAAGAGGAATATCATATCAAGCCAGCTGCTTTAGCTTACAATTTATATATATAACAATATAACCTTAGTGCACAAAGTTCAAGGCCCTAAAGGTATGAAGTTAGAGGTTGGTTTTAACTTTGTACTTGGGTTGAACAAAGCATCTAATTTCTCCTATTGGTGTAATGTTTTAAGAGATCTAAACTTCTTACAGGGATTTGAACTTCTATATATTCCTGTATTATTAACATTCTTCAAACAAATGAAAAAAAGGAAATATCTTTAGATTTTAGTTTTAGTAGTTTTCATGTGTATTGCACGGGTCAGGAACTAGTATTTTATTATTTTTCTTCTAAAAATATATTCTCTTTCATATATATATATATATATATATATATATATATATATATATATATATATATATTAATTTTAGTAAAAGGACAGTGCACTACAAGTCACAACTATTCTAAAGTCCCTCAATATATTTTTTTTTGATGGAATAAAGTCCCTCAATATTGATTTGCAATCATGAAAGATGTTGCATGCACCCTAGTTAGTGGTTGAAAAACATATGGTTTGAGCAAAACAACAAACCTATTGGTCAGAAAGGTTCTTGATGAGGCCTCCCTTACTTGTCAATCCTGAATTGCCTGGTGCAAAATCCTTGGTCTTTGAACCATGAGTGGGTTTTCAATTCTTCAACCAAGACTAATTTTTATTTCTTAATGAACATCAAAACTATAAGAATTAAGAAGCAGCAATAAGTACCAGTCAAACCCATTTGGTGTTAATTATTGAATTGAGAACAGTGGGACCAGTTGGGAAATTTGTTTTTAGTGCAAAAAAACCCTCTACTTTTTTTTTATGAGTTTTTGTTTGGTATTAAAGATAGTTTTTATTTTTTTTTTTTTTTTTTAATTCGATAAATAAAGAAGGGAGATTTGAATTATGTACATTTCCCTTGAAAAGTTTCAAGAATCAAGACTCTTGGCATGAGAGAGTCTTTCTTAAAGTGGATAAATGATGGGGTGTCACCAAAGTATCCGATCTGTCACATTTGGCAATGAGGTATTAAAAGGAATTTTAGAAGGTTCTTAAATCATAACTCATAAGTATTTATTAAATAAATAGTTAAGTAAAGGGATGGCCATTGGCCTAGATCAATTATCACTATTCACATGTTTTATCTAAGCATTGGTTTTGTCTTTAACTTTCTCTCAAAGAAGCATCACTATTTAAAGTTTAAACTAGTAAATATTTTTAAAAATCTTTTGATTAATCCTGAACATAATTTATTTAAGTTTTTTCTTACCCTAAAGTCTCAATACTACAAATAATTGTGTCCTTTGTGAAGTATTGAACTTTCTTTTATCTTTAAATCAAACCAAGACGGCCTAGCAAGAGGAGGCAAAGACTACTCTTTGTTAATACTCAAGATCAAGGTGAGTTTATACTCATGAATAGTCTCCTTGATTTTCGATAATGGTAGGGCTAAGAAGCAAGAGCCCCCAAGTTCTCTGCTTTATCTTTGGTATCTCTCTGTTCGTTTGTTTGTTTTTTTTTTTTTTGTTTTTTTGGCATTTTCACTTTGTATACCTAATGAAAAGTGGGGAGAAAGGAACGACGGTTGGATATGGTGGAGATTGGTGTATGTCTACGCTAATCTGGAGTTGAATTTTATATAATTTTTATTTAAAATAAATTTTTTTTTTAACACAGGGTCAATTTATAAATATGAAAATCTCTAGGAATTATTAAAAAAAAAAATTGAAATCTTAGGAGGTTAGTTTGCAGTACCTAAACATCATAGGGTGTTTTTATATTTTGGCCCTCTTTTTAATTATGTTTAAATATAACCGATTCTCAAATATAATACTACCTAACGAGTTTTATAATGAACTAGTTGCAGGCCCACGCGATGTGCGGGAATAGATAATGTTAGGTTCTAAAAGTTAAGAACAATTGACAAACCATGAGCACAAACTTGTTTAGGTATAAATCATAGAGTCTATAAGATTCATTATACAATGTTCAAAGTGCTACAAGTCAGAATACAAGAAAAAGGAAGCTATAGGTTTAGGAATTTGAGACATGCCAGGTTCGACCGATCGAAAGAATAAGTTCGACCGATCGAAAGACGGGGTCCACAAAATCTAATTAAAGTCCAACAGCCCATCAAGCCCATTAAGTGATTAGGGTTTCAGATCTATTTCACACGTATAGTATTTCAAGTTAGAAGGGGCCAGAATATCGGGAAAAAAAAATTCAAATAGGCATTCATATAGTATTAACAAATTATAAATACACAAAATCGTTATTTTTTAATACAAAATGCAATCATCTACCAATAAAGACAATAATAATGATGATGATGATTTTTTTTTTTTAAAAAAAAACTAGGCTAGCTAGGATTTTTTTTGAAGTTAGAGCATTCATAGTAGTGGTGTTAAAAATTTTTGCTTTTAGCACTTCAAAAAGCTTAGTTATCTATATTACCACCTCACTTTACATTGTACCCAACATCAAATGCTCTTATGCTCTTATGGAAAGTCATTGATATGTTGCATTGGTTATTTAGAAAAGTTAACTTCGTCTGGTTATATTCCCAGCATCCATTCGCTAGTGATAGGAGTGTGCTTATTGATTGATTGATAGGCTTGATATGGATTGATTTGGATTGATAGGCTAAAAAGTTTTTCAGCAGTGTTAGTTTTATGTTTCCTGATATTTAAACTCTCTTTTATTTTCCCCCTCATCCCTGCAAGTTTGTTTCTTCTGTTGTTCTGATTTAGATATCTAATTCTTGTGACAGCATTTGGCCGATTTGCTTGCATCTCAGCTTTGTTCAAAGGTATGTTCTAAGATATTTTGTTGAAGCTCATAAATAAAAATTACAAATTACTGTGTTTTGTTTTCCTCTTTCTTTTTTCTAATGTGCATAATGTTGTTTGCTCCTGCAGATGATACTTGAAGGATATCATGTGGATGATCAAATCCGAACAAAACCAACCCAAATGAATCTTGCTTCAGGCAGCCAATCAAATGCTGCTGGAGTCCTACACAATTCAGTAACTGAGATGCAGCAATACCCAGAAGCCGTTTTTGGTCAACCATCGAATGAAGTTGCAAAGCCAACTAACAGTGGTAATGCCTCTCTAAACTCATTCCAGAATCCTTTAGCAAATGGAAGGATGCTGCCTCCAGGAAACTCCCCGGCCTTACAGATGTCTCAAGGACTCTTGTCTGGGGTTTCAATTCCCCAGAGGTCACAACAGCTGGACCCACAATCATCACTTCATCTTTTTCATCAGTGGCTACGACTACAACAACAACATCTAAAACTACTACAACAACGACTGCTACAACTACTACAACAGCAGCAGCTGCTGCAACAACAACAACAACTTCAACAACAACTTCAACTACAACAGCAACAGCAACAGCAGCAACAACAACAACAGAAGCAGCAACAACAACAACAACAAAGCCCCCAGTTCCAGAGGTCACCTATGATGCTTGGACCAACTACACTTTCACACTTCAGGCAGAATTCCAACATGCAGTTGGGCAATCCCATGGTAAGCAAGGCTTCCCCTCTCCAACTTCAGGCATTACAGCAGCAACAGCAACAACAGCAGCAGCCACATATGCAAAGGAAAATGATGATGGGACTCGGAACAGCTGAGGGTGTGGGAAACATGGGCAATAACATGGTTGGTCTTGGGGGCCTTGGCAATGCCATGGGCATGGGAGCTGCTGGGGGAATAGGAACTGGAATGTTGGCACCAATGACACCTATTTCCGATATAGGAAATGTTGGCCAGAACCCAATAAATCTTAGCCAGGCTTCAAATATTACCACCGCAATAAGCCAGCAACTTCAATCTGGATTGAGTCCACAACAAGCTGATCTCGAAGCTCTCAAAGCTGCTGTCGTGGCAAGAATGGCACAGAATCAAGCAAACATGTTAGGGGGCCCTCAGTCAAGCCTAGCTGGGATTTCAGGAACCAGACAGATACATCCAGGCTCTTCTGGTCATTCAATGCTTGGTCAGACTTTAAACCAGACTAACATGAGCACAATGCAAACAGGCAGCCAAGTTGATGACGGGGATGGCAGGGATGGGTATGTACATGAACCAGCAGCAGCCACCACAATTACAGCAGCAGCAGTTACAACAGCAACAGCAGCAGCAACAACAGCTACAGCAACAGCAAGAAAACACCTCACCACTGCAGGCTGTGGTCTCACCTTCGCAGGTGGGCTCACCATCGACCATGGTAATACCACAACTGAACCAACAAATGCAACAACAGCAAGCTAGTCCTCAGCAAATGAGTCAACGAACACCAATGAGCCCTCAACTGAGCTCTGGGGCAATCCATGCCATGAGTGCTGGTAATCCAGATGCTTGTCCAGCTAGTCCACAGTTGAGCTCTCAGACCCTCGGTTCTGTTAGTAGTATCGCCCACTTCTATGGGCCTACAAGGTGTGAATAAGGGCAATTCTGTAAGTAATGCATAGTGAAGCAAAAAAGTCTCATAGTTTGCTTCAAGTGCTGGTTTAAAGCCTTTGTTGGGAAGGTCATTTTTAGTACTTGATTTTTTTTTGAGGAAGTTTAGTATTTGATTTTAGTAAGAAAAACTAGTACCTAGAAAGTAATAAATCTGATTTCCAAATTCCCCATGCTTTACAAAATTTATAAACTAGCTTTGTAGGCGTTGCCATGCAAGGGGTTCATTTATGTGAATGTTATATTATGTGACATTTGAAATATTTATAGTATAAGTTATATTAAAAAGTAGTCGTGAATTAGAAAAAACTTAATTATGGAGATGTTTTTGTTGCGAGTATATATACATTGTAAGGAAAGACGTGATTCTTTAAGAGATGAAGGAACACCTGGGCATATGGCCTTGGATAGGGTCTTAATCTTAAAGCTTAGTTCTTTTTTTTTTCTTTTTTTTTTTGAGAAAGAATCTTAGAGCTTAGTTGAGTCGTATTGATGGTATTGTAACCTGTTATTTTAGTGATTGATGCCATTTTAATTGCGACTCACTCACATTGTCAATTGGGCTATCTCATATTTAAAGCAATTTAATGAATCAGAACATAATCAACACCTAGAATTAATGCCAGTTATCTTTTTATTTATTTTATTTTTGGTTGGATTTTAAGTGTTTTTTTTTTTTTTTTGTGAGAAGGACAAGTTGTTATAACTTATAGTATAACGCTGTGTATAACATTTTACTGACAAATTAAGATAAATTAAAATGGATTGCATGTCATTCTAAAAAAAAAAAAGATTGCATGATGCAAGCTTGTAATTTTAGCCTGCTAATGCTTATTAAAGAAGCGAGGTATAATTTATTCTTCTGTGTGATGGTCAAATTAAAGCATGTATATATAGTTTATTTTCAAACAAACTTTTTCATAATAAATGTCAATTATTCAAGTTACTTTTCAAACAGGGAATTATAGGAATGAATCAAAACAAGCCTAACATATCTCTCACACGTAATTAAGCTTCTAAATTCATGATTTTTGGTTGAAAACATGATTTTGTCCTTAGTTTAGCTTAGCAGCCCTTAGGATTTTCCTTACTATTTATTAGAAAGTAGGAAATAAAATCAATTAAATATAGGTCACCAATCAAACCTTAAGATTATTTTATTACATACACGTTTAGTAGGGCCAAACATATATTTGAGCTTGAGTTCAAGGGTTAGGATTCAGCTTCCACGGTACCACCACCTTTGTCACCTCCACCCTCCCCCACCTTCACCATTGTTGCTGCCTCCAGCCTTGCCATTCTTGCCACCTCCAGCCTTGCCACCACCACCCACGCTGCCTCCTTCATGTCTGCCGTCCTTTGTGTCACTGTCATCTACCTGGTTTGATCCTTTTACATGCAGCATCCATTTCCACAAGAAAAAATGAGTTTGTTGTAAATTTTCTATTTATACAAGTTGAAAAAAAATACAAAAGGCTTTCGCCACACCATAATTCTTAATGTAAAAAACAATATATACAATGGAAAGTGTGTAGCATAGTTATTTAAAAAAAAATAAAAATAAAAACAGTGAACTATGTAATGCAACATTATCTAGCGGAAATAAAATCCAGTTTTTCTATAAAAAATGAATCCAGCTATAATACTAAAATACAAAGCTCTTTAAGGCTCCATTTGGTTGAAAACTTGAAATAATAGAAATAAAGGATGATAGAGAAATAAATGAAAATTTCCTCTTTTACTCAAGTTTTCCCCCCAGTTTTGAGAGAAAATAGTCTAGTGGACTCAGGTAAAAAACACTTGAAACCCCACCATTTTACCTCTTGTCTTCACCTCAACTTACAAATGTTGGTCTCAAGCATGTGGAAAAGATATATATGTGTGTGTGTATATATATATATCATATATCAGTTATATAAAATTAATAAAAAGAGAGGTTGAAAGTGAAATGCGAGAAGGCAATAGAAGAGTCCTAAAAGACAAAATAAAATTTAGAAAAAAAAAATGTGGGATGGATGCCATTATTAACCTTCTTTGGCCATATCACGGCAACATAAAAGGACATTCCATAATTATGGGTCATCACCGCAACAGTCAAGATCGCAGGGCAAGTGGAAATTTGCATCATCTACTTGTTTGTTTTTGCGGTCACCTCCACTATAAAAAATATTGAATACTATAATCTATAAACCCCTTATATACATCATACATGCTTGGTCTATTGCGATTCTCATAGCATCGGAAATGAGCCCATTTGAAATTTTCATACTATTTGATGCAAGTAATTATAGCAGCATGATGAAATTCATTTTAAGATTTATAGAAACTAAATCATTAACAAAAAATTAAATTCACTCCAATTGTCAATTTACTGATCCCTACATTTTAATTTCTATCAATTGAGTCTATCATTTTGTAAAAATGAATCCATTTGATCCTTTTGTATAAATTTGCTAACAAACAATGTCGTATAAACATTCTCTTTTATTAAAAAATTAACTGAAAAGCCTTCATGAAATATGTCATTTAATAGATCTTATTGTTTGATGTATACACTTAAGAAAAATGTTAAATTACATCACTCTCTCTTGAAATTCATGAAAATAGTACTTCCCTAAATGTTTGTGTAAATGACATCTTCCTTTTGAGGTTTGTATAAATAGAACAATAGTACTTCCTTTGAATAGTATGTATGCATTAATTAGAATCTCTTTTAAAATTTTAATATTTCATTAGTAAAATCTTATAACTGTTGCTTTTATTTAGACTTCAATGGAGATTATCATTTCATGAAACTTTTGAGGGTTGTGTAATGATAAACCTCAAAGGAGGTTGTGTAATTTATCAACAAAATTATTTACATAGCTTCATATGATAATAAATTTGGATGAAAGACCCAAATTGACTTCTTTTAACAAAGTGAAGACTTAATTGGAAAAAACTAAATTTTAAAGACTCATTTAACAATTGAAGTAAAAACTGGAATAAATTGAATTTTAACTAAACAATAAAGGAAGGAAAAAGAAACCTCTCTAATATTTGTTACGAAGATGAAGTGAAGTAGTAATTTTATAAGGTGAAAATATAAATATACTGACATTTTGTTCTCATTGTTGGGTATCTTTGCCACCACCACAATTGAACAGATGACAAGAACAGCGACAAAGAGAAAACCTAAGAATATAGAAGTTTTGGAATTCATTTTATTTTGAGGTAAAATGCTTCTCACAAATCTTACTACAAAGATTTGAGAAAAGATTTGCCTTTCCATGACCACTATTTATTTAGCTGGAAGAATAGTAATAGTAAAAAGATAAAATGTGGAGGAAGTTTGTAACAAAAAAATTGATATGTAAAAAATTTCACACCCAGTTGGCAAAAATGTGATATTAGTAGAAGATTTAGATAAGAACTAATGATACACAAAATCGTCAGTGAGTTGATCGTTTACACACGTGCCAATGGGTATACCTGAAGAACAAAAGAGAAGAACCGAATAAAGAGCACCGATGGGGTACTAGCCGAAAACTCTCCGAAGGTTAAGTTAGTGATGGAATAATCTCCTAAGAACTCAAGAGCACAAGAGCTAGGGAGAATTCGCATACCTTGAGAAGTTTAGAGTTTGGTGCTTATATAGTAGTGGAGAGTTGACTCGAATCCCTTAATGTAGGGGGTTTCCTTATAAAAAGGATATGGAGTTAAAGGCCCCAATATCTTAGGGCTTCTCTTCCTGTATATGGAAGATTTGATTGTGTAGTAGGATCTTTGGGCATGGTGTGCAAATTATTTCCATGTAGAGGCATATAAGTGGGGAGAATGCAAATCCTACGTGGAGTCTAGAGTAATTGATCATCGGGGGAGGGGAGGTCCTAGCCCGTCAGTCTTTCAAACCGATGGGTTAGGAGGATGCGTGACATCCCTCAATGGATCCCTGATGACAGAGTCGATCAACATGGGAACGATCTGATGGGTTAGGAGGACACGTAACAAATCCTTGATGACGGAGTCGATCGGCATGGTCACGATCTAATGGGTTAGGAGGATGCATGACGGATCCCTGATGACAAAGTCGATTTGCATGGGAACAATTCAATGGGTCAGGAGGACGAGTGATAGATCTTTGATGACGAAGTCGGTCGGCATGGTCACGATACAATGGGTCAAGAGGATGTGTAACGGATCCCTAATAACGAAGTTGATTGGCATGGGAACAATCTGATGGGACAAGAGGACGCGTGATGGATCCTTGATGACGAAGTCGATTAGCATAGTCACAATTTGATGGGTCAGGAGGATGCATGATGAATCCTTGATAACGGAGTCAATCAACATGGTCAAGATCCAATGGGTGGATATGTTGACAATGCTTTAGGTGATCAAAGGCTCTTTTGCTGTTAGAAAAACTTTTTGGATGGTGAAAATATTCCCTATTAAGAACCAATAAAAACTTGACAACTTATTGTTTTAAAAAAAATTTTGTGTATGCAGCATTGCTCTAAAATGTGTAAGACAATGTTAGTGGCCAATGACAATTGTAGGGGATATGCCTAGCATGGGTGAAGCGTGGCAACTATGTTTTGTTAGGGTTCTGATGCATCATTACATGCATAATAAAAGATTCGAGCCTATCCATTTTCTTTTGGGATTGTTGGGCGTTGTGGTTGTTTCATTGAAGGGCCAAGAGTGGACCAATTTGATGCGTTAGGAAGCTCATAGAAATGGGAGTCCACAATGTTACCCTTGCTGTAGTACTAGAGACATTTTTGTTGTAGTTTAAATAGCTTGGGTTGAATCTATAGGCCCCATTCAATAGGTTCAATAGCTTGTGCAAAATAATATATATATTAGAAAAAAAAAAAAAAACTACTTTTTCCATTTTGACTTGACCAATTTTCAAAACATTAACATCATATTATTTATTATAAATTATACTTGAGCTTCATTAAAATATTAAATTTTCTTTATTTTTTTAATTGTTTATATCTCTTCACACATTATAACTATCATTCACTCTCTTCATTTATTTTCAGGAAATGCAAAGAAAGAATAAAAAACTAAAATGCACAACTACAATGGTTGTGTATATTTGCATAAATACTATAGCAAAATTATATTTTGCACAATGGAAGCATAAGCATTACGTGGGTGATTTTTGGGGTTTGTCAGGCAAAATTTGGCTCTTATGCTATTTTACCATATTTGATGCAAGTGCTTTAACACTACGAATACGAATTTCCTAATAACAACTTTTTATGTACTCGTTGGACTTTTTTTATATAATAACTAAAGTTATAAAAAAAAAATTTTAAAAATCCATAAAGAGAATCGGTGAATTGTAAAAGTGAAATAAAAAAAAAAATTAAAACTTAAAGTATGCAGCATATGTATTTCTAATACTGCCCACTAGGGTAATTGGGCTGCAGTCACTACCACATAAGCTAAAAAACCCTTTTCAGCCGACGATTACTAGTGGGCCGTTGGGATGCATTAGATGTTTGGAATGGGCTGCTAGGTGGGTTTGTTGCAGTCACAACAGGCTATTCCGTTGTTGAGCCATGGGCTGCCATTGTGAGTGGTTTTTTTTTTTTTTTTTTAAGTTTATTTTTTAACTGCATTGATCTTGATTGGGATCATTATTTTGGCCCTAAAACTGAAATTTGATGAAAAATTTGAGACAACACAATACTATAAATGAACTAAGGCGTTTATAAACATTTCGAGCTTGGTTCCATAAAAAGCTTATAAAAAACCAAACTCAAATTTTAGTAATTGAGCAGAACCCAGAATATATATATATATATATATATATATATATATATATATATATATATTGTTAATGAATAGGCTTGTGATTGATAAGGCTTAATAAAAATCTTACTAAGCCTAAAATTAATTGAGTGTTCGGACTACTCATCTAAACCAAATAGGCTTGACAACATACTTAGTATGAGATTGATAATGTACTTATATTGGATCTCGATCTCAAGAGCTTGATATTGAGTTTGAGTTTAAGCTTGATATTGAGCCTAAGCTTAGCTTGACTAATGAATCATGCCAAGCCAAGCTGCTCAAACACCGTTTGCAAGCTTGGTTCAACTTTCAACCTCAAGCCAAGCTTGATTATTTTTTATTTGTTGTCAAGCTAAGCTTGAACAGTTAATACTAGACAAAGTTCGACTTGGTCCTACTGATAGTTGCATGGTGGCTATGTAGGGTTAGTTTAGGTCACTTAGCCCATTTTAAGTTAAAAAATGTAAGAAAGACTATACAAATTTTATTATATAAGTGTTACAAATATGATTAGTGGATTTTAAAATGTACAATAATATGTACATGAAAAGCTTCTTCCACCTCTTCCAAACTTGGCCCCTTCGCAAACAGCCTTAAAAGCTCTATGCCTAAAGTGAATTCAGCATTGACACTGTCAAAATCTCACACCACTACACTACCAATCCACCATGATTGGCCGTTACCACTTACAAGAAAAATGTTCCCTTATTTTAAAATTTATTTTTCAATCAATAACTTAAAGACGCATACCCTTATGGCCAGGCTTATGGAATAATTTCTCCAGGTATGAGCTTGAGGTTGCATTCTTTATTTATTTAAAATTCTATAAAACTTTACAAAAATCTACCAATAGGAAAATAGAAAATATAACGATCCTTAAACTCACAATTAAGAGTAGGATAATACAATGGGGTTGTGCTCTGAACCTTTATCTCTAACATGGACCAAAAGGTTCCACATATGTAACAACCACACTTATTTATAAGATATCGCAGAAGACAGTATTAATGGAACCATTTCACTATATACATGCCAACTTGATCATTGAAGAAATCTCAACATATTCCACACCTATTCATGGTCGATAATCTGAATCATTTTTCTTTAGGACATTGTCTTAATGCTTCAATATTTTACTAGAGCACTAAATGTAATTTTTCATGCTGTGTCCTCACATGGCTTCTAGTAATATATTTCACACTAGGACAACCAGATAGTGCCATGGTGAGCTCAAACTCATCCTTCAGCATTCGGATGACTTTTCTCACCCCATATTCCCCCTTTGCTGCCAACCCATAGATAGCAGGCCTTCCAATCTGCAATAATATATATAGATTACAATAGGGTTTAGAAAGCTATGACTATGAATCATAAAATTCTCCGAGGTTCTTATATATCAGCATCCACTTTGAGATAGAGAGAAGAAAAAATTGAGTGTTGAGGCTTAAAACTGCCTAGGCATGTCACTCCCACAACTATATCCACTACTCTCAAAGTGTTTCAATGATCTAGGTATTTATCTTGAGCAACTTACATGTTTTTTATTTTCACATGCAAGTTAGACAGAAATTAGTTGAGGTGCCACTCAAATCAAACAAAAAGTTGAAAAAAAAAAAGAAAAAAAGAAAGGCAATCTAGCAGCCGAGTATGATAGATCTGCATGGCATCAGTTGGTTTCACAGACGTCTATTGACACTTGAAACTCACATAACAGCAATTACACAAGTGCATGACTGAAAATTACTACTTGTTCACTTTAAATAGCAACTACACGACTGACATTTCATGTGAATAAATAGTGTAAGAGAAGATTCATAAGTTAGTTTGGGGTGGATAGCTTACAAGGACGTACGGCTTGTGCTGCACAAGCCGTCCTTGGTGCACAAGTTGTGCACCAAGGGCTAATGCCTTGAAGACATCTGTTCCTCGCCGCACTCCTCCATCAAGGAACACAGGAACTTTCCCTCCAATAGCATGAACCACCTGCAACCACAAGGCACCTAAGTATTCACAATTGCTGTTGTCCTTAGCATGCCAAAGAGCATACTAGTCCACTCAAGTCCAAACAGAAAATTCCTCAGCAGGAATGCATGAGCATGTACATTTCCTGTATTAAAATGACAAAAATTCCGACAGAGTGTTATGTTAAGGATGCCTAGCTACTGCATTACCTCGTACAAAACTTCCCTAATCCCTAATACTTTTAACATCTATACTATAAAATGGGCAAAGAGATGCAATGTATCTACAGGTAAAACCTAGTATCTGTGTTTACACACCTACGCCCTTAATGAGTAAAAAAGTCTTATACTAAGCAGTAGAGAGAAAACTTTACCTCTTCCAGAACAGTAATAGTGGCAGGAGTATAATCAAGCTGGCGAGCTCTATGATTTGAGACAACAATCCCAGCAACACCTACTTCTACAGCCTTTATTGCTGCCAATAGTAGTATTACTAAATGTTACTTCTGCAGAAAGTGGAGAACGGCCCCTTATGCAGTAGTAGAAGAGGAGAATAAGCTCATTTTGCAACATAGCTTCTTGGACCGGATTTAATGCTTTTGCACATACTGGCAACGGCAAAATGGGACCCTAAAGCCCATGCCATGTAGATGTCAGATCCGACTTCCTTAAAAAAAGCATAGACTAAAAGATGTCTAATAGATGCAAGACACATGGCTAGGTGTAAAATGTGAAAAAATGACCCTCAACACTCTTTAATTGACACCAGATGATAGTTGAAAATAGAATCCCAGACTCAAAAGTTGCAAGATCTTCTCCATGAAACCCCTTGTTTCATCATTTTTCTCTTTCCGGAGCAGTCACTATTATTGATCCATGCTATGGATTGTTTCTATATTTTACATTTATTGGTAAAGACTAAAGACTGCAGAAGGAACAAAGAACCTTGGGCCATCTTACTTATCACAACAATACTAATTCAAGGCTTTCCAAGTTAAAGATATGTGGTGGAAGTAGTTGCTGACTTTGGCAATAATTCTCCACTTTCAGTCAGTTTATTTTTATTTTTTATTTTTTGATAATTTGATAGTTTTAAACAGGTACTTGAGTTTTCTTTTTTCTAATACCTGCTCTCTTTTTTTTTGGCAACACTCATGCATCAATGAGCCCATCTCTCTTCTCATCAAGCTCGGCTCCATCACATTAATCAGCCTTAAAAGCTTCAAGCCAGAAGTGAATTCAGCATTGCCACAGTGAAGTCCTCACTACCATGCTACCAATCTTCTATGATTGGTCTTTACCACTTATAAGAATTTAAGGAAAAAAAAAATTGTCCCCCATTTTAAAATGTATTTTTCAATCAATAACTTTGAGACACATATCCTTCTGCCCAGGTTCATAGAATAATTTCTCAGGGTATGAGCTTGAGCTTGCATTTTTTTTTATTCTGTAGAACTTTTCAAAGATCTACCGATAGAAAGCTAGAAAATATCAATCCTTAAACTCCTAGTAGTAGTAAAATTGAAGAGTAGGAGAATACAATGGGCTGCTGTGAACCCATACCTTTAACATGGACTTCAAGGTTACAAATATAGAACCACATTTATTTATAAAACAGACAGATACGGCAGAAGATAGTATTCATGGTCCCTTTCCACTATCTACATACCAACTAGATCATTGAAGAAATTTCAACATATTCCACACCTATTCTCAGTTACTTATTGTTAACAATGTAATTACAAATGTATAAGATATTATTGATGATATAAATCATTTGTCTTTAGGACATTGTCCTAATGCTTCAAATATTTTATTAGAGCATTGAATGGATTTTTTCATGCTCTGTCCTCACATGGCTTCTAGTAATATCTTTCACACTAGGACAGCCAGACAGTGCCATGGTGAGCTCAAGCTCATCCTTCAGCATTTGAATGACTTTTCTCACCCCATATTCCCCCTTTGCTGCCAGCCCATAGACAACAGGCCTTCCAATCTGCAATAATAAATATATAGATTACAATAGAGTTTAGAGAGCTTTGACCAAGAATCATGAAATTCTCAGTGGTTTTTAAATATCAGCATCGACTTTGGGATGGAGTGAGAAGCAAAAATTGAGTGTTGAGGATTAAAACTACCAAGGTGTGTCGCTCCCACAACTATTTCCAGCACTCTCAAAGTGTTTCAATGATCTAGGTATTTATCTTGAGCAACTTAAAAGTTTTTTATTTGCAAATCCAAGTTAGATGGAAATTGGACAATTAGTTGAAAAAAAAATGTCAATCTAGAAGCAGAGTACAATAGAGCTGCTTCCCAAAAAGGCATCAGTTGGATTCACTGACATTCATTGACAGTTGAAACCCACATAAAAGCAATTACACAAGTGCATGACCAAAAAATACTACTTGTTCTCTTTATATAGCAAACGCATGGCGGACATTGCATGTGAAGAAATGGTGTAAGAGAAGATTCATAAGTCAGTTACATGAATTAAATAGTTTGGGGTGGAGAACTCACAAGGACGGCTTGTGCACCAAGGGCTAATGCCTTGAAGACATCTGTTCCTCGCCGCACTCCTCCATCAAGGAACACAGGAACTTTCCCTCCAACAGCATGAACCACCTGCAACCACAAGATGCCTAAATATCCACAATCGCTGATTGAACTTTGGCATGCCAAAGAGCATAGTGTAACTCTACACAAATCCAGACAGAAAAGTCCTGTGCAGGAATGCATGGCCACGTACGTGTCTTGTATTAAATTGCTAAAATTTCATACAAATTTGAATGTTAAGGATGTCTGGCTACAGCATTACCTCGTACAAAACTTCCCTAAACCCTTATACTCTTAACATCTATATTAAAGAAGGAGCACAGAGATGCAAAATGTAGAATCTGTGTTTACACCTACACACCGAATGAGAATAATATTCTTATGCTAAGCAGTAGAGATAAAACTTCACCTCTTCCAGAACAGTAATAGTAGCAGGAGTGTAATCAAGCTGGCGAGCCCCATGATTAGAGACAACAATCCCAGCAACACCTACTTCTGTCGCCTTTATTGCTGCCCATGACAGTACATCAAATGTTTAGGATATTTGAATGTTGAACAGAAAGTAAAGCAACCATGACATTCAAGGATCCGAGTAAATTATCAAGTGTGTGAAAAGATGCAGAATTTAAAGTGATTTACATAAAAATGTTTGACAGAGCAGATAGAGGAGGTAACTGTGAGAAAAAAAATCACACAATCAGGATGATTAACAGGCCTCCTATACTTGAAATTCCAAAGATAAAAAGGATGATTAACTGAAATTTTCATTAAAATTTTAAAGTTTCAAAGGCAGAGAATGTTCTTCCTGTTACTAAGGGAAGGAAAAAAATAGGAAAGATGCAAAATAGAGATGTGAATATCAGTAATAAAGCTTGATCTTACCATCTTCATGAGTAATAATAGTGATAGTATAATAATGATGAGATGCAAATATCATAAGATGGAGAACCTACCATCTTCCCGAGTGAGTACTCCCTTGATTAGAATTGGCAAGTTTGTTATAGATCTTAACCATCCTATGTCCTGTGTATGTTGTGACACTTTAGTTAAACTCATAAGAATGTAATAAACCATGGCCCTTGCACACACCCTCAGCAAGCAAAAATAAAAAATGAAACCATATAGGCACTTCCAATGGTATCTTACGCCTCAACCTTTACATTATAAAAGCACCAACTAAAACACATAATGCTAAAATCAGTGTTATAATGAGTGAAACAACTAGTTTTGAAAATTTATGCAGAAGGGGAAAAAAACTATTTTCCAAGTAAAATCTTTTAAACATTTTTGCAACAGCACATTAAAAGGTAAGCAGAATAGGTTACTCATTTATACCCTCCAGCACAAAGAAGCATCAACTAAAATTGAACCTTCATCCTGCAGAAAATTTGATTCGTGAGTAACAATAAAAGCTTTAGTTTTAAAATTTTAAAAATAAGATTAAAACTTCAGTTAACATGCATACATGTGTCCATTCTTTTAAATTCAATGCATCCGGTACATTTCAATGTGGCAATTGGGAGTTACACAATTTCACTCACATTGTCCACTTCAGTTGATACAAGGCCTTCAATATTCTTTACTGGCGGTACAATCATTCTGCAGAACTTATTACAGTCATATTTCAAATTAGATTTAAGATCAAGCTTATTTTGTTAGCATGAAAGGAACATAAATACCATTACATGGAGAACTTTATACCCAACTGTGAAGGGAATAAAATGATTAGTGTTGGAAAAAAAAAAAAGGAGAAGATATGTACTTGTTCTTTATGTCTGCCTCCCTTCGACCAAGCCTGGGAACATCAACTGTCAGCACAATAGCCTTGTATCCATTTCTTTCAGCTCTCTGAACTAGCTGAGCTGCTACATCTCGGTTCTTATATACCTATTCCCAGATGAATATCAGATTACAGTGTGACTTGCTAACAACAGGATCACCAATACAAAGACAAAGAAAGCAACCAAAAGAAAGTGTTGCTGCTAAAGAAATATACATTTCATTAATGAAATTATAAGAGCTAAAGAAGGATTGAATACATATAATTGAAAAAACCGAATGGCATTGCAGCTGGAAGCAACCTCCTCGATAGTGCAGGAAGACATGGTGGACAAAACCTGCAGTGAAAAATAACTTACAATTCATGAAACTTAGCAAGAAAATTAGCTCCATATTTAAAAATCAATACCATTATAGTATTAGATGCGGCTGCTGCTCTGGCTGTGGCGATCTCTCCTAGAATAATCACAATGAGCAAGTAAATAAGAATCCAAACAAATTTCAACTGAGACTGAGAACTCTTCCAAGAAGATTTGTACCTTCTGGATGTGCCAACTTATGCATAGCAGATGGAGCTACCATGATTGGCGCTGAGATTTTGTAACTCAGTACAGTTGTTGAAAAATTTATTCTGCTTACATCTACAAGAATTCTAGGCCGGAACCTGAGAAGCAGTGGAAAGTGAGCAGGAAATTATTGTAGCCAGTTTACAGCAAAAATCACCAATTTAATTAGCAGCAGCATACGTTATTCTGCGAAATGCTTCTACGTTCTCTTTTAGGGTGTATTGATCCTCAGCTCCCCCAGAATAGTAGTCATAATACATTTTTGGAAGAGCTTGCCTAGCCAATTCTTGAAACTCGTTAACATTAACGGGTTCACCCTCCATTATCCTGGATACATGAGCAGTAATAGATGGATTACTTTCCAGTGATTCAATACTAGATGCATTCTAAAGAGACTACACCATATAAAGACATTGATTATGATAGTATCAACAATGGCAAGAATTTCTTAAAATATGTGATACTCCGGTTTAAGGCATTAAAAATTTTGCTTGGCCTTGCTTATATTATGATATAGCCACAGGCCAGCTTGAGGCAAAGTTGGGTTCCCAAGCAACTCTAAATTTCTTGCACAAAGTAGTATATAACTTTGATGAATCATAGTCAAAGCCATGCACATACCTCACCAGTCACCACCATTTTAAGCAAGTCAATCTACAATATTGAAAATATTCACATATACATATTTATATGGATTGGTAAGATATCCCAGAAAACATTTATTTCTTTTTTCTTTTTCTTTTTCTTCTTTTCTATGTTTAGTTCGTGGTCTACAAAGTACTGCAGAACATAAAGAATCAACATGGTACTTACATCAGCAGAATCAAAACCAGTTAAATGACTGAAATCACTTCAAAGCAATCAATACCAATAAAAAGCATGATGACCCATTAAAGTATTAACATTCATTACTACTCAAAAGATGGTCAAGTAGATCATGATCAAAATATAAGCAGCACATACCTACAAGAGCTGAGATTGAAAGTCCCTAGAGTTTTTACAATCTGAAGAGCCACTGAAGGAAAAGCGTATTGAGTTGGACTTCCTACTCAAAAGAGTTAAAATCTCAATTGAGTTATATATGTCAGTGGGCCAGACTCTAAAGAGCTACTAGGAGTGGTGTAATTTGCACAAATGGACAAGGTTATAATTGTCATTGTGATGAAGAAAGTCGTGTTAAAACCAGACTCTGAAATTAGGCCACCTCAGCTGGATTTAAGTTATTTAACCCAAGTTCTGTTCATCCCATATTTGAGTATTGAATTATAATCTCAATGATAATTTCTAAATTATTTATGTTATTATGTAGAATTAAAAAATAGCTTATTTAAATACATTGGTTTTTAAACGAGTGTCGAGTGTCCTGAAGTTAATGAGGATTTAATATTCTATTATTTTCCTTTTGAAAATATATTCTCTTTGATTTTTTTTTTAATTTTTATTTAAGTAAAAGGACAGTGCACTACAAGTCACAACTATTCTAAAGTCCCTCAATATATATATTTTTTTTATGGAATAAAGTTTCTCAATATTATTTTGCAATCATGAAAGATGTTGCATACTCCGTAGTTAGTGGTTAGTTTAAGACCATCCAATAAAGTTCAAAGTTCCATGGCCATATTGGTTGTAAAACATATGGTTTGAGCAAAACAACTAGAGCTGTAAACAAACCAAGCCCTTCATGAACAACTCAAATGCAGCTCGATAAAAAGTTCATTCATATTCGTTTGTTTACAAATAAGCCAAGCTTGAGCCTTAATTTTAGACTTGTATGAAAAAAAACCGAGCTCAAGCAAAAAAAATTGTTCATGAACAAGCTCATGAACAATATGGCTTGATACAAAACATGTCGAGCTTAGCCTCATTTATAACTTGATATATGTTTACTAATAAAACTCATTATTATGACATTACACATGTTTTGGAATAGCTTGTTTATTCATTTATGTTTTGGAATATTAATTTATTTAAATTTGTGAAGATTATAGTTGCCCGAACGACAAATGTGGATGTAAAAATTGTATTTTGAACAATTACTTAAGTTATAGACAATGAATGATGATGGATGAATTTAATTATGTAAAATTGTAATTTAAACAATTTCTAATCACGAGTGTTAGAAGCATAATAAAATGAATATTATATATATATATATGATTTTTGGTGATATAAACATTTGATGATGCAATTTTTTTGGATCTCAAGCTAAAAAGCTTGACTTGAGCTTAAGTTTGAGCTTGATATTAAGCTCGAGCTTGGCTTGACTAATTAATCAAGTCAAGCCAAGCCAAGTTCAAGCCTTTTGACACTCTCACGAACTTGAATTCAAAAATTATTTTTAGGCTTGTCTCAAGCTCAAACCAAGCTTGGGTATTTGATTTTTATTGACGAGCTAAGCTCAAACACACATTATTCAACAAAACTTGACTTGTTTACCACCGTAAAAACAACGAACCTATTGGTCAATAAGGTTCTTGATGAGGCCTCCCTTACTTGCCAATCCTGAATTGCCTGGTGCAAAATCCTTTGTTTTAATGGTTGACTGGTTGAGTTTGAACTTTGAACCATGAGTGGGTTTTCAATTTGATCTCAATTTATCTACCAAGAATAATTTTTATTTCTTAATGAGCATCAAAGCTATAAGAATTAAGAACCAGCAATAATTACTAGCCAGACCCAATTGGTTAACTATTGAGTTGAGAACACCTTTGTTTTAGTGCATGAAAACCCTCTACTTTAAAAAAAATATATATATATATATATATATTTATGAGTTTTTGTTTGGTTTTAAAAAGAGTTTTTATTTTTTATTTTTTTAATTCGATAATCGAAGTCGGGAGATAATTTGAATTATGTACATTTCTCTTGAAAGGCTTCAAGAGTCAAGACTCTTGGCATGAGAGCCTTTCACAAAGTAGGTAAACGATGGGGTGTCACCAAAGTATTAGATGAGTCTGGTAACGAGGAATTTAAAGGATTTTTAGAAGGTTTTGAAAAAACTCCTACTATCTTGTGTTCTTAAATCATATCTCATAAGTGCTTTATTAAATACTAGTAAGGGTTGCACGTGTTGTCCCTTGAGTAAGAAAATTTAAGATATATTTTTTTTTTGAAGTAGTATCAAATCATGTATTTAAATTGAGAATAGTTATTTAATATATGACTATTTATTTAGTATGATAATTTCTTAGGAGAAGGTATTTTGAATCAAATAATACCATGTCAATAGTATCAAAATCCAATATGTGTGAAACTTGTCAGCAAAAAATAACTAACCTACTAACAATTGAAAGACATGTATTAGTAGGTAGTTATTTACTTATTTTTGCACATATGTTTCTCGTTTATTGGATTTTGATATGAATAACGTGATATCATTTGATATAAAATATTTTTTTCATTTTGTAGAACCTATTTACTAAAGACAATATATATCTACTTACAAAAAAATTCTACTAAGAATGATAACAAATGTTGTCATATTCCAATAATAAACACCTAGGATTTGATAAAACATTGTCACAATATTCAAATTTTCGCAATAAATAATGACATATGCTACAATTGAAACTCTTCATCAAATTAAATACCTACAACCATTTGTAATGAATATTTTATTATTCATACTTCCTTCTTTATCATTTTATTTTATGAGCTTAACTACGATGTTCACCTTACTTAATTTTTAATGAACACATTTTTAAGAAAGAAAACAAATAAAAAAAAGAACAAAATAACAAAAAACATATGTCATTGAAGTTTCTATTAGATAAAATTATAAATCTAGAAGATTTAAACTATTAATAAATTAGTATTCTTTAAGTAACAAATAAAATACCATACATCACAATTTTTACTTTCTAAGTATGATTAACACATAAAACTCAGTATACACGAAGAAAATTTTTGAAACATTAAAATTTTGTGAGGCATTTTAGATATTATACAATAAAATATTCTAGGAATCATAAGATTTTGTTTAGGTTTAACTAAGAGAGGAATAACAGGGACTATATACTTCTCTACAAAATATTTATATATATAATATATATATATATATATATATTATTCAACTTTAAAGTTGGGGGATGAAACTACCTCAAACATAAAGGGGGAAAGTATTTTTTTTTTCATAGTTCTTTTTTGTTAGTAAAACTATGTGTTTTTTACTTTAACCAATGTGTTAAAAAAAAAAAAAAAAAAAAAGTTAGCCCAAGAAAAATGTCGGTAAAACTATGAATTTTGGCTCAATAAATTGGATGAACAAAAAGAAAAAAAGAAAGTTAAGAACACAATAAATGTCACAATATTTTCTCAATGCCTTTATTTTACTATAGTGGGCCCTGATATGATCTTTTATAATTTTATTTTAGAGTGATAGTACATCCACAATATTTTCATAATAAATCCTAGTTGGTAAATTGTTATTGGTTTTTAATTTGGGCAACTACTTTAAACTATACATTAAAAGAAACAACAAACAAAAAACCAACATAAGAAAATTGTGCAAACGGTAATTTTTTGCACACCAAATTTGACTAAACCAAAAAAAAAAAAAAAAAAGTCTAGGAACACAACAAAATGTCACAATATTTTCACAATCCTTTATTTTTAGTCGTGGTAAGTTTAGATATGATATATTATCATTTATTTTATAGAAATGCTATTTCCATAAAATTTTCATAACAAATTCAAAATCACAAGTTGTTATTGATTTTAAAATAGACCCACAACTGATATTACTTTTTTATCTATCAATAATAGCTTACCTATGATTTATTTTAAAATTAATGTGAAAATGTTGAAAAGGACTTAACATTTTTTTTATTTGATCTATAAGAAACTAAGATCTCAACAATTGTGAAAATATTGTGATAACAACAAGTGTTACAACATTTTCATAAAACATTTATTTTTAGTTGTGGTTGGTCATAGTCTTATATTTTATTATTTTATTTTGACATATAAAAAACTAACATCTCAAAAATTGTGAAAATATTATGAAATTTGTTGTGTCAGTATAACAATATATATGCTAACCCATATAAATATTTAAAAGAAAAAAAAAGCCGATTACTGAGAAAAAAAAAAGTCAATGAAGTGATGAACAACACATATTGAGCAAACTAAAAATACGATAATTTTTACACGGACAAAACTTAGATACAGTTCTTTAGATGCAGTACCTTAGGTACCCCTTCTAAAATTCAGCCACTTGTCAAGCTAAATAATTCAATTAACAATGTTAACAGAGTCCGTTTATCTGTCTCTTTCTTTTCAATTTTGTTTTCAGTTTTCCAAGATGTTAGAGAACCCATGAGCAAAACCCAACCTCTTTAGCTTTTCAATCTCTCAGACTTCTAAATTTTTAAAGAAATCAAGATTTTAGAAGAACGAAAAGGCTGACTTTTTTTTTTTTTTTAATTTGATAAACTTCAATATATTAAGCTAAAAACAAAATACAAGATGCGCCAACTTCCATACAAACTTCAGCTAGCCAGGGAGGAAGATTGGCCGAATTAAAAAAACAAGAGCCTTTGGTAGTAAGAGCAAACTTTGTTGCAGAATGTGCAGCAGAGTTGCAAACTCTTCTTGCCCAAACAAACAGCAAGACGAAAAGGAAAAAGCTATCCAGGCATTGCGTTGTCAACTAAAGGATTTTTGCTTCTTGTCTGCGGCTAGGGACATAGTTAGAGAAGCAGAGAACTTGAACAGACAATGAACAATTTCATGTAATCATAGATCTATGAACGACCATACCCAAAAACCCCATGTTTCGAATCCAACCAAAACCATCATGTCCTAACAACCAAAACAAACCCAACCCCCAAACCCACATAAAATCAAACGAGGGGAGGAGAAAAGATAAATTAAAGGAAAACTAAAGAACAAACAAAGAAAGAGAGGAGGAGGACGACGACGATCGGCGGCCACCGCATACTGGTGTGCTTCCGATGGTTGCAGAGCTCATGGGTTTCAGGCTTTTAGCCTTGGGGGCCTAAGCTAGACTTCAGCGAGAAGAGAAAACCCAAAAGAGACCATGAGAGTGGCTAACGGTGGCCTGCTGTGGCCGCCCTTGACAGCAGCCATGGAGATCCGATGGTGGAGAAATCTTCAAGTTTGAGATGAGAGTGAGATGATGGAGGGATATAGTTAACAGAATTAGAGGGAGGGTATTAACACCGTTAGCTAAATTATTTTAACAAGACAGATGGCTGAATTTTAAAAAAGGTACCTAAAGTACTGTATGTAAGGTACTGTATCTAAGTTTTGTCCTTTTTACACATTCACACAATAAGTGTTACAACATTTTCACAAAATATTTATTTTCAGTCGTGGCCGGTCACAGTCTCATACTTTTTTTTTTTTTTTTGACCTATAAGAAATTGACACATCAATAACTGTGAAAATATTGTGAAATTTGTTGTGTCAGTATAATAATATATATGCTAGCTCATATAAATATTTAAAATAAAAACAAAAACACAAACCGATGATTGAAAAAAGAAAAAAACACTATAGCTACTATAGATACAATGTCAATTGAACAAACCTAGCTACTGTAGTTGAGCGCATTTGCACATTGTCACAATCTCATACTTTTTTTATTTTATTTTGACCTATAAGAAATTGACACATCAATAATTGTAAAAATACTGTGAAATTTGTTGTGTCAGTATAATAATATATATGCTAGCTCACATAAATATTTAAAAGAAAAACAAAAACACAAATTGATGATTGAAAAAAAAATAAAAACACTATAGCTACTATAGATACAATGTCAATTGAACAAACCAAAAGGCACTGTAGCTACTGTAGTTGCACGCATTTGCACATTGTCAAAATTGTGAAAATATTATGAAATTTGTTGTATCAGTATAACAATATATATGCAACTCATATAAATATTATTTTTTAAAAAAAAAGGAGCACAAACCGTTGAAAAAAAAAAAAGTATTGTGTGATGAACAGTACATATTGAGCAAACTAAAAAGTATTGTGTCTTTTACACATTCACACAACAAGTGTTACAACATTTTCACAAAACATTTATTTTCAGCCGTGGTTGGTCACGGTCTTATATTTTATTACGACCTATAAGAAATTGACACCTCAATAATTGTGAAAATATTATGAAACTATAACAATATATATATCAACTCATATAAATATTTAAAAAAAAACACAATTACTAAAAAAAAAAAAAACTATATCTACTATAGCTATAGTGTCAATTGAACAAACCAAAAGACACTGTACTTCTGCAACGACTGTAGCTAAGCACATTCTCACTTTTCATGATATTTGTTGTGCCAGTATAACAATATATATGTCAACTCATATAAATATTATTAAAAAAAAAGAGCACAAACAGATGATTAAAAAAAAACAAATGAAGTGATGAACAGTATATATTGAGCAAACTAAAAGTACAGTAGTTTTTACACATTCACACAACAAGTATTACAACATTTTCACAAAACATTTATTTTTAGTCTTGGTTGGTCACGGTCTCATATTTTATTTCGACCTATAAGAAACTGACATTTCAATAATTGTGAAAATATTGTGAAAGTCATTGTGTGAGTATAACAATATATATGTTAGCTCATAAATATTTAAAAGAAAAAAAAAAAGCCGATTACTGATTAAAAAAAAAAATCTACTATATCTACAGTGTAAATTTGAACAAACCAAAAGACACGGTAGCTACTGTAGCTAAGCACATTCTCACTTTTTATATATAGAACTAGTGTGGGTTGCACGTGCAAGGCATGTGTTGGCCCTTTAGTGAGAGAATTAATATAGATTTTTTTTTTTGAAGAAGTATGAAGTCATGTACTTAAATTTAAAATAGCTATTTGAATATCTATATACTATGATAATTTCTTAGAACTTATTTATTAAATTTAATATCTACACACCAAAAAATGCTACAAAGAATGATAATGAATGTCATCATCTTTCTACAATATTTAAATTTTCGCAATGAATAATAATATATGCTACAATTTTTTTTGAAGATCTTCATTAAATTAAATATTTGCAATCATCTACAATGAAGATTTTGTTATTCATATTTCATTCTTTATTATCATATTTTATGAGTCTAACGACGGTGTTTAGTTTACTTATTTTTAATGAATATCCTTTTAAGTAGGAAAATAAATTAAAATAAGAACAAAATAACGAAAGATATATGTCATCAAAGTTTTTATTAGATAAAATTATAAGTGTAGAAGATTTAAACCTAATAAATTAGTGTTCTCTAGGTAACAAATAGAACACCATATATTATTATTCTAACTTTTCAAGCATGACTACCAGTCTACTACATAAAATTCAAAATACACAAAGAAATTTTTTAGGACATTAAAATTTAGTAGAAGTATATTATACATTACACAATGGAATATTTTAGGGATTATAAGATTTTGTTAGGAATTATCTAAGAGAGAAACAATAGGAGTATATGCGCATTTACAAAATATAAATGATGAAATTATTCAACTTTACTTTAGGAGGGAATGCAACTACCCCAAACATAAAGGAGGAAAGTGTTACTTCGTTAATTTGTGTGTGTGTGTGTGTGTGTTATGTGTGTGTGTTTGTGTGTTTATTTTTTATTTTTTTTTAAACTTGAAACAATGTGTAAAAAAAAATCAACCTAAAAAAATTATGCATTAAACAATGAATTTTAGTTCAACAAATTGAATAAACCAAAAAAGAAGTCTAGAAACACAACAACAAGTCACGATATTTTTACAACACCTTTATTTTTAGCTATTGTAGGTCTTAGTTTGATATTTTATTATTTTATTTTAAAGTAATGTTATGTCCATAATATTTTCATAATAAATTTTAAGTGGTAAATTACTATTAGTTTTAAATTAGGCTAACCATTTTTAACCGTGTATTTAAAAATAAAATAAAATTCCAATTGAAGAAAATTATGCCTCAAACAATGAGTTTTGGCTTACTAAATTTGACTAAATAAAAAAATATAAAAAAAAGCCTAGGAACAAAAAAAAATGTCACACAAAAAAGAAGTTTAGGAATATAACAAAACGTCACAACATTTTCGTAATATTTTTTATTTTCAGTTGTGGTAAGTCCTAGTTTGATATTTTATTATTTAATTTTTACATCCACAGCATTTTCGCAACGAATCTTAGGTAAAAAATTATTACTGGTTTTAAAATTATGCATTAAAAAAAAAAAGCAAAAAGGCAATACAAGAAAATTGTGCGTGATACGTACAGTGAATTTTGGCTCACCCAATTTGACTATATATACTAAAAAAGAAGTCTAAGAATATAATAAAATATTAAAACATTTTTACAATACTTTTATTTTTAGGATCCGAATAGATATATTTTTATTTTATTTGAGAGAAATGCTACATCTATAACATTTTTAGAAAAAAAATTATAAATGACAAGTTGTTATTGGTTTTAAATTGAACCCATTACTGATATCACTTTTTTATCCTTCAAAAATATCTTGCTACATAAAATTTGGTACAAAATTATTGTGAAAATGTTGTGGACATAGCATTTCTTTTTATTTATTTTATTTTGATCTATAAGAAACTGAGATCCCGCGATCGTGAAAATATTGTAACAAAAAGAAAATGTTATAGCATTTTCATAATACATTTATTTTTAGTTGTGATTGTTCTCAGACTCTTATTTTATTATTTTATTTTGACCTTTGAAAAATTGGCACCTCAATAATTATGAAAATATTGTAAAAATTTGTTGTGTCAGTGTAATTTTGTATGCACATATAATATTTAAAAGCACAAGCAAAACCAGCGTACTGTGAAAAAAAAAAGGCCAATGAACAGTGCAAATTGTCAAAAATTGTGAAAATATTGTAAGAATTTGTTAAATCAGTGTAACTGTACATACACATATAAATATTTAAAAGAAAAGACAAAAACAACACAACCAAAACTGGCGTACTGTGGTTTGTGGGGAAAAAAAAGCCTAATGAACAATGTTATGAAAGTGTTACGAAAAATGTTGTGGATGTAGCACTTTTTTTTTTCATAATACCTTTAGTTTTAGTTGTGGATAATTCTAGTATGATATTTTATTTTAACTTATAAGGAATTAACAGATCAACAGTTGCAAAAATATTGTGACAATTTATTGTGTTAATTAACAGTTTTATATATAAAAAAATAAAAAAGAGTGGACAAAATATTACTCGGGGAAAAAAACAAAGAAAAAAGAAAAGAAAAGAAAGCAGTGGGAAGAAAAAATGAGCAACTGTTCAAAACTTGGAAAAAAAAAAGTGACTCACTAAACCAAAGCATTGTTGTAGCTACAGTGTTACAGTGCATTCGCGCATTTGCACTTTTATTATAAAGAAATAGTCAAGTAAATGGATGGCCATTGGCCTAGATCAACAATCACTATTCACATGTTTTATCTAACCATTGGTTTTGTGACTTTCTCTTTAACTTTCCCTCAAAGAAGCGTCACTATATAAAGTTTAAACTAGTAAATATTTTTTAAAATCTTTTGATTAACCCTGTACATAATTTAAGTTTTTCTTACCTTAAAGTCTCAATACTACAAATAATTGTGTCCTTTGTGAAGTATTGAACTTTCCTTTACCATGAAATCAAACCAAGCCGCCCTAGCAAGAGGAGGCGAAGACTACTATTTGTTAATACTCAAGACTCGACACGAGGACTAATGTTAGTTTATACTCCTGAATAGTCTCCTTGATTTTCGATAATGGAAGGGCTAAGAAGCAAGAGCCGCCAAGTTCTCTGCTTCATCTTTGGTCTCTCTCTGTTTTGTTGTGTTTTCACTTTGTATGCCTAATGAAATATGGGGAGAAAGGAACGATGGTGGATTTAGTGGAGATTGGTGTATGTCTACACTAGTCTAGAGATGAACTTTATATGACTTTTAATTTAAAATGCAAATTTTAATTTTTAACAAAGGGTTAATGTAACGCCCCAAAAATCATAAGCAATAAAATTTTATTTAATCTGAAAAATCCATAAAAATATTAAATAAAAAAATCCAGCAACCTAAAAATTTCATCACAAATGTCAGAGCTCTAATTCACCAAAAATTAAAACATCCTCAAAAAATTCTCTAGTACAATGTTTAATATCATAAAAGTAAAAATAAAATCTTCAGTCCCACAAAATAATTTGTAACTGCTGACTTCCAGGAATCTCTACACCAATAATCCATCTAATGTATCTGTAAAGGGAAATAAAGGGGGCGGTGAGATAACTCAATAAGTGGAATTCACTAACATTGGGGTGTGAGAACAACCTTTAAAAAATAATTCTTACAACGATTCATTACTCATACCTCATCAATATTTTATCATCAAATATTTCATATAAAAGAAATAAAAAATATTTATATAGTGAGCCATCATAGTATATATATATATCAATACCATCACAACCACAATTTCCTAGGTCTTACTCATGGTCAACGTTTACGCCCCGTTGATAGGGTTGTGCTATTCCCTTTTCTGGGACTGGAACCTCCTTTTCATCCCCTTTCTTAAGGATGATTCCTTTGGAACCTAAAGGTGCACTTCCTTGCTAACGAGCATCCTTTTTGGATCCTCAATAGTATACTCCCTTACTAAGGAGCTACCAAATGTGCACTGTCCCCTTTTCTGGGACCGTCCCTTGCTAAGGACTAGCTACAGTATGATTATCCCTTGCTAAGGACTAACACAATACTGAGCTTTTAATCCCGACTTGCCACAGGTTTTCAAAACATATTCAAGATGCTCACAAAAATAATCCATTCATAATTCTCAAAAATATAAGAATCTATTCACACATACAAATTTGAATAAATTTAGGTTGTCCCACAAGTTTTTCATAAAACGAATAATTAATGTGCACATCAAGCAATTATAAAATATCCATTTATATATATAGAATAACGACATATTTTCTTGATATGAAATAGTTTAATTAATCAACATTGTTTGAGAAAACCCCCAAAATCAGCAAACACCGCTTACCTTTTAGTTGCAAATATAAAGAAAATCAACCTCCCTTGAATCACAACAATTCAGTAGAATTAGAACCTAGCAACACCAAAAATAGGTCCATCAATACACAATTTCCTTCTTAAAAATCTATTTTCACACTTAAACAATTTTTTCCTAGACAATACTGATATATCCAAAAATTTTCATTTATTCACTTAACTATCCAATTCACTTTCAGTCTTTGATCAACTTGTTCTATTTCACATATTCTCACTATCTATTAATTGGCCTGTTTGTACTACAACTCTATGTAACTCTAGGATTTTATTACATGTCTAGCCATCATATGCACTTCTACAATTTTTAGGATACACATATTATAACCTTGATTGATCCATCTAATATTCATATCTAATCATTCTCCCCCCCCCCCCTTTTTTTATAACTAGGAAATGAATATATATCAATAAACTTCAATATAGGCCGAACCTAATGGCAGGTCACATGCAAGGGATAGATTCAAGCAAAATAAGATTCCATTTAGGCCAAAGGATGCATGGCTGATCCAACTAATAATAGAAGCCGTATATATATATATATATATATATATATATATATATATATATATATATATATATCTTAGTTCCTTCACCCAATGATCCAGAATCCTCTTGATGCCGTAAAGCATAAGGACATTGCCGGATACTTATTTGGACAATGACAATAATAGAAGTGTGATGGTTTGACGGTCAACAATTGAGGCTATAAAGATAGGTGGAAAAGTTAGTAAGGCTATATACAATTATATAATAACCATAGAGCACCCTTTTCCCATTAAAATAATCGTAGATTTAGATCCAAGATAGCCATACCTATTATCCTATCAGGTACAAAAATAAGAGATGCCTCCTATAAGAGTGGAAAACCATACCTGTAGACTCCAACTCACAGCCACAGTGAAAGAAAAGCAATGTTCACTAGTCAACTGAAGCAACAAGAAATACACGTGTGACTAAAGAGGAAGAAAGCTAGGGTTTTATTTATTTAATTATTTTTTTAAAGCTTAACAAGGCTCATATATTTATGTCACCTCACTTGGACTTCATATTCCATAGTATATATCTCACTTTTAATATCTTAGGCCCAAATCAATTTAATCCATTTAATTGTAAGCCTAATTTATAATTCATATGTAATAATTAAATTGGTGTCAAAATTATGGGGTGTTACATCCTTCCCCCTTTAAAAATTTCGTCCTCGAAATTGTACATACCTTCGCTAACGAACAACTCTAGATAATTTGATTTCATCTCATCTTCTCGCTCCCAAGATGCCTCCTCCACTGTATGATTCTTCCAAAGGACCTTAACTAATGATATGAGCTTGGTGCGTAGCACTTGATCCTTACGGTCAAGAATTTGGATTGGAACTTCCTCATAAGTCAAGTTGTCTTTGATCTTGAATGGCTCATAGTTCAAAACATGTGAAGGATTCAGGATGTACTTCCTCAACATGAAAACATGAAACACATTATGCACTCCTGCAAGTGTAGGTGGTAAGGCCAACTCATAGGCAACTTTACCATTGCATTTTAGGATCTCAAATGGACCGACAAATCTGGGACTCAACTTCCCTTTCTTCCCAAATCTCATCACACCCTTCATTGGGGCAACTTTCAAAAATACCATATCTCCAACTCCAAATTCCACTCCCCTCCTCGAGTTGTCGTAATAACTCTTCTGTCGACTTTGTGCTATTTGCAATCTTTTACGAATCAGATTAATCTTCTCTGATGTCATCTGAATAATTTCTGGTCCCAACAATTTTTTCTCACCAACCTCTTCCCAACACAATGGGGACCTGTATTTTCTACCATACAAAGCCTCATAGGGAGCCATCTCAATACTAGAGTGGTAGCTATTATTATAGGAAAACTCCACTAAAGACAAGTACTTTTACCAACTTCTTTTGAAATCCAATACACAAGCCCTTAATATATCCTCCAAAGTATGAATAGTCCTTTCTGATAGTCCATCTATTTGCGGGTGGAAGGCTGTGCTAAAGCTAAGATTAGTACCCAAAGCTTTATGTAGGCTTTCCCAAAACTTTGAGGTGAATCTTGGGTCTCAATCTGACACAATTGATGCTGGAACTCCATGAAGACTCACAATCTCATCAATATATATCTGTGCTAGCTGATCAAGTGAGTAAGTCATCTTAACCGGAATAAAATGTGTTGTTTTTGTCATTCTATCCACAATTACCCAAATGGCCTCGTGTCCCTTAGGAGATCTTGGCAAACCAGTTACAAAATTCATACATATATGCTCCCACTTCCATTCGGGAATGGGAAGTGGTTGCAGCAATCCTGATGGTTTTTGGTGTAGTGCCTTAATTTGTTGACAAGTCAAGCATTGCTCCACAAACTGAGCTATCTCTCTCTTCATGTTATTCCACCAATAAGTTTCTTGAATATCACGATACATTTTACTGCTACCAGGGTGCATTAAGTATGAGGTACGATGAGCTTCTTCCATAATCTCCTTCTTTAATGCAAAATCATTTGGCACACAAAGTCTACTTCCAAACCTCAAAACACCATCATTAGACACATTAAATTCTGGTCTCTTCTCTTCTTGTAGGTCTCTTCCCTTCTTGTACTTCTCCTATGATCTTTACAATTTGTGCATCATCAACCTGTGACCTCTTAATCTTCTCAATCAAAGTGGGTCGTATTGTCAAACTGGCCATAAAGACTTGGGAGTCACTCATGACAATTTCAATTCCCATCCTCTCCAAGTCATTAATAATCTCCTTTTGAGCAGTTAACAAGGCAACTGAGAAACCAGAAAACTTCCGACTAAGTGCATCAGCTACCACATTAGCCTTGCCTGGATGGTAATTGATTGAGCAATCATAATCTTTAACCAACTCAAGCCACCTTCGTTGCCTCATATTCAATTCTTTCTGAGTAAAGAAGTACTTCAAGCTCTTATGATCTGTATAAATTTCACACCTTTCACCATACATTTAGTGTCTCCAAATCTTCAATGCAAACACCACTGTAGTCAACCCCAAATCATGAGTGGGATAATTTTGTTCATAACTCTTTAATTGGCGGGAAGCATAAGCTATGACTTTACCATGCTACATCAACACACAACCAAGCCCTTTTCTTGAAGCATCACTATAAATGATAAAACCTCCCAAGTTGCTAGGGATGGTTAGTACTAGTGCAGTGACCAACCTTTGCTTAAGTTCTTGAAAACTCTTTTCACATTCTTCTGTCCACACAAACTTGGCATTCTTACGAGTTAGATGAGTCAATGGGGCTGCAATACGGGAAAATCCTTCCACAAACCTCCTATAATAGCCAGCAAGGCCCAAAAAGATTCTGATCTCACTCACATTCATCGGTCTTGCCCAATCAACCATAGCTTCAACCTTACTAGGGTCTACAGAAATCCTTGCCTCAAATATCACATGCCCTAGGAACACCACTTGATCAAGCCAAAATTCACACTTCTTAAACTTTGCATATAACTTCTTCTCCCTCAAAATTTGAAAAACAATTCTCAAGTGCTCTTCATGTTCTTCCATGCTTTTGGAGAAGATTAGAATGTCATCAATAAAGACAACAACAAAGCGGTCTAAGTACTCATGAAACACCTTATTCATCAAGTCTATAAATGCAGTAGGAGCATTGGTCAAACCAAAAGGCATTACCAAGAATTCATAGTGCCCATACCTCGTCCTGAAAGCTGTCTTGGGTATGTCTTCACTCTTGATTTTCAACTGGTGATACCCAGAACAAAGGTCAATCTTAGAGAAGACTTGTGCCCCTTGCAATTGATTAAATAAGTCATCAATACGAGGGAGAAGGTATTTGTTTCTCACAGTAATCCGGTTTAACTCATGGTAGTTAATGCACAACTTCATAGTCCCATCCTTCTTTTTCACAAATAAAACTGGTACACCCCAAGGAGATGCACTTGGTCTGATGAACCCCTTGTCTAGAAGTTCTTGTAACTGTTCCTTGAGTTCCTTAAGTTCAGTGGGTGCCATCCGATATGGTGCCTTCGATATAGGAGAAGTTCCAGGGAGCAAATCAATGGAAAATTCAATCTCTCTATCTATAGGTATCCCTGGTAAGTCTTCAGAAAAGACATTAGGAAACTCCTTCACAACAGGGATATCATCCAACTTCAATTCCTCTTTCCTAGTGTCCACCACATGAGCTAGGTACCCTTGGCATCCTTTTCATAATAGACGCTGAGCCCAAAGGGTTGATATCACCCTGGGTAAGGCATTCATCCTAGAGCCCTTAAATCGAAATTCTGGCTCTCCTAGAGGCCGAAACACCACCTCTTTTCTAAAGCAATCTACACTAGCATGATAAGCTACAAACCAGTCCATTCCCAAAATTACATCATAGTCATACATGTCCATCAAAATCAAGTCTGCTAACATTTCCCTATCCTCAATTTGAATAACACAAGACTTAAGCATAGAATTACACACTAAGGAATCACCCATAGGTGTGGCCACAAACAAGTCATAATCCATAAGTCCAGGTTTCTTATCACATAACTTAGCATATCGAATGGAGATAAAAGAGTGTGTAAATCCATAATCAAATAGAGTTTTAGCAAAGTTTGAGAATAATGGGAGGATACCTGCAACCACAGTATCTAAAGCTTGAACATCTTGTGGTGTGAGTGCAAACACTATCCCTTGTGTCTTCCTTCCCTGATCATCCTTTCTAGGTTGTGCCATTGAGTTTTGTTGAGGAGATGTACAACTTTTAGCTAAGTGTCCAGTCTTCCCACAATTATAGCAAGCCTTTCCTTCAAAGAAACATGGCTTATCTCCATGGAACCTTCCACATGTAGGGCAAGTCGAACTTCTACCTTGAGCATTCTGGGGTTGATTCTTATTTTCTGGCCTATTTGATGATGAATTACTCCCGGACCTCCCAACAGATCCTTTCTTGTTCCAATGACCTTGAGCATTGCCTTGTCGAAAGCCTATTTGTCCAGTGTTTCTAGGTGGGTTCTCATTCCTAACATTGTTCTTGAAATCTTCCTCCAGTCTCATAGCTCTCTTAACTGACTCTCCATAATTATCAACCCCTGATGCAATCAAATGGTGTCGAAGTCTCTCATTCAACCCCTTTTGAAATCTGCTTGCTTTCTTTGCCTCAGTAAGGATTAAGTGGGGTCCAAAGCGTGATAACTCAATGAATTTAGCTGCATATTGCTCAACAATCTTACTTCCTTGCACCAAATCAGCAAATTCCCTCTCTTTTCGTTCCCGAACCACTTCAAGGAAGTAGTTATCATAGAAAATCCCTTTAAATTTCTCCCAAGTGATGGGGTTTCTCTCAGTGTCCATTCCCTCCAAAATGGCTTTATTGGATCTCCACCAACGCTCAGCTTCTCCAATCAATTTGAAAGTTGCAAACCGCACCTTCTAAGAGTCAGTGCAATCTAAAGCTTCTAACAATTTCTCCATTTGCAAGAACCAGTTCTCAGCTTTTGTAGGATTTGGCTTCCCATCAAAGGAAGGGGGATTCCGCTTCATAAAAGTCTCAAAAGAGCAACCAGCCCTTGCCTCTACTCTACCTGCACCTCTACTAGCTACCTAGGTCAGCCTGTCCAACAATCGTGCAGCAGCTTCATCCAAAGGATCAATGCGTGTCGCCCTAGGACGTTCATTATCTCTCACGTTTTGAGTGACTTCAGCCTCAGTACCAACCCTTGCTTTGGTTGACCTTCGCAAATTAGCAATAGGTTCCTCACTATTGGAATTAGCTACTCTCTTCTTTTTGGGTGGCATGATACCTAGTTAACAAAGAAATCAAGAAATATAGATGGTGCAACAATTATTACTACTAAACATAAGAAGTAACATTGCCAAAATTATTTAAAATATCTCATCAAACATAACCTAGATACCAATGCTCTGACAAAAAATCAAGATCATAACCTAGTTTTCAAGTGTCTATAGAATCATATCCTAATTTTCAAGTCTATAGAATCATAACCTAGTTTTCAAGTGTCTACAGAATCATAACCTAGTTTTCAAGTGTCTACAGAATCATAACCTAGTTTTCAAGTGTCTACAAAATCATATCCTAAGCTCTGATACCACAATTGTAACGCCCCAAAAATCATAAGCAATAAAATTCTATTTAATCTGAAAAATCCATAAAAATATTAAATAAAAGAATCCAGCAACCTAAAAATTTCATTACAAATGTCAGAGTTTTAATCCACCAAAAATTAAAACATCCTCAAAAAATTCTCTAGTACAATGTTTAATATCATAAAAGTAAAAATAAAATCTTTAGTCCCACAAAATAATTTGTAACTGCTGACTTCCATCTAATGCATCTGTAAGGGGAAATAAAGGGGGGTGAGATAACTCAATAAGTGGAATTCACTAACATTGGGATGTGGAAACAACCTTTAAAAAATAATTCTTACAACGATTCATTACTCATACCTCATCAATATTTTATCATCCAATATTTCATATAAAAGAAATAAAAAATATTTATATAGTTAGCCATCATAGTATATATATATATCAATACCATCACAACCACAATTTCCTAGGCCTTACTCGTGGTCAACGTTTATGCCCCATTGACAGGGTTGTGCTATTCCCTTTTCTGGGACTGGAACCTCTTTTTCATCCCCTTTCTTAAGGATTTTTCCTTTGGAACCTAAAGGTGCACTTCCTTGCTAAGGAGCTTCCTTTTTGGATCCTCAATAGTATACTCCCTTGCTAAGGAGCTACCAAATGTGCATTGTCCCCTTTTCAGGGACCGTCCCTTACTAAGGACTAGCTGCAGTATGATTGTCCCTTGCTAAGGACTAACACAATACTGAGCTTTTAATTACGACTTGCCATAGGTTTTCAAAACATATTCAAGATGCTCACATAAATAATTCATTCAAGATGCTCACAAAAATAATCCATTCATAATTCTCAAAAATATAAGAATATATTCACACATACAAATTTGAATAAATTTAGGTTGTCCCTCAAGTTTTTCATAAAACGAATAATTAATGTGCACATCAAGCAATTATAAAATATCCATTTATATATATAGAATAACGACATATTTTCTTGATATGAAATAGTTAATTAATCAACATTGTTTGAGAAAACCGCCAAAATCAGCAAACACCACTTACCTCTTAGTTGCAAATATAAAGGAAATCAACCTCTCTTGAATCACAACAATTCAGTAGAATTAGAACCTAGCAACACCAAAAATAGGTCCATCAATACACAATTTCCTTCTTAAAAATCTATTTTCACACTTAAACAATTTTGTCCTAGACAATACTGACATATCCAAAAATTTTCATTTATTCACTTAACTATCCAATTCACTTTCAGTATTTGATCAACTTGTTCTATTTCACATATTCTCACTATCTATTAATTGGCCTGTTTGTACTACAACTCTATGCAACTCTAGGATTTTATTACATGTCTAGCCATCATATAGACTACTACAATTTATAGGATACACATAATATAACCTTGATTGATCCATTTAATATTCATATCTAATCATTCTCCCCCCCCCCCCCTTTTTTTATAACTAGGAAATGAATATATATATCAATAAACTTCAATATAGGCCGAACCTAATGGCAGGTCACATGTAAGGGATAGATTCAAGCAAAATAAGATTCCATTTAGGCCAAAGGATGCATGGCTGATCCAACTAATAATAGAAGCCGTATATATATATCTTAGTTCCTTCACCCAATGATCCAGAATCCTCTTGATGCCGTAAAGCATAAGGACACTGCCGGATGCTTATTTGGACAATGACAATAATAGAAGTGTGATGGTTTGACGGTCAACAATTGAGGCTATAAAGATAGGTGGAAAAGTTAGTAAGGCTATATACAATTATATAATAACCATAGAGCACCCTTTTCCCATTAAAATAATCGTAGATTTAGATCCAAGATAGCCATACCTATTATCCTATCAGGTACAAAAATAAGAGATGCCTCCTATAAGAGTGGAAAACCATACCTGTAGACTCCAACTCACAGCCACAGTGAAAGAAAAGCAATGTTCACTAGTCAACTGAAGCAACAAGAAATACACGTGTGACTAAAGATGAAGAAAGCTAGGGTTTTATTTATTTAATTATTTTTTTAAAGCTTAACAAGGCCCATATATTTATGTCACCTCACTTGGGCTTCATATTCCATAATATATATCTCACTTTTAATATCTTAGGCCCAAATCAATTTAATCCATTTAATTGTAAGCCTCCTTTATAATTCACATGTAATAATTAAATTGGTGTCAAAATTATGGGGTGTTACAGTTAATTAATGAAGGACAAAACTTAGGTACAATCAGGGCCAGCTCAACAATTTTGGGGGCCTTAGACAAAAATTTTAAGTGGGTCATTTTTGAAACTTTAAAGTCTAAATCTGCACAAATAAAAATTAATTTATTACATGGTTCAATAAATTAGTATCACTAATACAAATGAGTTGATATAATATACATCAAATTATTAATTGGTGTAATAATTTATACTAAGAGAAATGATATGTCCACAACATTTTAACAACATTTTAACAACAAATCCTAAGTGGTATGTTGTTATTGGTTATAATTGTTGGGGCAAAAAAGTATATAGTCTTAGTGTTAGGTTCAAATTTGAATCAATAATAACTAACCACCTATGATTTGTTATGAAAATGTTGTAAAAATGTTATGGATGTAGTATCTCTTTTTATAATATTTGATAAAGTAAGAGTTTGCATTTTTTTTTTTTTAAGTGATAACTTATTAATTAGTGTGTGGTTGTGTGGTGGGTGGGGGACAACTGTGAAGTTAGAAGTGTGAACTGTGGGCTTAGTTTATGGCCTTATGATGTGCTATGGCCTGTGGACAAGACTTTGCAATGCTATGTGCACTGTGCGGTCTTGTCCTATCAAGTTGTGTGGCCTTGTGAAGTGTTGTGGCCTATGGACAAAACTGTGCAGTGCTATGTGCATTGTGCAGTCTTGTCCTTTCAAGCTTTGTGCATTGTCATTGTGCAGTGTTTTGCATTTTAGGATACAGTGTGACCTTTTTAATACATTTGATTAACCAATAAAATTACTTAAATTTTTTTTGTAATTAAAATATATAGATAAATATTATATATATATATATATATTTTTTTTTTACAAGTTGGGACCTTTTATTTGGGGCCTTAGGCAATTGTATCAATTGCATATATTGTTCAATCAACCCTAGGTACAATACCTTATGCGCTGTTCCTTAAGTTCATCTCTTAAAATTCTACCATATGACTACTTAACTAAAAAATACACTTTTATCCCATAAGAAAACATCTACATGGCAGAATCTTAGGAAAGAAACCTAAGTAACAATATTTAAATATTGTGCCTAAGTATTGCTCATTTATAAATATGAAAATCTTAGGGAATTATAAATAAATAAATAAAAATTGAAATCCTAGGAGGTTAGTTTGCAACTCACCTAAACATAATAGGGTGTTTTTATATTTTGGCCCATTTTTTAATTATGTTTAATATAACCGATTCTCAAATATAGGGTCCGTTTAGGATCCGTTTATTTTGCTGAAACTCAAAACTTTTTACTGAAAATACTGTAAATAAAGATAAAAGTTAGCTGAAATAGTACAATGAGACCTATGAATAGTAGCAAAAATAAGCTGAATAGTAAAATAAGTTGGCAAAAATAATTTTTGTCAAACACACACATTATAGTAATACTTACTAACAAGTTTTATAATGATCTATAAAAATCATTTAAATTGTTTTATATGAAGTTATAATATATTTGCGCATTAAATAGGACATTCACTAGTTAACCAAATAGCCACACAATCATATAGATTTAGAAGCTTTTGGAACAATCGTTTGCTTCAACTAAACATCTCTCAAAATCAAAATCCCAAATACATCCAAAGGGTTCCCTTTGACATAAGCACATAAAAAGAAAAAATTTTGGTTGAGATAAGATGAAATTGGAAAGACTTCAATTAAATAATTAATATACATGTAAGAACACCAATTAACCTTAATGTTTAAGGCTATGAGTCCGAACTCAACTATGTTATATTAATCACTCAAATTTTATATTATTATTCAAAGTAGGATTTTGCTCACACATGCATATATCCCAACAATCTCTCCTTTGGCTTAGACTCATTGCCTATCTACGGCCTTCAAGATCCCTCTATGGGCTACAAACAAGTCCTATGAATTAACAACACATTATGTTATATCAACCACTCATTTTTGACATTATTATTCAATATAAAACTTCACTTATATTTGTATATCCAACATCTTACCATTTGAGTTTTGAACAATTAAAGACACTAGAAATACATTAAATACTTAATGACATTAACCTCAACTTAGTGTAAACTGATTGCTCATGCAACATGTAAAGTCAACCCAGAACCGTTGACTTTTGCTTGGTTATTTGATCAAGTTGCATTGCCATTTCAAGTGTAAGATGATTCTTCCAATCTCCGATTTTACCTTTCCTAAAAAATATGTTGTTTTTAACCACCAGCTCTTTTGGTCGAATTGTCGGGATCCCCCTTTTATTCACCTCTAAACTTGACATGTTCTCAAAACTACATAGGTCTATTATTTTTTGCACTGCACCTTTATCTTCTTCCTCCAAGGAGAAAGGGTAACCCATGAACATAGCCATTTCCTTCACCCAATATACGGTATCATTCATCAAATCTTCATACTTTAAAAATAATATCTTCTTTGGTGATTCCAAACTAGCTCTCCAATACCCCAATACATGATCCCAATATGGTCCAAAAGAAGATAATCCTTCACAAAAGTACATTAATGCATCCTCCAAATGAAGATCTTCCATGGCCTTAGTAACCGACTCTAACTTTTGAGAATAATGCCATAGAGATACAAATACATCATTTGGATTCCTGCATATGTAAACAATCTTACAACTAGAATTTAAAATGGATTTTGGTAAGGAAGTGTAGGAAATGTGTGTAGCAGAAAGTGGAACATTGAGATCCAGAGTTTGAAAGAAATTGGAACTCCGTGAAGGGTACCAAATCATGTGATAATTTGTTGAGTAAATATAAGAAAAACAGAAAGCTAGAGAGGAGAAAAGATAAGCTAGAGAGAAAAGACTGATTGGTGAATTTCTATATTTTCGTATATTGAATCAAAACTGATTTGTACAATATGTCTATATATACAAGAACTAACACCAAAAAACAAAACAACTAATCTACAACTAACCCCACATTATACGGATCCTAATCTAACACCCAATTTCAACTAATCCCAGAATTACATGTGTCCCTATATACATCTTCTAATAAACTTAAAACTAAACTACAAGTCGTATATTAAAACTCAGGTCAGTCGTATAGCAAGCTAATCTTCCAACACTACTCTGTTTCATTCTTCTGCCTCTCTGCCTGAACTGCTCTGTTTCATTCCTCTGCCTCTCTGCCTGAACTACCTCTTCACTTCTTGCTTGCATCTGCCTTCATCTTGCTTGCATCTGCCTTCTTCTTCTTGTTCTTATTTTTACATTCATCCAAATTTTGACAGGTTTGTAGACTCATCAAAATGGGATTGTGTCATAATGGAAAAACTCAGAGCCTCTAACCAAGTTGTGCCAGATTCCGGAGCACTACTCAAGATCACGCTGTTGGGTTGAGGTTTGAAGTGGTCTTGAGTCGACAATATTCCTTCTAAGGTGTATGCACCGTACCAAAAACCTTCATACTGGTAGAGATCTAGCGGCCAACAACCCTTTCTTCTTGGGATCGATGGTTGACATGATCTCTTCGTATATGTTGTGGCTTTTTGGTTCAGACATTTTCTCTTCTTTCTCATTGCTCTTTTGACCTTGGTTCATTTTGGAAGATGACTCCATCACTAGAAAGCAAAAGTAGCTTGGAATATATTGGAGATGTAGAGCTGAACGGGAAAGAATGCCATTTTATATATATATATATTGATCTGGTTAATGTGTGCCCTTAGGACACATTTGTTAAGTTATCCATTTTTTAAAATATTTTTTCGAAAAATGAAAAAGTTGTCAATACTTTTTCAATTTTTGAAATTTTTTTTCAAAAATAATTAATTAAGGACACATTAGCAAAATCCTCTCTCTCTCTCTCTCTCTCTCTCTCTCTCTCTCTATATATATATATATATATATATATAGCAAGTTGAATACATCATTTTTCATTTCAAACCTTCCATAATTGAGCTGGTAATGAACACTATAAAATAAGTATATCTAGTCCCTTCACTTGTCTTTTCCCTCACTGTCTCGACCAAGGAAGTCAATACCAATTGGAAGCTGTACCGGTTTGGTCAGCGGTACGATATATTTCGGGTACCGGTCAATACCGGTGTATCGTTTCGGGTTTACCGCGCTATATACATTAAATGTAATGATATTTTTTTTTTATCAACATATAAAAATAATAATTTTAATAGCACATACCAAACATCTTTGAAAAATATTTTTTTATAAGTCTAAATGTCTAATTTTTTAATTATTATTGAAGCTGTTAATATAATTTCATGTTTATTTATTTCCATACCATTCACAATATTAGCCCAAGCTAATTCTTGGCCTTTTCTAAAAAAGAAAGAAAAATGCCCAGGCGGGTAGCTGTGTCCCACTTTGCCCAAAAAAATAAAAGCCACCACTTTTCTTATTCTAGTTTTCTCATACCTTGTCCCACGTTTATTTTATCCTTCCATTTATTTTTTTCTACTGTTACACACCTGAAGCTATTTGCCATCACATCATAGCTTCACAGTTCACACTTCACACGCTATCTTTACACACACGCTACCTCTTCTTCTTTCAAATTAATTTTGTCTGCACTCCACTTTTTACTTCATTTCTTCCCCATTAGTTTCAGATGTCTCTCTCTCTCTCTCACAGTATCACACAATTAGCATCAGTTAGGTATATTTTTTTCTTCACTTCAACCCGATTTCCAGTGTGCATGAATCACCGACGCCTCTCCTCACCACCAATCAGTATTTCATCGTTGCCAGTGTGATAAAGAGGAGGAAAAGAGAGACAAAAGTTTAGTGTGGCATGAGAAAAGGTACCGGTCCGGTATCCACTAACCGGCCGGAATCCGGTATTTACCCCGGAATAGCCGAAACGGACCCGGTATGCCCGGTATTTGAACCGGTACGAAACGTCAATGTTTCTGTACCGGCCAAGGCACCGGAAAGGAAAATACCGGCCGTACCGGCCGGTACGGTACGAGATTATCTTCCTTGGTCTCGACAATGTCTCTGGTGTACATAGTTTTAATTATTATATGGAATTTGAAAAACGTGGAAGAAATGCCTCGCTCGAAAGATGATAAATGCTGTTTCTGTTGGATGTGTCCTCCCCTCACATGGGGTGCATCCCACGTTTCTGGGGTCTACTTACGTGTAAGAGAGAGGATACACGCAATGGAAACAAAATGTATTTTCTCTTGACTAGAATGAATACAAATATAAAATGGTACAATACTAGCAGGAAAAAAGAAAGGGTCTGTAAGATTAGGGGCTCGCTTAATAGTATATTTTAAATAACAGTTTTTAGTATTTAGACAATAATAACATTTTTTACACATTTTTATAACCCTTAAACAAGTATTTTCACAATACTAACAACTGAACATCCATGCTAAAAACTCCAATCAAACGGTCTAGTTTTCTTTATTCATTCCAGCCAAAAATTTCTTTACAGTACGAGGGAAAAGGCAAGAGAAGGGAACAAAAGAAAATCTCGGACCATGGTATAATATATTAATATTAGCGGGAGATCAAAAGTCTAGTTTCTTTATTCATTCCAGCCAAGCATATCTTCTGCAGTGGATATCCACTTCCACGTCTTTCAGATTCGTTGAATAATTGAAACTCATAAAAAATGCACATTGCAATTTAGAAATTAATACCTAAATTAATCTGATTACACATAAAAAATGCACATTGCAATTTAGAAATTAATACCTAAATTAATCTAATTAATTAAGTCCATATGCTGATGTAGTGGGTGTTACCTCCTCCCTTCACCTCTTTTGGCCACATATCTAACTTAATAGCTGAGTCAATTCATATTAGCCCATTAATCACTACAATTAAAAAGAATAAAATAATCTCTCTCTTATTCAATGTTAGATTAAACATTTTCACTAACTTCTCATCTGTCATATTAACTTCCACATCTTTACATTTATGTTGTAATATAAAACCATTTTAATATTTTAATTAATTAATATTAAAATGTTCTAACAAAATAAAAATTGTTAAGATGAAGTTTAGATATGTAATGGCAACGTCTTCATCATAACTAAAACGGTTTTTTTTTTTTTTTTTTCAAAATCTGAATTTCGAAACATCATACCTTTTAGTAATTGGTTTGAGGTAATTGCAAGGCGAATAGTAGAAGAACCTACATATTTAAATATGTAATGTATGTGAATGCATCGAAACAATAAAAGGCTAAGCTTTGCTTCATTGTCCATTTTGAAGGTCCCAGCAAGTTTTGTATTTGATTTTCCATTTAAGCCAATTTTCTTCTTCTTTTTTGTACTTTACTTTTCTTCTTCCATCCCCTCGAACTACTTCAGTCCATTCAGCCCTCTATTCAGTCCAGTTCGATCCATTCAATCTATTTCAGTCCACTTTGATTGATTATTTACAAAATATCTCACCTTATATAATAGTTAAATATAAAATATATTTTATATCCTTGAAAAAAGAAACTTAAAAATTTTAAAACACTTTCAAATAATAAATATAAATAGCTAAATTCAGAAAATCTAATATATTGTATTTATTATACTTTGTTAGAAAATAATCACACCATTTTAAGAGAGGTTTGAGACTAACGCTTATAAGCCTCATCCAATGTTTTGATTTTTTTGCTTAACAAAAAAAAATCGTTAATTTTTGTTGCACATCGTGTGAGTATGCAATTAGTACATCATAATACAACACATACTTTACCGGTAGCAAAGTGAAATCTTTTAAAGTATTATTTATTAATTTTATTATCATTTTTATACAAAAATGGTAAAATTTATTCACACTCTCTTTTCACATATCCATGTGATGTACACATTTTAAAAGACAAAAAGGTGATGTCTTTACTTCAAATGTGAAAATGGGATGTGTACGGAAGATGTGAAATAAGCTATCTGAGACAATCCCTACCCAAAAAACACACCCAAAAGTTTTTTTTTCTTCCCTTTTTTGGGAGAACTACATGCGACCAAATTAATTTTACTTTTAGGATATAAAATAAGGTTGGTCCTACTAATTAAAAGATGATGTAATGAATTTCGTGCTACATTCAGTAAGCAACGCAACAAGTTTAATTGACATAGTGTCATATATGATTAAATTAATGATCTGAATCATTTTTGTCCAGGATATTGTCCTAATGCTTCAATATGTTATTAGAGCATTGCATGGAGTCTTTCACGCTCAGTCCTCACATGGCGTCTAGTAATGTCCTTCACACTAGGACAGCCAGATAGTGCCATTGTGAGCTCTAACTCATCCTTCAGCATTTGGATGACTTGTCTCACCCCATATTCACCCTTTGCTGCCAGCCCAAATATAACAGGTCTTCCAATCTGCAATAGCATATATAGATTACAATAGACTTAAGATTAAGAATCAAAATAAAAGATTAAAAAAAATTCAGGGGCTTTTAGATTGGAAAACACTGGTTGTGGCTATGATTAACAATTTCCAGATTTTAATGCACCCCAAACCCAAATACCCTATTCCTGATTTATCTTTCGTAATATATTTGTTACTAGTATGTGTGAGTGTTGAGTCCCAAATCAAGAAAAAGTAAAGAAAATGAAAAGATGATATACATAGTTGGGTCCAAATCCATTGGCTTTAGATTTACGGGTTGGAATGGGGTTCCAACATGTGTATTAAGAGGCTCTTTGTAGACTCCCTAGTTGTCACTCCCACAACAATATCCATTAGTACTCTAAAAGTATTTCAATGATCCGGATATTCAAATTCAGCTAGGTTTTGTTTAATTATTTTTTCACACGCTGGTTAGACACAAATTTTTTTAAGGTGCCACTCAAGCATTAAGATGAGAAAAAAGGATGGCAATCTAGCAGCACAGTATGATAGAGCTATAGCTCCAAAAGGCATCAGTTGGCTGCACAGACTTCTATTGACACTTGAGACTCGCACAACAACAACAATTACACTGGTGCATGACTGTAAAATATACGTGGTCTATTGTGACATCAATTACATGCTCAACATTGTGTATGAGCAAAAAGAGTGTAAGAGGAGATTTTTATAAATTACATTAATTAAAGAGTTTGGGGTGGAGAGCTTACAAGGACGGCTTGTGCACCAAGGGCTAATGCCTTGAAGATATCTGTTCCTCGCCGCACTCCTCCATCAAAGAAGACAGGAACTCTTCCTCTGACAGCATGAACCACCTGCAACCGCAAGGTACATAAGTATCCTCAAACATGTACGCTAAGCTTGTTGAATGAACTTGCAATGCCAAAGAGCATATTAGTAACTAGATACAGATCCAAACAGAAAATTCAGGATTTCATGAGATGTGCATTTCCTGTATAAAAATGCTTACAGTTCCTACAAATTGTTATGTTGTTGAGGATGTCTTGCTACCATATTATCACCAAAAAGTTTTCACTAATTAATAGAGACACACCTCTTCCAGAACATTAATAGTTGCATCTGTATAATCAAGTTGGCGAGCTCCATGATTGGAGACCATAATCCCTGCAACACCTACTTCTGCAGCCTTTATTGCTGCAAATAGTATCACATCAAGTGTTAAGGAGACTTGAGATGTTGAACAGCAGGAAAAAGAATGCTATGAATTTCTGGGATCAGAGTAAACTATCAAGAGCACCTAATGTAGTAGAATTTACATGGACTAAAATGAAAATGCTTAACAGAGATGATAGAGAAGGTAATAATAGGAAAGAGAAGATTACTTAGGATGATCAAAAAGGCTCCTATAGTATAATTTCCAAAGGTAAAAAAAGGATTTAAGGAGTTTCCTGTATGAGTGGAATTTTTTTCAATTAAAAAAATAAAATCTTATAATGGTTATATTTAGAAATTTAATGGGTTATAATATTAATTATAAATGACTGAATTTTTCAGTGAAGAGTTGAAGTTTTAAAAGGCTGATAAGGTTCTTCCTGTTACTAAAGGGAAGGAGAAAATCAGGAAGAAAAACTAAAGAGATGGAAACATCCAAAGTAAAGGATTGGCTTACCATCTTCACCAGTAAGTACTCCCTTGATGAGAATTGGCAAGTTTGTAATTGACTTTAACCATTCTATGTCCTGCAGATGTTGTAATTTACTAATTAAACCATGGTTCTAGAGTGCTGCCCGGCCTACACTAAAATTAAAGAGTACAAAACATGACCTTTACAGTGGTATCTTTTAGATACTCATCTAGTAAAATGCAACTAATTTGCATATATCTCAATGACTTAAGTCATGTCAAGGAGACTATAAAATCTCTCTTTCCCTAATCTATGCTTGGTCCCTGGTAACTAAACCATGAGACTTTACCAGTTCTTCAGACTAAAGTCCTGACATATTTGAACAAGCATATCAAAAGGTAATCTACTTAGCTGCTGGTTTATACCTTCCAACAAAGGGAAGCATCCATTGTCTCGTTGGCATAAGCTTCTAAGTTTGAGCCATTATCCTGCAGAAGTTTAGTTTCTGAATAGTTATAACAATTTTAGTCCAAGTCTAAATAACCAATTGCTCTGCCACAGTACACACATACAGGCAGTACGTAATGAAGATCTGAAGTCAGTAAATGATCAGAAACTTTTGTTAAACAAAACTTACAGTTATGATTTAACAATATGACACTGTCCTTGGTGTAAATTTGTTAAATATTGTGACGTCTACTCCATTGTAATCTTAAGGGTTACAATACACAGAAGTACATCATAGATGCATTTCTCTATTACATTCTCAAATCTAAAGATAGTTTGTGCAAAGGCAAAAACTGTGCCATATCCCACATTCTGATAATTGGTGATTAGTAGTGAACTGTAAATCTCAGATTACATGTAGTGATAAAAACAACAATAGAATTCAAAAGAAAAAATAAAAAGATGAAAGATTTATAAGAAAAATGATAAAAACAACAAAAGATTTAAATTGGAAAAAAAAAATATTTGTTCAAGTTGTTAAATGATGGAAACATATTGAGTGTGCATTTTTAGACATGCACATTATGTACCTTGTATTTCGAAATAATTCAAATTGATAGACACAGATAGTGTTGCATAAAGCACTTCACACTGATCGCTTGTTTTTTGTATGACAATTTTCAGATTAATGGAGGGTTTTTTGGCTTATAAAAAGATGCATGATATGGTACAGTTAAAGCAATTTATTTTTCTCAAAGAAAATATTAGACAACTTGGTAAATAGAATAACCTCATCATTCTAAGCTGGCATATTTAAATTCAAAAGTATGGAAAACTATTCCACTCACAGAATCAGCTTCAATTGATAAGAGACCCTCAAGATTCTTCAGTCGAGGTGCAACCATTCTGCAGGAGTGATTATAGTTGTGCTTTAAATGAGATGCATTTGACATAACTCATTGCATCAATATGAGAGAGCAATAAATAAGATATCTTTGGTATTAAAATTCAAATGTCAATCCTGTCCCCTTTTATAAAAGCAGCTATGCCAAAATTTGAAGGCAATTATATAATCGAAGGAAAAAGAAAGAGGTGATATTTCACTTGTTCTTTATGTCTGCCTCCCTTCGACCAAGTCTGGGGCTATCAACAGTCAAAACAAGAGCCTTGTATCCGTTTCTCTCGGCTCTCTGCACCAACACAGCTGCTATGTCTCGCTTCTTGTATACCTACTCACAAAGGATTACCAAATTCAGTGTGTGTTTCTACCTAATAAGATAACATATAAGAAATGCATAACAACAAAAAATTGAAATAATAAGAGATCAAGAATAATTCAGTACATATAATTGAAAGAACCGAACAGCATTGCAGCCAGAAGCAACCTCCTCTACAGTGCAAGACGAAGTAAAGGATAGAACCTACATTAAAATATAATTCAGTGTGCCAGCACCGTGTAAGTATGAGCTCAAATCATTGTTTCAATACCATTATGGTTTTACACGCAGCGGCTGCTCGGGCTGTGGCGACCTCTCCTGCAACAAAACAGCAAGTAACATAAGCTTTTGATAGGGGGAAAGGAAGTCTCAGCTGAGGACTCTTCCTTAAAGATTAAGACCTTCAGGGTGTGCCAACTTATGCAAGGCAGTTGGTGCAATCAGAATTGGTGCTGAGATTTTGTACCCCAATACAGTAGTTGACATATCTATTCTGCTTACATCCACAAGAATTCTAGGCCGAATACTGAGAAAGCCAAAAAAACTGAATAGATAATAAAATGCCATACCCAGTTCGCTCTATTAAGAGTAGAAGGTTTAGTATGTTACATGATTCTATGAAATGCTTCCACATTCTCTTTTAATGTGTACTGGTCCTCAGCTCCACCAGCATAAAAATCATAATACATTTTTGGAAGGGCTTCCCTAGCCAATTCTTGGAACTCATTCACATTTACTGGTTCACCTACCATTTTATCCTGGAAACATGGACATATTTTCAATTTTTCAATAATCTGTTCCTAGAATAAATCTGAACAAAGATCAGAAGCACAAACTATGATAGACATATTGACTAAGGCATGTTTGGACCTAATTGCAGAGATTTTCTAAAGGGGACACTTGGAACCATGGTGTTTACTTAAAAGGTTATGAAGTTTGATGTTTTGTTTTAAAGAACCATGCTTATATCATGAGACAAAAACAATCTACAAGAAAGTATCAGAATACAATAAAAGGCATCCTCTTGTAACAGTTCATTGTACAGTAAATCCATACTTAAATTAGATTTAAATACATGCACATCTAATATTTTTGGGTCCTTCTAACCCTCCAAACCTCTAATCTCTCACCCTATTGCCCAAAACAGCTTTTGATATTTCAGTCCATTATAAATGAATATATCACCAAAAGCGATAGTATTTCTATACAAGACTGGGGAAAATTTGCAATTTTCAAGGGATGTCCAAATATGCTTCTAGTGTGCATAATAAGTAATAACACACAGCCCCTGCAAGTTTCTAAGTGTTCATCTTAAAAGTCAAATTTGCAAGCATACCATTCACTTGGGAAATCTGATTGAAATTTTAGCAGCTCACGCCCAATATGTAAACCAATCAATATGTAAGCCAATCAATAGTTTGCTTTGGCCCAATAAGCATGATGTGATGAGCCAGTTAGACACTAGTGTAACTTTACAAGACAATAAAATTTGGCCTTAGTTAATCTTACCAATGAAAGCTGAAAACTTTTGAAGATTACACAAACTGGATAGCCAGAGCACCTTCTAAGCAAGAAGATTGACTAGAAGGCTAGTTGAATCAATATGTATAGGCCATAAACATGTGAATCTGGATATCAATATATTGTATGTTAATTAAAGTGCCATCTTTGGGTGCTTTTGTTTGTCCATATTGAAAAGGTCATTATCATTGTCATTTTGTCGCATGATTGATTGAACAAGAAAGTGAGATGGCAAGGCAATAAAATAAATATATATATATATATATATATATATATATATATATATATATATATATATATATAAATCTAAATAGAGGAAAAGTAAAGGACAAATGACAATTGCAGTAGTACTAGTATGATTTGTTATATGGATACAAACGAAATTTCACAACCTTTTTAAATTAGCCAATCACTTCACGGGCAATTAGAAAAAGGAAAAACTTATGTACACCAATTTAAGCGTAATACACTAAATTCTGTAATTAAATTCAAATATATAATTCTATTAAAGTTAATTGGTCTTGAAAAAGAAAACATTGAGTGTTTAAATTTAACTAGCTGTAGACTCACATGTTGCATGTGAATATATATATATATATATATATAAAGTAACAATTACTTCAAGCATTGTCAATTTTTCAAACAGATTTTTACAATTATTTTTTATCTTTTTATCTCTACAAATGTATCATTCTTTTTTTTTTTTTTGATTAATAATTGTTTAAGGTGAACCATATTTTTCTAAATTTTGTTGTAGTGAGTTATATTTGCCTAATATACAACTAAACTTTATTAGTTTCAAATTTATTATTCAGATTTCTTATCTCTTAAGGAATAAGGAGATTATTATAATAATCAAAACTCATAACAAAATTACAATATTATTTTAACCCAAATTAAAATGAAATCAAAGAATTAAAAGATAGATTTTATAATATTTTTTTACTTAAACAATTGGTATGCATATTTCAAATTCGAAGCCATTTAGATTGTGTTTTTATATAAACTCAAGTTTCTATTTCCAAAAAAAAAACAAACTACGTATTAATCCAAACCAATATTCAACTAAAGCTATAAAATGGAAAATACTTTGTGATGAGAAATTAAAAATACACAATACCAAAATGCATATTTGTAAAATTTAAAAAAAAAAAAAAAAAACCTTAATTAGAGTTATGAGAAAGAACAAAAATCCACTAAAAGAAAATAGAGAGAGACAGAATACTCACAGTTTTATGTTGGAAAATATGGATTGAATGGAAGAAATGATATCATATTTATACAAAAAAAAAAATGGGGAGAAAAAAAAATCAAATTATAAGATAGAGAAAATGATAAAAGAAGTGTAATAGTAAAGTAGAAAGTAGTGAGGATATAAAGAGTCAAAGGGGGAGAGGAAAGGTTTGTGGAGTCTAATAGTAGGTGTGGACTGACAGGAAGAAGAAGTTTCTTTTCTTTTTTTAATAGGGAGAAGAAAATTTCAAAAAGGCAAAAGAAGAGGTAGAAAATAAATGATTGACGTGGCCATTGATGTGGCTCAACAAAAGCGTAGCAATAATAAATGCTACACTTAAGCTTTTAGATATATATAGATATAAATTGGAAAATCTAAGGTAATGTTTGGTAATGATATTTGTTTTCTATTTTCAAAAACTTGTTTTTGGAAATATAAAGAAAAAACAATTTTTTTTGTATTTTTTAAATAAAAAACGTGTTTAGTTAGTTGAAATTAAAGAGTTAGTTTTTTAAAGAAAAAATAGAAAATACTAAAATATGTTATTACTAGGATTTGAACTCTAATTTTAACTCATTAAATGAGATAGACTCATTAAATTAATTGCATGTTTTCATTGCTTTTTGAAAATTAGAAACTAAAAACAGCTTTTTGCATATTTTCAGTGCTGATTTTAGTTTCTTTCACAAATTGAGTTTGCAGAATAATTTTTGTTTACTATTCATTTTGGGTTCCCAAACAAGTTTTTTAGTCTTAAAAATAGAAAATTGTTTTTGGAAATAGAAAATAACGGGAAAAAACAATTATCAAACATACTCTAATGTTCTGTACCTAAGATATTGTACATAATTTCTATTTTAAAAAAATTCTAACCTATAAGTTTCATTCCATAATGATTGCTCTTATTATCAAATTAAGGCATTAATTAGTTTTGGTGTAAACCATGTTTGAACTCTAAATCATGTTTGAACTCAAGATATCTTATTCGATGGTAATAAAATTTACTAATAAAGCTAACTGGAACCATAATATTCTATATACTCCACAAGTTTTATATGACAAAATATCATAGATTATGAAAAATTCTATGACCGTAATATATTTCACACTCACTGTCACAATTATATGATGTGGCTGATTGTGGGTAGTGAAAAAAAAAGTGGTGAGTCAATACGTACCCATAGACTCAGTCTACAAGATAGTTATGAGAATAGACTTGGAATAAGTTCTGATCCTAAAATAACTCTAAATATCTAGTCATCAAAATTTGTTTAAGTTCCTTATTTGGAGATAGATAATTAGTTGGCAGTCTCATTTGTCTATCTTCTTAGTCAATTATAGAGGGTGCATTGCCCATGATGCTATCCTTTTAAGGCCAAAGGGATGTGTACAAATTTTTTTTTTTATATATATATATATATATATATATATATATATATATATATATATATATTTTTGGGTGTGATTTCTCAACTCTCTTAAGTCTGTTTGGATAGAACTTATTGCTAAAAACTGAAAACTGAAAATACTGTAACAAAATAATTTTTAAATGTATGAATAGTATCGTAGGACCCATTTTTAATGAAAAAGTTGCAAAAAAGTGAAGTTTATGAGAGAATAGTCAAAAGTTGTGGTTTGAAAAAAAAAAAAAAAAAAAAGAGGAGAAAACGCAACGGCAAAATGCCGGATCCAAACATACACTTAGAGTCTGTTTGAATAAAACTTATTACTGAAAATGAAAAATCAAAAACTAAAAACATTGTAGCAAAATAATTTTTAAATGTGTAAATAGTATTGCGGGACCTATTTTTAATGAAAAGGATGTGAACAATACGTGAATAGTGCCGTCAGCGGTGAACAGTAATTTTTGTCCTTTAAAAGCTGAAAAGCTGCCGCAAAAAAAAAAAAAAAAAAAAAAAAAAAAAAAAAGTTGAAACGTGAACATGGGAAACGTAAATACAATAATTTGTATCCAAGCGGATACTTAATCTTGTTCAATGACAATTTATTCATACCATTTTTACATAATTGTTTCTTTTTCTTATTTATGCTAGTCGTACCATAACTCTCGTATGACATGTTATATCTAATTGCAGCCTGGACCCTCAATGATGCTAAAAGTGGTAATTACTAAGGAAATTGGTTAATCAGATTATTTTTTCTTCCAACTTTCCCTTGATATTCTCTTGCTTAATGGTTTTGTCACTTGTGTTTCATAAACAAGTTCAAAAGTTCTCGATAGTGGCAAGAATATTTGATATTTTTTCTATCCTGTCATCTAATGGGAATCGCAAAAGCCACTTATTGTCAAGAGAAAAGCCGATGTAGATCATAGATGATTGATAGGATCATTAACATAGCTTCTGATCTTAAACACTCCCAGCAGTTTTTGATGATTTGCTTGGGTTGTTAGTTTCCATGGTGCTATGGAAACCTTGCTCAAACGTTAATCTATATGTAGTTATCTACCATGGGGTTAAGGTTTCAACGGTGACCTGAGTCTAGCACCAAAAACCAAAAAAAAATCATGTTTAGAATCATCATAACATTAAAAAATAAAAATAAAAAAAGGAAATCACATCCTAAACACAATTTTATTGATTTAAATCCAAATCAAATTATCCAATGCAACCTTCATTTAATAGGTCTCATTGAAATCCTATAATACATATTTATAAACAATGTTGAGCTACACTGCTACAGCACAAAGCATATTCCATGGAGCCCATTAAGACAAGCCCAAACCAAACTCTGAAAGTGATAGCTTCAATTTATATTTTTTGGCATCTCTTTAGCTCAACAAAAGTATGCTCTCTATGACAAAAATTGGGAACTTTGTCCCCTTTTCACAATCTTCCGTTGTCCCTTATTAAACTTTCTTAAGACAAACTTATAGCCATAAATTAGACAAACAATTTTCCACCACTGTAGGGACTAACAAAAATGCTACGAGCTTTTTACAGTAACTCAATCAAACTATAGGCTGGAATTTTCTGAATTCCAGCCACCGCCATTGCTTTCCTGCAATCGGTGGCATGATCCCATCTCTCCACCCCAGCATTAATGTTTGATAACACCACGTATCGCCCACTATGCCATGGCTGCAATTCAAGTAGCCTTTGCCCCACTACAGTTCCCAGCTCAACGGCTCCATGGATCTTACAAGCACCAAAAAGAGCCCCCAACACAGAACCATCAGGCTCAAAAGGCATACTTCTTATAAAATCTGTTGCTTCCTCAAGTAAGCCTGCTCTGCCCAAGAGATCAACTACACATCCATAGTGTTCCATTATGGCTACAATCCCAAACTCATGCAGCATTGATTGAAACAACTTTAATTTCAACTCCACAAATTTGCCACGAGCACAAGCTGTCAGGACAGCAACAAATGTGACCTCATTAGGATGCTGGCCTTTCATTTTCATCTTTCCAAACATATCCAAAGCCTCCATCTCTCTCCCATTGGAAGCAAGAGTAGTTATCATCGCATTCCAAGTGCAAACCTCTTTAACCACCATTTGGTCGAAAACATTTACAGCATTTCTCAAACAACCTGTCTTACCATAAAGATCTATCAATGCCGTCCCTGTAAATACAGTCAATTCAATCTCATTCTTAATAACATATCCATGAATTTGCTTTCCAGAAGAAAGAGCTCCTCCATTTAAATTAGCACATGAAGAGAGTACACTAACATATGTAGCTTCATTAGGCCTTACTGAACATGCCATCGCATCTTCATGCGCCATCATCTTTTGGAAAAACTTAATTGCCTCACTAAAGCACCCATTCCTCTCAAACCCATTAATAATACTCGTCCAAGATACCACATCTCTCTTAGGCATGCATTTAAAGAGCAAAAAAGCAGACCCCATATCCCCATTCTTGCCAAACGCATCAAGCATCGCATTGTACGCAACAACACATGGTTGCGAAATTTCCTCAAACACCTTACGGGCATCAAACAGTTCACCAAGTTGTGCATAGAATCTTACAAATGATGTTTGAATAAACGGGTCAAACAGAACACCGCGCTTGATGACTTGGGTGTGAAGGGGTTGGCCCAAAGATGGTGAGGAAAAGGTTGCGGCTTTGATGAGGGAAGGGAAGGTGTGGCTGTTGGGAGGGGCTCCATGGGCAAGCATGTGGGTGAAGAGGACAAGGGTGTTGTGAGCTTGTCCAAGATCTACATAAGCTCTTATCAAAGTGTTGTAGAGGAGGGTGCTCATCCATTTTGAATTTGGTGCTGTAATGTTTGTGCTATAGAGGAGGTGACCTTTGGTAATTAGGAGGGAATGGATTTGTTTGATTTGGTTTCGGTGTTTGAGCAAACGCTGGAGGAGTTGGAGTAGACACTCAGGTGAATGCTACATAACAACTAAGTAAAGGGTCTACAACACTCTAACTGGGAGTAAAAACTTGGATAAACCCTTTTTCTATGGTGAAGTTCCCACATTTTACACCTAACTGGGGGTAGTTTACCCATCACAGCCTGCAAACTCTTTCAACACCTTGATACCAATAAAAGATAACAGTGTTCCAGTATGTAAGCAGAAGTGAGTACCTCATTTTCTTATTTTCCTTCTCTTGGATCCGTGATTCTCTATCAGACCTTGCAACAAACCCCCTGGAGTGCTTTTCCATCAAAACTTTCTGCCTCTTCCCTTCATCTTCCCATCTCTAAAAAGTTGACAACAATGTGATTGGTTTTATACTAAGCAACTAGCAGATGACTGAGAATAAGAAAATTTGTTTATATCTTACAAACCTGTATCAAAGTCTTTAGTCGGTAAAGGTTTCGACCCTTAATTAGGAGGGGATGAAGTGGTGGGAGCGGTTTCTCCCCCTTGCTCCAGAGTACTTCAATCTGTTTAGAATAGCAAGAAAACTGAATGTTGACTACTGCAATTAAGTGTAGAAACATGCATGTTCACCCCGTTACTGAGTTTTATTTAAGGGCAAGTCTTATGTCTAGTTCCTTAGGTTCTCAATTGAATTTTAGCTACATGGTTGTATTGACCACTTCAAAATAGTGTCATCTTTTTCAAGGATAGTTAAATTTAAACATGTGGTTTATTGCCATTGGTCAATGCAACTATATGCTTAAAGCCTTAAATTTAGATGCAGAACCTAAAGTGCATCATTTAAGGAAATGTATATAAGTTTACCCTTCATCTAATGCAATCAGGACCGGCCATAAACATTTTGGGGCTTAAGGTGAGAACTAAAAATTGGGTCTTTTTTATACTTATATATTAATTAAATTAATGTTTATTTAATATTTTTATATTATAATATATTTCATTTAAAATCTATTTTTCTTTATTCGAATGTAATCAATAGTAGAAAAATGTCTAGTGTCATCACCTCTAGGAAAAATTATATCATTGTCTCTAATTGAACCCCTTTCTACTAATAAATCTCTTAATTTTGTGTCAATATTTTTCCAATTACCTGGATCATAAATATTTTAAGGAATATAATTTATAATGTCAATCTTTTGTGTTATATTTTGTTTATTACTAATAACAAATTTATCCATTGATCATTTTTGAGACTCAATTATATAAAAAGTATTGTTATAGTTTCACCAAACAATAACAAGTTTTTAACAATCTCAACATGCATAAATAAAGACTTATTCAATATATTACCACTAAATAATATATATATATATATATATATATATATATATATAAACACAAGATTAAAATTTAAAAAAAAAATTAAGCACATAACAAATCATATGCATAACCCAAAAAAAAAAAACCATAACACAAGGCTTGACCCACCCAAAAAAACACAAAACAAATCCTATCTATAACCCAAAAAAAAAAAAAAAAAAAAACTTGAAGGCCCAAAACTGAAAAACTAAACCAGGGCCCAATCACCTTTTCTTGAGAAGAACCAATGAAGAGATTCACCAAGTCATTTTCACGGATTCACCCAAAAAAAAGAAGGCCAAGTCAAATTCTCAGACTTTATACCTGAAGTTCCGAACGGCTGAAGAGCAGAGAGCAGAGAGCAGTTTCCTCCTTGCTGCGGTCTACCTTGCTTGAGCTGTTGAGCAGTGCTGCAGATGAGAAGTGACGCAGTCACTCAAGTGAGAACAGTGGAGATAAATGAACAAGAGAGTGAGAGACAGAGATGTAAAATTTTTAGAGTTTTGAGCTGTTTTATTTGTTTTGATTTGTGATTGTTTGGTGGTCAATCTCTTAGACAGGATTTATAGTTTATCTGGTTGATTTTTAGTTTATCTAGAGGATAATAATGTTACTTTGCCCAATAATTTTGTTTAGAACCAATGCTTAACTGGATTTATCAAAATTTTTGTTTTTTTGGTTAAAAGAATGTGCTAGATTTATGTAATTCTAAACCTCCTTTTTTTTTTTTTTTTTTTTTTTTTGGCCCCTATTACCTTTTTTTTTTTTCTAAAATTTTGGGGCCCGTTCCACTTGGGGCTTAGACAATTGCCTAACTCACCTGAGGGAAGGGCCGGATGCAATGAGGTTAAATGGTTAATCCACCAAATAAATCTATTTAAAATTTACCAAAATAGTGAAATACAAGAACAGAAAAGTAATTTCCATCAAACCTTCAACCACAGTTTATGGCTGCATTTCAGACACTAACAAGTAATGCATGCTATGTATGTGACCTTTCAGTATTATTCCATAAGGATCATAGATTTTTGACTTACAGTAAAAGTATGCTGTTGCTTGTCAGCGCCATTAGCTTTCTTTCACAATGCGGCCTGCAACAATCCTTTTGCCACAAGGAGGACCACTGGCACTTCGGGATGCTATATTGAACCTGAGATTTCCACATTAGAAGTGGAAAAGGTATTAAATTCAAACGACAGAAAATACTGATAGAATAATGTGTGTTAGTATATCATAGTAGTAAGCATCATGCCCAAGTTTATCATCCATAGCCCATCTTGACTGAACATCATAATGAGAGTAAGTACAAAGCATTGAGAAATGAGCAATCAATTGGACAACAATAATTAATTGAATACACGTTATGTGTGCACGTTACAAGGCTGCGTAAATGATTACATCAAGCACTACTTCTAAATCTTTTCTCGTTGTAAAATAAGAAGGAAAGGAGTATCATTCACTAAAATATAAAATATAAAACAAATTCTTACATTTCATAAACACTTTGCTCAAATATAACTATATCACCATAGCATGCATCACTGTCAGTTTCTTTAAGACCTTATCCATTCTCCACATATATTTATTTATATCTAAAAGCTAAAGTATAGCATTTATTGTCGCTACGTTCCTATTAAGTCCAACTCATCTGCCACGTCATTGACTATACTATTAGTCTCTTTTCATATTTATTTTTACCTCTAATTTATTTTTACAATATTAAATATAAAATAATATTGCTTTACAAATTCATTTTAGGTAGTTTTAATTTTACATATTCATCTACTTTAATTTTGATATTATAACTAAATAATAATTCAACGGAATAAAATAATATTGACTTTACAAATTCATTTTAGGCGGTTTTAACTTTACATGTTCATTTATTTTTAATTTTAATGTTATACACCACTATCAATTTCTTTAAGACTTTCTCCTTTCTCCTCGTATATGTGTGTTAAAATATGAAAGCTCGAATATGTGTGAAAACATAAGAGCTGTTAAGACCCCCAAATTAAAAATTACGGCTCGATTGATTTTACTCTAATTTAAACTAAGTGCGAAATAGAGTAAATGCGAACAACCAAACATTAAAACTACTCTAAGCCATATTTATCAAATGTTAACAATAAAATGAAAGCTAAAAGAGTATGGAAGAATGATGCAAACACAAGATAACACTAAGACGTGTTATCGAAGAGGAAACCGAAGAACTCGGTGAAAAATCTCTCCACCGCCCTCCAAGCGGTAAATCGATCCACTAGACAATAAGTTGGGATACACGAATAGCAAAAGACCCTCCAAGCCTAATCTACCCAATGCACCTAAGCCCTCTAAGCTCCTACTCCAACAAGACTTCTCAGAACCGTGTCTTGTCTAACTTTTTAAATCCCGCAATTCGGCCAGATTGCATCCACCAACGCTTGACTTCTTCTAATACTTTCCAGCAGTACCAAAACCTCACTTAACACTCATATTGTGTGTGGTAAGTGTTTGTACTATTAACATCTCAAGAATATGGATATGGATATGGATATGGAGAGGTAGGAGTTTGAAGAAAACTACGAAGGATTATGTAGATGATTATGGGTATAACAATCTCTAACTCTCAAGTGTGTTTGCTAGGATTTTCTCTCAGAAAAACACTCCTTACAATATGTGAGTATATATAGTGTAAGTGAAGATAAGGTGTAGCAGATATGCCAAAATAGCAAAATAGAATGTTTCACTGGTATTTCGTAGGAAGGCCTTACCCACGAATTACTCGCAAAAACCAACTGTCATGAGTCATGACTCTTCGCATTTCAGTCATGTGCTCTGCACGTGGCTATTTTGTGAGAAGGCTTCTCGTGAAACATCTCACGAAATCCACTTGGTTTTCAATAAAAGCTTGAGTCTTTACGCTCTCTCTCACACACAACCCATACAAAGAAATCTCACATAAAATACAGGATAAACATGATTGAACATAATTACAATCAAATTTAGCACGAAATTAAAACCAACACAAAATAGTTGTAAATAACAACTTTACAAAATACTTAGTAATCTCAACAAAAAAAAACAAAATAAAACAAAAACAAAAAAACAGTCGGTTAATCCCATATTGGAAAATGAGTGTGAGTTAAAGATGTTTAAAGTTTGTGCTGTGTATTCAAGAGTTAAGCCATTTTGGATATACACCACCGTCAGTTTCTTTAAAATCTTCTCCCCTCTATGTGTGTGTATATGTTAAAATTCTTAGTATTTTCAATAACAACAAAAAAAACTAAATAATTAATCACTAGAAAATCAAAACAAAAATGTTGTTAAAATACTTAGTATTCTCAAATAATAATAAATCAATGGAAAACCAAAACAAAAATGTTGTCTATATATATTCCCTTGGGCGGTTTTAACTTGAAATATTATTTTGCCCATTTTCCTTCCTTTATTTTGACTCTTCTTATTTCCAACCTTTTACTATAAATTTGTCACTCTCTCCCATTCTTTGCATATGTTTCCCATAAAAGGTTATTCCTCTCTCTCTCAATTTCTTTTCATTTGTTTGATGAAATTTTTTATTTTTCTTGCTTCTCTACCTTAAATTGATGAATATTATTGACTAATTGATACGTCTTCCTTGATGCAAGTATTTTTTTTATCATTTTTTTACAACACTAAGTACTTTTAATAAATATATGGTGTTTGTTGTTGATCTTATTTGGGGAATATCATATTATAATATGTCAAATTTTGTGTTTTTTTCAACAACAAAAAAAAGTCCAGACAAGCTAATGAAGAAAAGTTAGTGCAATTGAAGACAATGGTCTTTATGCAGTTCACTTTAACTATCTGTAAATATTTTGTTTAAAAAATTAGTAGTGAATTATTATGTCTTTGTTATGTGATGTTCTTAGATACTTGAGTAATTGCTTTAAGCGTTTATAAATATTTTATATTGTTCTTCATCTTCCTTATCTTATTATGCATTCTTTGAGACTTTCAAGAAAACATAGTCAACTTTCTGCTTAAAATTATTTATGTATCTATTTATGTTTCACATGTTGGATTAGATATAACATTAGATTATGACAGCATTAACACAATACTTCTTCTTTTTCAAAAACAATTCTCTACTTTTTTTTTCCCATTTGGAATTGTACCCTTTGTTTTTTTTAAAGGAAAAATAGTTACAAACTTTATTTTTTTCCCTTTCTTTTTTTATTTTATTTTGAATTGTAGTTTTATTGAGTTTTATCAAAAAAATTTAGATATATTTCTTGGTGTTTTTTATTGTATGACAAGAAAAAAAAATTAGGTTTGAAAAAGTTGTTTAAAACTAAAAGAATAATTTCCAAATTATATATACTTTGTAATGATATACAAAATGTTATAAATAAATTGTATTAAAAAATTAATATTTTCACTAACTTACCTTTGATTCCTGAGAAAAAAAATGTATTGTTTTGATTTTGGTACAACATATATTATATACATTATATTTTATGATTGTTACTCTAATAAATGAAAATATGATTATGAATTAAAATGCTATTTATTAAATTAGTACATATTGAAAGGAAAAAAAAAATTAGTGAGACCATCCTAAAAATATTATCACAAGCAACACGCGAGATCTGTGATTAGTGTACACTAATTTAGGAGCAAGCTTTATCAAAAAAAAATTTAGGAGCAGGCAATACACTGGATTCTCTAATTAAATTCAAATAAACAGTTGTATTAAATTTAATTGGCCTTGAAAAAGAAAATGTTATTTGTACTTATCTTCACGTGTTTAACTTTAATTGGAGAATCTAATGTACTACACCTACGATATTGTACTTAATTTCTACCTTCAAAAATTTAAACCAATGAGTTCCACTCCATGATAATTGAATTTATGATCAAGTTAAAATATTAATTGGTTTTTGGTGTAGACCAGATTTGAACCCAAGATCACTTATTCAATGGCAAGAAAATTTACCATTTGAGCTAAATTTCAGTTCATTCAATCAATTTCGGTTCACTTTGGTCCATTATTTACAAAATATCTCACCTTATATAATAATTGAACATATAATGTATTATATTTCCTTGAATTTTTTTTTTAATTTAAATCACTTTCAAAATAACAAATGTAGATAGCTAAATTCAAAAAATTTAATATATTGTATTAACTATAATTTGTTAGAAAATAATCAAATCATTTTAAGAAGGGTTTTGGAACTAACACTTACAAGTCTCGTTCACTATTTTAATTTTTTCACTTAATCATTTTTTTTTTTTTTTGCGCATCATGGAGTATGCAACTTGTAAATCATAATACAACACGTACTTTACAAATAGTAAAGTGACCTTTTAAAGTATTATTCATTATTTTTACTATCATTTTTATATAAAAATCTATGAAGCACGGGTGCCTTTCGGGATTCGGGTGCAGCTGCGAGACTCAGCAATTTCTGAAAAAGTATGGTACGGGTGCGGCGATTAAAAAATTATTAAAAATATCTTTATTTATATTTTTAATATATTGCTAAACATACTTTTTTCACATTATATAAACATATACCAAATTTAAGAACAATAGTAAATAATAACTAGAATACAACTCCATTATATAAACATTCCATGATGTTCGAAAATTAAAATACAACTCAGAAGTTTGAAACTAAAACAAAATAAAAGATGCATCAACAAGACGAAGTGGAGCGCTGAAAAATGAGACTAGCACAACTAAAGAGTGAAGGCAGAGAATGGAAGAGAGCCTAGCTGAAGAGTGAAGGCAGAGAGTGGGAGAGAGGCGCAAGAAAATTGAAGATTGAAGAGGCAGAGGGCTGGGTTGGCTGAGAGCAAAAGTGGACTGAGTGAAAAACTAAAAATTGAAGAGAAATGAGAGTTTTGGCCAAGAGCTATAGGGTTTTTGTTTTTTTTCCAAACGCACCATTTGCACCTTTTTTTTTTCAGGCAAGTAAAACGGTGCGTTGCGCACCTGTTATTTATTTGTTTTTTTTTTTAATTTCGGCCTTATCAGCTGATTTGGCCGGTATCGGTGTTACGCTCAATATGGACTGATTCTGGCTGAATCGGCGCATATCGCGCCGAAAAAATTATTTTTTTAATGTTCGACGCGACACGGACGCGCAGGCAGTGGCGTTGCCTGAGCGTCCTCGCGTCGGACGCGGGTGTGGCGGCCCAAACGCTGCACCCGTGCTTCCCAGATAAAAATGGAAAACATTTATTCATAGTCCCTTTTCACATATCCTTACACATAATATTTACGATTTCCTTCACGATGTACCCATTTTAAAACACAAAAGGGTGATGTCTTTACTTAAAATGTGAAAACGGGATGCGTACGAAAAATGTGAAATAAGCTATGTGAGACAATCCCTACCCAAAAAAACAAAACAAAAAAAAATGTTGGCTTAGACGTGGCTGAGTTTTTTTTTTTTTAACATTTTGGAAGAACTACATGTGACCAAATTAATTTTACTTTTAGGATATAAAATAAGGTTGGTCCTACTAATTAAAAAATGTAATGAATTTGGTGCTACATTCAGTAAGCAACGCAGAAAGTTTAATTGACATAGTCTCATATATGATTAAATTAATGATCTGAATCATTCTTTGTCCAGGATATTGTCCTAATGCTTCAATATGTGATTAGAGCATTGCATGGAGTCTTTCACGCTCAGTCCTCACATGGCGTCTAGTAATGTCCTTCACACTAGGACAGCCAGATAGTGCCATGGTGAGCTCTAGTTCATCCTTCAGCATTTGGATGACTTGTCTCACCCCATATTCACCCTTTGCTGCCAGTCCAAATATAACAGGTCTTCCAATCTGCAATAGCATATATAGATTACAATAGACTTAAGATTAAGAATCAAAATAAAAGATTTAAAAAAAATTCAGGGGTTTTTTAATTGGAAAACACTGGTTGTGGCTATGATTAACAATTTCCAGATTTTAATGCACCCCAAATTCCCTACTCCTGATTTATCTTTCGTAATATATTTGTTACGAGTATGTGTGAGTGTTGAGTCCCACATCAAGAAAAAGTAAAGAAAGTGAAAAGATGATATACATAGTTGGGCCCAAATTCATTGGCTTTACATTTACGGGTTGGAATGGGGTTCCAACATGTGTATTAAGAGGCTCTTAGTAGACTCCCTAGTTGTCACTCCCACAACAATATCCAATGGTACTCTAAAAAGTATTTCAATGATCCGGATATTCAACTTCAGCAAGGTTTTGCTTAATTATTTTTTCACATGCTAGTTAGGCACAAATTGGTTAAGCTCCCACTCAAGCATTAAGCTGAGAAAGAAGGATGGCAATCTAGCTGCACAGTATGACAGAGCTGTATCTCCAAAAGACATCAGTTGGTTGCACAGACTTCTATTGACACTTGAGACACACACAACAACAACAATTACACTGGCGCATGACTGTAAAATATACATCGTCTATTGTGACATCAATTACATGCTCAACATTGCATATGAACAAAAAGAGCATAAAAGGAGATTTTTATAAATTGAATTAATTAAAGAGTTTGGGGGGGAGAGCTTACAAGGACGGCTTGTGCACCAAGGGCTAATGCCTTGAAGATATCTGTTCCTCGTCGTACTCCTCCATCAAAGAAGACAGGTACTCTTCCTCTGACAGCATGAACCACCTGTAACTGAAAGGTACATAAGTATCCTCAAACATGTACGCTAAGCTTGTTGATTGAACTCGCTATGCCAAAAAGCATACTAGGAACTATACACAGATCCAAACAGGAAATTCAGGATTTCATGAGATGTGCATTTCCTGTATTAAAATGCTTAAAATTCCTACAAATTGTTATGTTGTTGCGGATGTCTTGATACCATATTACCACCAAAAAAAATTTCACTAATTAATCGAGACACACCTCTTCGAGAACATTAATAGTTGCATCTGTATAATCAAGTTGGCGACCTCCATGATTGGAGACCATAATCCCAGCAACACCTACTTCTGCAGCCTTTATTGCTGCAAATAGTAGCACATCAAGTGTTAAGGAGACTTGAGATGTTGAACAGCAGGAAAAAAAAAAAAAAAACTAGAATTTCTGGGATCTGACTAATCTATCAAGAGAACCAAATGTAGTAGAATTTACATGGACGAAAATAAACATGTTTAACAGAGATGATAGAGAAGGTAATAATAGGAAAGAGAAGATTACTTAGGATGATCAACAAGGCTCCTATACTATAATTTCCAAAGGGAAAAAAATGATTTAAGGAGTTTCCTCTATGAGTGGAATTTTTTTCAATTATAAAAGTAAAATCTTATAATGGTTACATTTAGAAATTTAATGGGTTAAAATATTAATTATAAATGACTGAATTTTTCATTGGAGGGTTGAAGTTTTAAAAGGCAGATAAGGTTCTTCCTATTACTAAAGGGGAAAGAGAAAATCAGGAAGACAAAGTAAAGAGATGGGAACATCCAAAGTAAGGGTTTATCTTACCATCTTCTCCAGTAAGTACTCCCTTGATGAGAATTGGCAAGTTTGTAATTGATTTTAACCATTCTACGTCCTGCAGATGTTGTAATTTACTAATTAAACCATGGTTCTAGAGTGCTGCCCGGCCTACACTAAAATTAAAGAGTACAAAATATGACCATTACAGTAGTATCTTTTATATACTCATAGAGTAAGATGCAACTAATTTGCATATATCTCATTGACTTATGTCATGTCTTTTCTCCCCACCCTTAAAATCTCTCATTCCTTAATCTGTGCTAGGTCCCTGGTAAGTAAACCATGAGACTTTGCCAGTTAGTCAGACTTAAGTCCTGACATATTTGAACAAGCATATCAAATCGTAATCTACTTAGTTGCTGGTTTATACCTTCCAACAAATGGAAGCAACCATTGCCTTGTTGGCATATGCTGCTAAGCTTGAGCCATTATCCTGCAGAAGTTTGTTCTGAATAGTTATAACAATTTATTCCAAGTCTAAATAACCAATTGTACTGCCACAGTACACACGTACAGGCAGTATGTAATGAAGACCTGAAGCCAGTAAATGATCACAAACATTTGTTAAACAAAACTAACAGTTATGATTAAACAATATGACACTGTCCTCGGTGTAAATTTGTTAAATATTGTGACCTCTACTCCATTCTAATCTTAAGATTTACAATAACAGAAGAACATGATAGACGCATTTCTCTATTACATTCTCAATTCTAAAGATAGTTTGTGCAGAGGCAGAAACTGTGTCATATCCCACATTCTGATAATTGGTGATTTGTAGTGAACTGTAGTGATAAAAACAGCAATAGAATTCTATGGAAGAAATAAAAAGATGAAAGATTTATAAGAAAACTGATAAAAACAGAAATTGATTTAAAAAGGAAAAGAAATATTTGTCCATGTTGTGAAATGAAGGAAACATATTGAGTGTGCATGTTTGAGACATACACAGAGCGTACCTTGTATTTCGAAATAATTCAGATTGATAGACAGAGATAGCGTTAAGTAATTCACACTGATCACTTGTTTTTTGTATGACAATGTTCAGATTAATGGAGGGTTTTTTGGCTTATAATTATAAAAGGATGCATGATATGGTACAGTTGAAGCAGTGTCTTTTTCTCAAAGAAAATATTAGACAACTTGGTAAATAGAATAACCTCATCGTTCTAAGCAGGCATATTTAGATTCAAAAGTATGGAAAACTATTCCACTCACAGAATCAGCTTCAATTGATAAGAGACCCTCAAGATTCTTCAGTCGAGGTGCAACCATTCTGCAGGAGTTGTTACAGTTGTTTAATGAGATGCATTTGACATAACTCATTGCATCAATATGAGAGAGAAATAAATAAGATATCTTTGGTATTAGAGTTCAAATGTCAATCCTGTCCCCTTTTATAAAAGCAGCTATGCCAAACTATGAAGGCAATCAAATTATAGAAGGAAAAAGAAAGAAATAATATTTTACTTGTTTTTTATGTCTGCCTCCCTTCGACCAAATCTGGGAGTATCAACAGTCAAAACAAGTGCCTTGTATCCATTTCTCTCGGCTCTCTGCACCAACACGGCTGCTATTTCTCGCTGCTTGTATACCTACTCACAAATAATTACCAAATTTCAGTGTGTTTCTACCTAATAAGATAATATTTAAGAAAAGTTTAACAACATAAAATTGAAATAATTAGAGATCAAGAATAATTCAGTACATATAATTGAAAGAACCGAACAGCTTTGCAGCTGGAAGCAACCTCCTCCACAGTGCAAGATGACGCGAAGGATAGAACCTACAGTAAAATATATTTCAGCGAGTTAGCACCCTGTGTAAGTATGAACTCAAATTATTGTTTCCATACCATTATGGTTTTACATGCAGCGGCTGCTCTGGCTGTGGCAACCTCTCCTGCAACAAAACAGCAAGTAACATAAGCATTTGATAGGGGGAAAGGAAGTCTCAGCCGAGGACTCTTCCTTAAAGATTTAGACCTTCAGGGTGTGCCAACTTATGCAAGGCAGTTGGAGCAATCAGAATTGGTGCTGAGATTTTGTACCCCAATACAGTAGTTGACATATCTATTCTGCTTACATCCACAAGAATTCTAGGCCAAATCCTGAGAAAGCCATAAAAACTGAATAGATAATAAAATGCCATACCCAGTTCGCTCTATTAAGAGTAGAAGGTTTAGTATGTTACATGATTCTATGAAATGCTTCCAGATTCTCTTTTAATGTGTACTGGTCCTCAGCTCCACCAGCATAAAAATCATAGTACATTTTTGGAAGGGCTTCCCTAGCCAATTCTTGGAACTCATTCACATTTACTGGTTCACCTACCATTTTACCCTGGAAACATGGACATATTTTCAATTTTTCAATAATCTGTCCCTAGAATAAATCTGAACAAACATCAGAAGCACAAACTATGATAGACATATTAGAAGACTAAGGCATGTTTGGAACTAATTGCAGAGATTTTCTAAAGGTGACACTTGGAACCATGGCGTTTACTTAGAAGGTTATGAGGTTTGATGTTTTGTTTTAAAGAACCATGCTTATATCATAAGACTAAAACACTCCACAAGAAAGTATCAGAATACAATAAAAAGGCATCCTCTTTGTAACAGTTCATTGTACAGTAAATCTATACTTGAATTAGATTTAAATACATGTACATCTAATATTTTTGGGTCTTTCTAAATCCTCCAAACCTCTAATCTCTCACCCTATTGCCCAAAACAGCTTTTAAAATTCCAGTCCATCATTATAAATGAATATATCACAAAAACCGATAGTATTTCTATATATGAAACACAACTGGTGAAAAATTGCATTTTTCAAGGGATGTCCAAATATGCTTCTAGTGTGCATAATAAGTAATAACACACAGCCACTGGAAGTTACTAAGTGCTCATCTTAGAAATCAAATTTTCAAGCACACCATTCGCTTGGGAAATCTGATTGAAATTTTAGTAGCTCACACCCAATATGTAAATCAATCAATATGTAAGCCAATCAATAGTTTGCTTTGACCCAATAAGCATGATGTGATGAGCCAGTTAGATACTAGTGTAACTTTACAAGACAATAAAATTTGGTCTTAGTTAAGCTTACCAATGAGAGATGAAAACCTTTGAAGATTACACAAACTGGATAGCCAGAGCACCTTCTAAGCAAGAAGATTGACTAGAAGGTTAGTTGAATCAATATGTATAGGCCATAAACATGTGAAGCTGGATATCAATATCTTGTATGTTAATTAAAGTGCCATCTTTGGGTGCTTTTGTTTGTCATTTTGTAGCATGATTGATTGAACACGAAAGTGAGATGACAATGGCAAGGCAATAAAATAATCTATATAATCCAAATAGAGGAAAAGTAAAGGATAAATGACCAGTGCAGTAGTAATAGTATGAGTTGTTACAGGGATACAAACAAAATTTCACTACTTTTTAAACTATTAAGTTATCCGTGCGATGCACGGATAATGTTGTAATATTTCATGTAAGATGGTTTTAGAAAATATTGTATAATTATTATAGCATAATTGTTATAGAAATTTATTAATAATGAGTTCATCATTAAAAACAACAATTATAAATTGCACACACATATCTATTATAATTATTCAATTGAAGTAATGAGGAAAAAAAAAACTTTGGAGGAATATGATAGAATAAAATTTGATATAAAATGTGTCTTTCTCTTTCTCATTAATTCTAAAACAAAATACACATCTTAAACACCAACAGTTAATCACATCATTTACAAAACTCACAAATCCACTAACAGTTAATCGTAATTGTCGTTGTTACTCAATATAAAATGCAAGTCCCTCTTCCTTGGTTGTAGCCAACTTATACGAGTTAGGATTAGATGAGACACAATGTTAGAGTTAGGTAGGTGTAGTTGAAAGATTGAAGGAAAATAACATTGTTTTTTGTTTGTGTGTATTTGACGTAGGATGTCATGAAGGGTTATAGTAGGTATATATAAAGGGGTAGAAGTGCAAGAGGTAAAAATAATGAATTAAAATGCAAATTAAAGAGTGTTGTGTGTATGTGTAAGGAATGAAAAGTCTTGAAACATTGAACCAAATGATACAAAGAATATTTATTTTTTAATTAGAAAACTCTTGAAACATTGAATCAAATAAAAAAAAAATCAATATTTATGGCCTGTTTGGATGGAGGGGGGAATGAGGGAGAGTGGAGGAGAGTAGAGTAGAATTGGCTAAAAATAAGCTAATTTTGTGCTAAATCTACTCTATTCTACTCTACTCCCCCTCAATTCCCCTCAATTCAAATGGACCATTAATTTATTCTTATCTTGGATGTGGCACAATTGAGAAAATATCAATTCTCTTTACATAAAATACACCACTTCGCAAAACTTCATGCTTTCTCATATGAGGTCTCTTTCAAATATTTTGTAAGAAATTATCTTATAACTCATTGGATTCATCAATACTATTATTCTTAGTTACAATAGTCATAGTTTATGTACGAAATTTGCAAGTATAAGTGTAAAATAATAGACAAACCAAATCTTATTATCATTAAAAACCAAATCTACTAAGTTTGCCAGTAAAAGTGTAAAAATCTATGGACTTTGTAGAGATTTAAAAATCCCAAACACCCATTCTCATCACAAGCAAACCAAATCCTAACCAACCAGTAAAAGGATATTAGTCACAAACTATTGATATTGACATATGATAATTGATGAAGAACATAAAAATGAAAGATATAAAAGAAAAGCTTGACTTTAAAGGGAAAATTCAATTGTGATGATACTTAGGCAATTTTGGTGAAGGAGTAAGAGAGAATAATTGGACTTGGATATGCTTGAACTCCTCACTATTGCCGTTGTTATGGGATTTCATAAGTCACTTCCTTATATATATATATATATATATATATATATATATGCCTATTCTTTTGACTGTAATTCAACAAAACACCCAACACGGCTAAATTGTAAACTATATATTAGATTTAGGGTATGGACAATGGGATTTACAAAAATTCTAATGCAATATTTTATTGAAAGCAGTTACTTTTTTCTTTTCTTATAATTAAAAAAAAAAAAAATATATATATATATATATATATATATATATATCATAAACCTAAACCCTTAAGGCATCCGTTAACTTTTCTCTTACATTAATATCAACACAACAAAACCCTAACCACGTGTTGTTTTTTTTTTCTTCAATGACCAATTCCTTGTTGGTTTTATATAGATAAATTTTATATCATAAATAAATTTAGTTCATATTTTATAAACTATTGTATTTGTGTTTCCTCTTACTTACCCAAGAATGCAATGCCTTTTCCGAAAAGGGAAAAAAGAACAATATTTTAAACCCTTGCCATGTTTGAATTTAGTCACATTTAGAGCACTATCTAGCCTACACAAGCAAAATGTTAAGTTATAAAACTGTGAGTAATAAAACAATGTTTTTGAATCACCACTATAGCATACTTGTGATTAATCATGCAAAGCTAGCAATGGCATTGACAAACTAAAAATTTTAGAAAGGAAAAAAAATAAATATAAAAAGGAGAAACTTAAAAAGAAGATAGAAGTGATGGTAAGAGGGCATTCTATTACTACGAATTAGTCCTTACAGATGAGAATTAGACTTTAACAATATTTGCAATACAATCAGGCACATCCTAAAACCAAATGGAAGGACTATCCAGAAACAATGCAACCTTGTTTGCCATTTGGTGTGCAGCCTTGTTAACTTCACACCTAACGTGCTTAGACTTCCATGCTCGTAAATATGATGCGGCATGCTTTGCATCATCATTGAGACTGCTGAAGCATTTTATAACCATGGAAGTTGAAGAGTTGAGAGAACTAAAAAAACGTTTTAGAATTCTGAATAACCTATGGAATTAATGGGAAAGTGGAAGAGTTGAGAGAAACGTAGAGTAGCAGTGTTAAATGATGAGATGGAAGTAGAAAAAATAAAAATAAAAAACTGAATGGCTAAATCAAAGAAGGGTGCCACTTGGCAGAACATCATGCTCTCTCAGTTGAGGTCTCTGCTTTTATATATATATTGATTGATGATTGATTAGCCAAATTAGCCAATCACTTCACACATAGGCTATTAGAAAAAGGAAAAACTTATGTGCACTAATTTAAGCGTAGTACACTAAATTTTCTAATTAAATTCAAATACATAATTCTATTAAATTTAATTGACCTTGAGAAAGAAAATATTGTCTGTGCTTCACTAGTCTCCATGTGTTTAAATTTAATTAGCCGTAGACCCACGGGATGCGTGCAAATATATAAATATTATGTAACGGGGTGTAATATATAAAAAGTAACAATTACTTCAAGTATTGTCTATTTTTTAAAACAAGTTTCTACAAGTATTTTTTGTCTTTTTATCCTTGCCTAATATACAACTAAACTTTATAAGTTTCAAATTTATTATTCAGATTTCTCAACTCTTAAGGAATAAGGATATTATTATAATAATCAGAACTCATCAAATAATTACAATATTATTTTAACCAAAATTAAAATGAAACCAAAGAAATAGAAGATAGATTTTATAATATTCTTTTTACTCAAACAATTGGTAGGCATATTTCAAATTCAAAGCAGATTGTATTTTTATATATACTCAAATTTTATTTCCAAAAAACACTAAGTATTAATACAAACCCAAATTCAACCAAAGCTATATAAGGGAAAATACTTTGTGACGAGAAATTAAAAATACACAATACCAAAATGCATATTTGTAAAATAAAAAAATAAAAAAAACCATCAACCTTAATTAGAGTTATAAGAAAGAATAAAAATCCACCAAAAGAAAGTAAAGAGACAGAATAATCATAGTTTTTGTGTTGGAAAATATGGATTGAATGGGAGAAATAATATCAAATTTATACAAAATAAAATGGGGAGAAAAAAAAAATCAAATTATTAGATAGAGAAGATGATAAAAGAAGTGTAATGGTAAAGTAGAGAGTAGTGAGGATATAAAGAGGCAAAGGAGGAGGGGAAAGGCTGGAGTCTAATAGTAGGTGTGGACTAATAGGAATAATTTATTTTATTTTTTAAATAGGGAGAAGAAAATTTTAAAAAGAGAAAAGAAGAGGTAGAAAATAAGTGGTTTGATGTGGCTCATCAGAAGCATAGTAATAATAAATACTATGTTTCAGCTTTTAGATATATATAGATATAGATTGGAGAATCTAATGTTCTGCATCTAAGATATTATACCTAATTTCTACTTTTAAAAAATTTAAACCTATAGGTTTCACTCCATGATGATTGCTCTTATTATCAAATTAAGACATTAATTGATTTTTTGTGTAAACCGGGTTTGAACCCAAGATCTCTTATTTGATGGTAATAAAATTTACCAGTTGAGCTAACTTGAACCATATTCATAATATATTCTATATACTCCACATGTTTTATATGACAAAATATCATGGATTATGAAAAATTCTAAGATCACAATATCTTTCACACTCATTTTCACAATTATATAATTTTGTTGACTATGATTTGGTGAAAAAAAAAAGGTGGGGAGTCAATATGTACCCACTGACTCAGTCTACAACATAAGATAATTATAAGAATAGACGTGGAATAAGTTGTGGTCCTTAAATAGCTCTAAATATCTGGTCATCAAAATTTATTCAATTTCCTTATTTGGAGATAGATTAGTAGTTGGCAGTCCCATCTATCTATCTTCTAAGTCAACTATAGAGGGAGCATTTGCCCATGATGCTATCCTTTAAGCCCAAAGGGATGTGTACAATTTTATTTTTTTTGGTTGTGATTTCTTAACTCTCTTAATCTTGTTCTATGACAATTTATTCATACCATTTTTACTTAGTTGTTTTTTTTTTAATTATTTATGCTAGTCGTACCATAACTCTCGCATGACATGTTATATCTAATTGCAGCCTGGACACTCAATCTATATATATATCTGAAAGTTGAAGCGTAGCATTTATTGCTGCTACGCTCTAGTCGAACCACATCAGCATTTACGTCATTATCATTTTTCTTTCCAATTTTCTTATATATATTTTTTAACATTTAATATTTTTTTTTTTAAATATTTACACTTTTAACAACTTTTCTTCATCTCTTACCTTTTCATTTCCCCACTACCCTCTAACTTACCTTTTCATATGCCCACTACTCTCTACCTTAATATCACTCTTCATGTTTCCTTTCATCTTTTTTTTTTTTTTGGTCCTTTCTTATTCACAACTTCTTACTATAAATTTGTCATTCTCTCTTTCAATTCTTTACATACTTTTCCCTCACAAAAAAAGGTTCTCTCTCTCTCTCTCTCTCTCTCTCTCTCTCAATTTTTTGGTGGATTTTATTTTTCTTGCATCTCTGCTTTAGGTTGATAAATTGTAGTGTTCTTTAGAACTCTGTATTGAGCTGATGTGATTTAATTTTGTGATTTAAGTTTTTTTTTCTCTCTTTATTTGTTAGTTTTATTACATGTGTTTTTCTTTAAATTCTTAGTTTGAGTTGCTTTGGATTCACCTATTTAGTTGTTCTATATATGTTGTTTTAGTACAACATGACATTTGTTCTATAAAGTTCCTTTTAAACTTGATATGTTATCTTTTCATTTTTTTTTTTTTCTATCCTTATGTGCAGTGTTTGACTTCTAACAAAAACTATTCTATTTATATATTTAGAAATCAATTTATTCTTAATTTCAACAATTTAAATTTTGTATGGGCCATAAGGAATAAAGGGGTCCATAATGCATTTATGTTCTCCTCATATCGTGATAAATTTGAATAGTTGAATAGTATTGTTGTTTAATTTATCACTACTACACCTTTTTTTTTTCTTCTAGAAGCTACATACCATCGATTGTAACACAAAATAGATATTTTAAAGTTCTTTTGCATGATTACTTTGCTGTATAGTGAGTTGAAACATTGTTGAGTAATGATGTACGTTAGATTGTATGTGTAGCCTCTTGACTTGCAAAGGGTAAATACTGATTTATACTAACTTTTATTATTGGTATTCTTTAGAGCTATAATGGTTGATAGGTCTAATGAAGCTTTATTAATTTATGCGAGGCTTCATTCTCACCCAAATGACAAGCAATTAAAGAAGACAATTCATGTTTAGCTTTTAAGTCTATTCTTTTTATAGAAAATGCTTAGCTTTCTAGTAACCACAAATTCGTTTTGTTAACTCAACATCATAAAGTAACTTTACTTTAGTTATATGGATAAGGTTCATCATTTTTCATGTTGCAATTTTTATATATATATATATATATATATATATATATATATATATATATATATATATATATATATATATATATTCAAGCTAACATCAATAGCACTACTACAATTGACCATTTAAATTCAGCCATATCCTCCATATCATTAAGTTATTAATATTTTCTCTCATTTTTTAATTTTTAAAAATTAAACATATAATATTTGAATTAAATACAAATAAATAAAAATTTCCTTATAAAATCGTACTCATTTTTTTAACATTTTCACTTTCTCCAACATTTCTCATTCTTTTCACATTTCATCTCCCCACTACCCTCTACTTTAATATCACTCTTCATCTTTCCCTTTAACTTCATTTATTTTGTTTCTTATTTTTCTTATCCTCCTATTATAATTTTCATTATCTTTTCTATCCTATATTTTTATGCATAATCTTCCCTCACAAAAAATGTTACTTCTCTCTCTCTCAATTTTTTGGTGGATTTTTTTTATTTTTCTTGCATCTCTGCTCTAGATTATTAATTTTTTGTATTTTTAAGAACTCTACTTTTAGTTGATGCAATTTAGTTTTGTGTTTTAAGTTTTTTTTTTCCCCTCTTTAATTGTTAAATGTTATCCTATTACATTATAAAGAATATAATATTATTCTATTACATATCATGATTTGGATAATTTTATCATATAAGAATTTTACATAAGTTTACATAAATAATCGTAAAACAACAACAATAATAAAAATAAAAAATATGTCTATTTGTGAGATAACTCTAATAATATTATCACGCGCAATACACGGATCTGCGACTAATGTTGCTAAAAGTGGTAATTGCTAAGGAAATTGGTTAATCAGATTATTTTTTCTTCCAAATTTCTCTTGATATTCTCTTGCTTAATGGTTTTGTCACTTGTGTTTCATAAACAAGTTCAAAAGTTCTCGATAGTAGCAAGAATATTTGATATTTTTTCCCACCTGTCATCTAATGCAAAGCCGATGTAGATCATAGATGATTGATAGGATCTTTAACCTTGCTTCTGATCTTAGATACACCCAGCAGTTAATTTGATAATTTTCTTGGGTTGTTTGTTTCCATGGTGCTATGGAAACCTTGCTCAAACCTTAATCTATATGTAGTTATCTACCATGGGGTTAAGGTTTCAACGGTGGCCTGAGTCTAGCACCAAAAACCAAAAACCAAAAAAAAAAAAAAAAATCATGTTTAGAATCATCATAACCTTAAAAAAAATAAAAATAAAAATAAAGAAGAAGAAGGAAATCACATCCTAAACACAGTTTTATTGATTTAAATCTAAATCAAATTATCCAATGCAACCTTCATTTAATAAGGTCTCATTGAAATCCTATAATATATATTTATAAACAATGTTGAGCTACACTGCTACAGCACAAAGCATATTCCATGGACCACATTAAGACAAGCCCAAACCAAACTCTGAAAGTGATAGCTTCAATCCATTCCAAAAAAAAAGAAAGTGCTAGCTTCAATTCATATTTCTTGGCATCTCTTTAGCTCAACAAAAGTATGCTCTCTATGGCGAAAATTGGGAACTTTGTCCCCCTTTCACAATCTTCCACTGTCCCTTATTAACTTTCTTAAGACAAACTTATGGCCATAAATTAGACAAACAATTTTCCACCACTGTAGGGACTAATAAAAGTGCTACGAGATTTTTACAGTAAATCAAACTATAGGCTGGAATTTTCTGAATTCCAGCCACCGTCATTGCTTTCCTGAAATCGGTGGCATGATCCCATCTCTCCACCCCAGCATTAATGTTTGATAACACCATGAATCGCCCACCATGCCATGGCTGCAATTCAAGTAGCCTTTGCCCCACTACAGTTCCCAGCTCAAGGGCTCCATGGATCTTACAAGCACCAAAAAGAGCCTCCAACACAGAACCATCAGGCTCAAAAGGCATACTTCTTATAAAATCTGTTGCTTCCTTAAGTAAGCCTGCTCTGCCCAAAAGATCAACTACACATCCATAGTGTTCCATTATGGCTACAATCCCAAACTCATGCAGCATTGATTGAAACAACTTTAATCCCAACTCCACAAATTTGCCACGAGCACAAGCTGTCAGGACAGCAACAAATGTGACCTCATTAGGATGCTGGCCTTTCATTTTCATCTTTTCAAACATATCCAAAGCCTCCATCTCTCTCCCATTGGAAGCAAGAGTAGTTATCATCGCATTCCAAGTGCAAACCTCTTTAACCACCATTTGGTTGAAAACATTTACAGCATTTCTCAAACAACCTGTCTTACCATAAAGATCTATCAATGCCGTCCCTGTAAATACAGTCAATTCAATCTCGTTCCTAATAACATATCCATGAATTTTCTTTCCAGAAGAAAGAGCTCCTCCTCCATTTAAATTAGCACATGAAGAGAGTACACTAACATATGTAGCTTCTTTAGGCCTTTCCAAACATGCCATCACATCTTCATGCGTTATCATCTTTTGAAAAAACTTAATTGCTTCACTAAAGCACCCATTCCTCTCAAACCCATTAATAATACTCGTCCAAAATACCACATCTCTCTTAGGCATGCAATTAAAGAGCAAAAAAGCAGACCCCATATCCCCATTCTTGCCAAACGCACCAAGCATCGCATTGTACGCAACAATGCATGGTTGCGAAATTTCCTCAAACACCTTACGGGCATCAAACAGCTCACCAAGTTATGCATAGAATCTTACAAATGATGTTTGAATAAACGGGTCATGCAGAACACCACGCTTGATGACTTGGGTATGAAGGGATTGTGTTAGGAACCCAATGGTTCCTAATGGAGTTTGGTGGGAATTATAGGGAAATTACAGGGCAAATAACTTAATTCGAGGTAGTCATCCTCTATACAGAGAGAGAGAGAGAGAGAGAGAGAGAGAGATGCACTAATGCATTTAGAAGTTATTTTATTCTTCAATTGATATCTCATATTAGATTACAATCATATATTTATAGGAGACTGGCTCTAATCTCATTGGCCTACATGGCTTTATCCTATTAGTTCTATTATTTCCCATGTGAATTAATAATTCCATCATGTGCTAAATGTGATTAACCATGTGCATTAATAATTTCAACATGTGTTAAATGTGATTAACATGCTTGGAATTGTAACTAACTAACTAACTAAGTCTCAATACATCAATTATTATCCACGTGCTTATAGCATTCCTAACATTTCCCTCCCCTTGAAAACACCTTGCCCACAAGGTGTTGTTGTAAAAATGACACCTTCATTAGGGGAAACCAACCACTAACCCAATACGCCAAAGTATCTTGACCGTTGATTACACGAATATCTCCACAGCAATTAATCACAGCCCATGACATAGGAGCATAACGCAAAGCAGTCGTATTGAACTTAACTTTCAGCAATATAGAACTCAATTTCTTATAAAAAAATGTGATCATCTCGGCTATGGAATCCATCATTTTTCCCACAACTACCACCAAGAAAAGAAGCATATAATTCCTTGGCTTTGTGAAAACCACTAATGAGCAACATGTAGCCCCCATAGCAATCCAAATTCAATGGAATTACCACCAACATGCATGATTGTTAAGCCCACACCTTCATGATTACATGACCAGCCCCATCTGTTGAAGCATGAGTTTGGCCAACATCAAACCCCATTGGATCACTTGTATTCACACCAACAGTGTGTTCTTGCTACACACCAACAGCAACAGGTTCATGTATTGTGGATTCTTGGTCGGTCGAATTAAGAGATTGTAGCTCCTCTTCCTTCATATTCTCAAAAACCTCTTGCAATCTTGAGAGCTCTTCATTCATGGCCTTGTTAGATTCAGCCAATGCCTTGATTTTCTTCGAAACAACCTTGTGAGATTCTGTCAAGACCTTTACCTTCTCTGAAACTTCATTTACTATTTGTCGTAAATCTTTCAAAATTTCTTGCTGGTCATATTCATCTATCTCAAGATTAACGGCTCTGATACCAAATGTTAGGAACCCCGTGATTCCTAATGGAGTTTGATAGGAATTATAAGGGAATTGATGGGAATCACAGGGCAATTGACTTAATTCGAGGTAGTCACCCTCCAGAGAGAGAGAGATGCACTAATGCATTTAGAAGTTGTTTTATTCTTCAATTAATATCTCATATTGGATTACAATCATATATTTATAGGAGACTAACTCTAATCTCATTGGCCTACATGGCCTTATCCTATTGGTTCTATTATTCTCTATATGCATTAATAATTCCATCATGTGCTAAATGTGATTAACCATGTGCATTAATAATTTCAACATGTGCTAAATGTGATTAACATGCTTGGAATCGTAACTAACTAACTAACTAAATCTCAATACATCAATTATTATCCACATGTTTGTAGCATTCCTAACAGATTGGCCCAAAGATGGTGAGGAAAAGGTTGCAGCTTTGATAAGGGAAGGGAAGGTGTGGCTGTTGGGAGGGGCTCTATGGGCAAGCATGTGGGTGAAAAGGACAAGGGTGTTGCGAGCTTGTCCAAGATCTACATAAGCTCTTATCAAAGTGTTGTAGAGGAGGGTACTCATCCATTTTGAATTTGGCCCAGTTGTGTTTGTACTATAAAGGAGGTGACCTTTGGTAATTAGGAGGGAATGGATTGTTTGATTTGGTTTCGGTGTTTGAGCAAACGTTGGAGGAATTGGAGTAGACACTCAGGTGAATGCTACATAACAACCAAGTCAGGGGTCTCCAACACTTCAACTGGGAGTAAAAACTTGGATAAACCCTCTTCTTCTATGGTGAAGTTCCCATATTATACACCTAGCTGGAGGTAGTTTACCCATCACAGCCTGCAAACTCTTTCAACACCTTAATAAACCTGTCAAAAATGCAACCAGAGTCAATTTCCCAAGCTGATAAAACCTCTTCTTCCTGATAAACAATTATCTTTTTTTTCATAATTTCAGGAGTCTTAGGATGGTTGATATCATACTAGAGTAACTAGACACCAAACCATGACACTGTCAATATAGGCTGAATTGGGCCTCTGTTGAATCAGTCCAAGTGAGCTAAAAAAACAGGTGAGCTTTCGAGTGGAAAAAAATTGTTTTGTACTCAAAAGTGGGAGGGAATTTGTAGAGTAGCATGAGATTGCCACAATATATTGTTAGTTAGCAAGAATTGGGGAGAAGTTTGGAGAATAACATCTTGAGTCTTTGAGGCTCGAGTTCAGTGAAGAAACCGAGCCTCAAAGCCTAGAGATCGATTACTGAGATGAAGATATTTTTGCCACATGGAACTTGAGTCTTAAAGACTTGAGTTTCATAGATAAGAAGATGAATCTGAAGAACACGATGAAGATCTGAGATTCTGAAGAAATTGAAGACCACACAATAAAGATCTGAAGAAATTGAAGAAAGAACACAGTGAAGAAAGGAACCCACAGAAGAACACAATGAAGAACCCAAGCACGAAGAAGAAAGGATTCCACAGAAGAAGAACCAAGAAGAACAACAAAGAAGAAAGCACTAGGTGCACATAGGAAATCAAGTTTTAAATACTCGATTTTCACATTTCCACATCAGATTGCCAACACATACAAATCGAGTTTTAGAAACTCGAATTCTACCTTTGAACTCAAGTTTTAGAGTCTCAAGATACTAGTTTGCTACATAGTTTGTAAACATGACAACTAACTAAAATATTTCAAAAATAATGTTAAATGAAGAAAAAAAATTCTCAAAAGTGGTGATTCTTCAAGCACAGAACTTTTGGAAAAAACAGAAAATAGATATATAGTGACAAAAAAATGCACTTCACCATTACATACAAAATCCTCTTTCTAATGTATACCAAATGAACTAGTGGATTCAAACCACTTCAAACTTTCACTGAATTTTCCTGCTTGAATAAAAACCAAGTTCTATTAGCAAATTTGTAGAAGAGAATCATTATTTACAAGTTTAAATTGGCAAAAAGATTTTAACTTTCTATGATACTGGTACAAGAGAGCAACTGCTTTCTAGAAAAATGTTATTTTGACCGGTTAAAAAGTTACTTTATTTATTTTAACAAGCGTCTAAAACTCCCTTTCTTTCTCATCCTCTTCGCTTATTCTATTTATCTCCCTGTTTGAAACTCACCACAGTCTGAAAATTTTATATATAAAAAAATAATATAGTAATAAAAAATAAAAAATTAAAACAATCATCCCTATTATTATTATTATTATTATTATTATTATTATTATCCCAATTAATGTAGCTTTTTTAAAAAAAATTCAATCTTTTTATTATTTCATTATTCCTGAAACAACTTTCTAAATATGCAAAAAATATAAGATTGATATTTGCACCAGCATCTAATTTTAGCAAGGGCCGAAAGCTGAAGAGTTATCTTGGGCTTAATTGCCATGTGTTAGTTCCTAGTTTCACAGGGGGTATTTTATCCTGCTTTCAAGCTAGGCCCATAAAACTTTGGGCCCAGAAACTGAGTCACTAAAAATGAATTACTTCATTTATCTTATTCTATCAATCAGACCAACAAAAAAAGATTATTCATTGTACAAGCCAAGGAACAAAAAGTAAATATTCATTTTAGTTAAATTTCATACCTGGAAAAGAATAATTATATAGCATATTTTTTGTTGCATCAAAATGCCATGGAACGAGGACTACTTGTTTTCACCATATGCTCTTTAGAGGTTTAAAATAGGGTGGTATCTCATTTATAAACTCCTAATTGTTGCATTTGACATACATTTAAATGTTTAAAGTTTGAAATAAAAATGAAATTGTTAGGTTCCGTTAAAGTACCCTAATAATTTCATTTTTAATCTAAATTTTAAGGGTCAAAATCTAAATTGAAAAAAAAAATAACACTAATAAGACTAATCTGTTATTGAGTCAAATCACAAGGGGGCATTTTGTTTGTCCCAAACCATACAAAAAATTTTCAACATTTTCATTGAAACGTAGTAATTGAAAGTGTGTAGACTAAATTGTCACTGGTTCAAATTATAATTTTAAGCACCCCCCCCCCCCCCCTTTTTTTCTCAAAAAAAATGCATTGAACAAAACTTGGCAAAAGAGTATCCAGGGACCCTTGTACCACCACTGAACACAATCTATGTAAACTTTCACCAAACTCCATCAGGATTGGAACTAGTGTTGTTTGAATTTAAAATGTGTTGGTACGCCACATTCCAAAATTTCTCTGGTCACCTTCCTAAATTTCTCTGGTCACAAGGCCACCTATCTTCCCTCCTCTGGCCATATTCTCTTCTTTGTTCATGCAAAAATTTGCAGCTATCTCCAAAATGGCACCTCCCTTGAGCATAGTATCTGCATAGCTGTTGTTGCATATGGCCTTGCCTCCATGGCGAACTCATTGGTGGAAAGTGGTTCGTGCTTGTCAATGGTGGTGGACTCCTTGGTGGAAACTGGTTCATGCTTGTCAATGGCTGTCTATTATAAGTCCTATCTGAGCTTGATAGTTGTTGTCCCATAAGTATTTGGATATTTGTCGCTATGAGCTTGATAGTTGTTGCGTTGAATGTAAGCTTGCCACTGTACATTCTTTCCATTTTACTTGGATGCATAGGCTCAACAAAGCTCTGAGAAGGTTGCTGGTGGTGGTAGTCACTTTTTGTTGTATTAGTTTGCTGCTGTGGTTGAGTTGCTGCTATTCTTGGTTCAGAGAATAAAGCTACTCGAGTTTGCTTAGTTGGCCTTCCTAAATGAGTGAATGATCCCAACTGCTGAGGCCTCATGTCTAGTTTCCCTGCAGTGGTGGCGCCACGTTATGGTCAGGGTGTTCCTGGGAACACCCTGACTTGAAAAAAAAAATTATATATAATAATTAAAAAAAATTTATTTGTTTACCCTTAAAAAAAAAAGGAACACCCTCAAATTTAAAATAAAAAAAAATTATTTGTTCTACTTCAAGCAAAAAAAAAAAATTGTAACAGACCAAAACAATGGACGGCAACTCGGCAAGCCCAACATCAAGCCCACGGCAAGCCCAACAGATTACAGAGGAAGCAAACCCACGGATTCTAAAAAAAAACAGAGCACATCAGAAATCAAAAACCTCAAATCAAATCAGTACATCAGAAATCGCTAAAGCTAAAACAAACCTAAAAACAACAGAAATCACTAAACTTTAGTGCAAACCTAAAAATTGAGCAACAGAGCAAGTTAAGCAACGCCACCCCTTAGATCAGTCCAAGTTGAGCAACACCTCCACTTAGATCGGTCCAGTCCCTTTAGATCGCTCACAGCTCGCAGCCTCACACATCGAGTCAGAGATTGCTTGTTGGAGATCGCATTGTCGCTCGTCGCCGTCGCACAGGTATTTCTCTCTCTTTTTCTCTCTCAGTCTCTCACTCTCTCTCTCTCTCTCTTCATCTAAAATCTGAAATGAAAATGAAATGAATGTCTATTAATAGTATTATGTGTTATCATTATGTGTCTCTGTCTCTGTCTCTATCTTTCTCTATATTAACTTTATCTGGTTTCTCAAAAAAAAAAAAATTTATCTTATCGTGATTGGCTGAAGTAGTGAGCTTTATCCTTTATGCTTTAACACTTTATTAATATTTTGCCTATTTTTTTACTTTTTTTTTTTTGTGGCTTTATCTCATGATTCATTGATTCCTATCCATTGGTTGGTGTGTGACTGTGTGTTGATATTGGTGTTGGTCAGTTGGTGAGATATTAATTGTCTTTTAGTGTAATGTTATTGTGATGCGTGATTGTGAAATTTTCTTATTGGCAGCTGGCTTTTGTGATTAGGGGCATCAGGCAGGCTTGTCTGTTGAGTGGGATGGGGGTGGATGGGCTGATGCGCACATGGGTAAAGCAATGTAATAATTTTATGTTAGGCTAAATTAGTAATTTAATAATTAAAGCAGTTAATTGGGTAAAGCAATAATTAATAATTTAATTAACCAATACATTATAAAAGATAAACAAATTAAATTATGTTAGGCTAAACAATAATTAATAATTTTATAATTAATGAAACAATAATATAACAAATTATAGTTTATAAAAGACAAACAAATTAATGAAACAATTAAACAACAATAATTAATAATTTTATTAATATTTCAAATAAACTTTATGTATTTACGTGTTTTTCTATTATTGTTGTTGTCAATATATAAAATTTTCTTTTTATTAGATCATGTAATTTATGCTTATTGAGAAACATCCCGAAAAAAATTCCTGGAGCCGCCACTGTTTCCCTGGATCAAGGAATGCAACAAACCGTTGCTGAGAATTTGCTGGTTTTCCTGAATTAACAGATGGATCCAAGTTAGGAGGTCCAAATCCTGATTTTTCTGAATTATAATTTTGGCCTGACTGTGAAGGTTGAAATGTTGGTTTCCTTGAATTGACCAATAAATCTGACTGTGGTAGTTGGATTGCAGATTTTACAGTTGAGATTGAATTGAATTGAGATTGGTTTCTATTTGTCTCCTTTTTTGAGATCCTGAAGTACAGACAGACAATATAAGCATGTACTAATGCAAGTACAACCAAAATGATTCTGTAACCTCTATCATATTCATATATGATACCAATAAAAGATAAAGTGTTCCAGTATGTAAGCAGTAGTAAGTACCGTCCTTCTCTTGGATCCGTGATTCTCTATCAGACCTTGCAACTAACCCCCTGGAATGCTTTTCCATCAAAACTTTCTGCCTCTTCCCTTCATCTTCCCATCTCTAAAGAGTTGAAAACAATGTGATTGGTTTAATACTAAGCAACTAACAGAGGACTGAGAATAAGAAAATTTGTTTATATCTTACAAACCTGTCTCAAAGTCTTTAGTCGGTAAAGGTTTCGACCCTTAATTAGGAGGGGATGAAGTGGTGGGAGTGGTTTCTCCCCCTTGCTCCAGAGTACTTCAATCTGTTTAGAATAGCAAGAAAGCTGTATGTTAACTGTTGCAATTAAGTGTAGAAACATACATGTTCACCCCGTTACTGAGTTTTATCTAAGGGCAAGACTTACGTCTAGTTCCCTTGGTTCTCAATTGAATTTTAAATACCCCGTTGTATTGACCAAAGTATTAAAAATAGTGTCATCTTTTTCAAGGACAGCTAAATTTAAACATGTGGTTCATTGCCATTGGTCAATGCAACCACATACTTAAATCTAGTTGAGGAACCTTAGGTGCATCACTTGAGGAAATGTACATAAATTTACCCTTCATCTAATGGAATGAGGTTAATTCACCAAATAAATCTATTTAAAATTTACCAAAATACAAGCACAGAATAGTAATTTCCATCAAACCTTCAAACAAAGTTTATGGCTGCCTTTTGGTTTTGGACACTAACAAGTAATGCATGCAATGTATACATCCTTTCAGTATTGTTCTATAAGGATCGTAGATTTTTGACTTACAGTAAAGGTATGCTGTTGCTTGGCAGCACCATAGCTTTCTTTCACAATGCGGCCTGCAACAATCCTTTTGCCACAAGGAGGACCACTGGCACTTCGGGATGCTATATTGAACCTGAGGTTTCCACATTAGAAGTGGAAAAGGTATTGAATTCAAACATCAGAAAATACTGATAGAATAATGTGAGTGTTAGTATAAGCATCATGCCCAAGTTTATCAACCATAGCCCATCTTGACTGAACATCATAATGAGAGTAAGTACAAAGCATTGAGAAGTGAGCAATCAATTGGACAACAATAATTAATTGAATACACGTTATGTGTGCACGTTACAAGGCTGTGCAAATTATTACATCAAGCACTACTTCTAAATCTTTTCTCGTTGTAAAATAAGAAGGAAAGGAGTATCATTCACTAAAATATAAAACATAAAACAAATTCTTACATTTCATAAACATTTTGCTCAAACATAACTCTATCACCAGTGCATGCATCACTGTCAGTTTCTTTAAGACTTTCTCCATTCTCCATGTGTATTTATATATATCTAAAAACTGAAGTATAGCATTTATTGTTGCTGTGTTTATGTTAAGCCCACCTCATCTGCCACGTCATTGACCACGTCATAATGAGAGTAAGTACAAAGCATTGAGAAGTGAGCAATCAATTGCTGTGTTTCATATTTATTTTTACCTCTAATTTATTTTTACAATATTAAATAATAAAAAATAATATTGCTTTACAAATTCATTTTAGGCAGTTTTAATTTTACATATTCACCTACGTTAATTTTGATATTATAACTAAATAATAAATCAATGGAATAAAATAATATTGACTTTATAAATTCATTTTAGGCAGTTTTCACTTTACATATTCATCTATTTTAATTTTGATGTTATACATCACTGTCAATTTCTTTAAAACTTTCTTCCTTCTTCTCATATATATGTGTTAAAAAACTTAGTATTCTCAACAAAAAAAAAAAAACAGTCGTTAATCCCACATTGGAAAATGAGTGTGAGTTAAAGAGGCTTAAAATGTTTGTTGTGTATTCAAGAGTTAAGCCCTTTTGGATATACACCATTGTTAATTTCTTTAAAACCTTCTCCCCTGTGTGTGTGTGTATGTGTTAAAATACTTAGTATTTTCAACAACAAAAAAACTAAATAATAAATCACTGGAAAATCAAAACAAAAATGTTGTTAAAATACTTAGTATTCTCAAAAAATAATAATAAATCAATGGAAAATCAAAACAAAAATGTTGTCTATATATATTCCCTTGGGTGGTTTTAACTTGATATATTATTTTGCTCATTTTTCTTCCTTTATTTTGACTCTTCTTATTTCCAACTTTTTACTATAAATTTGCCACTCTCTCCTATTCTTTGCGTATTTTTCCCATAAAAAGTTATTCCTCTCTCTCTCTCTCTCTCTAAATTTTTTTTCATTTTTTTGATGAAATTTTTTGTTTTTCTTGCATCTCTACCTTAAATTGATGAATATTATTGACTAATTCATGCGTGTTCCTTGATACAAGTATTTTTTTTACAACACTAAATACTTTTAATAAATGGTGTTTGTTGTTGATCTTATTTGGGGGAATATCATATTATAATATGTCAAATTTTGTGTTGTTTTTAGGTTTTAATTTATTTGAACAACAAAAAAACATGTCTGGACAAGCTAATGAAGAAAAGTTTTAGTACAGTTGAAGACAATAGTCTTTGTGCAATTCACTTTAACTATCTGTAAATATTTTGTTTAACAAATTAGTAGTGAATTATTATGTCTTTGTTATGTGATGTTCTTAGATACTTGAGTAATTGCTTTAAGCGTTTATGAATATTTTATATTGTTCTTCATATTCCTTGTCTTATTATGTATTCTTTGAGACTTTCAAGAAAACATAGTCAATTTTGTGCTTAAAATTATTTATTTATCTATTCATGTTTCACATGTTGGATTAGATATAACATTAGATTATGACAACATTAACACAATACTTCTTCTTTTTTAAAAACAATTCTCTACTTTTTTCCCCTTTGGAATTGTACCTTTGGTTTTTTTAAAAGGAAAAATAGTTACAATCTTTATTTTTTCCCTTTCTTTTTATATTTTGTTTTGAATTGTAGTTTTATTGAGTTTTATTTTTTTTAAAAATTAGATATATTTCTTGGTGTTTTTGATTGTATGACAGAAAAAAAAAATTAGGTTTGAAAAAGTTGTTTAAAACTAAAAGAAAATTTTCCAAATTATATATACTTTTTAATGATATACAAAATATAATAAATAAATTGTATTAAAAAATGAATATTTTCACTAACTTTCCTTTAATTCTTGAGAAAAAATGTATTGTTTTGATTTTGGTACAACATATATTATATACATTATATTTTGAGATTGTTACTATAATAAATGAAAATACGATTATGAATTAAAATACTATTTATTAAATTAGTACAAATTAAAAAGAAAAAAAAAATTAATGAGACCATCCTAAAAATATTATCACAAGCAACGCGCGGGATCTGCAGTGAGTGTACACTAATTTAGGAGTAGGCTTTATCAAAAAAAAAAATATTAGGAGCAGGCAATACATTGGATTCTCTAATTAAATTCAAATAAATAGTTGTAGTAAATTTAATTGGCCTTGAAAAAGAAAATGTTATTTGTACTTCACTGATCTCCGCGTGTTTAACTTTAATCGGAGAATCTAATTTACTACACCTAGGATATTGTACCTAATTTCTACCTTTAAAAAATTTAAACCTATAAGTTCCACTCCATGATAATTGCATTTATTATCAGGTTAAGACATTAATTGGTTTTTGGTGTAGACTAGGTTTGAACCCAAGATCTCTTATTCTATGGCAAGAAAATGTACCAGTTGAGCTAACTTTTAGTCCATTCAATCCATTTCAATTCACTTTGGTCCATTATTTACAAAATATCTCACCTTATATAATAATTGAACATATAATGTGTAAAGTTGTTATTTACAACTATTTTGTGTTGGCTTTCATTTCGTGCCAAATTTTATTGTAATTTTGTTCAATCATATTTATCCTGTATTTGCCAAAGGTCTTGTAGCTAAATTAGCACTTCCTCATGTACAAAGTGCTTCAGGGTTTAGGGAGGAAAGGGTTCGAACTGCAAGGTTAGCAGTATGTTGTAATTATCTCTAAAAAAAAATATTTATCCTATATTTTATGTGGGATTTCATTGTATGAGTTGTGTGTGAAAGAGAGTGTGAAGACTCAAGCTTGCATTGAAGAATGAGTGGTTTTCACGAATATCTCACGAGTAAACTTCCGGCGAAGTAAGCCACGTGAAGAGCACATGACTAGAATGCGAAGAATCATGACAATCTGGTGACAGTTAGTTTTCACAACTATCTTGCGAGTAAGGCCTTTCCTCGAAATACTCGCGAAACATTCTGTTTTGCTATTTTGGCTTATCTACTCCACCATATCTTCACTCACACCATATATACACACATTACCCACATATTGTAAAGAGTGTTTTTTAGAGAGAAAACCATAGTATACACACTTGAGAGTTAGAGATTGTTATATCCACAATCATTTACACAATCCTTTGTGGTTTTCCTCACACTCCTACCTCTCCATATCCATATCCTTGATAGCTCAAACACTTACCATACCCAATGAGAGTGTTAAGTGAGGTTTTGGTGCTACTGGGAAGTATTGGAAGAAACCAAGTTTTGGCGGATGCAATCGAGCGCATTGCGGGATTCGGTAAGCTAGACAAGACACGATTCCGAGAAACCTTGTTGGAGTAAGAGCTTGGAGAGCTTAGGTACACTAGGTAGATTAGGCTTGAAGGGTGTCTTGTTATTCATGTGTCCCAACTTATTGTCTAGTGGATTGATTTACAGCTTGGAGAGCAGAAACGAGGTTTTTCACCGAGTTCTTCGGTTTCTTCTTCGATAACACATCGGCGTGTTATCTTATGTTTGCATTTCTCTTCCCTACTCTTTTAACTTTCATTTTACTGCTATTATATAATGAATATGGCTTAGAGTAATTTTATTGTTTGTTCACTCCCATTTACTCTTTTCCGTACTTAGTTTAAATTAGAGTAAAATCAACCGAGCCGTAATCTTTTAATTTGGGGTCTAAACTGCTCTTGTGTTTTTACACAAATTTGAGCTTTCATAATGTATTATATTTCCTTGATAAAAAAAAACTTAAAAAATTTTAATCACTTTCAAAATAACAAATGTAGATAGCTAAATTCAGAAAATCTAATATATTGTATTAACTATAATTTGTTAGAAAATAATCAAATCATTTTAAGAAGTGTTTTGGAACTAACACTCACAAGTCTTGTTCACTATTTTCATTTTCTCACTTAATCATTTTTTTTTTTTTTTGCACATCATGGAGTATGCAACTTGTAAATCATAATACAACACGTACTTTACAAATAGTAAAGTGAAACCTTTTAAAGTATTATTCATTATTTTTTGTTATCATTTTTATATACAAATAGTAAATATTTATTCAGTCCCTTTTCACATATCCATACACATAATATTTACAATTGCATTCACGATGTACCCATTTTAAAACACAAGAGGGTGATGTCTTTACTTAAAACTAGTAAGTTACCTGTGCAATGCACGGATAATATTGTAATATATTATGTAAGATAATTTTGAAGAATGTTGTATATGCATTATAGCATTATTGTTATAGAACTTTATTGATAATGAATTCATCATAAAAAGTAACAATTATAAATTGCACACACATATCCATTATAATTATTTAATTGAAGTAATGAGAAAAAAATATATATTTGGAGAAATATTATAGAATAAAAGTTGATATAAAATGAATCTTTCTCTTTCTCTTTAATTCTAAAACAAAATAAACATTTCAAACACCTACAATCAATCACATCTACATTATTTACAAAACCCACAAATCTACAACTTCCGACCTTAATATCAAAATCGTAATTGTTGTTATCACTCAATATAAAATGCAAGACCCTATTCTTTGGTTGTAGCCAACTCATACGGGTTAAGATTAGATGAAACAACAATGTTAGAGCTAGGTAGGAGTTGTTGAAAAATTGAAGGTAAATGACATCGTTTTTTTGTCTGTGTGTATTTGACATGGTATGGCATGAAGGGTTATGGGTAGGTATATATTAAGGGGTAGAAGTACAAGAGGTGAAAATGATGCATATATTAAAATGCAAAGAGTTTTGTGTGTATATGCTAGAGATGAAAAGTCTTGAAGCATTAAACCAAATAATACAAAAAAATATTTATTTTTTAATTAGAAAAGTCTTGAAACAATGAACCAAAATGAAATAAAAATTTATTATTTAATTTGTTTTTATCTCTATGTGTCACTTGAAAATATTTCAATTCTCTTTACATAGAATACGGTACTTGGCAGAACCTCATGCTTTCCCACATGAGGTATCTATTTATATGTGTGTGTGTGTGTGTGTGTGTGTGTGTGTGTGTATATATATTGATTGATTTAATTAGACAAAAACAAATATGTCTTGAATCATTGAACCAAATGATACAAAAAATATTTATTTTTTAATTAAAAAAGTCTTGAAACAATGAACCAAAATGAAATAAAAAGTCAATATTTAAATTGTTCTTATCTCTAATATAACACTTGAGAATGTTTCAATTCTCTTTGTATAAAATACGCTACTTGGCAGAACCTCATACTTTCTCACATGAGGTCTCTACTTTTATATATATATTAATTAATATTAATGTGAAAATGCGATGTGTACAAAAAATGTGAAATAAGCTGTGTGAGACAATCCCTACCCAAAAAACAAAACCAAAAAAAAATGTCGGCTTACACCTGGCTGAGTTTTTTTTTTTTTTAGGGTAAATTACAAAGTTAGTCCCTATCCTTTACATCATATCTCAATTTAGTTCCTAACCTTTCAATTGTGTCAATTTGATCCTTAACCTTTTAGTATTATGCCAATTTAGTCGTTGTTGTTAAGTGTTAGATGAAAATTGCTGATGTGTCTAACGGACTAATTAAATTATTATTTTCATGCCATGTAGGTGGACACCTGGAATGACAAGGTCCGACGGCGAGGTCTAGCTCTATTCCGGTCAGTTTTTGCTCTCTCTATCTCATGATCTCTCTCTCTTGCGATCTCTCTCTGTCTTAGCTGAACTAAAATGGATCAGAGACTTATATTTCATGGTTTAATTTCTTGGGTTTTGCTTGTTTTGGATGTTGGGATTTGTTGTGGGATTACTCGTTCATGTGCTTATTTTGTGTTTTGCATATTTCAGGAATGGGACTGACAGAGAAAACATAGAAAATACATTTGCGGTGGAAACTGGAAAGTAACAAAGTTCTCAAAGATCCAGTTTTTTTTTTTTTTTAATCTATTATTGAAGTCCTACCAACTTTCTTCATCCTAGGACCATGTATAAACACCAAATCTCCCAGAAGAACTTGTCAATACAAAATCAAACTTCAATTTAATTTTATTAAATAGCAAAGTTACATCATCAGAAAGCCACAAAAATAAATTTGTATAAATTAATAAACCAAAATAAGCAAAACCCATGAAATTAAAATCATGATTTATTTGGAAATCTAGAATTTGATCCCAAATAGACACTGACGTGCAAGAACTACATCAGCCACTCACATTTTATAAAAAAATGTAATATGACATGGCATTCCAGGTGTCCACCTACATGGCATGGAAATAATAATTTAATCAACCCGTTAGACACATCAGCAATTTTCATCAACACTAAACAACAGGGACCAAATTAGCATAGCACTAAAATGTTAAGGACCAAATTGACACAATTGAAAGGTTAGGGACCAAATTGAGATATAATGTGAAGGATAGGGACTAACTTTGTAATTTACCCTTTTTTTAACTTTTTGGAAGAACTACATGTGACTGAATTAATTTTACTTTTAGGATATAAATTAAGGTTGGCCCTACTAATTAAAAAATGTAATGAATTTGGTGCTACATTCAGTAAGCAACGCAGAAAGTTTAATTGACATAGTCTCATATATGATTAAATTAATGATCTGAATCATTCTTTGTCCAGGATATTGTCCTAATGCTTCAATATGTTATTAGAGCATTGCATGGAGTCTTTCACGCTCAGTCCTCACATGGCGTCTAGTAATGTCCTTCACACTAGGACAGCCAGATAGTGCCATGGTGAGCTCTAGTTCATCCTTCAGCATTTGGATGACTTGTCTCACCCCATATTCACCCTTTGCTGCCAGTCCAAATATAACAGGTCGTCCAATCTGCAATAGCATATATAGATTACAATAGACTTAAGATTAAGAATCAAAATAAGAGATAAAAAAAAAATCAGGGGTTTTTCGATTGGAAAACACTGGTTGTGGCTATGATTAACAATTTCCAGATTTTAATGCACCCCAAATTCCCTATTCCTGATTTATCTTTTGTAATATAATTGTTACGAGTATGTGTGAGTGTTGAGTCCCACATCAAGAAAAAGTAAAGAATGTGAAAAGATGATATACATAGTTGGGTCCAAATCCATTGGCTTTAGATTTACGGGTTGGAATGGGGTTCCAACATGTGTATTAAGGGGCTCTTAGTAGACTCCCTAGTTGTCACTCCCACAACAATATCCAATGGTACTCTAAAAAGTATTTCAATGATCCGGATATTCAATTTGAGCAAGGTTTTGCTTAATTATTTTTTCACATGCTAGTTAGACACAAATTGGTTAAGCTCCCACTCAAGCATTAAGCAAAGGAAGAAGGATGGCAATCTAGTAGCACAGTATGACAGAGCTGTATCTCCAAAAGGCATCAGTTGGTTGCACAGACTTCTATTGACACTTGAGACACACACAACAACAACAATTACACTGGCGCATGACTGTAAAATATACATCGTCTATTGTGACATCAATTACATGCTCAACATTGCATATGAACAAAAAGAGCATAAGAGAAGATTCTTATAAATTGAATTAATTAAAGAGTTTTTTTTTTTGGGGGGGGGGGGGGGGGGAGGGGGGGAGAGCTTACAAGGACGGCTTGTGCACCAAGGGCTAATGCCTTGAAGATATCTGTTCCTCGCCGAACTCCTCCATCAAAGAAGACAGGTACTCTTCCTCTGACAGCATGAACCACCTGTAACCGAAAGGTACATAAGTATCCTCAAACATGTACGCTAAGCTTGTTGATTGAACTCGCAATGCCAAAGAGCATACAAGGAACTATACACAGATCCAAACAGAAAATTCAGGAGTTCATAAGAAGTGCATCTCCTGTATTAAAATGCTTAAAATTTCTACAAATTGTTATGTTGTTGAGGATGTCTTGCTACCATATTACCACCAAAGAAATTTCACTAATTAATAGAGACACACCTCTTCCAGAACATTAATAGTTGCATCCGTATAATCAAGTTGGCGAGCTCCATGATTGGAGACCATAATCCCAGCAACACCTACTTCTGCAGCCTTTATTGCTGCAAATAGTAGCACATCAAGTGTTAAGGAGACTTGAGATGTTGAACAGCAGGAAAAAAAAATATGGACTGAATAATCTATCAAGAGCACCAAATGTAGTAATCTATCAAGAGCACCAAATGTAGTAGAATTTACATGGACGAAAATAAATATGTTTAACAGAGATGATAGAGAAGGTAATAATGGAAAGAGAAGATTACTTAGGATGATCAACAAGGCTCCTATACTATAATTTCCAAAGGTAAAAAAAGGATTTAAGGAGTTTCCTGTATGAGTAGAATTTTTTTCAATTATAAAAGTAAAATCTTATAATGGTTACATTTAGAAATTTAATGGGTTAAAATATTAATTACAAATGACTGAATTTTTCATTGGAGGGTAAAAGTTTTAAAAGGCAAATAAGGTTCTTCCTGTTACTAAAGGGGAAAGAGAAAATCGGGAAGAAAAAGTAAAGAGATGGGAACATCCAAAGTAAAGGTTTATCTTACCATCTTCTCCAGTAAGTACTCCCTTGATGAGAATTGGCAAGTTTGTAATTGATTTTAACCATTCTATGTCCTGCAGATGTTGTAATTTACTAATTAAACCATGGTTCTAGAGTGTTGCCCGGCCTACACTAAAATTAAAGAGTACAAAATATGACCATTACAGTAGCATCTTTTATATACTCATCTAGTAAAATGCAACTAATTTGCATATATCTCATTGACTTATGTCATGTCTTTTCTCCCCACCCTTAAAATCTCTCTTTCCCTAATCTGTGCTAGGTCCCTGGTAAGTAAACCGTGAGACTTTGCCAGTTAGTCAGACTTAAGTCCTGACATATTTGAACAAGCATATCAAATGGTAATCTACTTAGTTGCTGGTTTATACCTTCCAACAAAGGGAAGCATCCATAGTCTTGTTGGCATAAGCTGCTAAGTTTGAGCCATTATCCTGCAGAAGTTTGTTTCTGAATAGTTATAACAATTTTAGTCCAAGTCCACATAACCAATTGTACTGCCACAGTACACACGTACAGGCAGTATGTAATGAAGACCTGAAGCCAGTAAATGATCAGAAACATTTGTTAAACAAAACTAACAGTTATGATTTAACAATATGACACTGTCCTTGGCGTAAATTTGTTAAATATTGTGACCTCTACTCCATTGTAATCTTAAGGTTTACAATAACAGAAGCACATGATAGATGCATTTCTCTACTACATTCTCAAATCTAAAGATAGTTTGTGCAGAGGCAGAAACTGTGCCATATCCCACATTCTGATAATTGGTGATTTGTAGTGAACTGTAGTGATAAAAACAGCAATAGAATTCTATGGAAGAAATAAAAAAAAAAAAAAAATGAAAGATTTATAAGAAAACTGATAAAAACAGCAATTGATTTAAAAAGGAAAAAAAATATTTGTTCACGTTGTGAAATGAAGGAAACATATTGAGTGTGCATGTTTGAGACATACACATAGCGTACCTTGTATTTCGAAATAATTCAGATTGATAGACAGAGATAGTGTTAAGTACTTCACACTTATCACTTGTTTTTTGTATGACGATGTTCAGATTAATGGAGGGTTTTTTGGCTTATAAAAGGATGCATGATATGGTACAGTTAAAGCAGTGTATTTTTCATTTTTTCTCAAAGAAAATATTAGACAACTTGGTAAATAGAATAACCTCATCATTCTAAGCAGGCATATTTAGATTCAAAAGTATGGAAAACTATTCCACTCACAGAATCAGCTTCAATTGATAAGAGACCCTCAAGATTCTTCAGTCGAGGTGCAACCATTCTGCAGGAGTTATTACAGTTATTGTTTAATGAGATGCATTTGACATAACTCATTGCATCAATATGAAAGACAAATAAATAAGATATCTTTGGTATTAAAGTTCAAATGTCAATCCTGTCCCCTTTTATAAAAGCAGCTATGCCAAACTATGAAGGCAATCAAATTATAGAAGGAAAAGAAATAATATTTTACTTGTTTTTTATGTCTGCCTCCCTTCGACCAAATCTGGGAGTATCAACAGTCAAAACAAGTGCCTTGTATCCATTTCTCTCAGCTCTCTGCACCAACACGGCTGCTATTTCTCGCTGCTTGTATACCTACTCACAAATAATTACCAAATTTCAGTGTGTTTCTACCTAATAAGATAATATTTAAGGAAAGTTTAGCAACATAAAAATTAAAATAGAAATAATAAGAGATCAAGAATAAATCAGTACATATAATTGAAAGAACCGAACAGCTTTGCAGCTGGAGCAACCTCCTCCACAGTGCAAGACGACGTGAAGGATAGAACCTACAGTAAAATATATTTCAGCGAGCTAGCACCCTGTGTAAGTATGAACTCAAATTATTGTTTCAATACCATTATGGTTTTACATGCAGCGGCTGCTCTGGCTGTGGCAACCTCTCCTGCAACAAAACACCAAGTAACATAAGCATTTGATAGGGGGAAAGGAAGTCTCAGCTGAGGACTCTTCGTTAAAGATTTAGACCTTCAGGGTGTGCCAACTTATGCAAGGCAGTTGGAGCAATCAGAATCGGTGCTGAGATTTTGTACCCCAATACAGTAGTTGAAATATCTATTCTGCTTACATCCACAAGAATTCTAGGCCGAATCCTGAGAAAGCCATAAAAATTGAATAGATAATAAAATGTCATACCCAGTTCGCTCTATTAAGATTAGAAGGTTTAGTGTGTTACATGATTCTATGAAATGCTTCCACATTCTCTTTTAATGTGTACTGGTCCTCAGCTCCACCAGCATAAAAATCATAGTACATTTTTGGAAGGGCTTCCCTAGCCAATTCTTGGAATTCATTCACATTTACTGGTTCACCTACCATTTTATCCTGGAAACATGGACATATTTTCAATTTTTCAATAATCTGTTCCTAGAATAAATCTGAACAAAGATCAGAAGCACAATCTATGATAGACATATTAGAAGACTAAGGCATGTTTGGACCTAATAGCAGAGATTTTCTGAAGGGGACACTTGGAACCATGGCGTTTACTTAAAAGGTTATGAGATTTGATGTTTGGTTTTAAAGAACCATGCTTATATCACGAGACTAAAACAATCCACAAGAAAGTATCAGAATACAATAAAAGGCATCCTCTTGTAACAGTTCATTGTACAGTAAATCTGTACTTAAATTAGATTTAAATACAAGCACATCTAATATTTTTGGGTCCTTCTAAACCCTCCAAACCTCTAATCTCTCACCCTATTGCCCAAAACAGCTTTTGATATTTCAGTCCATCATTGTAAATGGATATATCACCAAAACCGATAGTATTTCTATACATGAAACACAACTGGGGAAAAATTACAATTTTCAAGGGATGTCCAAATATGCTTCTAGTGTGCTTAATAAGTAATAACACACAGCCCCTGCAAGTTTCTAAGTGTTGATCTTAAAAGTCAAATTTGCAAGCACACCATTCACTTGGGAAATCTGATTGAAATTTTAGCAGCTCACACCCAATATGTAAACCAATCAATATGTAAGCCAATCAATAGTTTGCTTTGACCCAATAAGCATGATGTAATGAGCAGTTAGATACTAGTGTAACTTTACAAGACAATAAAATTTGGCCTCAGTTAAGCTTACCAATGAGAGCTGAAAACCTTTGAAGATTACACAAACTGGATAGCCAGAGCACCTTCTAAGCAAGAAGATTGACTAGAAGGTTAGTTGAATCAATATGTATAGGCCATAAACATGTGAAGCTGGATATCAATATATTGTATGTTAATTAAAGTGCCATCTTTGGGTGCTTTTGTTTGTCCATATTGAAAAGGTTATTATAATTGTCATTTTGTAGCATGATTGATTGAACAAGAAAGTGAGATGACAATGGCAAGGCAATAAAATAAATAAATAAATAAATATATATATATATATATATATATATATATATATATATATATATATATATATATATAAGAAAGTGAGATGACAATGGCAAGGCAATAAAAAAATATATATAATCCAAATAGAGGAAAAGTAAAGGACAAATGACTAGTGCAGTAGTAATAGTAAGAGTTGTTACAGTGATACAAACAAAATTTCACAACCTTTTTAAATTAGCCAATCACTTAGAACATAGGCTATTAGAAAAAGGAAAAACTTATGTACACTAATTTAAGCGTAGTACACTAAATTCTCTAATTAAATTCAAATACATAGTTCTATTAAATTTAATTGGTCTTGAAAAAGAAAACATTGAGTGTTTAAATTTTGCTAGCCGTAGACTCACATGTTGCGTGTGAATATATATGTAAAGTAACAATTACTTCAAGTATTGTCTATTTTTTAAACAAATTTCTACAATTATTTTTTATCTTTTTATCTTTACAAATGTATCATTCTATTTTTTTTATGTTTGATTAATATTTGTTTAAGGTGAACCATATTTTTCTAAACTTTGTTGTAGTGGGTTATATTTGCCTAATATACAACTAAACTTTATTAGTTTCAAATTTATTATTCTGATTTCTTATCTCTTAAGGAATAAGGAGATAATTATAATAATCAAAACTCATCACAAAATTACAATATTAATTTAACCCAAATTAAAATGAAATCAAAGAAATAAAAGATAGATTTTATAAATTTTTTTACTTAAACAATTGGTAGGCATATTTCAAGTTCGAAACCATATATTTTGTGTATTTATATAAACTCAAATTTCTATTTCCAAAAAAAAAAAAAAAAACTACGTATTAATCCAAACCAATATTCAACTAAAGCTATAAAATGTAAAATACTTTGTGATGAGAAATTAAAAATACACTACCAAAACGCATATTTGTAAAATTTAAAAAAATTAAAAAAAAAAAACCCATCAACCTTAATTAGAGTTATGAGAAAGAACAAAAATCCACTAAAAGAAAATAGAGAGAGACAAAATACTTACAGTTTTAGTGTTGAAAAATATGGATTGAATGGAAGAAATGATATCAAATTTATACAAAATAAAATTGAGAGCAAAAAAAAATTCAAATTTTTAGATAGAGAAAATGATAAAAGAAGTTTAATGGTAAAGTAGAGAGTGGTGGGAATATAAAGAGACAAAGGTGGAGGGGAAAGGTTGGAGGAGTCTCATAGTAGGTGTGGACTAATAAAAAGATTTTTTTTTTTTTTTTAAATAGGGAGAAGAAAATTTTAAAAAGAGAAAAGAAGAGGTAGAAAATAAGTGGATGATGTGGCCATTGATGTTGCTCAACAAAAGCATAGCAACAATAAATTATACACTTTAGCTTTTAGATATATATGTGAAGATCCGACTCTTCTGTTAGCTCTAAAACTGGTTGTCCTCCTGATATTGTGAATGAAGAAGACCTCACTGTTGGAGAAAGTGAGTACCCAGATTTTAGAAAATGGAATATTCCTAAGATTTCTACTAAATCTGTTTATGATCTAAATTGGACCAAAAAAAGTATTTTCTCTAAATAAAAAGCTAGAACTGTTGAACAAACCTTTTCTATTTCTAAAACTCATGAAAAATATTGTTTATTTTCCAAGAAAAATATTAATGAGTTCTGCACCTAAGATATTGTACCTAATTTCTCCTTTTAAAAAATTTAAACCTATGGGTCTCACTCCATGATAGTTGCTCTTATTATCAAATTAAGACATAAATTGGTTTTTTTGTGTAAGCCAAGTTTGAAGCTAAGATCTCTTATTCAATGGTAATAAAATTTACCAGTTAAGCTAACTAAAACCATACTCATAATATATTCTATATACTCCACAAGTTTTATATGACAAAATATCATGGATTATGAAAAATTCTAAGATCACAATATATTTTACACTCATTTTCACAATTATATGATGTAGTTGACTGTGATTTGGTGGGGGAAAAAAAAGTAGTGAGTCAATATGTACCCATAGACTCAATCTACAACATAAGATAATTATAAGAATAGACGTGGAATAAGTTGCGGTCCTACAATAGCTCTAAATATCTGGTCATCAAAATTTATTCAAGTTCCTTATTTGGAGATAGATTAGTAGTTGGCAGTCACATCTGTCTATCTTCTTAGTCAACTATAGAGGAAGCATTTTCCCATGATGCTATCCTTTTAAGCCGAAAGGGATGTGTACAAATTCTTTTTTTTTTTTTTTTGGGTGTGATATCTCAACTCTCTTAATCTTGTTCTATGGCAATTTCTTCATACCATTTTTACTTAATTGTTTATTTTTCTTATTTATGCTAGTCGTACCATAACTATCGCAAGATCTCTTATTTGATAGCAATAAAATTTACTAATTGAGCTAACTGGAGCCATACTCATAATATATTCTATAGACTCCACAAGTTTTATATGACAAAATATCATGGATTATGGAAAAATTCTATGACCACAATATATTTCACACTTATTTTCATAATTATATGATGTGGCTGATTGTGAGGGGTGGAAAAAAAAAATGGTGAGTCAATATGTACCCATAGACTCAGTCTCCAACATAAGATAGTTATGAGAATAGACTTGAATAAGTTCTGATCCTTGAATAACTCTAAATATCTAGTCATCAAAATTTGTTTAAGTTCCTTACTTGGAGATAGATTATTAGTTGGCAGTCCCATCTGTCTTTCTTCTTAGTCAATTATAGAGGGAGCATTGCCCATGATGCTATCCTTTAAGGCCAAAGGGATGTGTACAATTTTTTTTTTTTTTTGGTGTGATTTCTCAACTCTCTTAATCTTGTTCTATGGCAATTTATTCATACCATTTTTACATAATTGTTTCTTTTTCTTATTTATGCTAGTCGTACCATAACTCTCGCATGACATGTTATATCTAATTGCAGCCTGGACACTCAATGATGCTAAAAGTGGTAATTGCTACGGAAATTGGTTAATCAGATTATTTGTTCTTCCAACTCTCCCTTGATATTCTCTTGTTTAATGGTTTTGTCACTTGTGTTTCATAAACAAGTTCAAAAGTTCTCGATAGTGGCAAGAATATTTGATATTTTTTCTCACCTGTCATCTAATGCAAATCGCAAAAGCCAATTATTGTCAATAGAAAAGCCGATGTAGATCATAGATGATTGATAGAATCTTTAACATAGCTTCTGATCTTAAATACTCCCAGCAGTTTCTGATAATTTGCATGGGTTCTTTGTTTCCATGGTGCTATGGAAACCTTGCTCAAACCTTAATCTATATGTAGTTATCTACCATGGGGTTAAGGTTTCAAAGGTGGCCTGAGTCTAGCATTAAAATATATATATATATATATATATATATATATATATCATGTTTAGAATCATCATAACATTTAAATCAATAAAACACAGTTTTATTGATTTAAATCCAAATCAAATTATCCAATGCAACCTTCATTTAATAGGTCTCATTGAAATCCTATAATACATATTTATAAACAATGTTGAGCTACACTGCTACAGCACAAAGCATATTCCATGGACCACATTAAGACAAGCCCAAACCAAACTCTGAAAGTGATAGCTTCAATTCATATTTCTTGGCATCTCTTTAGCTCAATAAAAGTATGCTCCCTATGGCAAAAATTGGGAACTTTGTCCCCTTTTCACAATCTTCCGTTGTCCCTTATTAAACTTTCTTAAGACAAACTTATAGCCATAAATTAGGCAAACAATTTTCCACCACTGTGGGGACTAATAAAAGTGCTACGAGCTGTTTACAGTAACTCAATCAAACTATAGGCTGGAATTTTCTGAATTCCAGCCACCGCCATTGCTTTCCTGAAATCGGTGGCATGATCCCATCTCTCCACCCCAGCATTAATGTTTGATAACACCATGTATCGCCCACTATGCCATGGCTGCAATTCAAGTAGCCTTTGCCCCACTGCAGTTCCCAGCTCAATGGCTCCATGGATCTTACAAGCACCAAAAAGAGCCCCCAACACAGAACCATCGGGCTCAAAGGGCATACTTCTTACAAAATCTGTTGCTTCCTTAAGTAAGCCTGCTCTGCCCAAGAGATCAACTACACATCCATAGTGTTCCATTATGGCTACAATCCCAAACTCATGCAGCATTGATTGAAACAACTTTAATCCCAACTCCACAAATTTGCCACGAGCACAAGCAGTCAGGACAGCAACAAATGTGACCTCATTAGGATGCTGGCCTTTCATTTTCATCTTCTCAAACATATCCAAAGCCTCCATCTCTCTCCCATTGGAAGCAAGAGTAGTTATCATCGCATTCCAAGTGCAAACCTCTTTAACCACCATTTGGTCGAAAACATTTACAGCATTTCTCAAACAACCTGTCTTACCATAAAGATCTATCAGTGCCGTCCCTGTAAATACAGTCAATATAATCTCATTCTTAATAACATATCCATGAATTTGCTTTCCAGAAGAAAGAGCTCCTCCATTTAAATTAGCACATGAAGAGAGTACACTAACATATGTAGCTTCATTAGGCCTTACCGAACATGCCATCGCATCTTCATGCGTTATCATCTTTTGGAAAAACTTAATTGCCTCACTAAAGCACCCATTCCTCTCAAACCCATTAATAATACTCGTCCAAGATACCACATCTCTCTTAGGCATGCATTTAAAGAGCAAAAAAGCAGACCCCATATCCCCATTCTTGCCAAACGCATCAAGCATCGCATTGTACGCAACAACACATGGTTGCGAAATTTCCTCAAACACCTTACGGGCATCAAACAGTTCACCAAGTTGTGCATAGAATCTTACAAATGATGTTTGAATAAACGGGTCAAACAGAACACCGCGCTTGATGACTTGGGTATGAAGGGGTTGGCCCAAAGATGGTGAGGAAAAGGTTGCAGCTTTGATGAGGGAAGGGAAGGTGTGGCTGTTGGGAGGGGCTCCATGGGCAAGCATGTGAGTGAAGAGGACAAGGGTGTTGTGAGCTTGTCCAAGATCTACATAAGCTCTTATCAAAGTGTTGTAGAGGAGGGTGCTCATCCATTTTGAATTTGGTGCTGTAATGTTTGTGCTATAGAGGAGGTGACCTTTGGTAATAAGGAGGGAATGGATTTGTTTGATTTGGTTTCGGTGTTTGAGCAAACGCTGGAGGAGTTGGAGTAGACACTCAGGTGAATGCTGCATAACAACTAAGTAAAGGGTCTCCAACACTTCAACTAGGAGTAAAAGCTTGGATAAACCCTCTTCTTCTATGGTGAAGTTCCCACATTTTACACCTAGCTGGAGGTAGTTTACCCATTACAGCCTGCAAATTCTTTCAACACCTTAATTTCAGACAAGTGTTTTTTTTTTTTTTTTTTCATTATTCCTGCAACAACTTTCTAAATATGCAGAAAATATAAGATTGATACTCGCACCAGTAACTAATTTCAGCAGTGGCTAAAAGCTGAAGAGTTGATTTCACCAGCAGCAGCAGCCGCCACAAATTTCAGCAGGAGTTTGGATCTCGACTCTCGACCTCCTCTATTTTCTCTTTAAGTCTTGGGTTTATCTTGGGCTTACTTGCAATGTGTTAGTTCCTGGCTTCACAGGGGGTTATTTTATCCTGGTTTCAAGCTAGGCCCAAAAAACTTCTGGCCCAGAAATTGAGTCACTAAAAATGAATTACTTCATTTATTTTATTCTATCAATCAGACCAACAAAAAAAGATTATTCATTGTACAAGCCAAGGAACAAAAAGTAAATATTCATTTTAGTTAAATTTCATACCTGGAAAATAATAATTATATATCATATTTTTTGTTGCATCAAAATGTCATGGAACGAGGACTACTTGTTTTCACCATATGTTCTTTTAGAGGTTTAAGACAGGATAGTATCTCATTTATAAACTCTTAATTGGTGCATTTGACATACATTTAAATGTCTAAAGTTTGGAATAAAAATGAAATCATTAGGGTTATGTCAATAATTTCATTTTTAATCTAAAATTTAAGGGTCAAAATCTAAATTAAAAAAACTTGCAACACTGATAAGACTAATTTGTCATTGAGTCAAATCACAGGGGGTATTTTTCTTGTCCCAAAACATACAAAATCTTTTCAACATTTTCATTGAAACGTAATAATTGGATGTCTGTAGACTAAATCGTCACTGGTTCAAATTATAATTTTAAGCAACCCCATCACCCCCCCCCCCCCTCTTTTTTCTCAAAAAAATGCATTGATCAAAACTTGGCAAAAGAGATTCCAGGGACCCATGTACCACCACTGAACACAATCTATGTAAACTTTCACCAAACTCCATCAGGATTGGAACTAGTGTTGTTTGAATTTAAAATGTGCTGGTACGCCACATTCCAAAATTTCTCTGGTCACCTTCCTAAATTTCTCTGGTCACAAGGCCACCTATCTTCCCTCCTCTGGCCATATTCTCTTCTTCGTTCATGCAAAAATTTGCAACTATCTCCAAAATGGCACCTCCCTTGAGCATAGTATCTGCATAGCTGTTGTTGCATATGGCCTTGCCTCCGTGGCAGACTCATTGATGGAAAGTGGTTCACGCTTGTCAATGGTGGTGGACTCCTTGGTGGAAACTGGTTCATGCTTGTAAATGGCTGTCTATTATAAGTCCTATCTGATAACCCTCTTGTCCCATAAGTATTTGGATATTTGTCGTTATGAGATTGATAGTTGTTGCGTTGAATGTAAGCTTGATGGCCACTGTACATTCTTTCCATATTACTTGCATGCATAGACTCAACAAAGCTCTGAGAAGGTTGCTGGTCGTGATAGTCACTTTTTGTTGTATTAGTTTGCTGCTGTGGTTGAGTTGCTGCTATTCTTGGTTGAGTTGCTGCTACTCGAGTTTGCTCAGTTGGCCTTCCTAAATAAGTGAATGATCCTAACTGCTGAGGCCTCATATCTAGTTTCCCTGGATCAAGGAATGCAACAAACTGTTGCTGAGAATTTGCTGGTTTTCCTGAATTAACAGATGGATCCAACTTAGGAGGTCCAAATCCTGATTTTTCTGAATTATAATTTTGGCCTGACTGTGAAGGTTGAAATGTTGGTTTCCTTGAATTGACCAATAAATCTGACTGTGGTAGTTGGATTGCAGATTTTACAGTTGAGATTGAATTGAATTGAGATTGGTTTCTATTTGTCTCCTTTTTTGAGATCCTGAAGTACAGACACAGAATATAAGCATGTGCTAATGCAAGTACAACCCAAATGATTCTGTAACCTCTATCATATTCATATATGATACCAATAAAAGATAACAGTGTTCCAGTATGTAAGCAGAAGTGAGTACCGCATTTTCTTATTTTCCTTCTCTTGGATCCGTGATTCTCTATCAGACCTTGCAACAAACCCCCTGGAGTGCTTTTCCATCAAAACTTTCTGCCTATTCCCTTCATCTTCCCATCTCTAAAAAGTTGAAAACAATGTGATTGGTTTAATACTAAGCAACTAACAAAGGACTGAGAATAAGAAAATTTGTTTATTTCTTACAAACCTGTCTCAAAGTCTTTAGTCGGTAAAGGTTTCGACCCTTAATTAGGAGGGGATGAAGTGGTGGGAGTGGTTTCTCCCCCTTGCTCCAGAGTACTTCAATCTGTTTAGAATAGCAAGAAAACTGCATGTTAACTATTGCAATTAAGTGTAGAAACATACATGTTCACCCCGTTACTGAGTTTTATCTAAGGGCAAGTCCTAGATCTAGTTCCTTTGGTTCTCAATTGAATTTTAAATACGCCGTTGTATTGACCAACGTATTAGAAATAGTGTCATCTTTTCAAGGACAGTTAAATTTAAACATGTGGTTCATTGCCATTGGTCAATGCAACTACATACTTAAATTTAGTTGAGGAACCTTAGGTGCATCACCTAAGGAAATGTAAATAAGTTCACCCTTCATCTAATGAAATGAGGTTAGTCCACCAAATAAATCTATTTAAAATTTACCAAAATACAAGCACAGAATAATAATTTCCATCAAACCTTCAAACAAAGTTTATGGCTGCCTTTTGGACACTAACAAGTAATGCATGCAATGTATACATCCTTTCAGTAATATTCTTTAAGGATCATAGATTTTTGACTTACAGTAAAGGTATGCTGTTGCTTGGCAGCACCATAGCTTTCTTTCACAATGCGGCCTGCAACAATCCTTTTGCCACAAGGAGGACCACTGGCACTTCGGGATGCTATATTGAACCTGAGATTTCCACATTAGAAGTGGAAAAGGTATTGAATTTAAACATCAGAAAATACTAATAGAATAATGTAAGTGTTAGTAAATCATATTAGTAAGCATCATGCCCAAGTTTATCAACCATAGCCCATCTTGACTGAACATCATAATGAGAGTAAGTACAAAGCATTGAGAAGTGAGCAATCAATTGGACAACAATAATTACTTGAATACGCGTTATGTGTGTACGTTACAATGCTGTGCAAATGGTTACATCAAGCACTACTTCTAAATCTTTTTCCATTGTAAAATAAGAAGGAAAGGTGTATCATTCACTAAAATATAAAACATACAAAATAAATAAAATTAAATAAAATCTTACATTTCATAAACATTTTGCTCAAACATAACAACATCACCAGTGCATGCATCACCTGCAAAAACCCCATTTATATTTCAGATTATAAACATGAAAGAGAAGAAATTTATTTGAACAACGCCAATCAATGACCATGAACTTCTACACTCTAGGCTTGATAAAGAAATTTGAGACAAGAAATATAAGAAATAAAGGAGATCATAGTAAGAAGCTGATCTGTATGACACAATGAATAATGAAATGTGCACCATCTAAGTAGTATACTAATATTTAACAGGATACAAATTATCTTAAAGTATCTTATCTTTGCTGTCCAAGCCCACAAACCCTGAATTAGTAACTCCATATGCTTCAATTTCATATGCGCAAATATATAAGAAAGAACAGTATCATAAAAAGGTGATATGCGCACCCTTCAAACGCATAAAAAGGTGAACTAGAAATTCAATGTTGTAATAGTAACAAATACAATTTTTTTACATGTGTTATATTGAAACCAATCAAGTTTGCCATTTCTCAGGGAGTCAAATGTTTGTGTGGATAGTCTAGCTAGCCCCTCATGATAGCTTTTACCAACAAATATTCCACTCAGGAGTAAGGATTGCTTGGCCCTAGATTGTGACATGTGTATTCTTCTGTTTTTGCTTTGCTTGGAGTCATAGCACCAAAGCCAATAAACAAACAAATAACCATCCATGGACCATGAATATTTAAATTAATATGTGCACCTTTACAATTCAACACAAAGCTAGAGGCGGGGTATTTGTTCTCCCCTCCACCATTTAAAATCCTGAAAATAAACATTAAAGATTATGAGAAACCACACAGTTCTTCAAAATCATTGTCACTTCTAAAGAATATGAGCTTACTCAAGATGCTCCTTAATGCGCTGAATGAGTGTATCCTTGTTGCCCGTCAATCTCAGTCCATTCTTCCTTAGATAAACCTTACACTGGTCCACTTTCAGTTTCTCTAGCTGGCCAGCTGCCACCAAAACAAAAAAATAAATTAAATTAAAATTTTCATACATCAAAAAAGGGGAAATACTGCAAGTAATCATCATGTTGTGAATTTCTGTGATTTGGCCTGTCTAAAATTGACTTTCCCTTGTTCTTGTTCATCTCAACAATATTGTGAAGCCTATATATTTCAGCAACAAACTCTACTATGCAATAATAACCTAATATATAACAACCTCTCTAGCTAGCCTTCTGCCACAACATAATTACAGAAGAATCAATTCCATGTATAAACCAATAATAACATTCAAAGTTCAAACTAGTGATTATCCTCTTATATATTTCTATGATAGCTTCATCAAATTTTCTTGTTTCTTTTTTCCCTCAACATTGCTGTATATTCAAAGTACTATGCATATACATGAAACTATCCAATACACACAGAAGCACACGGACACATTAACATTTCCCCCAATTCTATCAAATATTTATACCATATAATTCAAGAATCCATTAACTGTATTCAATTTCCCAAATACCAAGGCTAAGTTTAATTTGACCCAAAAAAGAACTTTCTTGAACATTAAAAAATTTCAAATTAATGGATTAAACCTTCAATGATCTTTTGCACTTCCTCATAGCTTTTCTTATCTTTCTCATCAAGTTCTGGCACTACCACCTCCACCTCATTTGAATCTCCCTCACAATCCATATCATTATCTTCAACAATCCTGCATACACAACAAAACCCCCCATTAAAACAAAGACCTAAACACTTAAAACCCAGATCAGAAATGCTAGATCAAAATTTAACAAACAAAAAAAACCCATTAACAAAAAAAAAAGGGTGATGTACAAACCGAGCCTTTGATTTTTTGTTGTTTTTTATTGAGAGGTTAGAAAACTTGGCACTGGTTTTTTCAAGAATAGTGTAACTTGGGTCTTTATCCGAGTCATCAGAATCATGATCTGAGTGAGACCCTTCACTTTCACTGTATTCTTCATCCTCTTCTTCAAATGGGTATTCTTTGGCGTGCTCGGAGGCCGCCATTGATGGTTTTGTTTCTTGGTCTGTGTTTGAGCTTTGACGCTTGAGCAAAATTTATATGAAAGGCAATTTTTGTTTTTTTCAGAAAAAGAAAGAGCTTTATATATTAGGAAACTCAAAAATTAGAGATGATATTAACGTTGTAAATTGACAAAAAACGGTCGGGAACATTTTGAAATTTGAGAATATTCATGTGGACATGTGTAGAGGCCCATTATCTTATGAGGTCCAAATGTTCATGAATGTATTTTTTTTACGTTTGTGCTGGGCTATAGAAGTAACAGAAAATTAACCACAAAGTGTGGCGCAATTGCTTGTTCACCCTTGGGTAAGGTTCCGGAGTTCGACTGGGTTTGCTCCTCAGTTCGAGTTCTAGTAGCTCTAACACCTTGTAGCCAGTGACAAGTTCCCACCGTGAGTACGGATTAGTCGAGGTGCACGTTAGCCCGGACACCACTTAGGAAACCAAAAAAAAAAAAAATAGAAGTAACAGCATATTTGAAACTTTTAAGCCCATTCATAATGTCCTTTTTTGTAAGCACATTCATGTTGTCCTTTATATTTATGATTGGGTCTAAAAAAATATGAGAGAAAGAGAAGCTTAAAGAAATTTGTTTTTTTTTAATTGTTAATAACAACATATGAGAAGGCATATAGATGAGTTAAAAATGTAGAGTATCAAAATAACCAGTAAGTTTAGGGGAAAAGAAATTTTCATTAACCTTTTTCATAATTAATCCAAAATTTTCATAATCAATAAGACATATACATGTTGTAAATGGTGCATAGTAAATTGATATTAATTGTGGATCTTTGTGTAAAAGTAACGTTGTTTCAATCACAACTTGCCACCTTAATAAGTTGTAAAAAAATGTTATGAAAATGGTTTTGTTCTATTTTTTTTTCAAGGGAGTAGTATTCCTAACTTTACTAAAAAAGAATTTGTATGTTTCATGTTCAACAATACAAGAGGATGGTTTATGCTTTATGGTTCTTATTTTTGAGGAGAGGAGGATAGTTTATGGTTTCTACTTTGGTTGCGTAGGACATAATTGGCTTCTATACAAAGTTGTCAAGTCTGATCTAAGTTAATTTAGAGGAATTTTTCAAGAATAAAAGTAGTAGATTTGAGCCTAGGATCCCACGTGCGGATTACTAGAGCCATGAGAGGGGGTTTTTTTTTTTTAAACCCCATGAGAGGGGTTATTTTCAGTCAAAGAAAAACTTGGACATATGTAGTTAAACATAGAGAAAACAACTATGAGCAATGGTAGCTCTAGTCATTTTTTCTTGAGAGGTCATTAAGAAACTTAAATTAAACAAAAATTTAATTTTTTTAAAAAAAAACTTGAATATATTGAGTTATCGAAAAAAAACACACAAATACATGAAATTTTACAATTTCCTTTTACGAGTTTTCATATTTTGAAATTATCTCATGATAGTTTATTATCAGTTTTCATTATCTATTGTCAATATAAGTATGACCATTTTAATTTGTTAAATTTGTATAATATTTTTGTTTTTATGAAATTGTGGTTATATATTTATCATTTTTTTTATAAAAATATTTTAAACTAAATGAAAAAAACTCAACTCCACTTGCACTTTATAATTTTTAACTCACACAACCACACTCATTCATACATAAATAATACACTAAGGGTCTGTTTGAGATCTGTTTATTTTGTTGAAATTGAAAACTTTTTTGCTGAAAATACTGTAGATAAAGTTAAAAGTTAGCTGAAATAGTACAGTGGGACCTATAAATAGTACCAAAAATTGCAGTGAGACCCATGAGTAGTAGCAAAAATAAGCTGAATAGTAAAATAAGTTGGCTTTTTAAGCTGAAGCTAAACGCACACTAAGATAAGCTGATATGTGGTCAAGGTGTACAAGATTTAAATTAGTAAAAGAAATATTATTTATCTATATATATATATATATATATATATATATATATATATATATATATAATTTTCAAGTCAAGGGCTTCATTTGAACCCCTGAAATGTATGTGCAGCCGCCCCCAACTGTGAGTTGGGTTTTTAGTTAAACTAAACATATATGTTTAGTTAAATACATGCTAAATACATGCGTGATATGCGTATGCAACTTGCCACCTTTAAATTTGGTGAGCCTAGTTTTTTTTTTTTTTTTTTTTTAATTTTCCTCTTAAGAAACAAATACATAAAAGAAAGAGGAGTTACAATTCTAATACAAAAACAAACCATAAACTATGAATTTAGTTATTAGAAACAAGAATGTGTGGGAGTTTTTATAATAGGATAAAATTAAGTAAACGTCCTTATACAGTGAAGCTCTGGTTGGCTGATCATAATGCCAAAGACTATACAGGAGTGAAGCTCTGGTTGGCTGATCGAACACTCCAAGGAAATTGGACATAGTGCCAAAAGGGGAATTTCTTCTCTGCGGCACAAAAGAGTGTACTCTCTATAGTCCTCCAATAATATGATTCCACATAGTATGCTATAAAAGTATTAGTCGTATAACCAGATATTTTTATTTTATTTTATTTATTTATTTATTATTTTTCCGGAGCAATAATTTTCATAAATTTTTTATCTATTATTGACATGTTTAATTGTAATTAGAGTAACATCACTCTTATATAATAATAAAAAAACAATCATCTTTTAAATACTAATCATAACATGTCACCTTAATCGTTATTAAAATGAAAAAGTTTGCATTCCTAAATTTATTATAAAGGCAATATACATAGTTGTTGATAATGAGACATAATTAACAGCAGCAAGAAAGCATATCCCATAAGGAATCAGATTCCACACAATGGAAGCATATATGTTAAGCATCTTTTACAAAAACAATTAACAAACCCTTATAAATGGATCAATGGAATAAGACACCATATATAATAATTTTTTTTTTCCTCAACAATCCTTATATAATAAGTCTAAAATTAATTTGAACATAGTTTACAAATCCATTGAAACCATTGCTCCATTGTTCTTGACAAACTCCACAAATTTCCATTCAGGTTGCAGTTTCTCACTTGGTGATGCATTACTTCTAATGCGAAGTCAATCACATATGTGAGTCTCTCTCTTCTCTCTCATAATCTAACATTTGGATATGCTTTTCCATTTTCCTTCTTTTAAATAAGTTGCTTGAATTCTCATAATGTATTAGGACCAGATGTTTATTATGTGATTGTATCTGTTCTGTGTGGTCTTGCTCATGGGTGGACCATGGCCCTTGGTTATGGCTTTTACTTTGTTAATGGGAAATGCTAAATGCTAAAGGTGTGAAGAGGAAATTGTGGGATTGGCTATAGCTTTTCCCTTGGTTAAATTAATTGGACATTCCATCCCTTGCTTAAAGGTCACACCACCATAATGCATAATGATTTTCTATAAGTTTTTACGATTTTGTTACTCTTTTTTCTTTTTAGGGATGATTCTCTCTCTCGAGAAATTATACCATAGACTGTTAATATGTTTATTCTCTCTCATAATTAGTAGGTCCTACTAAAGAGTAGGACCCATCAATTATAGAGGAAATAGGTACATGGTGTAGGGTATATTTTTCCCTCTCTCCATTATATTTTAATTTAAAAAAGTTCATTTTATATTTAAACTTGTGGCTACAATGATTTTATTTATTTATTATTTTTTTTTTATAGGGCCACAACTTGTGGCTACAATGTTGTCTCTGCAATAAGTTGAACATTTGAGGGATAAGTTAATATTATAGCCATAGCCATTAATGTCAACTGTCAAGTATATGGCATTATGACTCATTTAATGTAACTTTTTTTTTAATCTTTTGATAAGTACAGTTAACAAGTGCCGCCATTTATAAAGGAGAAGGTCCTGCATGGACAATTCCGCCAACATAGCCACAAGTTTTAAGCAACTGTAGGTGTCTAGTCCCACGTACGTACAACAAAGAATGTCCAAAAACATATTACAGAATTTATCACACAATTTTTAAAAAGTAACTTAATCATGAATATAATTGATAGGTTTCAAAAAAAAAAATAGAGGTCAAGTTTATAAAAAATATAATTAAGTCTAAAATCCATAACACCACTCTTCTACTACTGTTGATTAGATAGCGTATGTTCAAATTGATTGAAATGACATTTTATTTTTTTATTTTTTATTTTATAAAATAATTTTTTAAAACTTCACTTTTAATAGATATAATCTTTCAAAACAATTTATTTTGAAAAAGCTAAAATATGAAGCTATTCACGGATCCATTTTGAACCGTGAGATCAAGACCTTTACTATTGTCACTAGTGAATTTGGCATCACATAGTTTTTAGTAGTTTATTTGTTAAAGGTAAGACAAATTAAGATTAAAAAAATAGTTTTTTTTTTTAAATCTAGTTTTTTTTTTTTGCTTATTTAATAAAATGTGAGATAAAAAGTATAAAGTTAGAAGTTATTCTTTATTTTCAAACGGTTTAAAACCTCACTTTTCTAGTTGCAACTATACTTGAGCCAACTTTTACCAAAATTAAAAATAAAAAAAATAAAAAAAAATTGGAGCATGAAATGCAACTAATTTTTTAACCAGAAATTTCATCCAAATACACTCTTACATTCTGTATGGGAGCATGGTTTTGCTTGCAATTGCTGTACGTATCATCTTTTACCAAATAAATAATTAAACAAAATTATTTTTTGAAAATAAGCTAATTTATTTCTTTTTTGTCTCATCTTTCAGCAAATAGAAAGGCTAATTGCAACCCAATTAATAAGGTACACACTTTTGTTTTCTATATAATTATAAGGTAAGTATTAATAAATCTTGGGTAAACTACACATTTGGTCTATCCTTTATACCATATTTTAATTTGATCTCTAACTTTTTAATTGTGTCAATTTTGTCCATAACATTTTAGTGTCGTGTCAATTTAATCACTGTTATTATCTCTTGGATGATAATTGTTGACATTGCAAACCGCCAAACTAATTTTTTATTTTGACCGTTAGCTACGTTAGCAATTTTTATCCAAAAAATAACAACAAAGACTAACAAATCTCTTTTTGATAAATAAATCATTACAAAAAAAAAAAAAAAGGAAATCTTTAAGAAAGGGGCGCCACCAAACTGTACCTATAAAAGAGATAGTAGTTGGCTAAAGTCTATTGAGACTCAAGTTATTAAAGACCACCATCCTATTTTCGCCAAATTTTACAAGAAAAATGTTAAAGTTACAAATTATTTTACAAATTGTTGATGTGGTGGGTAATTATAAATAAGTAAAAAAATAATATTAGTAGTAAGCCCATAAGAGGACCCGTAAGAAATTGTCATATTAACAATTTGTAAAAATATTATAAAATAGTTTGTGATTGTAGCATTATTCATCTTACAACTACATAAATAGTAGTACTCCATTAAATGTGTTGTACCTACAATGATAATCTCATCAAAACTCTGATAGTATACGTGGTATTGCCCTCATCATCACATGGTGTGAGGTTGATGAATACATACTAAAAACTCCCTTTTTTTATTCAACATAAAAAAAAATCATAAACTATGTAAAAGGTTATTTAAATATAATAAATTACTATCAATTTGATTACAAAAGGCTTACAAATTAATTTGATGATCACATCTAATTATTTTATATTCTATATTTACAAGTTGATGCATGAGTTAATTTTATTTACTAAAATTAATAATATTCTTATCATCATTCAAACTTAATTAGATGTTTAGACTACCTCCCAAATTTTCTTGAACAACTTGCTTTTTGATGAGTAAATATTTTTTTTTTAAATAAATAAATTGTTAAGGGAGGAGGGCCACCAAACTTTACCATAGAGAGACTGGCTAAACCAATAATTAAAGTTACTTAGAACAGCCAACCTATTCCTACCAAATCTCAAAGTAGACTAAGACTTCGCTTTGCAATTAGGTGTATAGACCGACTATCTTCCAAATTATACTTTTTGGATTAATAGGAATTGGCTAATGCCTATGATTAATCAAGCAGCGAACCTATCATCTAGTGAACTAGTGAGACTAGATTTGGCAGTCTATATGGTTAGGCACGATTCATTAGGATGAAGTTATTGATTTTGAAAATAAATCATCCTTGTTTGGTAATTTAAAAAAAATATATATCTATATAGTATATATAAAATGAAAACCCTTTGGTTTTATTTATTTATATTTAATTTATACCTTGTTGACATATAATCTTTTGAAAGCTCAAGCTTTCGCACTCACATACATGCGTGCACGCGTGTGCACGCATGCACGCACATATGTATAATCTGGTTTTTAGAGTTCTAAATAATACTAAATTCTATTAATTTAAACTCATTAGTACTCACAATATTTTTGGACAAAGCAACTCAACGCTGAACCATTCTTATTATAATTTAATTTAATTTAGTTTTCAATAAACAAAATCTAAGTAAAGTCTTCCAAAAAAAAAAAACACTCTATAAGAAAATTAGACAAGTTTTTTTTTTTTTTGAAACAAAAGCATGCCATTCAATTAATTCGAAAAATTAGCATTTTGGTACAAAGCTTCCCTAGCTATTGGAGGAATATCTTCCATCCAAAACAAATCATGACTAATATTCCTAGTAAATTGAGCTAACTCATGAGCAACCCTATTCCCCCCTCGCCTAGTACATTCAATCCTTGCCCAATGCAAATTCCTAATCAAATGATGAATATCCCCAATTACATTCCCAAGCAAAGAATGATCATCCTACAAAGCTAAAATAGCTTTCATAACAGATCTATTATCCCCTTCAATGATGAATTCAGAGAAGCCAGCATCTACAGCAAATTCAATAGCTTTTCTACAAGCAACTCAGCCTCTTAGCTGCAAGATACCTCAGGTCCCTTAGCTGCCATGGCTGCCATAACCTCACCTTTTTCATTCTAGATGACTGCACCAAAACCAAAGCTGTTGATGGTCGAAAACAAGGCTGCATCGAAATTAATTTTGAAAACCGAAGGTGGAGGGGGCTACCAGGTATCCCGAGTAGACTACCCTTCATGTGCAGGTCCCATCAGTGCTGATGTAGTCCGAAATTCCTCAAGAAACTCCCTTGCCCAATTTTTCAACCACCTCGAATCATGGGACTTGCCTCCATGCACAACCTGGTTCCTTTGATTCCAAATCAGCCATGCCTGAACGAGCACTGCCTCCATATCTTGAGACTCAAACCGTTCCAATAAATATTCCATTAACTAAAGCATATCAGCCATACCCAACCCTCCCTTCTGTAGAATTTTTTAAGCTACCCGCCCACACATCTTTAGCTGCATCACATTTCCAAAAAGCATGGACAACTGATTCCGGAACCTCAAGCAAATTGGGCACATCGCATCTTCAATAACTCTTCTCTTTGACAGGTTCAACTTTGTTGGCAAGATTTAATTACAAGCTCTCCACCCAAACACCTTAATTTTATTAGGAATTCTAAGCTTCCAAAGTGCAAACCAAACTCCCTTTCCAACACAACCCCTAGAACTCTCGGCTACCCTACCTACTCTCAAAACTTCTTTAGCCACCTTATATGCGGATTTAACAGTAAAAATCCATTTCCTTTGATGCATCCAGATCAGAAAGTCCTCCACATATCTTCGGCTGAGTTGTATCCTACATATAGCTTCGACATCTTCTTTCTCAAACATATCCATGATAAAATCAAACCTCCATGCATGCAAGTCTTGATCAATTAATTCAGCAGCAGTCACCTCTCGAACTTCATCCTTAACTATATGTAAAGATGCATTTATTGGATAATTCGGTATCCACTTATCCCCAATAATCCGAATTGAATGGTCATTCCCAACTCGCCAACAACACCCAGACTTCAAGATAGGAAAAGCAGCCACAATACTCTTCCAAACAAAAGAACAATTTAGGGACTCCTTGGCATCAAAGAGACGAGTTCTTGGGAAATATCTAGCTTTGAGACATTGAAATATTAAAGAATTATTATCGTGCAACAACCTCCACGCTTGTTTAGCTAACATTGCTAAATTAAAAGCCCTTAAATCCCCAAAACCCATTCCTCCCTCCCTTTTTGATAACGTCAATTTTTCCCACATTTGCCAATGAATTTTCCTTTCATTTCCCACCTATCCCCACCAAAATTTAGCACAAATTGCATCCAGCTCATCACAAAGTTTCAAAGGGAGTTGGAAAATACTCATGGTGTAAGTAGGAATAGACTGAGCAACTACTTTAATAAGAATTTCCTTACCAGCCTTAGACAACATCTTCCCTTTCCACCCTTGTAGTTTTTTCCATATCCTATCCTTCAAGTATGAGAACGTGTGATACTTTGCTCTCCTTACTAACTGCCCGTTTGTTTCAACGTTTTGAGCCCAAAAAGCACGTTTTGAAAAAAGCCAGCCCTTTATGTGCGTTTGGTTTAGCACAAAACGCAACTTTTTGGAAAAAGTTGCGTTTTATATTTGTGAAGAAACGGGCATATCACTGAAAGGAGCTCAGAGCTCCATTTTTGAAAAAGCCCGTGCGCATTTAAATCTATCCGTTGGACTCACAAGGCAATTAACAAATTACCCTTTCACACCTTGAGCTCGCCCTCTTCCTCCCTCGGTTCCTCTATCTCAAAATCTCATCTCCTCCCCAAATCCTAAACTTTTTTTTTTCAGCTCAAAGATCCCTCATTCTTTTCTTGTCCATGGGGTTTGGTATTTGGTTTGAGATTTGAGAAGTGGGTATGATTGTGGTGGTATGGGTCTTAGATTTGAGAAGTGGGATTGTGGTAGAGTGGATTTGGTATTTAGTTTGAGATTTTAGAAGTGGGTATGATTGTGGTGGTGACTATATGTTTTGGTTTGGCCATGGGTTTGGGGTTTGGTGCGTTGGGTTGATTTGATGGTTGCTGGGTTAGGCGGCCGTGGTGGAGTTGAATTGGTTGTGCTGGTGTGGGTATGTTATTGTTTTTTGGGTATGGGTATGTGATTGTTTCTGGCATGGGTATGTGATTGTTTTTCCGATGGGTTTATGGTGGGTTGTTCAGGGCTGGGCAGCGGTAGGGAAAAAAAAGGAAGTAAGAAGGAAAAAAAAAAAGATCATGGGTGTTACAGACGAAGTGCTAAGAAAAAAAAAAAAAAAAAAAAAAAAGAGGAAGAAGGAAAGCTCTGGACGTTCTGGAGTTTGGAGGAATGGCAGGGAGAAAAAAAAAAGGAGGAAAGAATGAAAATAAAGAAGGGTAAAGGTACGTGTGTGGAGGAGAAAAAAAGAGGGGGGAAAAAAAGGAAAAAAAAAAAAAGAGAGAAAGAAATGCCGTGTGTGGAGGATAAAAAAGGAGGGGGAAAAAAAAAGGAAAAAAGAAGAAGGAAATGTTATCACAATATTTTCACAATAAATTTTAACGGGTAAGTTATTATTAGCTAATATTGGTGAGAAAAAAATAATTTTTTTAGAAAGAGAAAAAAATAATTTTAATAGTACGTTCAAATTAAAATTAGTATCAATTTTTATCACAATATTTTCACAATACTTTCACAATAAATCTTAAGTGGTAGGTTATTATTAGCTAATATTGGTGAGAAAAAAATAATTTTTTTAGAAAGAGAAAAAAATAATTGTAATAGTACGTTCAAATTAAAATCGGTATCAATTATCACAATAATTTCACAATAAATTTTAAGTGGGAAGTTATTATTAGCTAATATTGATGATAAAAAAATAATTTTTTTAGAAAGAGAAAAATTGATTTAAGTATATGAAGTAGTTGATTTAAGTATGAAATAAACTCCCTTGTATATACATTGTCCTTTTTGGTAATTTATCCCTTAAACTTCAACTTTTATAAGTGCTAGCCAAACACTCAGTTTTTTCAAAAAACACTTTTTAACCGCTTTTATCAAACACTCAACTTTTTGAAAAAGTACTTTTTTATTATGCACTTTTTGAAAACTCTACTTTTTCATTATGCACTTTTTCAAAAAGCCCAACCAAACTCACTCTAAGGTAGGTAGCCCTAGATAAGACTCAAACCGGTTCACTTCCTGCACTCCCAAAATCCTCAAAGTGTCTTGCTTCTGACTAGCTGAAGTATTGTTGTTGAAAAAGACCGAAGACTTCTCCAAATTTAAGCATTGACCCAAAGCATTGGCATAGGTCTGAAGCACCTCAGAAACTAGCTACCTCCACTTCATTTTGTGTTGCCCTGCAGAATAAAATCTTTTAACTTGAGTTTTATTTATTAATACTTATTATTTGAACATTTATCTTATATACATAGTTTTTATTGAACATCTTTATGTATTGCACCGGTTAACAACTAGTGTATGTGCTCGGGTTAACAACTAACTATATACTATATGATAAAAGTAGAGTCCTAGATGTTATAGATGTTATGGTTGTGCCAAATGGTTATACTCTATTTACGCCAATTGGCTATCAATTATTAAATATTTTAGTAAATTACATAATTATCCTATGTTTTAAAACTTTTGCATTATTTCACATTAAACGCTAAATGTTAAAAAGTTTTTAATTAGAGCTAGAACTCGTTAAATCGTTTCAATTCACACCTTCAATGAGTCGTTATCAACTAAAAGTAATGGAAATTCACATTGTGATGAAAATATATCAAAACACACAATTTTTTTTTCTTATTATGTGAGATTATGAGATCTCTAGGGTAAAATATTTATGGGAATTATGAAATTATATAATAATGAGAAATTAGTTATTGTTATCAAAATATTACATAAAAATAATATTATATAAGCTAATGTTCCGATAATCTCATATCATATTCTATAAAATAAAAATTGTAGTGTGGGCATTATGATTGTGTCAAGTTGATGCATTTTTTTTTTTTTACTCTCTCATTTTGTCTTATTATGACATATGATGCTTCATCAGTATATTAAAATAATTAACATAATTTCCCTAAGTAAAACTATATTAACAATGTTTCAAAAAAAGTTTAAACACATCATTGCAATTAAAATTCTACTACACGTAAAAAAATTCTAAAGGACTTTTAAGTATTATACTCAAAAAAATATTTCATATTTAATGGAAAACCGTATGTAATAAAACTCATTTGAATTATCAATTTGTTTGGTGGCCTAGTGGAAGGGGCTTTGTGCCAACAAGACTCCGCTATGCAAACTTGCAAAGCATTTTAAGTTCGAGTCATCCTTCCCCCACTAGCAACATGTTGATGCTCCTTATAATTTCATCATTAATGAAGTCTTGGCTGAGAGTAGTTAGAGGCTATTATAAAAACGTCAAGATAAAGAAACCACCCTGTTCGACCTTCTAAACTTTTTTTTAAAATTTTTTTTATATAACCATTTGAATGGCCACACGACTGTTAAAGTAAACTTGTTTTACCCAAACTCACGTCTAGTGTGTTAATTTAATTTATCGCATAACCACCGCACACCATTTGGTACAACAATAAATATTGTAGGCTATGGAGGCAAGGAGCAAAGTTCAATACAACAATAAATATTATAGGCTATGGAGGCAAGGAGCGAAGTTCAAATCTTCCAGAGAAATTTTACACCCATATAAATTTAAATTAGGCTGGAATAGAATTTTTATATTGTATTAAAAAAAAAATTGCTGCATATATCTTTTGTACTTACATATGCACTCATTGACAGTCTCCACTCTCTGCCTCACACAGCACTCAATTGGTGCGTCTCTTTCGCCAGGACGACTCAGATTCCCCCACAAACTAAGACGTTTTCAAACTGCTTCACTTCCATGTCATCTTCATCTTCATCTTCTTTGTCTCTCAAATTATTCAGAGCCTCTACTATGTTTTTCTTTCTTCTCTAAGGACCAACAACAGCCCACCTCTATTAATCAATGGAATTGGCTTCTCTTCCCTGTTTCCAATCCATTTCTTGCTGAATTACTCAAAGTTTTCAAATTTCCCATCTGGGTTTTTGTGCTTGGATAGTATTTGTTTGGACTTTACTCAATTGGGTTACACATGGCTTCTTTAAAGTTAGCTTCTTTTCTTGTAGCCATGTTTCTCTGCTTGACTGTTTCCATTCCATCATGCTGAATCTTTATCAGGGTCTAATTCTATTTTGGACTCTTAGATTGTAGTTTCTTACTAAACTTTCAGGATTATCAGAGTCTTCATCAGGGTCTTCTTGATTCTTTTTGTTTGTAAGAGTGTGTGTGAATTCTTGGTGCCTTCAATGGTGGCTTCTGATTTAGCCTCTCCTCTCTGTACATGGCTTGTGGCTGCCTGCATGTCTGTTTCCTTTGAGAAAGACCACACTCCAAGGAGACTGGGTCAATGGACCAAGAGAAAGAAGTTTGTGTCAAAATGCATTAATCGTGGTGGTGCTTATTTTGTGAGTAATAAGCTTACAAACGGTTCTGGAATTCAAACCCTGATAAATTCCTGTCTCACTTTCGAGCCTTGCAATGAGTTTAACAATTCGAAAGGGCAGTTCACATTATTAGGATCTCCGACTGCCTGGACTAGAAAGCAAAGGAGCATGAATCATCCTGCTGCACACTCTGGTAATTGAATGTGTGTCTATGTTAATCAAAAGTGATAATTTTTTATTTGGTGGCTTCTGATTTCTATGCATGTTATGTAGTTTGAACTTGAGAGATGCCTGTAGCTTTGAATGATGGGATATTATTATTATTATTATTATTATTATTATTATTTTATTTTATTGATAAGTAGCTTTGGACGATGGGATTATTGTTATTATTATTATTTTATTTTTTGATATGGAGCTTTGGATGATGGGTTATTCTTATTTCTGCTAAGCTTTACCAACTTGAACAATTTAGTTAAATTTTTGCAGCAGCCTATATTTGTCTAAAATACTTCATTGATGTTTTGTGAGGAAAGGTATATTAAATATTACAAATCTAAAGGTATATTTGTACCACATCATTTAAAATTTAACCGTGAAATAGACTCTTTTCATTTCACTTGAAATGGAGAGGATCCTATTCCGTTTTGTGATGCGTATTGCAATATGTATGTGGGGTAGCAGTTTGTGCACAATTGTCTGTGTATGTGAGGAGATGTGTCTCTGGAGTTCTTGGAATGTTTTTAATTTTTCCCCTCTCTGTATTGTTTGTGGAACCTTGGATGGACAGGAAAGCTAACATTTATGGAGTTATTGTTTTGGTTGTGTAGATACCCAAATGTGAGGCTTTATATCTAACACAAATGCAAGTTCAGAATTTTACATAATTCATTGATTTTAAGGTTCATGATAATACTATAGGATGTTTTAATTGACTGGATAATGGAAGGAAAGTCTTTAAGCTCCTCGCTTTTGTTTTGAGCGCATGACACATTGAACTAACCTGGATTCGTAATGTTGCTACATTCAACTTGCTGGGTTATGGTAAAAAGTTTTGAATGTTTCTAATATATGTTGTTGATGGTAAGTGCTGTTAGTAATGTTTACCAAACTTCAAGCTTAGAGACTCTTTTATTACAGTTTCAGGAAAAACTGTGGTTGTGAGACCTGCAGATGGGGTCACAACAAAGAAGAAACAGCTTACAAAGCAGCGACGTGTTGTCGTGACAGGGATGGGTGTGGTAACCCCAATTGGTGACGATACAGATGTCTTCTACAATAATCTCCTTGAAGGTGTTAGTGGCATAAGTGAGATAGAGGCTTTTGACTGTGCTCAGTTTCCAACGGTAGATCTTTGTTGGCTCAGTTCCATAGTAGTAAATGGTTGCCTCTAGATATTTACTCCAGCTATCTTTCTAACAGAAAATTGCTGGTGAAATCAAGTCTTTCTCGACAGATGGATGGGTCTCACCCAAGCTTTCCAAGAGGGCAGACAAATTCACACTTTACTTGCTTACTGCTGGCAAGAAAGCATTGGCAGATGCTGAGATTACAGAAGAGGTCATTGGAAAGTTAGACAAACGTAGATGTGGTGTTATAATTGGCTCTGCACTAGGAGGAATGGCAGTAAGGATAAGCTTAGATTGTTTTTCACAGGAAATTGACTGTAGTCTTAGTAGTTGCTTCAAGATTTTTTTTTTTTCTTGAGAAACTGCTTCAAGATTTCAAATTTATCCAAAACCCATAATTTTTTTTATCAGTTTTTTCTTCTACTGCTTGTATTTTTATGAGATATTTTAATCAGATTTTTCAGGATGGAATAGAAGCATTGAGGGTTTCGTACAAGAAAATGAATCCGTTCTGTATACCTTTTACGACAACCAATATTGGTTCTGCTTTACTAGCAATGGATTTGGTAAGTTTGATGCCAATGTTGATAGAGATTTAGGACAAGTCAACATCATATGTTGCTGCTGCAACCTTCTAGCTATTTCTAAGTTAGCAAATTGCAGGGATGGATGGGCCCAAACTACTCAATTTCTTCAGCTTGTGCAACAAGTAACTTTTGTATACTGAATGCAGCACACCATATTATCACCGGTGAAAGTGTAAGTGCATGCTTTAGTCTCATTAAATGGATTTTGCAATAGGATCCTACATTGTTTTGGGAGCTTGTTTGAGAGAATAACACAAATGAATTTTAGTGTTTCCAAAGTAACTCTCATCAAGAAGCACTATTTTGATTTGAACGCTTAGGAGTAATGGTGATCTTGATTATTTTTCTTCATTCTTTTGAATAAGTTTATCTTATTCTAAAATGAAATTAGGCCAAATTCTGTTATCTGATTTGTGAAAATTTCCAGGACGTTATGCTTTGTGGTGGATCTGATGCAGCAGTTCTTCCAATAGGTACAATACATACCTTTCTCATTCTGATTTGATTTGAATATTATGTTCTCTACATTGCGAATTACTACCTCAGGCTTGGGAGGTTTCATGGCATGCGGATCTCTTTCTCAAAGGAATGGTGAACCTACCAAAGCTTCACGCCCCTGGGATATTGTATTGCATCCAACTTCTATCTTCTTCATGGTTACAATTATGCTTTTCAATTACAAATTCAGTTTTATGAGCTCTGGTTCAGAATGTGAATTAGACAGCTCATTGTTGATAGATTTTGTTCATTATAGCAGTATATAATATACTTATCAGAAAATAGGTAGGTATTATACATAATATGTTGAACTGGAAACAGTAACTGTAATATATCATTTAAAGATATATAAGTTATTTAATTATCATAATGTTTGCGAACGGGTGTTATTGGGAGGACTAGAAGTCCAATATTTTCTTAACCTTCTCTTTTGAGAAAAGGGAAGGCCAAAAGAGTGATTTTAGAAAATAATAAAATAAAAAAGTAAAAAGAAAATATCCCATCTAATTGCTGAATTGGTTTGAACTAATCTGTGTCACATTACCATTAACTCCAATTTAGAATTCTAGATTTCACCCTTATCTTCACCTACTTCATCTTTCTTTACTTGTAAGTCATGAGTTGAGATATAATTTTGCATATGAACAGAATAGGGATGGGTTTGTTATTGGAGATGGAGCTGGGGTATTGCTCTTGGAAGACCTAGAACATGCTAAGGTATATCCGTAAAATTAATTTCTCTAGTTTCCCCAAATGCTCTTGTTGAGTTTAGTAGCTTAAACTCTTTTATTTTTCCTTGTTGGGTTACTTTTCTTATTTCTTATATGACAGAGAAGAGGTGCAAAAATATATGCAGAGTTTCTAGGTGGAAGCTACACTTGTGATGCCTATCATTTGACTGAGCATCATCCTGATGGTAGGTAGTCAAGTCTTTCGGATTACTTTGATAATGCTGGTACTTGTATATTAAAATAAGACCTCATCTTTTCCTTTTGACTGTTTCTATATATTTTCCCCTCCCCTGTAGTTTTTTGCTGTCAAATAAGCTATCCATCAAAATTAAATACAGCTATTCTTCTATGAGACACAACAAGCAATATGTATTTTGGCACCTTATAGTACCAGAGTGCATTTGATCCGGATGAAGTTCTGAACTTATTTTTGCACAATATCAGGTAGTGGCCTTGCTCTTTGCATAGAGAAGGCCTTAGCCCAATCTGGGGTAGCTAAAGAAGATGTAAATTATGTAAATGCATATGGTAGTTCAACACCAAGAGGTGATCTGAAAGAATACCAGACCCTTATCCGTTGTTTTGGCAAGAATCCAGAGGTATATTGAAGGCAAATTTATCTAGTTCTTATTATCAAATTTACAATATGACATTACTTAGTTTGAGTTCTAATTCTTGCAGCTAAGAGTGAACTCTACAAAATCCATGACTGGTCACCTACTAGGTGCCTCAGGGGCTGTGGAAGCTGTTGCAACAGTTAAGGTAATTAGTTTCTGCTTTGTTTCTTGCACATTGCTGAACTCATATGAGATTTGAAAAGATAGAGGCCAATCCAAATCCTTTAGATGGCTTTGGCCTTACAGTCATTTACTGTAGTCTATAACAGGGAGCCTATGTGGCTTGAGGTGCTTGCACCGATTAGGGGGTTGTACTGAAGAGGAAGTTCCATGTTTCTTCCCTTTTTTGTTCTTCTTTTGTTTTTAGTTATTTATTTATTTATATTTGCTCAGATTATTGATGAGATATTGATCTCACCGTATTGTTATTTTCTCCTACCAAAAAAGAGTTTTTTTTTTTTTTTCTGGAACATTTAGGCCATATTTGGTAAGAGTATTTAGAAATAGATTTTTGTTTTGCAATTCATAAAATGGTGGGTTCCATAATTGAATCTATTGTTTGACTAATGTTCTCTAAATACAGTTTTCAGAAAATTGTATCATATTTTCCTTGTTCATAATAGAATTTTGAAAATAGTTGAAAATATATTTTCAAGATACAAAAAATTTTTTTAATGGTATAGTTGTAAATAAATTGAAAAAGTGGACCCCGCATATTTGTTTAAATTTTTTTATTTCTTAAATTAAGGAGCTCCTATTTATCACAAAAAGAATTCTCATACTTTAAATTTGAAACTTATCATTATATAAAAAAAAAGTATATGAGTTTTATTCCCTTATCATTATTCAAGAAAAAAAAGAGTTGAATCTATTGTTTGACTTATGTTCTCTAAATACAGTTTTCAAAAAATTGTATCATATTTTCCTTGTTTAGAACAGAATTTTGAAAAAAGCTGAGAAGATATTTTCAAGATACAAAAAATGTTTTTAATGACATTGTAAATAAATTGAAAATAGTAGACCCCACATATTTTTCTAAATTCTTCTATTTCTTAAATGAAGGAGCTCATCTTTATTACAAAAAGAATTCTCATACTTCAAATTTGAAACTTATCATTATAAAAAAAAAAAAAAAAAATGTACATGAGCTCTATTCCCTTATCATTATCCAAGAAAAAAAAAGTAATTTACAGATTCTACACGTTACTTTTTGTAAAAAAATTTATAAAAAAAATATCAAAAATAGAAATGGTCACGCAAACAATTTTTTTTTTTTTTTAATATTTTGAAAATTGTTCTTAAAAGTGGGAACCAAACACTTATCATATAAAAATTATTATCTGAAAACTAGTTTCAATTTTAATTTTTTGAAAATTGTTTTCAAACTATTTTGAAAACAAAAACAAAATGCCTCTTACCAAACAAGGCCTTCGATTTTGAAACTTATAGTTTAGGGGTGTAACAAATTAAACCTTATAGTATCTACCACTCTTTTTGTTTCGAAGTAAAATATTTACAAATGTAAAATATTTTACATGTAAAATATTTTCATTTTACCGTGTTTGATTATCAACACGAAAATACAGTAAAAATCATTTTTCAATTGTATGCTTCACTGTAAAATAATTTTTTTTCATACTTCTCAAAACTCAACTGGTGCACAGACCTTTAACAAAAAAAAAAAAAATGGTGCATAAACCTATGTAGTGTCCACAGACCTTCAACAAAAAAAACTGGTGCACAAACCTATGCAATGTGTACAGACCTTCAACAAAGAAAAATTGGTGCACAGACCACCACCCGCCCAAAAAAAACTCCACATCGGAAGGAAAAACAGCCATCAACCAACAAACCACCACTGACCACTCAAATGACAACCACCATTAACCAAAAATCCAAATCAGGGAAAAAAAAACAAACAGATTGGAAAAACCAGCCAAAAGACAACCATCATCAACCAAGAAAAACCTCGACGAACTCAGATCGAAAACCCAAGAAACAAAGAATATAATCTGAAAATCTAAGCCCCAGAGGAGGCAAGATTGGGTAGCCACCAAAAACTTAAGATTGTCTTTAGATCCAAGGCGGTGCAAGAGAGAAGAGAAGAAGGATTTGTGCAGAAGAGACATGATGAGGTTGGTAATGCCGATGATGGCGGTTAAGGTCGGTCAATGGGTGGGCAACAGTGTGAGATGGGTGGAGATGAGAGGGTTGTGGCCTCGTGACTTGTGAGTGATAGAACTGAGAGAGGAAGAATTGAGAAAGTTAAGAGAGCAAAAGCTGATAAAGTGTCGGGTGTGAAAGAGGAGAAGAAATTGTAAAATGTTTTACCGATTTTTTAAGTGTAAAATATTTTACAATTTTTGCCTTTGATTTTTCCTGTGACTGAAAATATTTTACATTTAACTAATTATTTTACTGCAAAACAAACATGGTAAAACGTGAAAATGTTTTATATCAAAACAAACAGAGCGTACAATAACAAATTAAACCCTATGCTTTTGAAAAAAAAAAAAAAAAACTAAACCATATAGTTTCAAAAGTAACAAATTAAACCATAGGATTGCAAAAAATAATTAATTAAACTTCAGCCCATATGAGTGAAGTGACATTGTATAGGAGGTTTAATATTGGTTGAGGGTTTAGTTAGTGACTTTGTCAAATCTTAGGGTTTAATTTGTCACTTTTTACTATTAAAAATGTCACTTTTTGAAAATTTAGTGTTTACTTTGTTAAACCCCTAAATTATAGGGTTTAAAATGTAATTTCCCAAACACATTTCCTCCTTGATAGACATTGATGCACTAATTCATAATTTGATTGGATTCCTTTCTATTCATCATTATTGTCCCTAAAGTGAGATTTAACTCTCAAATGTAGGCAATACAAACAGGATGGGTGCATCCAAACATCAATCTTGAAAATCCTGATGAAGGCATGGTATGCTTCTATAATATGGTTTCTTATCAAATCTATCAGAAAATAGTCTATCATTTTAACAATGGATTTCTAATCATTTTATTAATCCACCAACACCATTTAAGATTACATTACGCTTGAAAGGATACTAGGGAGGTATTTACTTTTATAAGCTTGAATTTGTTTTAACTTGGTTTTATGCTTTATGAATTTGAATAAGGACATGAATGTGCTTGTCGGCATCAAGAAGGAACCTTTGGACATAAAGGTAGCACTATCTAACTCATTTGGCTTTGGGGGTCACAATTCATCCATCTTGTTTGCACCTTACAAGTGCATCTGATGTGTCAACTCAACCTGAAACTATTCAGAGTGTTGAACAAAATTAGAGTTGTTGCAGCTTGTATTGATATTTTTCGATTTGGTAGTACATCCATTCTATGATTGTACATATTTTAATCAAATCTAGTGGACTTAAATTGGATGACCATCTAATTGAGATGCAACTACTTTGATTGCATTGATTACTAGTTGTTGATTAGTGATAATGTTTCTATTATTTCTTTTCATACAAATGGGGGGTGGGGTATTCACATCTTTTGATGGGGAAAAAGAGTCATTTTGTAGTGCTTCAAATTCTATGATTGTACAAATGATAGTCAAACAATAATTATGGTACAATATGGACAACTAAATCAAAAGCTAGTGAGGAACCTATTGTTTGTAATGGGTGCACTAGATACTTGTCTACACCAGTAAGGAAATACAAGCAATATACATCTCTTCATCTATGCAATATTGCCAGGGCAATCTCATAAGCAATCCTATCAACCCCATATCTTATGCTTACTAACATGCATTTCTCTTATAAGACTTTTATCAGAGCTAACTACTGATATTACTTTTATTATACATCAATCATAGCAAGTCATGTCAACAGTTGTGAAAATGTTGTCCCTCATATTTATTTATGTTAATATTCATAGTGTCATTCATAAAATAAATAAACTTTAAGTAGGTACAATTATTGCATATGGACATAAAGACAGATATATACACACATATTTGTACCGTGTCGTACTTGCAATAGTAGACAAGATGACTTAGAGATGATATGCTTATTTTTAATTTATCTTTTTTATATAAAAAAAATTATTTTGTGTGCGACCAAAATCCTCTACTTAGTGGTTAACTATGCTAAATAAGATAAGGGTTGCAATTAATTTACATTATGGGCTAATATAGATCCACAATGGGAAATTTAGATAAAAACACATCAATGACTACGTAAAAGATGCATGGAAATGATTCCTTCTTTTATTTCAATCTTATGGATTGTGTTAAAAAAGGTTTTTCTTTTCAAGAACTTGGATACCCTCTTTTCTCTCTTCTCTTCTTTCTTCTTTATATATGATTTATCTCTTTCTTTTTCATATTTTGTCCTTGTCTACCTGGATAACTTTCAGCCTTATCGGGTTCTTTTTTTCCTTGTTATTCATCATGAATGAACTTCTAGGGTTTCTTCTTACTATTGAGGTGTCCACCTAGATAATTTCTTGTCTTATCGGGCTCTTTGTTCCTTGTTGTTCATCATGAATGGAGACTTCTAGGGCTTCTTTTTATTGTTCAGACTTGTCCTTTTGCATTAAATGTGGTGGTGCTAAGCAGGTGACCTTCATTAATGCGGAGGTTACTGCGGAATCATCAAGATGCTTCCGAAAGATTTCTTGGAGAAGTTTGCCTTCTCTAGGATTTTACCTTTGTAGCTCAAACAGGTTTCAAACATGTCCTCAGTATTTGGACCTGGGATTCTATCTCGATAGCTTGGATAGTCTTCGGACCTAATCAATAGTTCGAGGCTTGATATGCATGGGAAGGTCCATTGTAAAAGATAAGTCAGTCAACGTTAGGTTTGTTTCCACTGTTTTGGGCTGATGTTAAATGGACCCAATATCCATCTTACTACACTTAATATCCATCCCACTACATTTTGGATTAAAAACAACATAATTTATTTGATAGAAATTGTATTTAGATTTTAAACAAAAAGTGAGTGGTGCAAAAAAATTCATATATTTTGATCAACCGTAAGAGTGGCGCAGTTATACACTTTATACTTTGGAGAGGAGTAAAGAGTGGGACCAGTTATACACTTCAAACAAACAAAAATGGCAAGTTGCGAGGCTCATTGATGACTCGGTCTAAAGATAATCAAAAGAGAGTTCACTTTGGAGGGAGTGGGATGCTTGGCATTTAAGGTACTACCATATCAATTACTTCCCGTGTGACCATTACTTTCCAATCACATTGCCCTCACAAAGGAACCAATAAATAAATAAGAATCTTAATAATAAAAACACTAACACTATGTTTGGTTTAAGAGGAAGAGGAAGATAATGAAGAGAAATTAAGAGCCCGTTTGGTTAATGGGCTTGCATCACCCAGTTTTCAGTTTCCATAACTCATTTTCCAATTTTTTTGGACCTCACACCAACTTTGTTTGTTTGGATCAGTTTCTTAACTCAATATTAAAAAAAAATGAGAGTTTGAGTTAAGGAAACTGAAAACAAATTTTTAATGTTTTCAGTTTTTGAGAATTGAGTTTCAGTGGCATTTTTTGTAAAATTAAGTAAATAATGGGACCCACCTGTATGACTTGTCCCATCACATAACGTTTCTCTCCAAAAATCAGTTTGGCATTCTCACTCCAACCTGTTCTTTTCTCTGTCTCTTCTCCTTCTTCATTTTTTTTTTCTTGGATAAATTTCACTAACTACCCTTGAGGTTTGGGGTAATGCTAAGCAGGTCTAAAACTTCTCAAAACTAACCAATTCGGTCCCAAGTACAACTTAATCTCTAAACAGATTTAATAGACGTTATTTTTTAACTCTCCCTTCTCCTCTCTGACCTAAACTTCTCTTATCTCTTCTCACTCTACCTCAAACCACCACCAAAACTTAGACGCAAGACACCCAACCACCAAACCACAATACCACAGGTCCACAACCCACATACGTCACCGATTCACGACACAACCCACAAGTCCGAACTTAAATTGCACCTCAAAAGAAAAAAAAACCACCACAACCCACAAATCCACTCATTGAGACCAAAACCACTACCTCACCACCATTGTCACAAAGCCCACCAACACAAACCAAAACCATAAATAGGAGCCCAACCACCACAGATTTACAGTCACAACCACCTAAATCAAACCAGTTCCAAAACCCACGGCCAAACCAAACCAATTTTAGCCATCCAAACCACTAAACCCACGCACCATGGTTCACATACATAAAAAAATACCCACAAACCCAAACTCAAGGTTCACAAACCCCACCCCAGAAACACCAGAAAATTCAACAAAACCCACCTTTTCTCAAACCCAAACCCATAATCAATGAGACCCACAAACAAAAACCACCACCACCAATTCAAAAAAAAAAAATCCAACCCACATAGAAAATACCAAATCAAACATTACAACCAAGATTAACCGTCGAGATTGGAACTCCGCTGAAGTTGCTAAAGAAAGTCAGATCACCTGCCTGTGCCTACATCCTTAGCAAAAAGTGACATCACTGATTGGATCGACGAGTCAAAGGCAGCTCGTGCGTGGCACTCCTTGCTCACGGAACGATATACCAGAAAAAAAAATCAAGAAGAAAAAGCCCATTCCGCAACCTTTTACTATAGGTCTTGTCGATTATGTCTCGGTGGTTATAGTGGTGAGAGAGAAGAGAGCTTTGAGTCAAAGAGCAGAAGAGACAAGAAACGTTTGAGATAGAGTAAGAAGAGAGAAGAGAAGTTTGGGTCAGAGAGGAAAAGAAAGAGAAGGTGGAGTTAAAAAATAACATTTGTTAAGTCTATTTAGAGATTAAGTCGTACTTGGGACCAAATTGGATAGTTTTGAGAAGTTGTGGACCTGCTTGGCATTACCCCAAACCTCAGGGGTAGTTAGTGAAATTTACCCTTTTTTCTTTTACCAGAGCTCTCTCTTTTCACTGAACCTTCATTGCTCCTCCACAAGCCACCACCACCACACCAGTCGTCACCATCATAAGCAACCACCATGAGCCACCATGAGATCAGTTCAAGCTCAGCCCAGATCAGGCCTTCGTTTTCTCTTTCTCTCTCTTTCCTCCCTTTGCTAGATCGGTTTCTCTCTTAGGCGTTTTTTTTTTCTCTCTCTCTCTCTCTCATCCCTTTTGCCAAATCAGTTCATCTCTGTGTATTATTTCGTGATTTGGGTCTCCGATCTAAGGATTTTGAGTTTGGGTTTGCTATGTTTGTGGTTTGCATTTCCTGTGCATTTGTGTGTTGGTGGGTTTAGATTTTTGGTTGTGGTTAGTGAGGCTTGGGCAGTGGTGGAGGTTGCTTGTACGTTCGTTTGGATTTTTTGTGGAAGGTTGTGATTATGGTTGAGGGCTGTTGGTGGGTTTGGATTTTTGGCTGTGGTTATGGGTTTCCTATGCATTCTTTTGGATTTTTTGTGTGGCTGTTGGTGGTGTTGATGGTAGTGGAATCTGGGTTTGTTGTTGGTGGTGGTGATGAAACTGGGTTTAGGTGTGGGTTTCATGTTCTTCGTGTAGAGTCACAAAGGTAAGGGAAGAAGATGGTTGAAAAAGACTGATTGGTGGGCTCCACCATTTTGGCTAAAGGTGGACTTAAAAGTTGAGATATATGACTGAGTTTTGCTACCAAACAAAATTTTTAGAGTTTTTAATGATAATGAGTTTTGAGTTATGAGTGATGGGTTTTGAGTTTGAGTTATGAGTTATGAAAATTGAGTCATGTCTAAACCAAACGGGCCCTAAATCATTAACTTCCTTCATCAATCATTTTCCACTTCCTTTTTTCCCAATGAAAATTCCTTTTCCTACCGATTCAAACTTCAAACCCATCGCCTGGATCTTCACAACCAAATGCGAACCAATCTATTGAATTTAGATTCACACAAATCCTAGATCTCGCATTGCACAACAACAACAACAACAACGGCTCAAATCTTTGAGTACTTTGTGGTCTATGGAATCGGTCCAGAGATTCCAACCCTAGACAATATCAAAGGGTTCCATGGAATAGAAGTGATGTACCTTCCTTCTTTCCTCGATTAGTACCCTCTGCCCAACCACACTCTCTACCCTCCTCCGCCGCCTCAGCTCCCCACTGTAAGTGTTACCGTTGCTACCACAATTTTTTTTTTTCGTTTTTCGTGTTTTGAGTTCAATTTTTTGTGCCTTTTCAATGCCTAGAAATTTGAGTTATTTCAGGAAAATGTGCTTTCTAGCAAGTTGTTCTATCGGCTAGTGTTGAGTTTCACTCATCTAACTTTGATTCCAATGATCCTTCAACTTTTCCAAAAACCTATCCGATCGTTTTAACCGATGCGTCCAAACTAACTGCAAATCTTATTCATTTATTCATTAGAAGAACTTATTTAAACCTTGTTTATATGAATTTTAGATTCTAGAATGTGTAATTTATGCTAGACGTGCATTTTATATTTTTTGGAATTGGAAGATCCCATATTTGTAATTAGCATAGCTAAGAAATCAGGACAATGTGATCCTATTAGTCAAGAGTTGAGTAGTTCAATGGGTAGCTCCTGACGTTTCTAAATGGAGACAATTAGGGTTCGAATTCACCCCTCCCTATCGTTGTAACTATTTTTTTTTTTTTAAAAGGCAATGTAATCCGATTAGTTGTGTGCATGAGTTCCATGGTTTGCTTTGCTTTAGCCATATTACATAGTGGATTATGGGCTATAATGCTTGTTCTCTCTCTTTTATTTTATTTTTGTTTAGTTACACGCATCCTGTGGATTTTGAACTTGTCACTTCACCTTCCACTAACAATTGTAGAAGTGCAATTTAACTATTTAAGCTAGAGCTATCAAACCTATTCTAATGAAAGTAGTTGTTTGGGTTGGGATCCAAAGTTGTAATGAGTTTAAACTTCTTTGAGTTGAAAGGTTATTACTCGTGATTTCCAATAGCCCAAAAATTTATTATTATTCGTGATTTCTTGGGGACATAATATCCATTGACCTCAATGTCCTCCATGGATTCATGTGGGACTAGCAATGGTCCAATAGGATGTAGTCTTAAGCTTTCCTTCACCACCATATCCAAGTATGGTAATTTTGCCAAATCAGTCTCTTCCACCATCCTATTCATTCCAACTGCACGTTCTAGCTCCTCCTGTACATGTTTCATCACTCGTGGATGCCTCAAGAGTTAAGAAAATGTCCACTCAATCGCAGCAGCTGAAGTGTCATATGCACCCGAAATCATGTCTAGTATGATAGCCTTGATATTTGTTCGATCAATAATGTATACTTGCTTATCTTGAGGATTCATGGGTTGGTTCATCAAAGAAAGCAGCGTGTCTATAACGTTTGTTTCAAGATCTTGTTGACCACTACTAGGAATTTTTTCATGCTCCTTGATGATATTCTCCAAGACTATGTCCAAAGCCTTGCTACATTTCTTCATGCGTCGTGTCAATCCCTGATAGAAATAAATAGCTTGAAAATCACTATGCTATTTTAAAAAATATACCTATCAAATTGATGTGGTAACTATACATCCATGTAAATGGTGCTACATCAGTTACTCAATACTAGACGTAACCAAATTGTCACCTCAATTCCTTAATTGAATTTTTAAAAAATGAAGAATTATTTAATACAAAGGGAAACCAGCATGAGCATGAACATGAATATGGTATACGTAATTCATGCAAAAGGCAATCCTAGTCATTAAGCTCTGTTATATCTTTTTTTTAATAATTCAATAATTAGGGAGATTTGAGTTTTTTATTTCTTCCATAGAAGCATGAAGCAACAAAGTGACTTTTTGAAATTGTGCATTTTGAAACAATGGTGATTTAATTTTAGTAAGTGCAGTATGAAATTGGACTTTTTAAAAAACTAAACATTTGGTAAAAGTTATTAAAAATGTATTTATCAAAATTATAGTTTGAGGTGTAAATTACCAAAAAAGGCAAACTATATACTAGGTAATTCTTTCATAATTATAGTTTCACCTTCTTATTAATAATAATAATATTATTATTATTATTATAATTTGTCTTAGCTATTATTTTTATTAGTGTCTTAATTATTTATAATAGTAATTAATTATTTAATTTTTCATCATGGCACAGTACAAAATGATAATGCAAAAAAAAAAAGATCAAATGCATACCAATAATCAAGTTTATATTGTACCACCTTATATTAAAAAAAATGGCAACTACTAATAAAACAACCATCTTGGAGTCTATTTCTATTATTGTATTGAATTTAATTTTTCTTGGTAAAGATAAAACTATGTGCTCTTTTTTTTATTGATTAATGCAACCAAGTCTGTGAATTCAATTGAGAAATCTAATGTACAGTATATAACTTTTACCTAAAATCTAATAAAATCAATTTTGGAAAAAAAAAAAAAAGCACTCTTTAAAAAAATTAAACCCACATACTCACTAAGTACAAAAGTAATATTAAACCCACAAACCTTAGCAACAATAAATCCACTCCACCAATAGGTAGGTGACACCTCACCCACCCATATTTTCTCCAACCAATTGGGTTCCATGCTTCTTAATTTAAAAAAAAAAAAATTTAATTAGGTTTCATGCTTTATCACTCATAAATTTAATATACAAAATTTAACTTTTGTATATTATCATGTGGATGATTATATCCTTTTAGCCGTTACATAGGCAACGATTCATAGCGTAGTGTTCTGGAGAATACAATTACATTTTAAAACAATAATAAAAGTAGAAATATAAAGAACAATGCAAAGACTACAACAATCTAAGTCATTTTTGCCACAATATGTCGCTTAGCGAGTTATGAGTGATAGAAGTATGGACTAACATAGAACAATTTTTTTTTTTTCCATTACTCACAACTTGTCACATAACAAATTGTGGCAAAAAATTGTACATATAGTTGTGATTTAGCGTTTTTCAAATATGAAATACACAAGAAAACATCATGTTCATCTTATGATAAGGTAGCTTGAAATCAGAATAATCATTTTTTTTTCTCTAAGAATTATCATTTACTTCACAATAATGTTAGTACTATAAATTTTGTCACAACTGTCCTATGTGAAAAATTGAGTGATAAAGAAGAAATTATGAGTTCATGTTATAATAACGAACTACTAAGCACATTATGTCAAATAGATCAATTGTGACAAAGCATCAGGGTCGGCCCAAGGCCCAGGCAAGTAAGGCCTAGGCCTAAGGCCCTACCCAAAAAAAAAAAAAAAATCACCTTAGAGAAAGAGGCCACACATCCTATGGTTAAAAGCACAAATTTTTATAAAATTATATATATATATTTTTAAAAGGTTGTGCATTTTTTTTTATTATTAATGATGTTAAGGATACTATAAATTTTACTATTAATTTACAAATTGCCATGTTACTAATCACAAAAGAAGTCATTTAAACATTCATTAGTTAAATTGATGAATTTCATCAATGAGAGTTAATGTCACATCATATTGTGAATATTTTATAGAGCTTTTAGCATATTTTTTCCATCCTAAAATGTTTCAAAAAAAAATGTTGCAAATATGTTAAATCATCAATTAAAGATTAATCTCTCCTAACAATTTGAGACTTTAACTTTTGTAAACTCATATCCTACAAAACCATACACCAAATAATATCTATCTCTCTCTCTTAAAAACCAAATATAAAATTAAAAATTAAATTACAACTTTACTTAACTATGCATCATTGTATATCCAAAATAAAGTATCTTTTTTAATTGTAATATATATTTATTTCTTTTTATTAATATTTATGGTTCAACTATGATATTTAATTCTCTATATGAAATTAACATTAGTTTAATGGGCATTATTCGTCAAATTATATATTTAATGTATCAAATTAATCTTGATTTAATTAGTATTAAATGATTTTGTTTAATTAATATTTACATATTAAAAGCCCCCATAAATTTTTTGCCTTAAGCCCCAAATTATGTTGGGCCGCTCTTGCAAAGCATGTGTGAAGTGTGTGGTATTGTTTACTCCATAAATATGTGTGGTATTGAAGTCCAAATTTGTGATGCTCTGTCAATTGCAAATAGTGTAGTCTTGTAGAATATTTTTTTGAAAGAGTTTCAACCTATAGCGTCTGCTCCTAATAATACTCTTTATCATCAAACCAAGACACCGGTTGATTTTTGATGTAAGCAGGGATTGAACCCCAGATCTCTTATTCAACTATCAGAGACTTTACTAGTTGAGTTAACTGGAACCCACTAGTCTTTATTATCAGACCAAGACACCAGTTGATTTTTGGTATAAGCAGGGATTGAACCCTAGATTTCTTATTCAACCATCAGAGACTTCACTAGTTGAGTTAACTGGAAGCCACTAATCTTGTGGAATTGAAAGAGGGTGGTAGAAAAATATTTTTTTTCTCTAACAAGTCTTATTTTTCTTATAAAGTTTAAATAGAAAAATATATCATCAAGAGGAGTGGGTTTAAGATGCAGGATCTGGGGGGGCATATTTAAGTATTTTTAAATAAGTTTTCTTGAGAAAAATATTTCTGTTAATTGATTATTTTAAAAAAGTTTTGATATTATTTTTATAAAACCTTAGACACTGTCAAAAAGTTTCCTATAAAAAAAATTCTAAAATTATTTACTAAACACATCCTTTTGACTTTTCCAAAAAAAAAAGAAAAGAAAAGACCAATCGGATTTTGGATTTGGCTTTATATGGAAGAGGACAAAGATTAAGAACTAGCAAATCAAGCCAAACTTCATAATCCTCCTCCAAATACCATGGTCACTTCAGCTAATCATAAAGTTTGAATCGATAGAAAGTTTACATACCTGTAGATCAAGTGCCCCAAGGTAAGGCACATTATAATCAGCTAGATTGAAAGCCCCTGCCAACCTCAAGCCCTCCTCAATATGTTGTCTGCTCGGTTCCAGCTCTTGCTCCAGTTCCATGCCGGCGGCAACCACTGGTATCTCTCTTTTTTTTCTCTTTCTCTCGCGCTCTGGGTATCTCGTTGTTGTGCATCTCTATATAATTGTTTTTAATAATAGCTAGTCACAAAACTCGCAGCCACAACCCCCAAAATCAATCACCATCTCCACCACAGCCAAACCCACCAGAGATGGAGAGATAGAGAAATTGGAGACAGAAGAGAGAAAAAAAAGAAAGAAAATAGAAAAGAGAGAAAGAGGTGAGCAGACGAAGACAGTTGGGTGTGGGTTTCATGTTCTTTGGGTAGTGTCACGCGGGTAAGGGAAGAAGACAGTTGAAAAAGATATATGACTGGGTTTTGTTACTAAACAAAAATTTTAGCGTTTTTGAGTGATAGCGAGTTGGATTCAGATCCTCTAGAGTTCTTGGGGAACTCTACCAAGTAGAGTTCATTAAATCCTAACCACTCTTTAATGATTTAATGGTTTAGATTTTACCATGTCAGCATTTCATTAATAATATTCTTAAAATAATAAAATAATATTGTAAACAAAACAATTAAGATGATTGCTAATGAAATGCTGACGTGACAGAATCTAGACCATTAAATTATTAAAGAGTGGTTAGGATTTAATGAACTCTACTTAGTAGAGTACCTTAAGAACTCTAGAAGATCTGAATATATTTTTACGCACTTTTTTATTTAGACTTATTTTAAAAAAATACAAACAACGTTAACAACATTACCAAACACCCATGAATTATGAAAACTAAGACATGTCTAAACCAAATGGGCATTAACTTCCTTCATCAATCATTTTCCACTTCCTTTTTACTCATCACCTGGATCTTCACAACCAAATGCTAACCAATCCATTGAATTCAGATTCACACAAATCCTAGATCTCGCATTGCACAACAACAACAACAATGGCTCAGATCTTTGAGTACTTTGTGGTATGTGGAATCGGTCTAGAGATTCGAACTCTAGACAATATCAAAGGGTTCTATGGAACAGAAGTGATGTACCTTCCTTCTTTGCTCGATCAGTACCCTCCGTCCAACCACACTCTCTACCCTCCTCCGCCGCCTCAACTATCCACTGTAAGTGTTACCGTTACTACCACAATTTTTTGTTTTTTCTGTTTTTCGTGTTTTGAGTTCAATTTTTTGTGCTTTTTCAATGCCGAGAAATTTGAGTTGTTTCGGGGAAAATGTGCTTTCTTGCAGGTTGTTCTACCGGCTGGTGTGGAGTTTTACTCATCTGGCTTTGATTCCAATGATCCTTCAACTTTTCCAAAAACCTATCCGATCGTTTTAACCGGTGCGTTCAAACTGAGCGCAAATCTTATTCATTCATTCATTAGAAGAACTTATTTAAACCTTATTTATATGAATTTTAGATTCTAGAATGTGTAATTTATGCTTGACGTGCATTTTATATTTTTTGGAATTGGAAGATCCCATATTTGTAATTAGCATAGCTAAGAAATCATGACAATGTGATCCTATTAGTCAAGAGTCATGTAGTTCAATTGGTAGCTCCTGACGTTTCTAAATGGAAACGAATAGGGTTCGAATTCGCCCCTCCCTGTCGTTGTAACTATTTAAAAAAAAAAAAAAAGGCAATGTAATCCGATTAGCTGTGTGCATGAGTTTCATGGTTTGCTTTGCTTTAGCCATATTACATAGCGGATTATGGGGTATAATGCTTGTTCTCTCTCTTTTATTTTGTTTTTGTTTAGTTTCACGCATCCTGTGGATTTTGAACTTGTCACCTCACCTTCCACTAACAATTGTAGAAATGCAATTTAAGCTAGAGCTATCAAACCTATTCTAATTAAAGTAGTTGTTTTGGCGCAGTTTTTTTTTCCCTCTATGCAGGACCTTTCCCCTTCTTGCTAAGTCTTTCATTAGGGGACTTTCTTTTGTGTCTTTCCTCACATTTACTTCACATCCATTACCAAAGTTTCCCCAACTCCCTGTCTTTCTTCACTGTCGTTTGTCCTTTGCCTTTTTTGCTAGTGAGAAGTGCTCGTTCCAAAACTTCTTTTGGCCTATGTATGTTTGAGTTGGGATCCAAAGTTGTAATGGGTTTAAACTTCTCTGAGTTGAAAGGTTATTACTCTCCCTAGACAAATTTCTCTTGTTTCCTGTAAGTGTTGTTTAATCTTGTTAGACTTATATTTCTTTCAGCCATAAATAATATAGAGCTCCAGCAATTATAGTTGCTGGAGCCCAGGCCCTAGAGATAGATGTGAGGAGCAATTCTCTGTAGTTGTGCAAATGGTTATATTTGTAATTTTTTTTAAAGTATAACATTATTTTTGGTAACCATGTCTATTCTGCTTGACAACTTAGACCATTAGAAACTCAAGGAACTCCCCACCTAATGCAAGTTGGCCTTGCCATTGACTTTATAAGCATTATTTTCTAGCCATCTGGTAGTGCAAGTTTGTGTTCCCTCATACACTATATTAAGCTTAGAATTTGATTGTTGATGTAGGACATGTGTAGATGGCCTTTTGTTTGTTGCTATATTTGTGCATGTCCTGCATATAATCTAGTTATGCTGCAATTTTTTTTCTCACTCTGAACCCATTCACTCCCACCCTTCATGGTCCGCGCTAGTATGACTCTAATTGCTTCCATGACTAAGACAAAGAGTATTGGAGCTTAGAGATAATGGACCCCCTTGTCTCAATGCCCTTGAGTTGCCCAATAGAGAGTTGTTAACCGATACTGAGAAATGCACAATAGACACATAGAAGGCTATTGACGTCCTTCACCTCTCCCTAAAATCATAATGATCTAACATATACAATATTTACATGACAGAACCTTTAGACCCGACACAGCTTCAAACCAAATGAGCACCATACGGAGAGTCAGCAGCTGATCAATGTTAGCATCACAAAAAATAAGAGTATCATCAGCGAAAAGGAGATGGGAAACCATCAAAGGTCTACCATCAGAAACACCAACTCTAAAGCCAGATAAATGGCCTTCAAGGGCAGCCTTATCCAACATTCTACTAATGGCTTCCATAACCAAAACAAATAACAAGGGGGACAAAGGATCACCTTGCCGCAACCCCCTTGAGCTTCCAAAAAACCCATGAGGAGTACCATTAATAAGGATAGAGAAACGAACTGTTGATACACAGAAGGAAATCCAACGTCTCCACTTAACTGAAAAACCGCAACGCTCAAGCAAGTAATTAAGGAATCTCCAATTCACATGATCGAAGGCTTTTTCTATATCCAGTTTACATAACAACCCTGGCTGACTAGACTTTAATCTACTATCAAGACATTCATTGGCAATAAGAACAGAATCAAGGATCTGCCTATTTAGAACAAAGGCATTCTGAGGAGCTGAGATGCACTCTCTCCAATCTTCCTACTTATTTCCTTTCCTTATTCCCTATTCCTGCTTTTGTGGCCAACCGAATTGCTAGACTTCAACGTGACTTTCTTTGGGGTGGTCTAGGAGATGAGCCCAAATTTCATCTGGTTGATTGGTCTTCGGTGTGTTCTCCTCTCTCTTCAGGTGGGTTGGGGATCAGGAATCTGAGAACCTTCAATATTGCCTTATTAGGGAAGTGGTTATGGAGATTTGGGCAAGAAAGGGATGCTCTTTGGCGTCAAGTGATTGCGGTGAAGTATGGTTGTGATTGGGGTGGCTGGTGTTCTACCTCTTTCTCTGGTCCTTATGGTGTCAGTTTGTGGAAAAACATTAGACGGGGGTGGCACTCCTTATCTCGTTTTATTATGTTTGATATTGGAGATGGATCAAAGGCAGCTTTGCTAGATCATTGGTGTGGTTCTTCTTCTCTTGCCGTTCGCTATCCGGAATTATTTAGGATTTGTCGTAGAAAAGAGGCTACTGTGGCGGATCTTTTGAGGTACACCAATGGAGTCCTCCATTGGGAGTTTCAGTTTTGTAGGGATGTGCATAATCGTGAATTGGAAGCTTTCAGGAGCTTCATCAATTCCATTTATAGCACTCCTGTAAGGGGGATTGGGGAGGACAAGTCCTATTGGCTGCCCTGTAAGAGTAAGGGGTTCACGGTTAGTTCTTACTACCATCTTCTTGTTGGCCATAAGGAGCAAATTTTCCCTTGGAAAAGCATTTGGAAGCAGAAGATCCCCTCTAGAGTAGCTTTTCTTGTTTGGACCGCGGCTTTGGGGAAATGTCTGACTGTAGACAATTTAAGAAAAAGAAAGATTTGCATCCTGGATTGGTGTTATATGTGCAAGTGCAATTGTGAAAGTGTTGACCATCTCTTTCTTATTTGCCGGTTGCCATGGAATTGTGGGACATGGTCTTCGGTTTATTTGGAGTTTACTGGGTTATGCCAAGGTCTGTTGTGGGGCTTTTGGCTTGCTGGCAAGGTCGTTTTGGTCGCCATCGTAATGGAGATATTTGGAAGGCCGTTCCTCATTGCTTGTTGTGGTGTATTTGGAAGGAGAAAAATAGTAGATGTTTTGAAGACATCGAGAGTTCCATGCCTGTTCTTAAGTCTCTTTTTTTCCGAATCTTACTTGATTGGTTCTCCGTGTGGAGAAGCCTTCCTTTTCTTTCTATTTTGGATTTCCTTGATTTTTGTAATGTTCGTCTTTGATTTGTTCTCCCTTGTATACTCCCTGTGTACTTGGGTGACTCTCTTTTTTCAATATATTTCTTTATTACTTATCAAAAAAAAAAATATACAATATTTACACGATCATATGCCTTCTCACTATCTATTTTACATGATCTGTGGTGTGGGGGGCTTCGTTGAAAGGATAACTTCTAGAACTTTAGGCATTGTTTGTAATAGGGATGCTTCAATGGCTGAGCTTTTATCTTTCTCAGGGGATAGTTACCATTAGAATGTCTGTTTTGATTGACCAGTACAAGATTGGGAGTTGGAATCGATTGCCTCCTTTTTGGATCTAGTTTATTTTGATATAGTGAGGAGGAATAGAGAGGATCAACTATGCTGGAAATCCTTTTCTAGGGAGGTGCTTGAAGTTAGATCCTTTTATAAGGTTTTACATTCCACATCCCAACTACGTAATCCATTGAAGACTATATGGAAGCTGAAAGTGCCAACAAAGATTAGTTTCTTCCTTTGGACTACGGCTTTGGGGAGAATTTTAAATATTGATAATTTGTGGAGGGGCCGAGTTGTGATTGATTGGTGTTGCATTTGTAAGAGGGATGAAGATACTATTATTTACTTATATATTGCCTTGTCACTAGAGAACTGTGGAATATGGTGTTTTCATCATTTAAGGTTCATTGGGTTATGTCAAATGATGTTGTGGAGCTTCTTACTAGCTGGTTGAGCAAGTTTAACAAGTGTAAATCTATGGTTTTAGGAGCATGATCGCCCATTACCTAATGTGGGGCATTAGGCAGGAAAGGAATGCTCTTACTTTTGAAGGAAGTGAGGGCGATTCATGACTTGAAGCATTCTTTCTTCCGGACTTTGTTTGAGTGGACAATGCTTTGAGTGTTTTTACTCTATTTGGTTGATTTGCTTGATAGTTGTATGTTGTGAAATTTTAAAGCACTTGCAAGTGCATGAACTGTATCGAATTATAGTTTGGCAAGAATGAGGTCGAATTCATAGGGACTTATATGAATGTAGGAAAATTAATTGAATCACAATTGGATCAATACTAATCTAGTTCAATAAAAATTGATTACTTTGAAATTAAATAAAACTTAGCCAAGATATAATATAACGTCATAAAAAGATGTAAAAAATCAAGAAGAAGGATTTAAGGTTTTGGAATCCACCTTATTAATTCATATTAGCAAATATTTATGATCATTAATTTTTCTCAACTATTGCATGATAATCTAGAAATCAATCTTGCTATCATGGAAAATATTCTTATTAAAATTTGTATTTAAAAATTTAAAGCATGTTATTATTTGCTTTCTAGGTATAAAATCAAATCATCAATTGTATCTGTAGCCAAACAAATCACAAAAGATATCCAATTTTAAAATCAAACAATCATAAACCAAACATTCAATTAATTTAGATAAATACTAAATCATGTGAAAAGCATTATTGAATTCGTATCTAGAATCCAATCTTAGTTAATTGAGATGAGCAAGAACAATTTAAATCATTAAAGCACAAACACCATGGGAAAAATTAAATCTCATAAATAATATTGATAATCCTTAACAAAGTTTCATCCTCAACTTTAATTATAAATATAGCTACTCAGTTATCAAAATAAAACACAATAATAGAGGACTTCGGCAAGGTGACCCTTTATCCCCTTTTCTCTTTGATATTGTCATGGAGGCCTTGAGCCGTATGTTAGTTGCAGCTACTGCAGCAGGGCAGTTTTCAGGCTTCATAGTGGGGAATGTGACTGGTTCCTTGATGACGGTGTCTCACCTTTTGTTCGCAGATGATACACTTGTTTTCTGTGATGCTGATAGCAATCATATGATAGCTTTGCGTGGGATTCTCTCTAGATTTGAGGAGATGTCAGGGCTAAAATTAATTTAGAAAAGTTTAAATCGGTTCTAGTTGGGGATATGCCTAATCTTCATGAGCTAGTGGAGATTTTGGGCTGTAGGGAGTCTGCTCTTCCACTGAAATATTTAGGTCTTCCATTGGGTGCTTCTTTTAAAGATAAGACAATTTGGAATCCTATTTTGGAGAAGATGGAGCGAAGGCTAGCTGGTTGGAAGAGGTTGTATTTATCTAAGGGGGATAAGGTTACCCTTATTAAGAGCACTCTCTCTAGCCTACCTATGTATTTCCTTTCTCTTTTCCCTATTCTAGGCAAGATGGCTAAGAGGATGGAGAAATTACAAAGGAATTTTCTTTGGACTGGTATGGGGGACGATCATAAAATTCATTTAGTAAATTGGTCTAAGATATGTAGGCCAGTGAAGAATGGAGGGATAGGCATTAGGTGTTTGAGAAGGTTTAATTCTGCCTTATTAGCCAAATGGTTGTGGCGCTATGGTTTGGAGAATGATGCCCTTTGGAGAAGGGTCATTGGGGCAAAGTATGGGAATGAGTGGCGTGGTTGGTGCACAAAATCTATGTCTGGGCCATATGGTGTTTGTTTGTGGAAGTTCATCCGGAGTGGCTGGGGGAATTTTTCCAAGTTCATTCGCTATGAAGCGGGTGATGGAACTTGTGTGAAGTTTTGGGATGATGTGTGGTGTAGGGATCGTCCTCTTAAGGAGGCGTTTCCAGATTTATATAATATTAGTAGGACAAGGGATGCTTCGGTTTCTGAGGTTATGTGTTTTGTAAATGGGAGAGTTTCTTGGGATATTCATTTTCGTCATTTAGTGAATGATCAAGAGTCTCAATCTTTGGATTCATTTATGGTCTTGATCTATTCCACAAAGGTGCGGGGCGTTGATTCTGACAATCTTTGTTGGAAGCCAGCTAGTAGTTGAGGTTTCAAGGTGAGTGGGTATTATCATTCTATTTCCCCTTCTACGGGCATTTCTTTCCCTTGGAAAATGGTGTGGCAATTGAAGGTTCCTCCTCGGGTAGCTTTTTTCTCTTGGATTGCAGCCTTAGGCAAGATTCTAACTATAAATAACCTTCAGAAGAGGCACTTTGTTGTCCTTGAGTGGTGTTTCATGTGTAAAAGGTGTGGGGAATCTATAGATCATCTCCTCCTTCACTGTCCTATTGCTTATGAGAAGTGGAGTATGATTTTTTGCTTGTTTGGTATTTGTTGGGTGATGCCTCAAAGGGTAGTGGATTTGTTGGAGTGTTGGACATGCAATTTCAGGCGTCATCCTAATATAGTTATTTGGAGGTTTGTGCCGCACTGTTTGATGTGTTGTATCTGGCGGGAACGGAATTCTAGAAGTTTTGAGGATCGTGAACGGTCTATTATTGAGTTTAAGTCTTTCTTCTTTTTCATTCTTCTTGAATGGTGTCTTGTTTTACCATCTTTTTCTTGTATTTCCCTTCCCGTGTTACTAGATCATTGTAATTTGGTTTCTTAACGTTTTTGCCTTTTTGTACATTTCCTGTATAGGACTGTGTGTTTCTAATAAAATTTTTATGTTACTTATCCAAAAAAAAGAAAAGAAAAAAAGAGAGAAATAATCACTATGCTGTCATGGAGGAAAGCTATAGAGAAGCCACATGCAGCACTGTTACACGCTCATCCCCCTGTCTCTAGCCTCTATTTTTTTTTTCTATTCTAATTCATAAACTGACCTAAGGCTTATAAAAGAGAAGCAAAGAGAAGCTGCCTGACAGTATGCCATAATCCTAATACAAAGTCGGATAAGGAATTTATATTTCCAAGCCACGTCTAGCACAAGCCCTTTCATTTCTTTGCTTTGCTCTTTTATGTTCACACAACACGCTGACTAAGGAATTTCACAAGAACAAAGCCCAAATGGCCCAAATTCTCCACAGTTCCCTTCTTTTTTTATTCTTCTTTTTAATTCATGCAGGGCTTAATCTAAGTCGTCTTGAGTCAATTAGCATAGGCTGTAGCATTCAACTTATAAATTGTTCTAGCATAGCCACGTGAATAACTTCTTTCTTTTCTTTGTATTGCACTTCTCACAACAAATGATCTCTTGATTGATTAGGCTTTATTCACATTTTGTAGGTCTTCAAGTCTGAGTTGGGTTCAGCCGACTTGAACTAGAGTCCATCATTCTGCCTCAAATAAAGTCCATTAGCATGTAAAACCTTTATCACCTATAAAATAAAGATTATTATAATCAGTTACAAAATAACATAAAAGTAAGGCTAAATATGCAAATATGGGAGTACTTTATTTAATATATTGCATGCACATTATTGTGCTTTCCATGCATCATAGTTTTGATGTATTGCTGGTTCCTTAGTACACTACCTGTGTGCTACGGTTCCTTGTATGATTTTCTTTTCCAGTGAAGCATTATTACTTACAAAACAATATCCAGTTTGACAACCACTCCAGGTATTGTCTCTCAATCTATTGTCAAGATGAGAACTCCCCCCCTCCCCCTCCCACCACTTTGGTGTGTAAGTTACAAAAATCTTGAGCCCTGACCTCACTTTCCACTCTGTTCTCACAAGGAGAGGCTAATTAAACTAGAGTTGATTAATGTTATTTCTGGAATCAAATATATTAATAGATGTCACTGTTATCTATAGTCTGTCCTTTCCCCTTAAATAATGAAGAGTAATAAACTAAAACTACTTGTTTCTTGATTTGTGCCTCCATAGTACATCCCCAATGTACTCGGCTTGGCAATCTTTTTTTATTTAATAATATTCTTACGTTATTTATCAAAAAAAATAAACTAAAACTACTTGAATCATGAAGCATGGTATAGCTCTTAAAAATTGAAGAAATAGTGGATCAAGAGCAACGAATTTAGAAGAAGCAAGTTATCTTCATGAAAGGAGTAGACATTCATGACTAATCTTCCATCTCCTTGAATAATCCTTTCTTTAATTCCTTTATACAGAACTCTACACACATTAGTCTTGTGATGGTTTTCTTATTAACCTTGCCAGCTGAGGCCAATTTAATGAACTTCCTATTCCTTTAGGGTCAGTGTGGTTGGAGTGAAAATAGGAGGGATGGAAAATGGGGGAGAGAATTGTTTTCTCCTTGGGCCCACATTTTGTGAAGAGGGAGTTTTCTCCCCAAATTGGGGAGAAAATAGGGGAGAAAGTGGGCTTAAGATGGGAAATTACCCATCTGCCCCTCTCCCCCCTACACATTGGTTTCCTTTTTCTTTTCTTATTTTGTAGTAGGGACATGTGAGTAAATTTATACAAACACCATTTTCTATCTTCTCATTTTTCTTCTCAACCAACAAAAGAATTTTCTACCCCCAACCAAACACATGAGGGAAAACTAAAATCTTTTATGTTCCCCCACTTTTCCATCCCTACCATTTTCTATTCTTTCCACTTTTTCATCCCCCAAACCATATGGACCCTTAGGTAAAATATTATTTCCTTGTTCATGTGGTTTTATGTCATCCGATTTGGGTCTTGTACTTCGTCTCCAAATTCCAAGCCTATTTCAGGGATGAAGCATGAAATGTTTAAAAGCTGATTTTAAATGGTGACTACTGTTTGGTGTTAACATGGTTTGGTAGTTTTTTTTTTTTTTTTTAAAATTTTATTTATATTTATCCAATTAGAGTTTAATTTATTGTATTTGTTCATTAAACTGTGAATATTTTGTCTAAATTATTTTTTATTATTGTATGTTATTAAGACTTATCACGAAATTGTTATTTATATTTTTATTTGTCTAAACTTGCTGCAGAGGGCGACGGATCAAAAATTTACGTTAGTTGCATTGCTTTTCGAGATCCAGTCAACGAAGATATTGCTGAAGCTTACCATATACAAGCAAATTCTTTTGCTGACAAATGTATTTGTCTTGTTTCACGCTCGCCCAGTTTCCGTGTTCTTAGAAGTGCACTTGAGGAACTATTTACACTTTGCTTTTCCCCAAATGGAAGTAGGTATGTGTCCTTCAGTGCTAAAATCTTGATTGTGTTTTACTTTACAGTTGGCATTTAAGTGGGATCTAGATGTTTTATCTAGAACTTTGTTTCTCTCTAGATGATATATATACATAGAAGGGTTGGGTTTAAGTTATATGTGGTGTAGCTCGTTATGATGGGGGACAATGGTAGTAACCATTAAAGACCTATAAAAAGCATTCCAAAGTCAATTCTAACACCCAAGTGTTAATTTGGCACATGACACTTCTCCCTTGAGGTTTGTGGATGAATGACAATTCCTTTTAAGGTTTGGCATAATTAACTGATTCACCATTACACTTGCACATATAACACTAATCCATAGTCAATACATTTTTTTTTCCCCTGTAAATTGTCAATTGTTAGACTTTTCCCCAAGACAGCAGTCCATGCAAAGAAAGTCACTGGAGAAGGGAACTTAATATCACACAAACACACACACACACACACACACACATATTATGAATTTAAGTTAGAAAATTTGGCAATTGTAAAATGAAACTCTGTGGTATTCCTTTCCAGTGTATTTAATACTCTTAGCTTTGCAATAATTTCAGCAAGCCATTGTGGGATGTAATAGCACATATGGTGTCCAAGGTACCTTTGCCTGGCCCTGGAAGGGATCAAGTTTTGTTTGCTATAGATAACTGTCTGCTTTCTGTGGAGGCTCCACCCAAGGATGGTCTCCCTCATGCTGATGTATGATCCTCTAGTTCTTTTTGGTTCTTTAGCTATTTGGGGCTTCCTTTTGCCAATAGTATGATTCAGCAGTTGTTGAAAAATAACCTTTTTATTTGTTAATCATCGCTTATTGCATGGATGCAGATATCATTTCAGCCACTGGTACAGTGCTTGGATGTTGACAACTTAATTAAACTTTTTACAGCAGTGTTGCTTGAAAGGAGAATTTTGCTACGATCAAACAAGTACCACTCTTTACTTAAGACATTTGATCTTGTTTCTAGTAAAAGCTAGTTGTAATTGTTCTTATTTTTTATCCAATGTTGCTTTTGTTGATGGCAATAAGCTGTTGCCTCTGCTGTCATACGGTTTTGTTCAGGTCACAAGTGATTTATGGATGATACCTGTGATTAATATGAAACTAATATTCTGCAGTAGTTTTTTTTTTTAATTTTAATTTTAATTTTTAATTTTTTTAAATGGGGGGGGGGGGGGTTTGGAAAAATGTGGAACATTATTGGCTGATTACGTTGATGGCAAGGGGACCCGCTTTCGCCCATGTTGTTTCTGGTTTTGATGGAGGTTCTCAGTAAGATGAGGCAAAGAGCTGAAGGGGCTGGTTTAATTCGAGGCTTTAGGGCCCACGGTAGACGGGGTGGAGGGGTTTGTGTATCGCATCTATTGTTTGCGGATGATACGATTTTGTTTTGCGATGCTGATGAGGAGCAGATTCTTTATATTCGGATGCTTCTTCTTTGTTTCCAGGCAGTGACAGGTTTAAAGGTTAATGTGTTGAAAAGTGAGATGGTTTCTATTGGGGAGGTTCCTAATGTCCACGTCCTAGCAGAGCTTTTGGGATGCCGGATTGGATCTTTGCCTATGATCTATCTTGGTGTGCCTTTGGGGGCGTCCTTCAAGTCCCCTATTGTTTGGAATCCTATCTTGGAGAATTTTGAGCGTAAGTTGGCTGGTTGGAAGAAGATGTATTTGTCAAAAGGTGGAAGACTAACGTTGCTTAAAAGCACTTTATCTAGTCTCCCCACCTATTATTTGTCTCTTTTTACCATCCCTATTCATGTGGCCAATAAAATTGAGAGGTTGCAAAGGGATTTCTTGTGGGGGGACTCCAAGTTTCATTTGGTGGGATGGGACAAGGTGTGTGCACCTTTGAAAAATGGTGGGTTAGGAGTAAGGAAATTAACTACTTTTAATAAAGCTTTACTAGGGAAGTGGTTATGGAGGTTTGGGATTGAGGAGACAAGGCTTTGGAGAAGGGTCATAGCCCTCAAGTTTGGGGAAGAATGGGGGGGATGGAAGTCCAAGCTAGGTAGAGGGGCGCATGGGTGTGACTTGTGGAGAAGTATCCGCATGGGATGGGAGGATTTTAGCAAGAATACTTACTTTGAGGTAGGGGTGGGGGATAGAGTGAAGCTTTGGACTGATCATTGGTGTGGGGAGTCTCCTCTTCAGTTGTCTTTTCCGAGCATCTATGGGATTGCATCCAATAAAAAGGCATCGGTGGCCTCTTCTCTTAAACGGTTGGGGATTGAGGAGCGGAGAAGCTGGAATGTTCATTTTATTCGGAGACCTAATGATTGGGAAATGGGTGGGGTGGATGATTTTCTCCGTACATTGGGTTCTAATCTTCCTCCCACCGAAAATGTAGATCATATGCGATGAAAGTTGACAAAGAATGGGGACTTTGATATTCGTTCGTTTTACAATAAGTTGAGAAGCCCCGCGCCCATTATCTTCCCTTGGAAAGGGGTTTGGAAGGTTAAGGCTCCTCGGCGTGTTTCCTTCTTTGTGTGGACTGCTGTATGGGATAGGATCCCTACAGGGGATAATTTGAGGGGCAGAGAGTTGGATTTTGTTGATTGGTGTATCATGTGCCACAGTAATGGGGAGACGGCGAATCATTTGTTACTATACTGTGGAAAGGCTTCTCGACTGTGGAGTTTGGTTTTTAGATCTTTTGAGTTTTCTTGGGTCTTGCCTAGATCAGTTGCGGATACTCTATTCAATTGGTGGAATTGGCCTGAAAAGCATTCGTCTAGCATTTGGAATTTAGCTCCTTTATGCTTGATGTGGTGTCTCTGGAGGGAGCGCAATAGGAGGACGTTCGAGGACATGGAAAGCTCAGATGACCAGCTTTTGGCCTCTCTTAGTGGCACTCTGTTTGATTGGTGTAGGGCTTGGGGACTCAACTCTAGTGATTCTCTCCCTATGTTTCTTAGTTCTCTCTTGTGTACTTAGTTTATTTTCATCTCTTCTCTTTTTTCTCTTTCTTTTTCCCTTTGTACTTATCTCTCTGCCTTATGTTTTTTGCATAAGGTAGTGTTCTTGAATGCATATATTTTTACCTATAAAAAAAAAAAAATTAATAATACAATTTTGGTGTACACCATATTTTGTTGAATATTGTCTTGTGTCCATGTTTGTTTGACATAGTTAATCAATAAATGCAAGTGAAGGATGGTTTTACCAATTAATATTTTCATTCATGTGGTACATTTGGTGGGAGTGAAATGCTAGAGGTTTCGAGGGATGTGAACTCTTGATCTTAAGTTGTTTTTCTTTAAATTGTTGTTAGATTGGTAGCTAGCTTTGGGTCCTTTTCCTTTACTTATCTCTTAAATAGGATGGATCATTGTACCTTGAAAGCTTGATTGTGTGCCCTTAGTACACTTCCTGTATACTAGGGTTTTTTATATATTAATTAATAAAGTTTTGTTAGTTATCAAAAAAAAAAAATCATGTTTTCAGGTATTCTACTCTTTTTCTTTTCTTTTCTTTTCTTTTTTGCCCCCCAAAAAGTATGTTATGCTTGTGTATCCCTGTGTTTGAATCATAGCAGCTACTTGTGCAGTATAGAATCAATGTCTATTTTGATTAAAATTGTTTCTCCTCACCTAATAAAGCACAGTTTTGTGTCCAAATAGTATAATATTTTGTACTTAGCTTGACCAATTTCATTAATAATGCATTAGATTGTTGTTATCATACCTGTGTCAATAAGTTGTCCTCCTGTCTTTGCCAGGTACTCACTTTTAACTCTTGTATCAGAGGCCATATGTCATTTAATTTATCCATTTCGGTGGCAGGTAAGGTTTCATATTTTGAAGTCAACTTCTCTTATGTTGGATTAGGGAACAATGTTTCCCTTACATATGCCTTGCAGATTTCTGCAATTCTGCCAGTATCATTTAACCTTTGAAGTCAACTTCTTTTATGGTTATATTATTGATGGAAATGACAGTTTTAACCTGTTATTCAGTTAATTCAAGATAATCACATTCCATACTGATAACTTTTTTGTGATTTTTATAAAGATTCTCATCTAGTCTTGGTATGTTTGTTGTGCTCAAGCATGTCTACATACCGTTACTATTTTTCAGTGGAGTCGACTATATTGATGCTCCTACGCCGTATATGATGGGCCTCCATTCGGGTGTTGATACATCTGATTTGACAATGGATGGCGTAAGTTGTTATATGTAAACTTCAGTGATTAATCTACCCTTCTGTTCTCTTATTCATTACAATTTTCTGGTTTTTCTCACTTGGTGTTCTACTTGAAGGTGGCTGTATTTCTTCCCCTCCCCACCCCCCTCCCAAGAAATGGCCCACTTAATTTTGCTACAGTAGGCAACACTTATTTTCTATACTATTATTTAAGGGGTTTTTTCTGTTTGGATTCCTCATTTTTTTGTTCAAAAATGCCCCTACATCCTTATGTTTAAGTAGAGATAAAACTAAAGGACAATCTGGTAAAAACACAATTTCAACTCCCACTAAAATATTGCCTAAAAATTAGGGCCACTCTCTTGCAGATTTTCAAATTTCTTTATCCACTTAGAAAGAAAAAGAAAAATTTCACATAAGTGCTTTCACTACTTACCAAATAAGTTGTGCCATTGGGTAAACTACAAGCAACCTTTTGAAGTTCCATCTATATGAATATTCTGCAAACAATAACTTCTCATATTAAGTGTTATTGATTTAACGGTCTATTTTGCAATATCTTAAAAGAACTTCCATAGTGTAGATATTGCAACCCTAGGATAAGCAGAAAAAGATTCAAATAGATTGAGACATTGATAATTTACTAATTATCTCAAAAGCTTAATCTAATAAGAAATGGTGAATTTAATTTCATAACCGTAATTCTAACACTCCTCATGTGAGGACCCAAACTCCCCCTTAATAAGTGGAGCTTAACATGTGTGATTTTTAACATTTTAAATGGGAGGTAGAATGGAGACATGGATCAAACTCAAGCCCTCTTGCTCTACTACTATGATAAATTACCAATTATCTCAAAAGCTTAAGTTATTAGGAAATGGTAAATTACTGGTCCTAACACACTAAGAATTTGTTTTTTTTGATTGGTAGATAATAGGGAGGGAGAGTGGGGTTCAAACATAGATGTTGGTCTAGTTTCAAATTCCAACTTCCAAAATTAGAAGCATTTTGTATTTCATTACTTCAATCTCTGCCCTTGGTTCTCTAGTTTAGTTGGTGGAGAGCATTATTATTTTTTCAACCCATTCTCTAGATGGATGAGGGTCAATGGCACGTGTCTTTCTATATCCTTCAACCTCTCTTTTGGCAATGGTATGCCCTGACATATGCTTTCAGACTATAGTTTTGTTAATCCGTGTTTTTTATATTTCAAACTAGCCGTTGTGCATGCAAATGTGTGCAAAATGATAAATAAGAAAAGAAACACACACACATGCACACACAAGATAATAACATTATAAAATAAAATAGAAAAGGGGAAAAAAAATTTAAATGGAGAGGCTGTGTGGGGGGGGGGGGGGGTGAGTTGGTCTAAAAGGAATTGTGCTCATGTTTTAAGAACCTTTACCTATTTCAGTTTCTGCTTTGGTATTTTCTATTTCTGTTTTCTTTTTGGGTTTACATGCAGTTTTGGTCTTGCATGAGGGGGACAGTTGTTACTGTCTTTTTGTGTGTTTTATATACTCCTTCCATACCATTTTGTTGGTCCGTTATAGGGATTCCCACTTTTCAAGGAAGCACACATTTCAACTTATAAATTACCACAACTAGCTCTCATAAGTGATCTATACTACCTGTTTTGGTATAACATTTCAAATTTCCTCTAAGTAGTTGTTTAAGAAATTGATGACAGAAGCATGAAGGCAATTTTATTTTAATCTATTTTTGTCTAATCTTAGAAGTCAATTGAATTTTTACTATTGGTCCATTGAATGTTATTCTAGGTCTTGCCAAGAGCATTGTAACTCAACTGGCACGTCTTGGTGTTTTAAAATGAGATGTCCAGGGTTCAAATCCCCTCTCCTCTAACTATTGAATTATCAAAATGAATGTTATTCTAGGTCTTATTATCTAATTAGGTTAATAGTTTTTTTATTTTATTTATTATTTAGTTTCATAAAGTCAAGTGCTAGTTTTTTGTAATTCAAAACTTGGTCTTTGACCCAAGTCAATTATGATTAGAGTTTGTTCTAGTAGTCTATATAAGTGCACCATTGTACTCCATTGGAAACAAGTTTGCTTGATTAATAAAATTTTCTATTGAAAATTTCTAATGGATTAGTGCCAATTTAAAGTACAACTATACTTTAGCACACTTTCAGCAAAAGTTTTCGACAAAAAATAGATAAGTTGTTCCCAAACGGACACTATCTTACTGACTCATGTCTGATAGATTAAATTTTTGGGACTGGTGGTTTCTAGTTTTGCCTAGGATGGCTTTCGCAATTGTTAGTGAGGCATTGCTAGACAACATAATATGTGAGTTCGTGCTTAATATTTTTCTTATTAGAATATTTGTTTCTTCATTACTATGAATTAAGATATTATCTATTGCTGCTCAAGGTCTTTTGTTGGTTGCACTTGACATACTGTTATATGTTTCCCTTTATAGGTGGTTGTGGTAGACCTTGAATATAATCGTATTACTACAACAGAGGACATTCCCCCTATTCCAGAGCCAGAATTAAGCTCTTTGCGTGGTGAAATCATGAAGTTATTGTATCCCAATGTTGTGGGTATAGATCAGATGAAGGCTGATTTTTGCAATTTACCTGAGCAATTAACTATATGGGGCAACAAGCCTTGGGGAGAGGATCACGACCTTCAACTTAGGTGATACTTGGACGTCACGTGAAATATTTATGAAGTACTCTTGCTTTCCTAGAGCCAATTCAGTTTACTGCATTTAAATAAATATACTGTTTTGGATGGCTTTTGCATTCCTGTCTTTAGAAAATTATGATATGTGGTACGCTTCAATTCTAGAGGGTGCTTTCTGTCCTAGTTTTCAACGGAACAATTCTGCTCTATTATAAATGGCCTTTTGGTATTATAGTCATGATTTAAAGTTTTTCATGCTTATTTATTCAGCAGAGAAAAGGGAAATTGTGTAACAATTACCTTAATAATGTCACCATATTCCTGTTTCGGATCTATGCCTGCCACCGAAATTCTAGCTTGATGGCTGTTCTTGAAGCCTAACTCTAGTTTAGGAGACTGTCAAGTTACTCATTTCTATTCCTGGTTTAACTCTTAATTCTTCCAACACTATTTTGTGATCAAAGTGGTAAACTTCTTGACAATTCTACTGTGTGAGCAAGTAGAGAATATGCATTTTCTAATATTAAACTATCAATCTTATGTACACATGCAGCTATGTTGCATAAGGCTAAACCTCACCTTTTGCATTTTTTAGATATGATCTTTATGACAATTGGATTGTTGCATGTTTATATATTGGATCCATTGCTTTATAGGCTAAGTGATCATTAGCAGATGATACGGGTACTCCGCAGTTAGCATTAATTTCTTGGATATTATATTGAGTGTATGCTTTATTGATTCTTGAATCAGTCCCCAATCTCAAACACTTGTCTGTTCTCACTTGTGAGTCAACGTTTTTCCTTATGTACTTGTCTACTTATTTGAAGAATTATTTGATTTTTCTTTTGTGATATTCCTATTTGAGTATGAGTGGATCTTCTAGGCAACTTTCATGTGCGCACAATATATTCTGAATCTACAAACTGATCCATAGTGTGAGTTCTAAAGCAATGCCTTTTGTGGTTGAATTTTACATTATAGAACTCTCTAAGTAGTTTTTCTTTTTAAAGATCTATTATACTTACTTTTCATTTTAATGTTACTAAGTATGCTTATCTTGTATGACCAGTGATGCTTTAATATGTCAATGTGAATTGCTTGATCATGTAAAAAACTGCATTACTACATGAAAAAACTGATTTTATATTCTGTGAATGTTTATGTGCAGGCTAATATTCCTAAAGTTCTTTGCTTCACTTTTAAGTGGCTACCGCAATTTCATTGTATGAACTTTTATCTTATATCTTTTAATATGGATTTAGTTTTTAACCATTCATAGTTGTTTCCTTCTCTTTTTTTTTTATTTTTTTTTTTTTTTATTCTTCTTTTTTTCTGGGGGGTAAAATTATCTCTTTCAGGAAAATTCAGCAAATAATGCCTTCAACAATCAAGCATTTCTAAAGAAGCGCTCTCGGTTAACCAACCAACCACCTGAACCCATGGTGATGTTATGTCATTCCACTCATCTTTATATTCCATTTTCCAATTTATTACTTTTTTTTTTGTTAATTATGAATGATGTTAAAAATTACTACTGTTATCATCATCATCATTATTTTTGGACTTTGTATAAATGACGTGAATTTCCTCTTTTGATTTTAAATTATTCCTCATTCCACTTTAAAATTTAGTGCCCTTGACTGTACTTATCTCGTTGTTGGTTTTTACAGATAGCACAATTTCTAGACTCGCATGGTTTCTTGGATTATCTGGAGAGAGGTCTGGGTTCTGGTGAAAATAATAATAACAATAACAATCTCCTTGACAAGTTACAAGATGCAATTGGAAGGGGTCAGAATCCTACTTCAATACTTCCCTCATCTTTGGTAGAGCCCGAGATTATAACAATATCAGATCCTGATGTAGGAATATCAGGTGTATTTGATGCTACTCTTTTTTGAGATTGCCAGTTATATACATCAATTATAAAAAGACAAAGATATTTCAAATTGGAGATAATAATATTCATTTTTTTCATTTTCTTTGGTTCTCCAGGATCAGGTGCCAAATATACTTATGACAGGTTTCCTTCAAACTTTAGAACAGAGGAGCAAGAGGAAAAGAGGAGGCAGATTCTTGCAGCAGCAAGTGGAGCTTTTGATTTCTCTGGAAAGCATACTCCTAGGTATATATTTATTTGTGACAACTTTAAAATGTTCTGTTGGTTCCAGTGTTGTATATTTATTGTCAGGCCTGTTAGAGTGTTAGTGCACCCCTCATTTTGGCTTTCTTTTTATCAGTTCACCTTCTATGCTAGTGGGTAAGGATTCCAAAGCAGGAAGTCTCAGTCCAATGGAGAGGGCTGTAAGTTCTTTACACCATCACTAGGATGCCCTGAGTGTTTTTTCTGTTTGAGCTTTTGAATTGTCTTGAACTAAATTAACACTATTTTTGTATTTTATTTTTTCAGGCAGAAAGGGAACGCATGGTTTTGGACATAAAAGTTAAGCTGCAGGTGAGATCTTTATATCATTTTATTTTGTCTACTTTGTCATGCTTCTCTATATAGTTTGACAAATCCACATTTTCAGTAGCATTTATGTTGGAGACTTTCCATGGATGGCATACCCAGACTTGATTTAATTTCTTCTGTCACTGGTTCTTTGAATTCACTGTGTGTCTTGATTGATAAACATGCAGCATTTGTTGGTTGATGCTCAGAATTTAACATATTTTTATCACAAATGTCCATAAGCCTTTAATCTCTAAATTGCCCAGTTATCTTATTTCTGAACTTGACATTTACTGTTTAAAATGTTCATATGCTGGGCTTTGAAAGTTTACCTTTCTTGGTCATAATGGAATTGCTCATTTTCACCAGTGTAAATGAGATTTTACATCTTGCTTTGAGCTGCTATTTGTTCTATTTGTTAAATGTATAATGAGGATTTAATATCATGCATGTTTAGATATCTAATAATGGGGGAGCATTGACTAGCTAATGATGCTTAACTCTTGAAGCAAGATGAATATAAGTTGGATTATGCTATCCCTCCCTCTATCATTTTGTTTTGATCACCACCACTCATGCAGTCCCAGGTCCCATCCTCTATCTCCCTTGCACTGGCCCCACTCCCCACTACCTCATGCTCATAATATTGAGCATTGGTGCTGATCATATCTTATCCCTTTTTTTTCAATTAAATTTTTTTTTTTGAAGACTCCGCTGCCGCACATTCGTCTGGGGGGGCTTGTCACCTTGATGGTGTGGGTGGGTCATTTGAATCACCATCCACATGTCAAACCCCAAAGACCACTGGGCTTGACCCATGGCAAACCCTAGCAGGCATCAATGTCTCATGTTTCCAAACCCGGACCTAAACTTCACATGCCCACATCCTCAAATTTACAGAACGCAATCTCCACTCCACAACATACATCATGAAACCCGCCATCTTTTTTTATTTTATAAGTAATGAAAGTTTGTTAATAAAAAAAGAGAATACCCAGGTACATCAATCTCTCAAATTACAATGCTCTAACATATCAAATAAATTAGAACAGGGAAGAGAGTTAAAAGCAGTATTCCAATCCATAAAAGGGTGAAGAAGAGATTTAATCTTGAGAATTGACAATTCATTTCCCTCAAAGCATCTCACATTCCGTTCCCACCAAAGACACCACAAGAAAATGCGGCCCAACACTCCAGAAAACTATATTTCGATGTCTGCCCAAAGGACCTTGCCAAGCTGGGAATAAATCAGTGACACTCGGAATAAATCAGTGACACTCTGTGGCATAACCCATAGAAGACCAAACAAATTCCACACCATTGTGCATAACTCAAAAGCTACGGGATAATGAAGAAGAAGATGATCCATTGAATCCCCACTTCTTTTGCACATATAGCACCTATCCACAACATTAACACCTTTATTCCATAAGTTGCAAAGGTCAATCTTTCCTAAGGTTGTAGTCCAAGAAAAGAAAGCTACTCAAGGAGTAAATAGTACTCACGCACCTTAAAACCCTTAGTCTTTGCTGACTTCCAACAAAGTTTGTCATGTCCCTCTCCTGTAAGTAACATAGAATATATTAGGACCATAAAGACAGTCAAAGGTTCCAACTCCCAATCTTGGATTGCTCTAGAAAAAAGAATATCCCAATGCTGCATCTGGTTAGGAAAATGCATGACTTCTGCTATATAGAAGACTCCTTATTACGACTAATGCTATAGGGTTAGTTTGGATTGAAGGGGAGGGAGGGGTAGTAGAGTAGAGTTGGCCGGAAATTGGTGCCTCCCTTAAACTAACCAATAAAGTTCCGGGAAGGTTTCTTGAAGTGTACAATGACCACACCGCAGATCATGCCAAAATTTTACTCTATTACCAATCCCTACATCAAATTGGATGAATTTAGAGAAAGTTGGCCAACCTTGTCTTATGGTTCTCTAAAGACTTAACACCATTGGGTTCCAACACCTCTTTATACACCAGCCATCTTTGTACACCAGCCATATGGACAAATAACCCAAAACTGCTGTTGAAACCCACTAAAAATTTCATTTAAAGCAAGTAAGCAACAACTTCAAAACACCACTAAATACACACCCACACTACCAATCATAGCCAATTGCCACTGTGCTGCCATGAATCCTCACAAGAACTCACTAGTCAGCCACAATCAAATCCCAACAGTGCACCACCACCTTGATGGTCTGCCCATTGGAATATATGTAATATGTTCAATTGAGAGAGGGAGAGAGAGAGAGAGAGAGCAGGGGTGGCAGCAGTTCAAAAGATAAGGGGATAAAGGTTTTACTGTTATGCATATATATAGTTTTAATACGTATTTTATTATGTTTATAAAAATTAAAAAAAAAAAAAAAACTTATTTTATTATACTCGGGTTGGATTCATGTTGCAGAGGCTAAAACCCATCCCTGCCCCATCCCTTTGTTGGGGTGGGTATCCATGGGGCGGATACAAATTGCTGCCCCTACTCCCTACAACCATATAATAAATGGATAGGTTTTAAGGAAATGAACTTCCTCTGATTTTTTTGAGATGATATCCGGCTTCATGATTCACTCCCCTCTCCCCCTTTCAAATGATTTTTCTGGTAAACAAGCAGAACCTTTGGAAATTTTTTACCCATTTTTACTTTGCTTTTCTGTATGAATGTGTGTGCGCCCATTTGTTACAAGTGATCTAAGTGAAACCAATTGAATACATGGGTTTGAAAGAAATGTGACAAACTACGTTGCTAATGTGAAGTATTTATACTGCTAGTCTAGTTCGTCTACATAGGCATAAAATGCATATTAATTCGTTTCTATTTAAGTTAAATGATATATTTTGGTGGAATTTTAGCTATTGTTGTTTTCATTGTCCTTCACACTTCTTGTTTTAAGTATTGTGGTTTTCTCTAAATAGGGTTTGTGGCTTCGTCTTCTGAAATTGGGAGCAACTGAAGATCCTCTTGCGTCTTTTGAATATGGCACAATTCTTGGTATGCATCTAATAGAGTTCTACTCTCTCATTGACATTTTTAGGAAAAAACTTTACTTCTATCACTCACTAATTCAATCTGCTTTCATCCCATGACAATGTCTATTTGTTGGCTTTTTGTAGCTTTGATTGAATCTGATGCAGAGGGAATTGGCGGTAGCGGGTTTGTTGAATGTATTAGGGAGCATATGCATTCAGTATGTAGCTTTAAAATGCATTGTTTTTATTATTGCTATTTCAATTACCACTGCCACTGCTATTACTATATTGCAGCATAAGCTAACCTATGTACTGGATTTATGCTCTCAGGGGTGGAATTGTCAGCTGACTGAGGAACAGTTTATTGCAGTGAAAGAATTGGTATGTACCCGAGCAAGCATTATTGGTTATAAATTTTAAGAGTTAGAAAGCTCCATATTGCATTGATTTTACTTTATGCTTTATGATGTTTCATCATTTAATTTTTTCAATTAGTTTTATGATATCCTCTCAATTATGATTATATCAAGGTTTCAAAGTACAAGCAATCAAATTCCTCCGTTTTTTTTTTCTTTAATTTAATTTTTGATATATTTTTTAAAAAATTTTGAAAAGGTAAATTACACTAAAAATAAAACTTATGAAAAGGTAAATTATCCAGATGCTTCCGCAAATATACATTATGCTTATGCACCAGTTTTCTCTCTCTCTTGTTTTCCTTTACTTCTAGTTTCCTTAATACACTTTACATGGAATCTTAATGTTTGTGATAGTAAAATTTTTCCCTAAATTTAATTAATATGTTAATTCAGCTCAAAACGGCAATCAGTCGTGCAACATCTCGAAATGATGTGATGACCATTAGAGATGCCCTTGAAGTCTCTGCGGAAATGTATAAGAAAGATTCTAATAATGTTTCAGATTATATCCAACGCCACCTTATATCTCTGTCAATCTGGGAGGAGTTACGGTAAGTGTCGCAGACCATTTTTTAGAGTAATTTATTCATCATACTTCCCACCTTTTTTGCCTGTTCACAAGTAGGACTTTGACATACTAACAATAGCGATGCTATTTGCAAAATCTTATCCACACTGCGCAATTTAATTTGATGAGTAAATTTACTTTTTTCCCCATGTAATATTTTAAAAATTAAATCGAGATGAAATATTGTGCAAATAGCACTACAAATCAACAAAAATTACAACCGCCCAGAAACTCAAGCAAATTAGAGAATGAATGACCACTTATAGAAGCCATCCAATCATAATATTAAGAAATTTTGATGATGCGGATTGAATATATAAAAATAAACAAAGTATATAATAAGTTTGAAGCCTGAGTATGTAGCCTATTACTGATAAATTAATGTAGTGGAAATTCCTGTTCAGCCTAATATCTTTTTTTTTTTTTTTTGGATAAGTAATAAAGTATTATTGATACCAAAAAGGGGTCACCCAAGTACACAGGGAATATACAATCAATCACATAAATTACATAAATCTATTAAGTCAGCAACAGAAAATAAAGAGTGACTCCATCTAGCTGACAACCAATCCAATAGGGTTCTAAAATAGAATAACTTAAGATCAAGGATAGTTCTAATTGTATCTTCAAAGCTCCTATTATTTCTTTCCCTCCAAAGACACCACATCAAACAATGGGGCACAACCATCCATATGTCACCATTTCTACAGCAACCAAATCGACCCTGCCAACAAGCTAACAACTCAATAACGGACCTCTGCATAACCCAACACACTCCAAACAAACCCACTACCATGGACCAAAAATTAGTGGCAATAGAGCAATGAAGTAACAATTGATCGACTGATTCCTGATCACATTTGCACGTATAATACCAATCTAAAATCCAAACCTTTTTCCTTAAATTATCAATCGTCAATTTTTTTCCCAAAGCTGCTGTTCATATAAAGAAAGTAACTCTAGGAGGGACTTTTGGTTTCTGAATGCTTTTCCAAGGGAATGACTGATCACTAGGACAAATCAAAAGGCGATAGTAACCTCGAACCTGAAATCCCTATTTCTTATCTGGCTTTAAATACATCCTATCCTCCCCTCCCCAACCAATTCCCCATAGATAGCATCTGTGAAGTTTCAACTTTCAAGGACTCCAACTCCCAATCCTGCACTGCCCTCGTAAAATGCACTTCCCAATGAAGAACCCCATCATTGAATCTCATAAGGTCTGCCTTACTCACCTCCTTCTCACTGTTAATCTGGAATAACTCAGGATAGCATACAGTGAAGGGGCTCTCCCCACACCATTGGTCCTGCCAAAACCTCACACAAGTCCCATCACCTGCGTCATATTGAATATAATGCAACAGAGTAGGCCAACCGTGTCTGATAGATTTCCACAAACTCACCCCATAAGTGCCAGTGACTGAATTAGTCCACCAGCCTCACCATTCACAACCATGTATCGTCGCTATTACACGGCGCCAAAGCACTTCTCTCTCAATACCAAATCATCACAGCCATGTCCCTAGCTAAACTTCATTGAAACATCTCAAGTTCCTTTTAGCCAAAACCCCAGACAGAAAAGTGGCACAGACTGTAGACCATTTTACCAAATGAAATTTGGGCTCATCTCCCAAGCCACCCCATAAAAAATTTCTCTGAAGCTATTTCATTCAATTTGCCACATCAATAGGAATAGGAAATAAGAAGAGAAAATATGTAGGCAAGTTAGATAAAGTACTTTTAATTAAAGTGACTCTACCTCCCTTGAATAAATATAACCTTTTCCATCCAGCCAACCTCCTTTCCATTCTATCCAATATTGGATTCCATATCTTCTTCTCCTTAAATTTAGCACCCAAATGATTGACCAAATATTTAAATGGAAGTGACCCCTGCTTGCAGCCCAGAGCATTAACCAATATCTCTATGTTTGGAACCACTCCCACAGGCACCAATTCATTCTTACCTAAATTTACTTTCAAACCTGACAACGTCTTGAACCACCGTACGAATTAACAAAAGCTGATCAAGGTCAGCATCATATTAAATCAGGGAATCATCCACAAATAGGAGATGAGACACCCTCAAATTTCTTCCCACCGTGAAGCCTGTTAAACAGCCCTCATTTACAGCTCTATCCAGCCTTCTACTTAGTATATCCATGACTAAAACGAATGACAATGGTGACAAAGGATCTCCTTACCTTAGGCCCCTAAAACTCTCAAAGAAACTTCAAGGACCCCCATTAATTCAGATAGAGAAACGAACTGTGGACAAAAAAAAAAAAAAAAAAAATCCACCGCCTCCATTTTTCTGAAAAATCATAATGTTCTAACAAATGAATAAGAAAGCCCCAATTTATATGATCATATGCCTTCTCTACATCCAGTTTACATAACACCTTGGCAATCTAGAGTTCAGTCTATTGTCTAGGCATTCATTAGCAATCTATACCAAATCCAAGATCTGCCTACCCAAAACAATAGCATCCCGAGATGCTGAAATAATATCACCAAGTACCACCCTCAGTCGAAGTGCCAAAACTTTAGCAATGATTTTATAAACCCCTCCAATCAGACTGATAGGACTAAACTCCCTCACTTCCATAGCTTCAGCTTTTTTTTGGAACAAGAGAAATGAAAGTTGAATTCAGCCTTTTCTTGAACTGACCTTTATCATAAAAAGTATTGGAAAACTGCCATAAGATCAGATTTGAGAACATCCCAGTAAGTCTGGAAAAATGCCATAGGAAAACCATCTGTTCGAAGCCTGATCCCCATTAAATTCCTTAATTACCCCATGAACTCATTCGTCCTCAAAAGGTCTCTCCAACCACTCATCCTTTTCCCTGGTTAACCTGGGGAACTCCCATACATCAGGGTGAGGTCTATGAACCTGCTGCTCCAAAAATAATTCATATAGAAATTAGCAATATACTCAGCAATCAAATCCTGATCAGTCAACAACACCCCATCAACCATCAGATTCGCAATGCTATTATTTCTTCTATTAGAATTGGCCATGCTTTGGAAAATTTCTGTATTAGTGTCCCCCTCTCTCAAATAAAGTACCCTAGATTTTTATCTCCAACTTATCTCTTCCAACAAAGTGATCTGTTCAATTTCAGCATGAAGACTCTCCTTGTCAAACTGATAATGGTTGTCGTTCTGCTCAATTATCTAAAGCATTCAGCTCGCTCCACAACTTCTGCTTATTGACTAACACATTCCCAAATTCCGTTTCATTCTATTTTTTCAAATCCATTTTCAAAGATTTAAGCTTCACGGCCAAACTGTAACTAGGATTTCCCTGAAATTGATGTCTCCCACCATGATTTCACTTTCTCCATAATCCTTCTGCCTGCAACCACATATTCTCAAAGCGAAAGGGTATCTGCCTCTTATGTTGACTCCCACCCTCCAACATTATCGGAAAATGATCAGACAAAACTCTAGACAACCTTCTTTGAGAGATATGAGGGAGATGTTCCTCCCAATGATGAGAAAAAAATAAAGCGGTCTGTTCAAGATCCCGAGGAGGAATTAGACCAAGTATAAAAACCACCTTTCAAGGGAATATCCATCAAACCATGATTAGAGATAAAATCAGAAAAATTATGCGTACCCTGAGTAAAGCTTTCAGCCCCCAACCTCTCTGATGGAAATCGAACAAGATTGAAATCTTCTCCCACACACCAAGCCAAGTTCCACCAAGACTTAAGGTCCGCTAGTTCCTCCCACATCAAACATCACTCCCTGTCTGAATTAGGACCATATACACCCATAAAAGCCCATTCAAATTGATCCCCTACATTTTTAAATCTGCAAGATACTGAATACTGACCCACTGCTTCCTCCTGTATTTCTATTAGCCTACAATCCCGCATAATCAACATACCACCAGAAACACCTTCCTATCCCAAGTACAGCCAATCCACATAAGGACAACGCCATAAACTTCTGACTACGCCTCTTGTAACCCAGTTTTGTTTCCTGCAAACAGACCATATCATCCCTCCATGAACGCAACAAATTTCAAATCTGAAGTCTCTTATCCTTCCCATTTAAACCTTGCACATTCCAAGATAAAATCTTAAATTCATTGATGAACAATCAAAGCCCAACCCCTACTGTTACTGCAACACCTTGCCAAAAAAAAGTCATAATTAATGGAACTGAATAAACCCTGCAATTCCCTTATCTCTCTCCCTCCTGCTCAGCCTACTATCTTAGCTACTCTTTATTTTTATTAATGTTGTATGTGGTTGACCGAAAAGGGCAATTAAACCTTTTTTTATTTTTTATTTTTTTTTTAAATTTGGAACACAGTGCCTCAGTCTAAAAGACAACATAAAGCCTCTCTTCAACCAAATTAATAGGAAAAGAGAAGAAGATTTCTAGAACTAAATCATATCAAATTGATCCCAGACCGAAAAATGACTAAAATGACCCCCCATCCCTCCCCCCGCCACCCCCCTTTATTTAATGGGTAAAGATGGTTGTTAACAAATAATTCTTCTGTTAAGGCTTTTTGCACTGTGTATTGATTATATGATTGTGAATATTTTGTTTTTGTTTTTGTGGTGCAGCTACATTGACTATCTCCTTTACAGTTCATTTTTCTCTTCCTTTGTTGTTTGATATTCTGAATATTAGATTTCTGTCAAGAAGCTTTAGTTACATATTATTTCTTATTAAATTCCTGTGGCCGATTTATTATTTAATTTAACTTTATAAAACTTCTATTGTGCTTTGTTTTTTGCTAGCTACTGCCTTGGACCTAACTTGTTCACTGTTGATAGTAGAGATCACTGTTTCTTTAGTCACATATTGTTCTAGATGGTGGGAGTGTCAGGTAGTTTTTTTATTTATTTTAAAAGTAATATGATTTATTAAAAACGAAACTCAAAAAGGTAATATGATTCATCAAAAAAAGGGGTGAAGCACTAGTACACAAGGGGTATACAAAGGAATGCCCCCAAAAAAATAAAAAAGAGAAGGCATAATAAATAAAAGTAGTAAAAATGATTAATTGGAGCTTAGGGTGTACAGGAACTTTAGAATGTTGGAAGTATAAGGAATCGAGGTCCAATCATAAAGTTTTTAGGAATAATAACTTCAGCTTTGCCAATTCAGGTTGGAGTCTTAGGGAGCTTAAATTTGTAATGAAGTGCTATCTTTGGGACTGTATTAGTTCTTGTGCTTTGACATGGTGAGAATTTTTCATGTTATGGTGGGAAGATTAATTATGCCTAGGAAGTAGGAAAGGCTATGGGTCAATCTTTTGTCTATAATTAACTCCTTAAAGTACTCTTGTTTACTAGTTTGTGAATTGAGATGTTGAACTTGTGTGAGAAAAGGAGATAGTGTCCACTTCTCTTTGCCACCCACTGTTTTCCTCCTCTGATTTTCCATAGTCAGGAATTTTTATTATCAGGATTGATCATGCTTAAAAATTGAATTTAACCATCTTTCACATTAAATAACCTTAAAATGTTTTGGGGTCTAAGGAGTTTTTTACTAATTTAAATTTGGAATTTTCATGGCATTTATAATTCTTTTACAGGTTCTGGGAAGGATACTTTGAATATCTAATGGAGCAGTCTTCAAACAAGTAAGGATTTTGTACCTCTTTTTTTTATTTTTAAATACAATTTACTAAATTCTACAATTTTGTATAGTCTACTGATGTACTAGTGTTTCTAGTTTCTTGTCCTTTTACTTGGGACAATACATTTATAAAGCTCTTTTGCTCTTGATTGCATTGAGTGTACACTCATGCCATGCATCAATTTTCTTTTTGAGTATAAAGATTGAACTTCATTCATTTCCAATGCATTGCACGTATACCATGAGCATTTTTAACTGGATAGGCACACCCATCTCAATGTACGCAACTTAGATGCCCTTTATGATACTGCCTACAATCCACCTCAAACATGTGTTTATCAGTTCGTTGTAATTGTACTTGCCTGCTTAGTCTTCTTTTGGGTTTCACTATTTTGCACTCAGTTTCACACAAGCATTGGCTTAGTGAAACTCCTTCAGCCGATTCATTCCAACCTCCACAATTTGCTTCGGTGGTGTCCTAGGAAGCACCTGCACGGATACGGGTGCAAGTGTGAGTGCGGTGCGGCAACACTACAATTTTTGAAAAAGTAGGACACGGGTGCGGCTGCGGCAGGATACGTTTATTAATTAATTATTAAATATATTTTCTATATATATTTATATTATATATATATATATATACTGTTACTAATTAATAAAAAATGTTATTGCTCATTGCTATTCTTAAGCCAAATGATATAAATTAATGAATGTAATATCACGTGGGGGAGTAAAAAAATTAAATAAGAAATGGTAAATGATACATAAATATGGTCATGTGGGGGAGTAAAAAATGAATAAAAAAATTAGAAACTTGTGGTTGGAAACCCAAAACTCAAAATTTAAAAAGCCACACATTTTCACTCTTCACTTTTCAAATCTCTAAACACACTCTCTCTATATTCAAGCTTTCAACCTCTTTCTCTGTGTGTGTTCAAGGCTTCAAACCCAGTTTGCTAATGTCAATGAATCAATGGTGCCACCACCGACTGAAACTTCTGCCCACAAAACGAAAAGGTGCGTTTCAGGCTTAAAAAAAAAAAATTCATGTGGGACATGCGTGCAGCTGCGTCCAGGCCGCACCCCGCATCCCAGCTGTGTCCGACATGGGTATGGCTACCATTTAGCTGCACGGTCTGCACCCGTGCTTCCTAGGTGGTGTCTGGATTCCTTCTTGGATATACCTGTTTCAAGCATTTCATAGTAACCACACTGTCACAGCCGATAACTCACCCTCCTCATTTGAGAGCTGTCGCATCATTGTCTTGGTGAGCAGTAGATAATCCTCCACTGAAACCAGACAGTTTTGTATCTTCCCCCGTACCATAGACCTGATGTCTCAGGCAAAAGGGCATTCCCACATTCCCCTCCTTTTCTTTTGCAAAACAAGCACGTTGGGTCACCAAGTATTCTTCGATTGTACAACTTGATCCTTGTAGGGAAAGCATAATTGCATGCTCTCCTTATAAAAAAAATGCTTGATTTTACTCTTCACTTTTAGTCTCTATATCTGCCTCCAGAGTGTCCTTGCTGTCTTTACCGAGAATGCCCCCAAGGAGGTTTGGACTCTGGGTAAGTCGGTCTCCTGTGCCCAGGTTGCATAATGGTACCTTATCAGAGCCACACTCCTTTCATCAAATACCTCATCAATTAATTTCACATTCGACCACCTCCAGGCCTCATCAATCGGTTCACACACCATGGTGACCTCTACCAAGTTGGCTTACTCTCCGGTGACCTGGTCAATGACTTGTCATACCATATATTTATGTGCCACCCCTCACCCACCTCCCATATGAGCCCTCCATTTTGTAGCTGCACATGCAATTAGTCTAACTTTTAGGCAAGGTTTCACCATACAAAGTGTAGTGATGCTTCTCCTTGAGCCTGGCTATGGGGATACTTGTCAGTCTCTTTGGGTTGTTAGCTGCAACTTAGTTTGGGTTGGGTTGGTCTGTCATCCAAAAAGGATTAACCAATCTGTGGTTTTTAATGTATTGATTTTAATGTAAAGTGACAATTTCAACCCAATCTAAACACTACAATTTGACCCAAGGTCCTATACAGAGGTTTTTGCTTTTTCTTGGGGGGGGGGGGGGGTGGTGATAGACAAATTGAACATGTTGGGACTGAATTTGGATAATGGTTGGAAAATTTTGTATACTTGGTTTTGTGTATCATATACCCCTGAGATACAACAGTGTGAATCCAGCCAACCATAGAATACTGGTAAGACTAGTAGGAGGTGCGATTTGGGTAGATTACCCAAGCCATCAATCGAAACCGAACTACTGAAGCGATGAGGTCACCTGCATGGCACTGCAATGCAGTTTGGCTAATTTATATTCCATCATAATATGATGCGGGCACCTTCATGGCATTTCAATATTTTCTTTGAATCTTCTTTAGAAAGGTTCCCTAAGTTATCAAAAAAAAAAAAAGGAATTTGGATTTCCAGGCAGGGAATGTTAATGATGGAACCAATGGGCTGAAAGGGAATCTATTTTGAGTATGTTAATCAGGGGTGGAGATGAGGCAAGCTTGATCAGGGACGAAGCTATCTTTATGCAAAATGAATTATGCCAAGATTTCTATAAGAGAGAGGGAGAGAGAGGTAATGGAGATGAGGTAAGTTTGGTCAGGGATGAATCCATTTTTCCAAAGAATGAAGTAGAGCTTGTTAGAGGCCTCTTATGGCAGACTTTAAAATTAGATGACCCACCCTGGATGGAGTCTCATCACCCAAGATCAAAGGACATTGGTGGACTATGATACACCAACAGTGCAAGAGTTTCACTTCCAAAGTAGAGGGAATGTCTTTCTTATAAAGATGGGAATTCCATTGATTAATTTACTTGGAATGAGGGAATATGTATCTCATATAGCATTGGTTTGGACCCTTACATTAAAATGAATATGCACACACACTTATACATACATACATAGGTTGTTTTCTGTGTATGATATTAAGGTTAGACTCAGAGTATCATCAAAAGAAAAATGAAAACGATCCTAGAAATCCAATGTGCTATGCCTTGTTGGGTAGAAACCTTGATTTCTTAATGGAGCCAGCTTCACTTTGACCAAGGCCGAGGTAGATCAGCTTGGATGTGGTTTGCACTGAACTTAATTTGGTTGTGTCATTATTTGGATGGATCATATATATATGTTGGTGTACAGAATAATCTTGTTATAAATGTCTACTGTCTTAATCTGGAAGATAGAAGATATGAGTCATCTTATACATTCTATGTACCTTGCTATTTAAGATATAGATGGATTCAAGAATCAAATCCTTTCAAGACATGGATGGAAATAGTATTACTAAAAATCCAAATACCATCCACTGAAATTCTTCTTTCTTTCGAATTTGATTTTACCCACAAAATAGTGATTGTGTGAGATGTAATTCCTTGATATTGCTTTTATCTGATTTTATCTCAGGTCAGTAAATTATGCATCTATCGTGGCAGTGCAGCTAATTACGGTGGCATCACACATGGTAGTGCATTCTCTTTATTCACTTCTTTTTTTCCTTTTTACCTTTTTCCATACCCTCACCATATACATATACATGAGTGACTTCTTTTGAGTTCTGAAGTTCTTTTATTTCTTCGTAAAGGCTGGGCTGGGACTTCCTGATACTGATGCTTGGCACATGATTGAAACAATAGCAGAGAAGAACAACATTGGATATAAGCAGTTTGTAAGTTACATTTCTTTTGGAGGCTGGGTTACATTTGAATTTTAAATTTTCTGATATATGTGGCATACTGATTTCCCTTTCCCCGTAGCTTATGTGTGTTTGTGATGAGGTATTTATCATGGCCGGACACCTTTATGTACTTGGGATTTCTTGTATAGTGTGATTTTATCTTTGTTGTTTAACTCAATTCTATAGGAATTAAGATGTTTCTGCAGGAAGAATGGATGTGGTGTAGGGAATGTTTGGAGATGCAACATAATGCATTTTATTTTAGTCAAAGATTGAAATGTAGGATGCTGATTGTTAGAATTATGGTTAAATAATTAAATACATCATTTTCTAATAGCTTAACTTTTTGGACATTTGGTAATATATCATGGTATCAAAGTAGGAGGTCCTAAGTTCAATCCTTATCTCCGCACTACCTCCCATTTAAAATGTTAAAATCCAACATGTTGGGCCCCCATTATGAAGAGGGAGTTTAGGCTCACAAGTAAGGGAGAGTGTCAGAATTATGGTTAAATGATTAAATTTAATTTCCTAATAGCTCAAGCTTTTGAGGCATTTGGTAATTTATCACTTATATTCTCATTCTTTATAATAAGAACAAAGAGAAGGTGCTGACCTGAATTGTAGAAGTGATTACTAATGTTTTTAGATCCCTGGCATATGCTTATAGAGAAGAAGATTGGTGGAAATCATTTATGAATAATTTTCCAATTCTTTTCCTGAAAATGTTTCCATCTTCCATGGAACTAGATTAGATTTTGTAATCCAATGATTTACTTCATGGACAAAGAAACTTTACCTGGAAGGAGGAAACTTTACACATGGAAGGAGGAAACTTTACCTGGTCTAATTCTAGGGAAGGAGGAAACTTTAGTTTGATTGATATCCCCCTGGAAGGAGTAAACTTTACCTAGTCTCATTCTAGGGAAGTTGAGTCGAAGGAACAATTGGATAGATTTTGTTCACTGCAGATTGGGAGGCTAAGGTGGTGTTTGGATTGCTCATAACCCATATCTCAAAACTCATATCTCAAAACCCATAACTCAAACTCATAACTTATAACTCATATCTCTAATCCCACAATAACTCAAATCTCTCTACAATTTGTGTTTGGTTCCAAAATGGAGTTATATCTCTCACTCTTTAACTCTAATTTTTGGCAAAATGGTGTGGGGATTGTACTCTCCAAGAGGCCTTTCCGGAGCTTTATTGTCTTAGTAGGTCCAAGGACTCCTCAGTGGCTGAAGTTATGGGTTGGTCTGCTGGGAGGTTTCACTGGAATGTGCTATTTCGTCGTCCTCCACAAGATTGGGAAGAAGAAGCCTTTGATCGGTTTATGGGGCTAGTCTACTCCTCGTCAGTGAGAGGGTTTGGACCAGATAAGGTTTGTTGGAAGTCTGCAAGGAATACAGGATTTGAGGTTAGAGATTATTACAGTTCCTTCTATCCTCATAATCTTGTTTCCTTTCCATGGAAAATGATATGGCAATCGAAGGCTCCTCCAAGGGTAGCCTTCTTTTCTTGGTCTGCTTCCTTAGGTAAGATCTTAACAACAGGCAACCTTCGTAAAAGACGAGTGATTGTGCTTGACTGGTGCTTTATGTGTAAGAGGTGTGGGGAGTCGGTGGATCATCTTCCACTTCATTGCACCATAGCTTGGGAGTTGTGGTCTTTGGTTTTCTGCTTGTTTGGTATTCAATGGGTTATGCCTCGTACTGTTCTTGAGGTGTTTGAGGCTTGGCAAGGAAAGTTTGCGCGACATCGTCACATTGATGTTTGGAAGTTGGTACCTCACTGTTTGATTTGGTGCATTTGGCGAGAGAGGAATGCTAGAAGTTTTGAGGGTTGCGAACGCTCTTTGTTGGAGATTAAGTCTTTTTTCTTACACACTCTTCGAATGGAGTGTGGTTTTTTCTCATTTTTCCTGTTCTTCCTTTTCTATTTTTCTTGACCGTTGTTCTCTTGTTTCATGATTTCTGCATCCATAGTACATCCCCAATGTACTCAGTTTGGCAATTCCTTTATTATTATTAATAATACTCTTACGTTATTTATAAAAAAAATTTGGCAAAATGGTGGAGCCCACCCACTAGTATTGCACAGAATGGTAACATGGCTACCCATCACAAAACCCACAAAGAGACCGAAAGCCACAAACAGAATGGTAACATCTCACTCTTTCAATTCATTTTTCTGTTCTGCCATGCTCATCACAAAACCCAGAAAGAGACCGAACCCCATAAGTCAAAAATCCCATCCCACGTTGCCAACAATACCATCATCATCCAAACCCAGCAAGCAATTCACCAAAGACGGGTCTGAAAACCCTTTGTTAAGCAAACTCGACCCATTCAATGCGATAAAAAACCAGTCCTCAGCCATGGTATGGGTTTGTGCTTGTGGGTTTGTGTTTGTGTTTGATCGGTGAACATGGTGGAGTGGGTTTGAAGAAGAAAGAAAAAGAAAAAGAAAAAGAAAAAGAAAGAAGAAAAGAGAGAGAAAAAACCAGCAAGAAAAAGAGGAAAAAAAACTGTTGGCGGTGGAGTGGGTGTGAAGAAGAAAGAAAGAAGAAAAAAAAGGGCCGTTGGTGGTTGAGTTGTCTGAAGAAGAAAGAAGGAAAAAAAGGAAGAAGCAAAGTGGTATGAATGACTTGACAGGGACAAGTCAGAAAAATGGGTCCCACAATTTGATTTTTTTACAACTTTGCCAATATAACTCATATTCCATAACTTGAAAACACAAAAAAATTGTTTTCAATTTTCATCACTCAAACCCAATTTTTTGAGTTTTGAGTGATGGAAGAAAATTTTCCCAAACAAACTTTTTTTTGTGGGTCCCACATTTTTTGGATTATAGGTGATGGAAACTGAGTTATATAACTCAGTTTCCACCAAATCCAAACAACCCTTAAGTTTCCTACTGTGTGTTAGAAAAGAACGTCTAGGCTTTTATCAGGCCACTTTCCGATTGTCATAAAGGGTGGATCCTTCTAGCATAGGGGTAGGAGGCCATTTATATTTGAGAACATGTGGCTTAAGGATGAAGGCTTTGTGGAAAGGGTGCATTCTTGGTGGGATTCTTATTATTTTCAAGGTGCCCCGAGTTTTGTGTTGGCAAATAAATTGAAGATGTTGAAAAATGGAATGTGGAGGTGTTTGGAAATGTTGAAGAACGAGGAAAACAGTTGTGGAAGGATCTTAGTAAGTTTGAAACTATTGAGGAGAGTCATGATTTAACGGAGGAGAAGCTTGACTTGGAGAGAATTCAGGGGGAGCTTGAAAAAACTTCTCTTTGGGAAGAAATATGTTGGAGGCAAAAATTTAGAGTACTTTGTATTAGAGAAGGAGATAGGAATTCTAAATTCTTCAATTGTATAGCCAATTCCCACAGAAGGTTTAACTCCATAGATTGGCTTATGGTGGATGGAGAGTTGTCATCAGATCCGGAGGTCATAGTAGAGTGTATTTCTTGCTTCTATAGGTAGCTTTATTCTGAAGATGTGGTTAATAGACCTATCCTTGATGACGTGGAATTCTCTAGGATTTTTGAGGAGGATGCTATTGGTTAGATAGGCCATTTGATGAGGATGAGGTGTATAGGGTGATCCTTGGTTTTTACGGCGATAAGACTCCTGGCTTGGATTGATTTTCCATGGCTTTTTTTTTTCAGTCTTGTTGGAGTGTGTTGAAAAAGGAAATTACAAAAGTTTTTCAGGACTTTCATACTCAAATTGTATTTGAGAAGAGTATTAACACTGCATTTCTTATCCTTATTCCTATAAAGGTAGATGCTATGGAGATCAAGGATTTCAGGCCAATTAGTTTAGTTGTTGGGATATACAAGATTATTTCAAAGGTGATGGCTAATTGGTTTCGAAGGGTGGCACATGGGCTTATTTCAGATTCTCATAATGCATTTGTTAAAGGTAGACACATTTTGGACTTTGTGTTAATTTTTTTTAATGTATTGATAGTAGATTGAAGATAGGGATTCCAGGGGTGTTGTGTAAGTTGGATATGAAGAAGGCGTATGATCATGTGAATTGAGGCTTTCTAATTTATATGTTGTAGCGTTGTGGATTTTTAGAATAGTGGAGGAAATGGATTTTGTGTTTCATTTCTACTGATAAATTTTCCATTTTGATTAATGGGAGTCCTTTGTATTTTTTTGGAAGCTCTAGGGGGATTAGGCAAGAGGATCCTCTATCTCTGTTGCTCTTTGATAGTGTTATGGAGGCTTTGAGCTGTATGTTGGATATGGTTGTAGCTGCTGGACAGTTTTCGAGTTTCTCTGTAGGTTCTACACCTAGTACTTCGATGATGGTGTCTCATCTTTTATTTGCGCATAACACCCTTATTTTTTGTAATGCTGGCCCTAATCAATTGGTTACTTTGAGAGGGATTCTGAATAGATTTGAGGAGGTTTCAAGGTTAAGAATTAATTTGGGGAAATCAGAGTTGGTGCCCGTTGGTGAGGTACCTAATCTGGATGTGTTGGTGGGGCTGTTGGGTTGTAGGCATTCTTCCTTTCCTTTGAAATATTTGGGACTTCCTTTGGGAGCTAAATTCAAAGAGTCATCAATCTAGAATCCAATATAAGAACAGATGGAATGAAGACTAGCAGGGTGGAAGAGGCTTTATTTATCTAAAGGGGGGAAGGTAACTCTTATTAAAAGTACTCTTTCCTGCTTACCTACTTATCTCCTCTCTATTCTTCCTATACCTGGGAAGGTTGCTAATTGCATGGAGAAATTATAGAGAGATTTTCTTTGGAGTGGCGTTAGTGGTGATTCTAAGTTACACCTGGTGAAATGGGCTAAGTTTGAAAGCCAATGCAAGTTGGAGGGCAAGGCATAAGACGGTTGAGAAGCTTTAACTCTGCCCTGTTGGGCAAGTGGTTTTGGAGATATGGGTTAGAGACAGACGTGTTATGGAGGAGGGTTATAAAGTTGAAATATGGGAATGAATGGGGTGGTTAGTGCACGAAAAAGGTGACAAGTGCGTATGGTTTTAGCCTTTGGAGGTTTATTAGAAGTGGTTGGCTGAACTTCTCTAAACTCCTATAGTTTGATGTAGAGGATGTTACTAGAGTGAAGTTTTGGAAGCATGTGTGGTGTGGAGATTGTATCCTTAAAGAGGCTTTTCTAGATCTTTACTGCCTTAGTAGGGCAAGGGATTCTTCAGTGGCGGAGGTTTTGTGTTGGACTAGTGGGAGAATTCTTTGGAATTTTCAATTTCATCATTCGTTGCAGGATTGGGAGGAAGTCTCTTTTGATCGATTTATGGCAATTGGAAGCCAACAAGGAGTAGAGGTTTTGAGATCAGAAGTTTCCTATCTTTCTTTCTACCCCCCTACTATCTCCTTCCCTTGGAGGTTGGTGTGGCAATCGAAGGTCCTTCCAAGGGTAGGTTTCTTTTAGTGGTTAGCCTATTTAGGTAAGATTCTTACAACTGATAATCTTCGCAAAATGAGTATTATTGTTCTTGACTAGTGCTATATGTATAAGAGGTGTGGGATGTCAGTGGATCATCTTCTACTTCATTGCCCCATAGCTTTTGAGTCGTGGTCTTCGGTGTTTTGTTTGTTTGGACTCCATTGGGCTATGCCACTTAAGGTACTTGAGGTGTTTGAGTCTTGGCAAGGTAAATTCGGACGACATCGCAATATAGTTTTTTGGAGACTTGTGCCGCATTGCTTGATGTAGTGTATTTGGAGAGAAAAGTATGTTAGATGCTTTGAGGGATGTGAGCGCTCCTTACTAGAGATCAAGTCTTTCTTCTTGCATACTCTCCTTGTTTGGAGTGTGGCTTTGTCGCATAGTTCTTGTTTTTCTCTTCCTGCTTTACTTGATCATTGTAATTTTGGTTCTTGCTTTTTGCCCCCACAGTACATCGCAATGTACATGGGTTGGCTATTTTTTTCTTAATAAAATTTTTTCATTACCTATGAAAAAAAAAATTATTTTGCAGTCTTTATGTACTTATTTTTGTCATGCCCCAAACCCGGCAAAGGCCTAGTGCATGAGAAATCCACAACATAAAACCACCTATAATATTTTTTTCTTTGACAATTCCTTTCATTGATTCCCAAACATCAAGTGTATAACATTGATCAACAAGGTTTGTAAATTAAACTCCCCATATGCTCCCAAAGTAAGTCAGAGCTCTATAAATAATTACACGGACCACTGGTCACAAAAGAATGGAGGTCTGAATAATAATTATATATCAATAACTTGCCCAATGGGGATAAATGTCATCAACATTGTTTGATACAAAATAAATGAGTCAAGTCTCCTCTATGCAAATTGTAGCTGCCAATGAAAATTCTTGGGTCCCACCTCAAAAGGCCAGCCTCCAATTGTAGTTGCCTAATTATTGCTAGTCGCAAAACCTGCTTCAAAAAGAACGGAATGAGACAAAGCCCAGTTAGTAGCATAATTAATTGGTGGGGAATATGCAAGTTTCATAATGATGATTGTATTACAAAATATGTTATAATTTGGGAATTTCCATTTGAATTCTGCAAAATCCTTTTCAGTAATAATATGACAAGAATGATTGAAATAGTGCAACACAAAGTTTCTCAAAATAACCACCATGAAACTACATAAAACTACTTAATATCACTGTGAATTATAACAATGCCCAATATCATTTCAAAACTAGAAAGCCTCACCCAATGCCACATGATGAGTCATCACAAAAACGTCGTCACAAAGGCAATGTCACGCAACAAGGGAAAAACAACATAAAGAGCTCACAGATTACATGTACTCAAAATACATAGTTTATTTCCAATTAGTTTCATAAAATCTTTAAATGCCCAAGATATCCATAAAGTTCTTGAAGTCTTCAAAATCATTCCTTGTCAAAAGTGTTTGCATTAATTTCCCAAATAACACAAGTCAAGATAAGCATCATTAGAATTTCCAAATAATACCATAAATTCATAAAATCCATCATCAAAGAATTAAATCAAAGATGCTGATATGTGAGTTCCAGTTAGCTCAACTGGTAAGTCTTTGATGGTTGTATAAAAGATCTGGAGTTTAATTCCCGTCAACACCAAAACTAATTGATGTCTTAGTCTGATGATAAAGAGCTATCATCAGAAGCGGACGCTATAGGATAAAACTCTCTTAAAAAAAAAATGCTCATATTATTTTCTATGCCAACAATTCAAACATTTCCCCATATGCAATATCAAATATGATGCACTTTTCATATATATATATATATATATATATATATTAAGGGTTACAGAATGACACTTTTTAGGAAAATATAGTTCCACAATCAATTTTCCAAAAATGTGTTTAACCCCAAAACAACATTTGATGCAATATGATAAGATCCTATTAAGAAGCTACTTACCTTGCAACTTGCAAAAAGCCTAATTTCCAAAGCTCCAAAGGTGGTTAGCTAGAACCTAAAGAATGCCAAGCAAACCTACCAAAATACATATGAAGCTTGAAATTGCATCTACCTGTGAAATAGAAAATTGCTAAACAAGTGACTAATTTAGACAAACTTAAATATTTAGAATTTGGGTGTCATCCTACCCACCTCATTTTAAGACAACACTCTTATTGGCATGGATAAATCGGCTATACCCAAACTCTTCCAAAAATCCTCAGTAGACATCATTCTACCCAGTTAGCTATAAGTCTTCCATCAAGTTGGCAAGGCCCAGCTTAAAAAAATCCCATCAAAATGAGTCTAAAGTCATTAGGTCCAGACGATAATTTAAGTTGAAAAGATTAAAGCCCCTAAAGTTAATTCTCCCACATTCATAGAGTTCCCTTTACTCATGCTCAAAGATCTTAATCTAACATGTATTTGACTTACAAAGTCACTAAACAATATATTTGCTAGTCATAAATTCCAACTTATAATTATAAGCCATTCAAAGCCTTTCCTATTTGTTTTTGTTTAAATTCCTTTTTGGCCTCAAGATCCTAAACTTTATAAGTTGTTTCCACAACATTTTCAAGAAAGACTCATGAAACAAGATATATCACAATATCCACCAAGACAATAACCAATCTAAACCCTTAACTGGCTCCAAATAAACTCAATAGCAATGAAAAATTAGATTTACCAACTATTTCATATTAGAAACCCAAAACCCCCAAATTTTAGCTAAGCAGAAACCTCAAATGGCCACCATTTGCATAAAAACCATAAACCATTACTCAAACAAGTCCACTAAGTCAAAAAATCATATACTTACACGAATATCACTCAAAAAGCTTAGATTAGAAGGAAGTCTAGCAATAACATGAAAATCTACCAAAAGTTAAGAGTTTTACCTTAAAATTTTGAGATGAAACAGCCCAAGAAGTTCCAATGGATTTTTCTAGTGCATCCCACCAGAAAAATGATGGTGGAGGTGGTGGTGGAGTGGTGCACCGGTGGGAGTGTGAGAGAGGTTGAGGGGTGTGTGCATTTTATTTGTTTGTGTGAAAGAAAAGAAAAGAGAGAGGGAGCCTATGGCCAGCCAAGAGGGGGGGTGGAGAGATATTGAATTTGAGTGGTTGAGGGGAGTGGGGTAGGTTGGGATCTTCTAAAAAATCTGTTACTCTTGTTTTGGTTAATGCATTGTCTAATGATGCTTCCCTTTTCTGCAATCCAATGTTAGTCTTAATGATTTTTTTTTTTTCACTAGTTCTTGGGTTGATGGTCATTAAATCTAATTCATAAGGATTTATTAATTTTTCTCACATTTTCATCTCATTGGTTATTTTGTGTTGAGCTGCAAGGTTAATATTTGTTTTTCCGCTTTCATTTCATCTCATTGTTTATTTTGTGTTTTGATTTTTTCTTCCCCTTTCTTGTTGATTTTATTTAACCGAAGTTTTGCTCTGAGTATGGTTACTGTTGCTAAAAGTTTTCTATCACCTGTTTGTTGCAGATAAAACTCAGAGGATTCTTATCACATATTCAGCAACTCCGTGTTGGTTACTGGGGAGTCACTTCTATTAAGGCCCAATCCATGTTGTCTCCTGGATTGCCATCCCCACGTTCAAAAGATGCCACAGATGAGTATCAGCAGCCTGCCGAGGCTTCTGGTGTTGGAAGGAACTGGGTTCAGAGCATGTTCAGCAGGGATACAGCAACCAGATCAAACTCTTTTAGTCCTGTTCGTAAATGGGCTTCTGACGGCGGCAGTTCAGGTAGCCCTTTTATTACATTACATACATGTATTATTATTTGTTGTTTTCAGTTAATCTAATACCATATCAACGTGGTTTGCTGTCTCCTGAGTTCAGCCACAAATGAGAATGGGACTCCTCGCAAACAAGATGTATCTGCTGCTGGTCAGAAAAAAATTCAAACCAATGTTCGCGTACTTAGGGGTCATAGCGGTGCCATTACTGCTCTACATTGTGTGACAAGAAGAGAAGTTTGGGATTTGGTGGGTGACCGTGAAGATGCAGGCTTCTTTATCAGTGGAAGCACAGACTGCTGTGTAAGTGTACATATTTAGGTGTTTTCTTCTATCTTACAGTTTCTTCACTCAAGTGGCTTTGTATTATGTTGTGAAGGTTTTAAAGATGCAATGTATATTCTTTTTCTACAATCATGCAGGTTAAGATCTGGGATCCTAGTCTTCGTGGTTCTGAACTGCGGGCAACTCTGAAAGGACACACCAGGTTTTCTTTTCCCTTTTTCTTTTTTGGTGGATTTATTGAAGCCAATCTGCAGTACTCCCTTTGTCTCTTTGATTCACCTTAAATTAATGTCTTTCCTTTCTTGCTTCATATGAAGGACTGTCCGTGCAATAAGTTCTGATCGAGGAAAGGTGGTATCAGGATCAGATGATCAGTCTGTTTTAGTATGGGACAAGCAAACAACTCAGCTTCTAGAAGAGCTAAAAGGCCATGATGGACAGGTTTGTGTGCTCAACACATCTTTTCTTTGATAAATGACTGGTTATGGAACCAGAAAGGTGTGTGCAGAGAGTATAAGTGGAAGAACAACCAATGCAATGTAACAGTAATAGAGTTGTACTTGGTGTAACTTGAATCTGACCCATACATGTGTATAAACATATGATAACATCTTATATGCAAAATTGCTAGCTTCTTTTGCTTCCTTTTCTTTCCTCTAAGCAATGAAGACATTATGGAGAGCAGTAGTGACGATATATGTAGTTGATGATTGTAACTGAATTAATGTGTATGTCTGTCTTTGTAGGTCAGCTGTGTGCGCATGCTGTCTGGCGAACGTGTCCTCACTGCAGCCCATGATGGTGCTGTAAAGATGTGGGATGTTAGAACCGATATGTGTGTGGCAACAGTAGGTCGCTGTTCTAGTGCAGTTCTATGCATGGAGTATGATGACTCAACAGGAATCCTTGCTGCTGCTGGCAGAGATGCGTATGTTTATTGAAAGTCACAATTATTATCAAATTTGGATATTCATATCTGGCTTGTTACCTGAAAGCCAACTTGGTAATACTTGCGTTACAGAGTTGCCAATATTTGGGACATCCGTGCAGGTAGGCAGATGCACAAGCTGTTAGGGCATACAAAATGGATTCGGTGAGAGAAAGGATCATATAATATTTTTTGTTGTTGCTTTTATATTTCTTTAGGGATGGGTTTAAAGACTCCATGATTTGTGTGTAAAATATGCAGGTCAATTAGAATGGTTGAAGATACTTTAATTACTGGTAGTGATGATTGGACAGCAAGAACATGGTCTGTTTCACGGGGAACTTGTGATGCTGTTTTGGCATGCCATGCTGGTCCGATATTATGTGTTGAGTATTCCCCATTGGACAAAGGAATAATAACAGGTTGAACCTCATCACCCATTCTGTATGCTGTGTTCTTTCCATGTCTTCCTTGGTTACTCCAAAAATTTTAGGGTAGCAATGCTTTTGTGAATTTAAATATGATGTCCTTTTTCAGGTTCAACTGATGGACTGTTGCGGTTTTGGGAAAATGAGGAGGGTAAGAGCATTGATGATCTATTTATTAGTGAAAATTCTTTCTTTCCATTCCTTGGATTTTCAGCTTCTTTTAGTGCTCAACTTTATCTAAACAGATGCGTGACACTGTTCATTATAGTACTTTTTTAGTGCTTACTATCCCTAGCCAAGATTTGAATCTACATACCAAATGAACAGTATCATGCATCACAAGATGAGGGTAAGAGCCAAGATTTAGATGTTTCTTCTTTCATTAAGATTAACTTTGCAATGTGTGCAGGTGGTATAAGGTGCATGAAGAATGTTACCATTCATAATGCTGCTATATTATCTATCAGTGCTGGGGAACACTGGTTAGGTATTGGAGCAGCTGATAATTCCATGTCTCTCTTTCAACGGCCTCAAGAGAGACTTGGTGGCTTCTCTAGCACAGGTTCAAAAATGGCTGGTTGGCAGCTCTATCGAACACCACCAAGGACGGTTGCCGTGGTATGTGTTACATGTCTTTACTTTCTGCTTGTATTATGGCTATTTGATCCTTCATTCAGGGGTGGAGCCACACTGAAGTTGTCATAATATTTTGAGATTTCATTACTCACAAATTTTAGTATTTCAAAGTTTCAAAAAGATATTTTTATCAAGAAATGGATGAATTTGTGTTGTTTTATGTACACAATCAATAAATGTGAAGCTTCTTTTATCTACTAAAAAATGCTTAAAGACAACTGAATATAGCATATATGTTTTATTAGAGTACATCTAGCGATGCATGATACTGTTCATGTGGTATGTAGATTCAAATCTTGGCTCTGCCCTTATCCAAAATTGTGTTTTATGCTGTTGTGATCGTACATAGCTTATCTCATCTTTCTCAGCCATTCTGTTAGACTCTCCCCCCACCCTTTTTTATGCTTAGATTGTCTTCTTCTTCTTCTTCTACTTCTTCTTCATGGGTGGGATAAGATTTGGCCCTGAGTGGAGGGGGAAGGGGAATTCATGTTTGGATTGTCCTTGTAAATTCAAGTTTTCCTTTATTCCCTATGTGTATAAGACTATGTAATATATGTGTGCAAGTTAACATTTGAGAAACTTATTAAACCTAGAGCACATATTTATCTCAGGAAGTTCATTATTTCTGGCTGGGATCATATTGCTCCAATTACAAATTTTTGTTTTTTATTTTATTATTGTTATTTGTGTTTTTATCTTATTCATTTGGTTGTGTATATGCTGCGAACCCGACAACTCAAACCCTCACACCCCCCCCCAAAAAAAAAAAAAACTGGTGGTGGTTATTCATCTAGTTGTTGAGAATTAACTCAATTAGAACAAAAATCAAACTAACATAAATGGAGCTTGCTTGATGACAAGTCATTTTGTAAGCTTTTTGCTAAATAAAGCATAGAGCGAGAATATGCATGGGCATAAACAAGGGATGCAGATTTAATATGATCATAGCGATTGGTTTCTCGTAATACATGGTTTATGCATGACACAAAAGATACAAATGCTAAAATCAAACCAACAAATGTCACAACTTGAAATCTTACAATGTGTGATGCCTTACATACAGATTCATGGTTACTTGATTCACTGTTTGACTTTGGCCTCTTCTGTGGTATCCAGGTAAGATGTGTAGCTTCAGACCTTGAGAGGAAAAGGATATGCAGTGGTGGTCGTAATGGACTTCTTAGACTATGGGAAGCCACTATCAACATCTAAGTTTTTATTGTATTTTATGTACATTTTCTGCGATGTAGTTCAAAAGGTCAAGGGGTAAGGGTTGCGATGGCGATTGTCTATTTTTTGCCTGGTGTTTCTGTGTAACATGTAAGATGGCTAAATCCTAATTTTGTTTGCTGGCTGTGCTTTCACCCTAAAGTTTTTATTTGTTTGGCTCATCGATGTATACAAGTTTTTTTTGAGAATCATGTATACAAGTGTTTGTATTGTAATATATAAACTTCCAGTAGTGAAATAAAATTTGATGTAGTAGAGTGTATCATTTAATAAGAGATTGTCTTCAATTTTTTTTTATACTTCCATGGCTTGAATGGACGATTCACTTAATACAGGTAACTTAAACATGATAAGTGGTTCAGTACAAGTCAAAAGTGAGGGTAGCAACGTAGTGGTTTATGGCTATTGGTGGATTTATTTCTAGTTAGCCCCCATTAAGCTATTGTCCTTTAAAAATAAATAAACAAATCCTGTGAAGCTAAGTGGAGGTGTTGCTGCTAGCTATATAGAGGATTAAGGACCTGTTGGAATTTTGTTGTAAGAAATAGAGAAAAAACAAGTACGAGTTATGACTTATAATTTAAATAAAGATGCCGAGATTGTTTATTTTTGTTCTTATTTAGTGCCTAAACATTTATTAAAGATAAGTAAAAAATATCAAATATTTTTTGTCCATATCAGGACAATATAACAAAATAAATATATGTTTTGTGGTACATTATAAAATACTCCATATTTTAAAATTTTTTATAGTGATTTCTTATACTATTATATATAACTAGAAGGTTGCCCGCGCGTTGCGCAGATAATGCTGTAAGCTTTTATGTAAAATGGTTTTTGAAATTTTTGTACATATATTATAACATAAATAATGTATATTTTCATTGCTAAAATCACCTACAATTATAGTAGAAATTTCAGAGCATGTAGGCATATTTTGTTGTCTACTATCAGTTGATCGTAAACCAATTAATTGCAAGTATACATTATGCATATCAAACTCCTTGAACCTATCCCTTGTCATACGAAATGTCTAACTAAGGCGTTGACCCTATGAAGCATCTTCAGTTGATCGTAAACCAATTAATTGCAAGCATACATTATGCATATCAAACTCCTTGAACCTGTCCCTTGTCATACGAAATGTCTAACTAAGGCATTGACCCTAAGAAGCATCTTCAATAATATTTTAACTATAGCAGTGCTAAGTTTGCATAGTGATTCATGTCTAGGCAAAGCAACGAACGCACTTTGATATTGTCAAGGCTCTTGCGGACAGTCGTACATGATACTTGACCAATAAATAAATAAAGCAAGTAGTTTCAATGATGGTTGAGGTAGACATGATTCAACATATTTAACAATTTTTTAACTACCGCACACCCTTGATGCGATGCTCACTCCACAAGTATAAGTACTTATGGGGTGTGGGAGGCAAGGGTCGGAATTCAAGTCTCTAGGAGGGACCTTCACACACATATACACTTAGATTGGACTAGAATAGAAATTCTATCTTCTATAAAAAATAAATAAATAAATAAAACAATTTTTTAACAGAGGTGTACCAGTATAATATATTTAACAATTTTTTAATACCATTTTGAGTTTATATAGATTCTAGGCTAACCTTCAAATAATGGAGACACCACATAATTTTTTTCTGCCCACTTAGTTCTTAATTCGTACCTTTGGGGTTCTATTGTTTCTTTCTTTGTTCTTATTTTTAACAATTGAGTTTCTATCATTTAGTAGGACATAGAATATGTGTAGATTGTGGTGATTATTTTAAAAATTTGCTACCAAATAATACTTAACCCCTCAATAGGTAAAAGAAAATTATTCACTTAAAAATAATAACTTCTTTCTTACCCGTAGCTAATTTAATTTGTTTCACTTATATCAATTATATAGGCGGCTACATCATACAACTAAATAAAAATTATAAATTTTCTGTCAAGCATTTTATCAAATACTATGGATTCAAAATAAAATATATGATTACTCTTGGGCTCTTTGCACTTTGAATCCCACAAAAGTTTTGCCTCCATTGGCACTTTGAATGTGACCCAATCCATAGAGATACATGTATTTGTGCTCCGACTACATGTGGCTTGGAGGAGCTTGATTTATTGATTAAGCTTCTTCCTCATTGATCTTTCTACCTGCCCAACAAAACCAAATTAGTTACTCAACCTGCCTTTGCCTTAGGGTCTAAATATTACCCAATTCAACTAATTTTCTTAATCACATCCTCATGTAATATATTTAAATCACTCACCAAAAGCCAAATCATAAATTACAAAAACAATGTGGCTCAGTAAAAATCTCAACCAGTAAACAGTTCAAATTAAAAGAAACAAACCACCATCTAGTTCGATTATCAAAAACCCATTACCAAACAACAACAAAGAATGAACAAATTGAGTATTAGTATTTTGTACGTCTTAGATACTGACGAAGGGTTTGATAAATTAGGGGCTGGTGGCATTTTCTCCTTGTGTTTAGTGACTTTAGTCCCCGGCCAAAACATGGTAAAGTTGAAGCTTCAATCTACCCGAGTCTATCTTCCCTTAAACATTGCAAACCGCAAAATTAGTATCCCAAATAAAATTTTGAAAAAAAAAATTGAAAGAAAGAAACAAAGAGAGAGAGAGAGAGAGAGAGTTGGCAATATGTATTTATTTATAGACACTAAGAAAGGAGCTTTTGTCCATGAACTCAAAGAGAAATCATTGATCCATCAATATATAATTTTCAAAAGAAATAGGTACAATAGTGTGCATTTAAATGAAAGGGGAAGTGAAAGAGTTTTTTGTTTGTGTTTTTGCTAGAAGAAGTGAAGAGTTAAGACTTAAGAGACGTAGAAAGAACTAAAGAGTTAAGAAAGAGAATGAATGAAATTTAAAAAATTTAAGATGAGTTTGATCTCAACAGAAATTACTTGGAAAGTATAATATTATTGTAAAGGTGTAATAGTGCAAAACTTGGTCTCACTTTGCCAGGTGCTTATCCATAATGTGCATTTAAATTTGAACCGGGAAGTGAAAGTTTTTTTTTTTTTTGTCCAGAAGAAGTGAATAGTCTTTTTTTTTTTTTTATGGAAAGAAGTGAAGAGTTAGGAGAGAGGAAGAAGTGAATTGATTTTTGATGAAGCAATAAGTGCTAAACATAAAAGCTGCATTGTTTTAATTTTTGAAGTTGGAAAACATCATTTCATAATAAGAGGATTGCAAAGAACTCATATAGAGCGCCACATGACAGAACCTCATGCACTCTTGCATGAGGTCTCTGCTTTTATATATATATTGATATGAGAATAGTATATACAATGAAAAAAAAAAAAAAAAGCTATTTTACCAACCAAAAAAAAAAGGCTTAATTTTCATATTTTTATTTCGTTTGGTCCCAAAGATATTCCTAACGTTGTCACTACATTAATTTATATATATACATATATATATATATATATATATATATATATATATATATAAATTTATATGTTTTCTAGAAAAATAGTCAGTGATCAAATTATATCTTCCTTTAATATGCTTGACTTGGAAGGACCACTGTGAAAACCTTTGACCATTTGAGCAACTAAGGATGATGGAGTATTTTTCTTTTGAACTGAAGCATTTTTGGAAAGGACATGTCCGTTTCTACTAGAAAATTATGCCAAAGGAGATGAAATTGGAACTTTTCAATTCTATGCTTTACTGAAAGTATTTCTTTGAACATGGAATGATAATGAAGTTTTGAGGCCTTGAGTGCATTACTTTTATATCCACAAATGTTCTTCTTCCATCATTTTCTTCAAAAAAGGTTGTTGCCCAGTATTCATCACTTGCATCTGTCTGTAGTATTCGTTTGCTTGGTTCTGGAATTTGCAATGGAGGAAGCTTTTCTGCTAATTTTTTCAATTGCTAGACTGCTTCCATGTGGAGTGAATTCCATTTTGGGGGGTTCTTTTTCAAAAGTTGAGCTAGACAATTTCTGTACTTTGAAATCTTTGGTATAAAATCAAACATATAATTAACAATTTGAAGAAACTATTGTATCTGTTTGGCACCAAAAAGCTTATCTAAAAATTCTTTGAGAGGTAGCAATATGTGGTTGTAAAGTATACTTTTCATCTGAGATAGTCATTCCCAAAAACTCTATTGGTGTTTGCCCAATAACCATTTTTTTTTTCTCTGAGAGCATAATCCCTTGAGATTTCACTAAATTGTAAAATTCAGAGAGTTATTTTTCATGCGAATTTGCATCTTTTAAGAATAGGAGGTATCATCTACATAGATCAATGCATTTGCTAGGAAAGGTTGAAACAAGGTTACCATTGTCTTTTGGAATTGGGATGGAGCATGTGGACCCCTCTTGGTCATGTTGCCAGAAAGCATTCAGGTGGACAGAAACTCTCAACACAGAAATTAAAATCCGAATGAACCATGTCCAAGTACTCCAAAGTCTATCACCAACAATTGTCACGTGTTGACTTTTGGGAGCTACTCAATCCTCTTCTAGCGGGCTACTATTTTTCAATCTATAACTCTTATTATGATAACCATGACCTAGTCTTGGATCTTGATGATAATTGGTACCAAGGAAGAGATGGATGGGACCAATAGTGTTCAACAATTAAAAAAAAAAAAAAAAGGATTTCATTCAGCAGCTTTTATCATTCCCACCTATGTCGGAAGCTTTTATCATTCCCAACAAATCCTACCAAAAACATTATGGTACTCTAAAGGAGATTTGTCCATTAACAAGTCCATACATTCTACTGTATTGTCGGCAAAGAACTATTTATAAAATATGTTTGATTTTAGTTTAAGTTTCAGGTTTTATATATAGCAGGTCAGTGTATGAAGGAATGATATAGAGCCTTACTCATCACCCCTCACTCAATTTTCATCACTTATCACTCTATAATTCATCACTTATCACTGAAAATACCACAACTTCCTAAGGTGACATGTTTGGCACTTGTTTCTAATTTTGATAACTCAAAAAATTTTACTTTTTGTATGACCCATAAATTGACTTAGTGCAGCTTTTACTTCTTATTTCTTTTTTTCTTTTAACCCCAATACTCAAACTCACTGAACCCAGTGAAAAAAAAAAAAAAAAAAACCAAACCAAACCAAACCAAACCAAACCAAACCTAGAAACCCAAATTGAAAAGGAAAGAAGAAAAAAGAAATTTAGCCCTAGAAACAAAAACTAAAAACAAATCCAAACAACCGCGAGATTCATCAATTTTAAGTTATGAGTGATAAAAATAAAGTGATGGGATGATAAAAAAAACACTAAATCCAAACAAATCAAATCCCTCACATTAACCGGACCCTACTCGTAAAGCCTATACCTTCTGATTTACTAATAATAATTGACACTCTCTGCTGTCTAGGGCACTCTGCCCCACACAGAAGACACTCTGTTACGTCTCTTTCGACTCTGTTTTCCCCCATAAAGTACATTTACGACTCTGTTTTTCCCTCATAAAGTACATTGAAAGCGTTGTCATTTGTCAAACAGCCTGACTTTCCGTCTTCAGCTTTTTGTATCACTCAAGTTTTCTGTTCATAGCCTCTATCTACTGTGCATTTCTCTTCTTCTCCAAGTACCGACAAAAACCCACCTGTACTAATCAATAGAAATGACTGTTCTTCCCTGTTTCCATTCCATTTCTTGCTGAATTTGTCAAAGTTTTCAAGTTTCCCATCTGGGTTTTGGACTTACTCAATTGGGTAATACATGGTTGTTTCAAAGTCAGCTTCTTTTTAGCATTGTTGCTCTTCTTCCATTCCATCACTTGCTGAAATCTTTGTCTGGGTGTATTCTATTTTGGTCTCTTAGATTGTAGTTTCTTATTAAATTCTCAGAGTCTTCATCAGGGTCTTCTTGCTTCTTTTTGTTTGTGAGAATTAGTGTGAATATTCTCTTGGTACCTCCAATGGCGGCTTCTGCTGCAGCCCCTCCTCTCTGTACATGGCTTGTGTCTGCCTGCATGACCGTTTCCTATGAGAAAGACCACACTCCAAAGAGACTGAGTCAATGGACAAAGAGAAAGAAGTTCATTTCAAAATGCATTAGTGGTGGTGGTGGTGGTGGTGATGCTGATTTTGTGAGTAATTTGCTTATAAACGGTTCTGGAATTCAAAGTTCTTGTCTCGCATTCGAGAAGTGCAAGGAGTATAACTATTCAGAAGGGCTGTTTACACTTCTAGGATCTCAGACGGCCTGGACTAGAAAGCAAAGGAGCATAAATCGTCCTGCTGCAATCTCTGGTAATTGAACGTGCATGTGCCTTAGACGTGGCAAAACGGAGGTTCAGGTTAGGTTGGAGTCAAAAGTCATGTCATTTTAAGCAAAGTTAAAAATGGTCGGGTTAATAGTAGGGCCACAGGTTAGGCGAGGTCACGTGGGGCCATAATTTTTCACATGAACTTTATATATATATATATATATACATACATCACCTACGTTTTGCGCATGTGATGAGTTTTTTTTTTTGTCTAGTGTTATAATTTTCATTAAAAAAAAATTTGGGATATTTTTTTTTTTTTTGAAAACATAAATTAGTAAGAGAGTGTCATATTTGATGAGCATTTTAAGTATAGTTAAAGATATATTTTTACCGAGTTGTCCTCAAGTTTTTCCTCTATTAAACTTAATTTTTAGAAGTATTTCTAAACCACGTAAAAGTACAGTCCTAAAAGGGGAATCTACTTATAAATAGTATAGATATATTTATTAGTTAGTTGTAGTGGCAATAGCAAAGCTAGTAATTTTTGAGTAATGATAGAAACACAAACGTTTTTACAAAAAGTTTTACAAATTGTTGATGTGGTGAGTGAATATTATTGGTAAATGAAAAAATGATATTAATGATAGGCCTAGATAAAAAGCAGTAAGAAGTTGGTTACATCAATAATTTGTAAAAAGGTTGTAAAATAGTTTGTGGTGTAGTATTACTCATTTTTTTAGGGGGACCAAGTCTTAGAGATACAAACATTTTTACAAATGATTGATGTAATGGGTGGTTATCAGTAAATGAAAAAATAATGTTAATGGTAAGTTTAGATAAAAATTAGTAAAAAGTTGGTCATATCAACGATTTGTAAAAATATTGTAAAATATATTGTAACAATGACATTACTCAAATATTTTTTTAGGGGACCAAGTTATATATATATATATATATATATATATATATATATATATATTTTTTTTTTTTTATTTATATATTTCTTATACATAAAATGTTAGTAATTTTGATTTAAAAAAATGATATTTTCTTATATAAACAAAAATATTTACAACAAATAATCTTTTACATCTTGGCAAATCCAAAACAAAAAAGTAAGTCTTGACTTGTCTGAAAATATACAAGTCAATTTAATAAAAATATATATAATTAAATTATATATGATATACATTAAATACACTTTAATTTAATGTGGTCTATATGATATTATATATAAGAGTAAGTTTAGGGAATAAAAAATACATTAGTCAATTATATAAATGCACATTTTTTAGTAAGAGAAGTGATACATTCATAACATTTTTACAACACTCTCACAACAAATCAAAAATAGTAAGTTTTTATTGGTTTTAATTTAAATCTATAACTTAAATTACTTTTTTACCCACCTGTAACAACCAATAACAGCTTGTCACTTATGATTTGTTGCAAAAGTGTAATGAAAATGTTGTGAACATAGTAATTTTCTTTTAGTAATAATCTAAGGGGGACCATTATTGAAATTTATGTCTAAAATTTGTTTTTTTTTCCAAAAAAACAGAAGGCATGGAGGATTTTTTTTAAATTCAAGGGGTTCATGCCCCCCTAGACCTCCTTCCCTTGCCCCTAGTTAGTTGGTAAGTCATGCAACAAATTATTTGATATAAAATGTATTATTTTGAATTCCTCACTCATATCGAGAGGGAGTTCAGCTCAACAAATTGAAGCTTGTTCAATAATTATAAAATTATACAAATTCCAACATTGCTAAACAAAATATCACAAACACAAAATAGTCTGGTCAACCATTTGAAATCTAATTAAAATGAATACACAAGTTTTACTTTTACACAATATCAACATTCCAAAGCATGAAATAAAATTACAAATACCAGCCCTATAGAATAGCTAATTTGATAAAAAATAAAAATATATATGAAATTTACAATCTTGAAAGTTAATTTTATAATCTAATATCTTGAAAAATAATCTAATTTTTTTTTGTTTAATTTTAGATGAATTGTGGTTGACACTATGTTTCAAATTGGAAATATACATCAAAGTTTGATTTTAGTTACTAATACATGGAATCTTTTATGAATATCATGTCATTGTTAAACAACACACACTCCAATCCATGAAATATCATTTTTTATTATGAAAATCTATTTATTTTGGCTATGACCTATTAAAAAATAGGTCTAAACATCCATAATTTATACTAATTTTATTGATATACTTTAACTTCACTCTTATTTTCACACTTAGGTATTATTTTCATACATGCCTATAATTTCAAATATATGTTTTTAACTCTACTGTAACCAAATTATCTTGGCATGCACTTTATCATTTGATATCTTAAAATCATTACTTATCGCATTATTTAAGTAAGAAAATTGTATCAATTATTCATCTTTCAATTCATTTGTATTCAATTAGATAAAAGTCTCAATTGATTTATATATATTTGAATGGCATTATCCAAAAATGTTTTTTTTAATTGAAGTATTTTTTATAAAAAATATAATAATAATAATAATAATAATAATAATAATAATAATAATTAGTGCACTATATTTGTTAATAGAGTTTGAGTTGTGCATTGTAAAGTCTATAACAAACAAATAAACCAACCATGTATTAATTTATTTATTCTTTTTACCAAAAAAAAAAAAAGAATTTAAAAAAAAACAAGTCTGGCCAAGGGTTAGCCTGGTCGAGTTGGGTTGACCTGCAAAAAAGATGTCGGGTTACAAGTCAACCCATTTTTACTTTGGGTAAAAAAAATAAATAAAAAAAAAGGCTTGGGTTGGGTATTTTCCTTAGGGTTCAAGTCGGGTCTACAGATTTTGCCATGTCTACCCATGTTAATCAAAAGTGATATAATGCTTTTGATAGAATTATGATTAAATGGTTAAATTTACTATTTGCTAACAATTTAATCAACCGTTAATTTAACATGACATCAAAGTATAAGGTCTTGAGTTTAGCCTTTCTCTTGTGTTTGTGGGCACTAGTTTGTGTATGTGTGGAGATGTGCCTCTAGAATTCTTGGAAAGTATATAAATTTCTACCTTCAAGGTATTAACCTTGGAGGGATAAGGAAAACTAACATTTACAAGTTTATTGTTTTGGTTGTGTAGATACTCAAATGTGATGCTTTGTATCTAAAAAAATGCAAAGTTCTGCAATATTGCTACAAAGTTCTGCAATTTAGAGTGCGAATTTGGAATTCTTAATTAGTTTGTAAATTTTAAAGCTCAGCCCACATCTAAGCTACTAGGGTTTCATGCCACTTATTATACATTATAAAAGAGACCATATAGGTTGAAATAAACAAGATAGATAAGTGCTTCCTATTTTGTATCTAGGGTTTCTATATCCAAAGTTCTCTCATATCTTCTATCTTTAGTTAAATTTACTATGAATTAAGTTATTTAGCGTGTATACTTTTATTATTTGATTGGGATTGATAAGGTCAGGTTACCGAGATTTTTTTACTGTGAAACTAGTTTGTTTAATTGATTTTCTTAAGCAATTATATCTTGTGTTATATTTATATTTTGTTGCACATGATATTGAAGATTGTTGAATTAGTCTAAGCTTTCTAATAGATCTAATAATCAAACTCAGCCTGTTTTTGACTGGTCTAAACCCAATTATCAAACGTCAAGATTAGAGATTTTTTTTAACAGTTTCAGGCGAAACTGTGGTTGTGAGACCTGCAGATGGGGTTACAACAGAGAAGAAACAGCTTACAAAGCAGCGGCGGGTTGTCGTGACAGGGGTGGGTGTGGTAACCCCAATTGGTGATGAAGTAGATGTCTTCTACAATAATCTCCTTGAAGGTATCAGTGGCATAAGTGAGATAGAGGCTTTTGACTGTGCTCAGTTTCCAACGGTAGATCTTTGTTGGCTCAGTTCCATTATAGTAATTGGTTTCCTCTAGTTGCTGACTCCAGTTATCTTTCTAACAGAAAATTGCTGGTGAAATCAAGTCTTTCTCTCCAGATGGATGGGTCACACCAAAGATTTCTAAGAGGGCAGACAAATTCACACTTTACTTGCTTACTGCTGGCAAGAAAGCATTGGCAGATGCTGGGATTACAGAAGAGGTCCTTGGAAAATTAGACAAACGTAGATGTGGGGTTATTGTTGGCTCTGCACTAGGAGGAATGCGGGTAAGCATAAGCTCAGATTATTTGTGACACAAAATTTACTGTAGTCTTAGTAGTTGCTTTAAGATTTCAAATTTATTTCAAACCCATAATTATTTTTTATCAGTTATTTCAAATTTTAATCAGACCTTTCAGGATGGATTAGAAGCATTGAGGGTTTCGTACAAGAAAATAAATCCTTTCGGTATACCTTTTGCGACAACCAATATTGGTTCTGCTTTACTAGCGATGGATTTGGTAAGTTTGATGCCAATGTTTGTAGAAATTTAGGGAGTTGGGACAAGTGAACATCATATGTTGCTGCAACAACCATCTAGCTGTTTCTAATTTAGCAAATTGCAGGGATGGATGGGCCCAAACTACTCAATTTCTTCAGCTTGTGCAACAAGTAACTTTTGTATGCTGAATGCAGCACACCATATTATCACCGGTGAAAGTGTACGTGCATGCTTTAGTCTCATTAAATGGAATTTGTAATCGGATCTTACATTGTTTTGGGAGCTTGTTTGAGAGAATAAAACAGATGAATTTTACTCTTAAATATTTATTGGAAAATGCTTTCTCATCTTCAAGTGTTTGTTTGAATGTAAAATGTTGTCAAATTTGTAAAATAATTTCTATTGAACATAAAATCCCTTATAAAAAGTCGTAAAATATTTTATCTTTAAAAATTTGGTAAAACATGTAACAAAAATACACAATGACTTCTCATTGTGTATTTTGTTACACAATGAACCCCTAACTTCAAAAAGAAATATATATATAATTTTTTTGTTAGTTTAATACTTTAATTTATTCTTAAAAATATTTTTACACACCCTAACTTAAATCTTATATAGCATTACTACAAGTATTTCCAACTTTAAGAGTACGAGTAAGTATTTGTGAACCGTAAGTATCACTCTTTATTATAAATTATATTATATTTGTGTAAGTGTGTCTTATATTAATTGTTTGCATTACTTTTTGTTATAATATTATTTATGTGAATAATGATGTGTGTAAATATTTGTGTGTATAGTATAAATATAATATAATTTTATATAATTTAATAATTAGGAAATAGAGAGGTTTTATTTACATGTGTGTGTATTGTTATCATGTTATAATTTTTTTTGTTATAAAGTCAGAAAAATTGTAAAGTTAGTGATTATTCAAGCGTTTAATTGGTTAAGTAGACACGTAGTGTATTATTTTATGTATAAATGAGTGTGGTTATGTACATCAATAATTAATACAAAGTCAATAAGTTTATTCATTTGTTTAAAATATTTTTATAAAATCAATGACAAATTAATAGATAATAACAATTGCAAAAAAATAAAATGTTAGACAAACTTTAAAAAAAAATGGTCATAGCTACCCACATTGGCAATAAATCCTCATAATGAACTATCATGTAACAATTCAAAATTTGAAAACTTGTAGAAGGAAATTGTAAAACTTCATTTTTTTTTTTTTTGGTCAATAACTTGATATATTCAAGTTCTCTTTTTATTAAAAAAATTTTAAGTTAAGTTTTTTAATGACCCCCCATAAACAAAATTCCTAGAGCCGCCACTGTCTGATGGCTAGTTCATTGGTCTGATTGCCTAGACAATTGGTATTAGTGGTCAAGTGATAGGAGCTGCCATTCCAACGACCAGTGTCAGATGTACGGTGGCCGAAGCTACCACTTCTGCGACTAGTAATGTCTATTCACCAATCTTGGTGGTTTGCTTAAAAAATTTTACAAATCATACCAAATACCTGAAAATATTTTGCATGTAAATTTTTTTTCTTCAAAATAAACGCAGAGTATTTCAGCAAATAACCCTCATCAACAAACACTATTTTGATGTGAAAGTTTAGTACTAATGGCGGTCTTGATTATTTTTCTTCATTCTTTTGAATAACTTTATCTTATTCTAAAATGAAATTAGGCCAAATTCTGTTATCTGATTTGTGAAAATTTCCAGGACGTTATGCTTTGTGGAGGATCTGATGCAGCAATTCTTCCAATAGGTATGACACGTGCCTTTCTCATTCTGGATTTGATTTGAATATTATGTTCTATACATTGTGAATTGCTACCTCAGGCTTGGGAGGTTTTGTGGCATGCGGAGCTCTTTCAAAAAGGAATAGTGAACCTACCAAAGCTTCACGCCCCTGGGATATTGTATTGCATCCAACTTCTATCTTCTTTATGGTTACAATTCTGCTTTTTATATTACAAAATCAGTTTCATGGCCTCTGGTTCCAAATGTGAATTAGACAGATTATTATACTTATCTTAAAATAGGTAGGTATTTTATATAATTAGTTGTCTCGATCCATGAAAATATATAATTATTTTGAAATATGGTATAATATATAATTTATTCTCTAAAATTTATTAAAGATAATTTGATCTCCTTAAAAATTGAACTTTTTAGAAAATTTTGTATTAAAAAAGTTACTTTATGCAAAAAGAGCATAAAGAAGACAAACATTACAAAGAAGAAAAAAGGAATTAATTACAAGAGAGAAGCAAACTAATGAACAGAGGGAGCCAGGGGGGGAGTCAATAGATGTGAGTCTCCAAGCCCGTGACCAGTCAAACATAGAACCACTAAAAAAAAGCAAGCAGTTGATCCTCCAAACTTAAAAGTTTAACTATTTCTAAAAGTATTTTCCATCTCTCTATTTTAACAAATATATTATTCTATTATTTTGAGTGTTTAGTTTTGGAGTAAGTTGAGTGTGTTTCATTGATATATATTTTTTAAAAGTAGTTTAGATTCTTCAAACTTTTGTTATAGTGTATTATGTTTTCCTTCTTTAATTTTTTTGTACAACTAAAATTTTTTAAATTTCAAATTAATTATTCAAATTTCTCATTTTCTTCGAAAGATTATATGATAATCAAGTCTCATTACAAATCTACAATTAATATTACTCAAATAATTGATAGACACATTCAAATACATAGCCATGCATATTATATTTTGAATTTTTGATATAAACTAAAATTCTTACTTCCAAAGTATCTAAGAATTAGCTTAAACCAAAACTATAAGAGAGAGAGAGAGAGAGAGAGAGAGAGAGAGAGAGAGAGAGAGAGTGCATGTGGTGGGGAACTCAAAAAACACACCACCAAAATGTATCAACCCAAAGTAGAGATACCAAAAATACAAAAATTCATCAATTTAAAGTAGAGTTACTAGAAAGAATAAATAATCGAGAGATAGGGAAGGAATAATCACATTTTTTGGAAGGCAATGTGAGAGAAATAGCAAATTTATATAAAAGAAAATGAATCAAAGAGTACTCAAAAGAAAATGTATAGTTGTAAATACCAAATTATCTAAGTCATACTACGTAATAGAATAACATTATATCATTATATATTATATAATGTCATAGGATAACATTTATCAATTAAAGAAAAGAGAAAAAAGATAGAAAATTAAAATACAACCAAATTGCATTAACCCAAAGTAAAGATGCAATAAAGAATTAAAAATCCACCAAAATTAAGAAAATATAAATAGAGAGGGTACTCACCTTTTTGTGCAGGAAAAATATGGATTGAATGAAAGAGTGAATAGCAAATTATTAGAGTAAATAAAATGGGAGAAGAATAGTAAAAATAAAAGGAAGATGAAGCAATTGGGGAAATATAATGTTTAGGTATTAAGTAGAGGGGAGATAAAAAGGTAAAAAAGTGAAGGGAAAATATTAGAAGAAGTGTAATTGTAAGGTGGAAAACTAATAAGGAGAAAAATAGTCAAAAATGAGAGAGTAAGTGTTGAAAATAGGTGAATAATATGGCTCAATAGATGCATAGTAACAATAAATACTATGCTTCAAGTAAGAATATATAAGTTATATAATATCATAATGTTCTCAACTAGCTTTCCTTGGAAAAATAAAAGTCCAATATTTTCTTAACCTTTTCTTTTGAGAAAGGGAAGACCAAAAGATTGTTTATATATATATAAAAGAAAATATCCCATCTAATTGCTGAATTGGTTTGAACTATTCTGTGTCACATACGTGTAAGTCATGACTTGAGATACAATTTTGCATATGAGCAGAATAGGGATGGGTTTGTTATTGGAGATGGAGCTGGGGTATTGCTCTTAGAAGACCTAGAACATGCTAAGGTATATCTGTAAAATTAATTTCTCTATTTTCCTCCCAAATGCTCTTGATATATATATGTTTAGTTTTAGTAGCTTAAACCCTTTTGTTTTCCTTTTTTGGGTTATTTGTTCTTATTTCTTATAAATATGACAGAGAAGAGGTGCAAAAATATATGCAGAGTTTCTAGGTGGAAGCTACACTTGTGATGCCTATCACTTCACTGATCGTCATCCTGATGGTAGGTAGTCAGGTTTTTGGGATTACTTGATATTGCTGTTGTGTATTAGAATAAGAGCTCATCTTTTCCTTTTGACTGTTTCTATGTATCTTCCCTCTCCTCTAGTTTTTTGCTGTCAAATAAGCTATCCATTAAAATTAAATATAGCTATTTTCTATGAGACACGCAAGCAATATGTATTTGGCACCTTATATCTGCAGAGTGCATTTGATCCAGATGAAGTTCTGAAATTAGTTTTGCCCAAAATCAGGTAGTGGCCTAGCTCTTTGCATAGAGAGGGCCTTAGCCCAATCTAGGGTAGCTAAAGAAGATGTAAATTATGTAAATGCATATGGTAGTTCAACACCAAGAGGTGATCTGAAAGAATTCCGGGCCCTTATCCATTGTTTTGGCAAGAATCCAGAGGTATAATGAAGGCAAATGTCTTTACTTCTTATTATCAAATTTACAATATGACATAACTTAGTTTGAGTTCTAATTTTTGCAGCTAAGAGTGAACTCTACGAAATCTATGACTGGTCACCTACTAGGTGCCTCAGGTGCTGTGGAGGCTGTTGCAACAGTTAAGGTAATTAGTTTCTCACATTGCTGAAAAACAATCATATGAGATTTGAAAAGATAGAGGCGGCCCATCCAAACCTTTTAGATGGTCTTTGCCTTACAGACATTAATTGTACTCTATAACAGATAGCCTATGTGGCTAGTTGCACCAATTAGTGGGTTGTAATCAAGAGGAAGTTCCATGTTTCTTCACTTTTCTTTTTTACCTTTTTTTTTTTTTCTTTGGCTCAGGTTATTGATGAGTATTGATCTCACTATATTGTAGTTTAGAAAGTATTAAAAATAAATAAATTAATTAAAAAAAAAAAACCTTGTAGTTTAGGAGTGTAACAAATTAAACCCTATAATTTCTAAAGTATACTAAACCTTATGGTTAACAAAAAACAAATTAAAGTATTAAACCATGTAGTTTCAAAAGTAGCAAACTAAACCCTAGGGTTTCAAAAAATAATTAATTAAACTTCAGCCCATTTAAGTGGACTGATATTGTATTGGGGGTTTAATATTGGTTGAGAGTTTAATTTATCACTTTTTTTCTATACAAAAAAAAAATGTCACTTTTTGAAATTTTAGGGTTCACTTTAAATTATAGGGTTTAAAATGTAATTTCTCAAAAAAATTTCCTCCTTCATAGGCATTGATGCCCTTATACATAATTTGATGGGTTACCTTTCTGTACATCACTATTGTCCCTAAAGTGAGATTTAATTCTCAAATGCAGGCAATACAGACAGGATGGGTACATCCAAACATCAATCTTGAAAATCCTGATGAAGGCATGGTATGCTTCTATAATATGGTTCTTATCATATCTAATCAGCATGTAGTCTATCATTTTAACAATAAATTTCTAAGCATTTTATCAATCCACCAACACCATTTAAGTTTACATGGAGCTTAAAAGGATATACTAGGAAGGTCCATACTTTTAGAAGCTTGAATTTGTGTTAACTTAGTTTTGTGCTATTTGAATTTGAATAAGGACACGAATGTGCTTGTCGGCATCAAGAAGGAACCTTTGGATATAAAGGTAGCACTATCTAACTCATTTGGCTTTGGAGGACACAATTCATCCATCTTGTTTGCACCTTACAAGTGCATCTGATGTGTCAACTCAACCTGAAATTATTAGAGGGTTGAACAAAATTAGAGTTGCTACAGCTTGTGTTGATATTTTTGAATTTGGTGGGAAATCCATTCTATGATTGTACAAATGCTAATCAAATCAAGTGGGCTTATTGGATGACTATCTAATGGAGATGCAACTACTTTGATTGCATTGATTACTGAGTTATTGATTAATGACACAGTGTTTCTAATAGATTTTGCATACAAGTGGGGGGTGGGGTATTCAAGTCCAGTTTCTCTTGAAGTTGAAGAGAGACATTTTGTAGTGCTTCAAATGCTTCAAGTTGATTGTACAAATGACAATCAAGCAACAAATATGGTTTGGACAACTAAATCAAAAGCTAGTGTGAACGATCGCCCTCATAATTTTTAACTAGTTCATCCATGTCTCAAGCACCCGTAAACCCTCCTGCTGTGAGGCCCCCATTGTATGCAATGGGTGCACTAGATACTTACCTGCACAAACAAGAAGGAAATACAAGCAATACACATCTTTTGATCTATGCAATTATTGCCAGATGTAGGACAATCTAATGAGCACCCCTCTCAACCCTGTATCTTATGCATTCGACATATGCATCTCTTACAAGGTGTGAATCCCACACAGGTTTGAGATCCATATATAGGTAAGATAATTATTGCTCAATTCCTCATTTTTCCACCCCACCTTTTTTTGTGTACTTCACATGTTCTTTCTAGCATAAACTAATGCCGTGTAACTACACAGTGCATCTTGAGATCAAAAAAGTCTCAATTGTGATATGCATATCGAATAATCCATGTAACAAGCCAATGAATAAATACCATGTGGATGGTTGGTAGAACCAACTCTAACAAAGGAGTATAAAATTTAATCACATGACATTCACTCATTAACTTATTACACGTGTGACTTGGTATGTTTGCTATAAGAGATGCTTCTTTAAGTCATGACCTCAAACCATATAGGATTTACAGAAATTCTAGTTGGTTAAAGAGTACTACCATTGGGTCCCCGCATACGAAGTACAAATCATTCAGCCAGAATTGAAGTCAAAATCAAAAGCCATGAGTTAGAAAGGTTAACATGATCTTACTCTGAGTATTTCAATGTAAGTAATAAAAAGAAAATATTCAAAAGTAGAAGTCACAAACATATCAAGATTTCTCATATTTTCAAACAATAAATTTGGCTCCTTATCTGGTCTTAAAGGTAACAGGTCTCTCTTCCACAATCTTACAAGCAGATCCATCTCCAGAGGTACCTATTGGACTAGTTTCCTTAACCTAAGCCAAAAAGAACTAGAGTTCGTCTTGAAACACAATTTTAAGTATATATGGGGATTGGCAATGAAACTGAAGTCTAAGACTATTTTGCCACAAGAATTGCAGAGGAAATGCGCAACCTGTTTTCAGAATGGTCACCAGATCTTTGTTTTAACCCAGAAGAGGAGGAAGACCACTCCAAATACAATGGCAACGGGAGCCCACTTCCGAATCAACGCCTAAAATTGAGATGTATAAGCAGATAAGTAATTTTCAAATTACAGATACATGAGAAACACAATGCAGATACATGAGAGAAACAATTCAATCTAGAAAAGCAAATGTCATGCATCTTGTCAATATAACACATAATACTATAAAGAAGTTTTCTGTTATAAAGATAACTGCAAGCGTACTCAAATGGAAATTACTCATGCCAAGCTCATAGCACTAGCAATAGCACAAGCCTGTAAATATGAATCTTTACCAGGAAAGGTGTCATGTAGGTCTCATCTCATAAGACTTGCAATTACCTCATATTTATATTAAATTCTAAATAAGACATCAAAACTCAATAAGCTGGAGGCACAAGTCATTTATTTTATGTATAAGTAACATTTCATTAAATATAACACACACAAGCAATATCTATAGGATTCCTCAAAAGAATTACAATCTAAATGACATATAATCAACAGAATCTATGAAAGAAATTGATTGCACACTGCACAAACCAGTGGCAAGCTGGAGGCACAAATAACAGCCCAATACCAGGCACTGCCCATATCTAGTGGGAGTTCTAACAATCAGTGTTGGTAAAAAGCAGGGCACACTTGGGCGCATTGGTCTCCTAGAGCCTAGGTGCAAAGCGCAAGCGCATGCTGAATTTAAAGTGCACATTTTAAAAAAATAATTTAATAAATTTGAAAATAATTATTAATGGGCAATACAACAATCAAGTGATCAAATAATCATATAAATTGAAATAAAACATTTTATATAATTCATATAACATTTATATAAGCCCTCCTTTTGCAATTTTACCACAGATATTGCAAGTCAAGTCATTTTTATTTTTTGGATAAGCTAGATATGAGTACTTCCATGTGATATCCTCTCTTGGATCTCGAGTAGCCATAATTCCCTATGACTAATAACCTCATAACTTAATGACTATAAGTCTTAAGTGCTATGTTCAACATCAACTACTAAAGTAACTAAACAATTACCACAAGTAAATTATGGGTCCGTTTGGATAGAACTTATTGTTGAAAACTGAAAACACTGTAGCAAAATAATTTTTAAATGTGTGAATAGTGATGCGAGACCCATTTTTAATGAAAAAGTTGCTGAATATTGAAAATTGTGGGTCCCGTGAACAGTGCACAGATGCACTGTTCACAGTAAAAAGTCAACAAGTGTGGCTTGAAAAAAAAAAAATTGCAAAATGCGCTGCTTGAAAATGCTCTATCCAAACACATTCTATATCATAACTTTTTTTTTTCCATGAATGAACTAAGAATGGGCATAGCAGATTTGGTAATTGGTATCAAGTAGATATTCAAAGGGGAAAAAATAAAATAAAAAGAAGATGGGGGAGTTACTTTTTGGGAAGAAAAAACCAAGAAAATAAAAATAAAAATAGAGCCTAAAGTTACACTAAAAATATGCCAAATCAATGGATTATATCAATAATGAAAAGATTCAACTATAGCAACAATTCAGTTTTGGTTTAAATTTTATTGAAATATATAAAAAATCACAAAAAAGCATGCCTAAAGCGCACTTCTTTGAATGTGTCTCCCCTCAGAGGGGAAAAGCGTTGGAGCCTTGGTGCTTCACACTTTGCACTTAAAGCTCGCTTTTACCAACACTGCTAACAAATATCCATTAACATTATCAGCCACAGGTTCTTTACGTATATACACACACATGTAAAATATCCATTAAAACTGCTAACATGTATGCATGTATCCCAAGCTGTAGCTTAAGTTAAAAGCAGCACAAAGAGTTGTTAAGAAGTGATGTTGCAAAATCACAAGCTTTGAAGTACCAGAAAGGGAAAAATCACATCAATAAGTTTAAATTTTGGAAAACTATTTCATGACTCACACAAACATGGCTTCACAAGCACATCTGTACACCAAACAGATTGCAGTTTCAGTAGTACATTCGAGGATGCTCATAAGGATTCCACAAACCAAAGAATTTAGTTGGATGGTTCTCATGTTTATGATGTGCATTAATCTGATCAAACTAACCTGTCGATTTAAGTCTCTTGCCTTATCAGCATATATACGAGATTCTGACGTTAATCGACTTGACATTTCACTGACCTCTGCAAAATTGAAATATGAAAGAGATTATATTACTTGTAATATTGAAGACAAAAACTTTAAAAAGGAAAAAAATAAAGGCACCCATTAGCGTGACAGATAGAGAGAGAAGGGGAAGGGGGGAGGAGCTTTGGATTTATTACTAGTCTAAGAAATAAAGTTACAAAGTAATTCTTCTGATTTCTTTTTAGCAAGATCTAGATAAACAGAAATATGTGACCTTCACACACAGAGAGGGGCGGGGAGGGGGGGGGGGGGGGGAATGTGACCTACAAGAGAGTTATGAAACTATAATTTTGTGTTAACACCATATAATTTGATGTCACAAAAATAACTTCACATTCGACAAGTGTTTCAATCAAGCGCAAATATGTGACCTCCACACACAGAGCTGTGACCTACAAGAGAGTTATGCAACTATAATTTTGTGTTAACACCATACAGTTTGATGTCACAAACATAACTTCACATTCAACAAGTGTTTCAACCAAGCGCAAATATGCCAATAACTGTTTCTTTAGAGACAAAAGTAAACACAAAATTTTGATAATAGTTAGCAAACACACAAAATCCATCTTGCCAGAACGATGGATCTATGGTCTATGGTTTTGGGTTTATTTGGAGTAACTTGGGATATGCCGCATACTGTTTTGGGGCTGTTAGGGTGTTGGCAAGGCAGTTTTGGTCGTCATCAAAATAAATATATTTTGTCCATCGTTCCTCATTGCTTAATGTGGTGTCGGTTGCGGATACTCTTTTTGGTTGATGGAATTGGCCTGGAAAGCATTCGTCTAGCATTTGGAATTTAACTCCATTGTGCTTAATGTGGTGTCTTTAGAGGGAGCAAAACAGAAGGACATTTGAGGACATGGATAGTTCGGATGACCAGCTTTGGCTTCTTTTAGTGACTCTCTGTTTGACTGGTCTAGGACTTGAGGGCTCACCTCTAGTGATTCTCTCCTTATGTTCCTTAGCTCCCTCCTGCGTAATTAGTATCTTTTCTTTTCATTTTTCTTTCTTCTCTTTCTTTTCCCTTTGTAATTTTCTCTCTGCCCTATGTTTTTTTTGCATAAAGTAGAGTTGTTGAATATATATCATTATTACCTATCAAAAAAAAATGTGGTGTCTTTGGAGGGAGAAAAATAGTAGATGTTTTGAACATATTGAGCGATCTATTCCAGAACTTAAGCTATTCTTTTTTATAACTTTAGCGGAGTGGTTGTTTGCTTTGCAAAAACAATCATTCCCTTCTTTTATTGATTTCCTAGACTCTTGCAACTTTTGTATTTGATTTCTTGACCCCTTGTACACTCTTTGTGTACTAGGGTGTTCCTTTTTGATATCAATAAAACTTATTACTTATCAAAAAAAAAAAAAGAACTTTAAAGCAAGCCTGGCTTTGTTCTTGACACTCCTCATGCCAGTGTGCAGATTCTGGTACAGCAAAGGGGAGGTAACTTTACAAGTGGATAGGTACCAACTGCACTCTAGCATTATTTCAACCATGGTGAATGTATCTATAATAGCTTCTTGTTTCAAGACTAAACACAACCACATATCAACAAAGCAACATACATGCATTTCCAAGCACACACATACAACTACAAGTATCCTAAGACATTGAATGTTCCTTTTGGGGTGCCCAATGTGTGTGTGCGCACACAAAGCTATACAGACCTGTGAAATAAACCCACCAGAGTGACCAAAGAGAAATTTCTTATTGAATGCAACAATGCAAGATGTTAAGCATTTCATACTTTATTTAAAATTTGCGAATAGATTATGTTGCATAGCTTCAAACAAACATCAGAACAAAATAACATAATTAAATTTAAGTATTTCTGAAAATAAAAAGGAATATCTTACGGTCCAACTTTTCACCAACACCAAGAACTTCCTGAACATTGCGAGTCATTATTTGGTGGACTTCATAGAGTTCATCATTCAACTTTGCAATATTCCGCTGGGTACGGGTGTCCTGATACAGTTTCTTCGTTTTCTGTATGAATGTGTCTTTTAAACATAAAAAGAAGTACGAAAATTAAACTCATCGAAAGAAACACCAACAAGAATGCTGTAAGAATAGGAAGTACACAAAAGAATCATGAAGAAAAAACTAGACATACCAAATTTGATGAAGGCATAAGGTCTGGCAGCAGTTTCAATTTGAGCCCCATTAACACGCTCAAATTCGTTCTTGAGGTCTTCAAGGTATTGAAAGGCAAGTTTCTTAGGATAAGCACGGTCACACATTGTCAAGTAACAAACGCGTCCTTCGATAATATAACTAAGAACTTACGTCAAGGTAACATTAAGATTGTTCCACATTCAGACACAATTATTATTTTAACAGAGCATATAGAAAAGAAGATCAGATGTCCTACTGATGTAAAAAGAAACAAATTGTAACTGAGCCTCTTTTATGCAAAGTAGGGTACTTCAGCATAGAGACATGTTGAAAAAGACAGCATAATTTCTAAACTGAAGCTGCTATCCCCATCAAATCTTGCATCCGTTAAATATGATAGAACAATTTTAACTAGACGACAACACCTACAAGGAACTCAATATCTCACAATCATCTAAAAGTCTCATAAAATCTCCATAATTTCACATTGTGTTTGAAGCCAACCCCAAATTCAATTGCAATAAACTTTTGGCTAGATTGAATCAAGTTGGGTTTCACATTGTGTTTGAATACTCTCTAAACTATAAAGAGATTGCATACTCATTGTAACAGAAATAATACTGTTGTTTCTATCTCTCATAAGTAATACTGGGAAAATACATACACACACACACACACACACATGAAAAATCTCACAAGGATACTGGAAAACGTAAGGGCCAGTTTCAATTGACATCCTTGAAGCCTCATTCTGACCTCTTGATAGGTTTTTAAACAAAGCCTTGACTTGCTGTTTGTAGAATTCAGCATCTTTTAAATCACGGCCATCATCCAGACCCTCTGCTAGTGGAAGACCATCAGTTACACGGGCAATCAAAGTTAGCTTCACCATCTTCAGCTTAGACCTTTTCAGCTATACAAAAATGACTCAACCATGTTAGCCATTATCCCAGACCCAGGAGAATATGAAGACAACAATCCTACACAAATAAGAAACTGATATACACATCAACAAATAACTCTGCTTACTACCATAAACTAAATTCACATAACCTAACAGCTACTTTATCTCTCTCAGTCATCCATGAACACCTACTGCCATTTAAGCTTAACATGCAGAGTCCATAATCACATCTGTCATGGTAGCACCATCTATAGTTCCTCTTCACTATAATGGATCACAATGAGTTATTAAACAAGGTTACATCTTGACAACTCAGCTCTTCAAATGTTTCTCTCAGAATCCAAATAACCAAACTCCCATTAAAAAAAAAAAAAAAGACCCATGATTTGGTTCTTACAATATTGACATATTTCATTGTGATAGGCATTAGAGAGAGAGGCATTTGTTAAAAACCCATTTTTTATATTCACTAAAAACACATAAGAGATCACCGAAATGACCCAATTCTTCTTCTTCATCACATGCTATGAATTCAATTGTGATAATACAAAATGATAAGCATTCCCCATCTGAATCAAGATCTCCAATGATCTATATCACAAGGCACCAAACCAAGCCATATGAGCCACCAAAATCATATCTTTATTCATTTTTAAAAATACCCATTAAACCAAAAAGAACAATTTGTTGAAACAAAAAATGCCATTCCCATCTGGAAATTCAGACTATAAACAAACTTAAATAAATAACAAAGACAAAGTTTTTACTATGTATTTTTTTTTTTTTTATATATATATATATATATATATATATGTAATGGACATACCTGGTTTATATCATTTGGACTTCGCTTTTGATGTGAAGGATCTGAGGGACGGTGATGACAATGCTCAGAATCTGACCGAGACAATATGGCTATAATAGAGGGGTTTGGTTTTGAAGAACCAAAAAAATGAGAGCGGGCGCGCTTTAAGGTATTGTACCTTGGAATGCCAATGTGGAAATAACTTTATTATTCTCAAATGGTACAACTTACACAGCCGTGATATATTGTCATATTGAAACCTATCTAATTCTCATCCAACTCTTTTTTTTCTTTTTCCTTTTCTTTTTCTTTCTTTTTTATTTACGTTTTTTTAATGTAATTTATTTATTTACGTTTTTGAATTAACAAGTTGGATGAATGAATATAATTTTGAAAGAGTAATGCCAGATATACAAACTATTTTGTAAAAAAAATTACAAATTACTAATGTGGAGAGTGATTTTTTTTCTTTTTTGAAAAAAAAAAAATTGTGGTAATTGGTTATTAGTAAATGAAAAAAACAATATTAATAATAGATTTAAATGAAAACGAATAAGAAGTTGTCCACAATATCAGTTTGTAAAAATTTTGTAAAATAATTAGTGTTTATAGCATTACTTAACTTGTAAGTATGTAATAGAAAAATAATTAAATGCAGCTAAATTTTATGATTAGAGGTAAAAAGAATAAAAATAAAATAAAAACATATACTCAGTTTTGAATATTAAAAAACCACAATTTGCCACTATTTTGAATATTATATGGGCTATTTGGCACTGTTGTTTAAACAACAGTTTTCTGTGTTCAAACAGCAATAACACTTCTAACACGTATCTCTATAACACTCAAACAAGTATTTCCAAAACAGTGCAAACTAAACAACAATACTTATACACTGTTACCAAACGGGTTGCTTGTGGGGTGTGGGAGACAAATGCCAAGATTTAAGTCTCTAAAATGAAGCTCCACACACATACACATTTAGATTATTATACAGTATAATTTCTATGTATAAAAAAAAATTAAAATTTTTATAAAGTATAATTTTTCTTTTGGCCCATTTATAATGAGTTTTCAATTTCTTGTCTAGATATATGGATTTCATAAAAAAAAAAAATTTAAGTTTTTAGACTTTTAGTACAATTTTTTTTTTGTATAGGAAAAGTTTTAGCACAATTAATCATTCATATTATTGTGGGTTCAAATTACCTCAATTATAAAAGTATTTTATCATCAAATAAGGTATTCGGTGTTGAACTTCATTTATGACAAAAACCAATTGATATCTAATCTAATTTAATGATATAATTACGAACATTGTATTAAGAACCGATTTCCAATCAAATTCATCACTTAATGGAATGCAATCCTCAAAAGGATAAATTAGTCCTTCATTGCTAAATCCCATCATACTCCATAATTAACAGCAAAACATTTAGTAGAAGGTAAGTGTAATATATTTTTAAAATTAAGGGGTCGACCATATGTTTCAATAATTCAAATGTTTAGTGGGTTCCAATTAGCTCAACTAGTAAAGTCTCTAATGGTTCAATAAGAGATCTGAGGTTCAATTCCCGCCTACACCAAAAACTAATTGGTGTCTTAGTCTAATGATAAAAAGCACTATCAGGAGCAGACGCCATAAGTTGAAACTCTCTCTCTAAAAAGTAATTCAAATGTTTAAGTGTAATCATAGTCATAGTTCATGGTAGAAAAGTGTAATTTTCCCATTAAAAAAAAAAAAAAAAGGAAGTTGGCTTTATTTATGATATTATAAAGGTGTGAAATTTTACTTTTATAGTTGAAGGGTTCCTAAAAAATGTATTAATTATTAAATATTTTTTCCCTTTTATGACTATTATTTCAAAATTATATTTTTACCAATAAATTTAATGAAAAACTTTTCTTTTTTTGAGAAGGAAATTTAATGAAAATCTTATAAACCTAAATTTTCATATTTTTATTTGACTTACAATTAAGGGAAGATCAAATAACTCTCTCTCTCTCTATATATATATATAGAGAGAGAGAGAGAGAGTGTGTGTGTGTGCGAGTGATACAAGAGTATCATGCATATTATAAGTGTTAAATTTTATTAAATCAAATATTTAGGCATTATTTTAATGTAACCCCTATACATATGAATTTTCATTTTATTATGCTAACTAATGTGCTTTCTTTTTCCTTGCAAGTTGCAACAAATAGGGTACGGAAGATTTGAACCTAAAATCTTAACATTAGAAGAACTTGATAATACCATTGAACATTAAGATTCTTGGCTATACAGATTGCCAAGTGCTTTTTAGTACGATACTAAAATAACAAGTACATTTTTTCTTGTGGTTTGTCATCATTTAAATCTATAAAACTTTTAGCATGGGCTTACGAATGACCTATTAGTTTTTGTGGTTGTTATTTTTGTAGTGATAATTCGATGGTTACAACAGGGAAGATGGATTTGAATCATAGATGTTTTAGAAATACCAAGAGATAGCAACGAATTGAATTACAAGTCTCTTAGCATCTCTTAGGTTTTTTTTTTTTTTTTTTTTGAGAGGGTTTTAACTTATGACATCCACTTCTAATGATAGCTCTTTATCATCAGACCGGAACACCAATCAGTTATTACTTCTTAATGTAGGCGGGAATTAAACCCCAAATTTCTTATTCAACTATCAGAAACTTTACCAATTAATCTAACTAGAACCCACAACATCTCTTAGATTAGTTTAATATGATAGAGAAATAAATCAATGACTCTTTTCATTGTGTTAGCAAGATTATTAGCATGGCTTTTGGCACCTCTTGGGTTAGTTTAATATGATGGAGAAGTATATCAATGATTTTTTTTTATTGTGTTAGCAAGATTATTAGGATTAGTCCCATATCGGTAAGGATTTTTGTTTGTTTTATTTTTTTGATAGATTCAACAAATACAACGAGGATGTGGGATTTTGAATTCCAGACGGCTCCATTGAAAACGCCAAAAAGGTAAGGTATTAGTTAAGTTATAAAAGGCTCTTAACCTCTTATGTGTAGGTTATATATTCACTTATGTAATTTTTTTTTTTTTTTTGAGAAACACACGCACGCGCGCGCACACACACACACACATATATAGGGGAAGGGAGATGAGATAAGGGAATACACTTTTGTAATTTTTGATTGTGTTACATTGAGTAAATTTTATTAAGTCACGATGTGTTATCATCATTGATTATGTTAGACCATATGGTAGCATAAACTTTTAGAGAATCTTTACTATCACGTTTCGAATAGAGTTCTATAAAGGATAACATTTGTATTTAACAAAAATACTTTGACACAATTCTGAAAAAGCTTTAACCTGAGTAAAGAAAAATAAGGAAGAAAAGTTAAAAAAAGAAAAAAGAAAAGATACATTACTGCTTCATGCTCCACACCATTTAGTTTGCCATTTTTCCTAGTATTTCATTTTGGGTTTTACTAATGTATACCTTTAGATTACATGTTAGTAAACTATTTCAAGAAATTTTTTATGTGAAATAAAAAAAGGATGAATAATGCTAAAGATACAAACTATTTTACAAAAGGACAAAACTTAGGTACAGTATTTTAGGTGCAGTACCTTAGGTTCCCTACTTAAATTTCAGCCACATGTATTTACTTAAATACTAAACAAACGGCATTACAACTTATAGCTCTTTCCCTTTTTTCCCCCTGTATCAAAAGAATCAAAACCCATTTAGAAGCAAGAAAATCCCATCACCTCAATTTGAGAAATCTTTAATCTCACAACTCACAAGAAGAAATTGACTTTCTGTAAAATTCACAACCCTTCAATAGTCCTACTCTCCCAAAAGAAACAAAAAAATCTATCTTTCACAAACTTCACAATCCCATATCCCTTTCTGTGGAAATAAGAGAAAGAAAGAAAAATGCAACAATGGTGATGGCCAGGTTCAGGAGGCAATTCCACGCACCTCCTCTACCACCATCACAACCTACACCCCTTCTCCTCCTCCCTTACTCCCTCACCGGCAGAGATTGTAATTTTCCATGCAAGTGAGATTGTTGTGATGAGAGACTTGGTATGGATCATCTTGACAGCGGAAGCGATGGGCTTGGCCATGGCCATGGACTTGGTGCCTCTAACTAGATCGTAGGCTGCAATGCAAAACATGGGTTAGGCTGGTGGCCGGATAGGAGAGTCAAGCTCCTTACTTCTTTATCCTCATCTTCTTCATGGGTCGGACTCTCCATCCTTATCTTCTTCATCTACACCTTCCCTTTCTTCTGGAACTAAGTCGAAACCCATCGGCCTCCATGACCCTTTAGTGAAATTGACTCCCTCTTGTCACAAATCAGATCCAACGCACTCCAGGTTTGCAAAATCAATTATGGTCCATATGGTCTTTAGCATTGTTGATTTGAGTGGTGATGATGATAACGTTGATGAGGTTTTGGTGGATGTATTGGGTGGTGGGATGGTGGATTAGCTTGATTACAAGAAAGAGTGTCACAGAGTGGTTTGAGCAGGGGAAATAAAGGTGGATAGAAGTGTTTTCTTTTAAGTTGACGCCGTTTGTTCAGTATTTAAGTAAATACATGTGGCTGAAATTTAAGTGGGGTAGCTAAGGTACTGCACCTAAGGTACTGTACCTAAATTTTGTCATTTACAAAATATTTTACAAACTGCTGATATGGTGAGTGATTATTGGTAAATGAAAAATTGATATTAATGATAGATATAAATGAAAACTAATAAGAGGTTAGCTATATTAACATATTGTAAAAAAGTTGTAAAACAGTTTGTGGTTGTAGCATTACTCAAAAATGACTAACCTTTTTTACATTTTTTTTCAATTTTTCATAAAAGGTTTTATAAAATAGATGATTAATAGATGCTCTAAATGTAGGAAATATACATAACATTCCCAGATATATGAGATGCAAAAAATAGAAGAAGAAGAAAAATATGCACCAAAGAAAACGATCACACAAGTCAAAGATTTACGTGGTCTAGCAATTTGGCTATGTCCACGGAGTTGTAAGAATTTTACTATTCACAGGGAAAATACAAGATTCAGTAGTACAATTTTTTTTGTTGGTGAAAACTCCATTTTGGTTCCTAAATTTTAGGGTCATAGTCAATTTGGTCCCTACATTTTAGTAATAGTCAATTTGATCCCTGCTATTTTCAACTTGTAGTCAATTTGGTCTTGACCTTTAACTCACTAATGGAAAATGTTTACGTGGTAAACGGTGTGCATAGTTGGCACATGTAATACTGATGTAGAAAATAAAATAATAATAATACTGTTTAATAAATATTTTAAAATGTCAAATAAGCATTTATTTTGAAAAAAAAATAATAATTTCACAAATTTTAGAGATGGAAAATAAAATTAGAAATCCCAGATTTTCTTTGATTTTCATGGCAACCAAACACAAAATCACCTTAATTTTTCTATCTTAAATCCTTGAATTCTTAAATACATTCCACAACATCTCACCTCTATACAATTGAGAAACACGTGGAATAGAAATAACCAATAGGAAATTGAAATTTTAGAGCACAAAAAATTCAACAAATTCCCCAAGCAAACTTTCTCAGAAACCAAAAAATAAAAGGAAAAAAAAAGCCCAAATGAAGAAGACACTCTCATTTCAGGTTGGTGTCTTTGTGTTGAGTACAATCCAGTGGCTTTGATGGGGACAAATCCAACCAAACCTCTCGCTGTGGACAATGAAAAGACATTTTTCAAACGATTGCATTTGAATAGCCAAAGGGATCTGAGGTTGCCGAGACAAGCAAGCTGATGTTGTGCATTGCTAAAGGATCTCTGGAAATTGGCTATGATATATCTCTATTATTAAAATTATGATGGCATATTAAAATTAGAAAAATACAGAGGTAACATTTAAAATATTTATTATATGATGTTTTTATTATTTTATCTTCCATGTCAGTATCACATATGCCAATTATGCACATTGTTTGCTATGTAAACATTTTCCGTTGGTGAGTTAACGGCAACAACCAAATTGATTGCAAGTTAGAAATAGTATGGACCAAATTGACTACTACTAAAATGTAAGAACTAAATTAATTATGACCTCAAAATATAGGAACCAAAATGGTGCTTTCGTTTTTTTTTTCTCAAAACAATACACAAAAGTCTAATTTTCAAAACAATAGTTTTTCAATCTTGCGCACAGAATTTACAATGGGCTAAAAACAGACCCCCATGGAGGGTTGTCTATGAGCGCTCTAACTTGGCTCATTAAAAACCGTAACACTTTTTATATCAGATTGTGTCATAATTCAGATCAAATATAGTTAGGCTTCACAAAATTTTTTCTAAAAAAAAAGGGCTCCATAAAGCCCAACACTAAAGGCATACATTAGCCAGATCCTTTTATTTTATCCCTAAATGTTTGTCTTATTTTATAAATCAATAAATAAATTTTCATAACTTTCTTAATAGCACCTCATGTCTATCAAAATATTATAAGCTGATGGGTTACTCTATTGTAGAATGCTCCATTATTTGATTTTTTTTTTAAAAAAAAAAAAAAATCAATTCTTAATATTTTATTGGAGTTTTGAATTTTTGAAAACTCATAATTGTTCATTTTAAATAATACTATTTAACTTCCATTTAAAAAAAAAACATAAATAATATTATTTCCTTAAAAATTTAAGCAAGAATATATATATATATATATATATATATATATATATATATATTTATTTTGGTTAAAGGAACGATGCATTAAACTAACTAGCCATAAAAGACGAAGTAACGGCTGAAAGCCTTAAGGAGTACATACCAGCAGCATCTGAACTTAAAATTTATATATATAATAATAGGTAAAGTAGAGAGAAAATCTAATTAAATTTCAAATTGAAGTTTAATTAGAGTATAATTTTGCATCATGTATCACATCTAATCTAAATTTTAAAATTTTGTGTCAAGTGAGTTAATTTAGTGTAAAAATTAAATTTCAATTAAAGTTTAATTTTGCGCTATGTGTCCCATCAAATCTAAATTTTAAATTTTTGTGCCAAATTAGTTAATTTAGTGTAGAAAACAAGAAGTCTAATATAATAAATCATAAAAACATAATCCTATAACTAAAAAAAAAATTTCAAATTTATAAGTCATCTATATATATATTAATAGGTAAAGTTTAGAGAAAATTAAATTAGAATTTGAAATTATAATTCAATTTTGCGCCATGTGTCTAAATATATGTGGGAACTATACCATAATTATCCACTTAAGCTTGTGCCATGTGTCTACTTAAGTTTTTAATCTTTGTGTCAAGTAAGTTAATGAGTGCAAAATACTAAGAATCTAATATTAATAAACTATAAAAAAAAATCACATATACTCAATAAAAATCTATACATGTTTCTCAAAAAATAAATAAAATAAAAATCACCACATAACAACAATCACAACACGTTTTATCTTATTAAAAATTAGAAAAAAAATGATCATAAATAGTATTAAATTTAGATAAAAATTTTAATATGTGACTAATTATGATAGAAATTGTGTTTAATTTTAAATATATATATATATATATGTATGCATGAATGCATATGTTACATGCTTTTAAAAAAAATTAATTTAACTAATTATTTATATTTTTATAATAAAAATTTTATTTAATTTTAAATGCATCTATGCATTTGCATGAAGTTACGTGTTAGTATTAAATAATACATCAGCAGGCGACAAATCTAAAACAACAAAATTCCCAGCAAGGGAGCAGCGAGCTCTAACAAGGTTCGTCAGTACGCTTCTTTGCCTCCCTAAAGATATTGTTGACCTTGAACCGATGAAACTGCCCCAGGCAACTGCAGTCGTTGAGAAGAGGGGGAATACAAGCTGTTAGAGGGTGTTTTAGCTTAAAACGAGGTTAACAATAACCTGAGCATCTAATTCTACAAGAAGTTGTGCAATGCCAAGAGGACAATAGATTTCTTGTTCGAACTTCACATCCCTTATTTATTTAGATTCTTATTCTTAGCCCTTGTTTTAGTGGAGACAAAAAGTTTTAAAACACTTCACCTTCTTCCTTTCCTTTCCTTCTCCTTCAAGTTATATTATACCATCCTCTACTTTACTCTCTGTGAATTTTCAAAAACAAAACTTTGCTATCTATGACTGACACACTCTCTCTCTCTCTCTCTCACACACACACACACAAACACAAAATCTCAGCCAACCCAGAGCAGAGTTTGCATTCATCATCATCATCAAAGATCATCAAACACTCAAAAAGTCTCAAACTTTCCCTTTCATTGATTCATCCACCTTCATTCTGCGCCCAATAAAAGCAACCCCACCAAAACAAACATGCGTCGTGGAACTGGCCGTGGCAGAGCCAGGAGCACCGGAGCCAAGTTGGTTCAAAAGGAGACCGGTGATTCAGTGCATTGTCACAGCCCTGTAATTTTACCACATCCTCTATCCCATTTTTTTTTTTCTTATTGTAGAATTTTAGCATGGAAAAAATGCAGTCTTTGTAGAATTTGTGATTTCTCATTTTGTTGAAGGTGTTTGATATATGGGAAATGTACAGTTAGTGGTTAATATTTTGATTATGATGTGAAATGTGACATGTGACATGTTTGTGTTAAAAGTTGCAAATTTGAGATATGGGTTTTTGTCATTGTTGGATTAGTTTAAGGAATATTGTGAAAGATTTGCAAAAGACCCAAGTTGAATATTTGAATTGAAAAGGATGGTGTGGATTTAGTAAGTAAGAAAATTTGGTCATGATTGTGTAATGTGTGAACATTCTGGAATTTATGTAACTATGATTGTGTACTGATTGGATTACACAATTTTTATTTGGCATAATATGAGAATTTCATTACAAATGTTATACATGATATATGTTTTGTGTTACAGCATTCGCGTTACTGCGTAAGTTTTTAATGTCTATATGTGATAAATCCTACAGAAATTCCAGGTTGTGTGTTATCCAATTTAAATATGTACACACAGAAATTTGTTATTAAGGAAGATTGAGGAATATTACACTCATTTTATTAACTTTTGGTGAATTTGATATTTTTGTTTCCATCTTGGACAAAAACTCAATTCCTAAGCTGTATGGTAGTGTTGTCATTTTGGGGGTCGGGGTTTCGGGTGTTGGTCATTGTTTGAAGTTGCTGTACTGAGAATATATGCTTGAAGCAAATTGATTATCCTCTTTGTATTTTACTTCCATTATTTATCAATTGATTTTATGAGTATTTATGGGAGTTGAGTTTGAGTAATTGGTTTTGATTAAACTTGGGGTTTATTTATTTATTGTACGAACTACAGGTCGTATTCTCTTTCCATTATTTATTGCTTGATTTTATGAGTGTTTATGGGATCTGAGTTTGAGAAATTGGTTTTGATTAACCTTGGGCTTGTCTTATTTATTGTATCATACGAACTACAGATTAGATAGATAGACTCGCTTTGGAGACTGTTGGTGGTGAGGATGGATCCTTCTTAGGCAATTGGAATAATTCGCAGCAAATGTCACATGGTAGTGTTCCAAAGCACTTCGAGTATAAACTCAAATTTGGTAGCAAAAACAGGCAGGAGTGGCATTCACATGGTGGCATTCAAGAGGTAGCAATTAAGTTACAAGAGAGTCTTGATCTCTTTTATATATATATATATATATATATATATAGTTTTTTCGATGGCATTGTATTGAGTAAATTTTTTATTTTATTTTTTGTTAGAAGCATTGAGTAAATTTTGTTAAGTCACAATGTATTGTATCATCATGAATTATGTCTAACCATATGCATGGTAACATAAACTTTTAGAGAATCCTTACTATCACTTTTCACAGAGAGTTTTGTAAAGGACTACACTTTGCTTGTAACAAAAAAGTACTTTGACGCTATATTGAAAAAGCTTTATCCTTAACGTTTTTTTAAATTTTTTTTATAAAGATGCTTCAACCCTACATTTGAGTAATGAAAAAATAAGGAAGAAATGTTGAAAAAAAAAAAGGGGATACTACTTCCGTATTCCAACTTTTCGTTTGCCTAATATTTTATTTTTAAATTATCCTTAAATCTATTTCCAATTTTAAAAATTAATAAATACATTTTCATAACTTTCTTAATAACACCTTATAATTTGATGGGTCATTCTACAGTTTCTACTGTAGAATGCTCCATTATTTGATTTGCTTTATTTCATAAATCAAATTTTAATATTTTATTTGAAGTTTTTTTTATATAAAAATACATATAAATAATATTCCCTTAAAAGCTTAGAATTTTAAGCTGGACAGAAAGGATTTACTTGTTCAAAACATCCCTTATTTTCGCATTAATTTTTTTTTTAAATCCCTTATTTATTAGATTCTTAGCCCCTCAGTCTGGAGAAGACAAAAGGGTTTAAGACCCTTCACCTTCTTCCTTTCCTTTTCCTTCTGCTTCAAGTTATATAACACCATCCTCTACTTTACTCTCTTTGAATTTTCAAAAACAAAACTTTAGGGCCCGTTTGGTTTAGAGATAACTCAGTTTTTATATTTCAGTTTTCAAAATTCATAACTCAGTTCTCAGTTTTTGAAAACACCCATTTGCTGTTTCTTGTTTCCATCACTCTAATTTAAAATTTTGAATTTTGAGTGATGGAAACAAGTATTGAAAACTAAGCCAAGCACAAAATTGTTTGTGGAACCCACATGTTTTGAGAACTCATTTATGAAAACTGAGTGATATGATCCAAAAACTCACTCATCCAAAGAGGCCCTTTCTCTCTGTGACTGACTCTCTCTCTCTCTCTCTCTCTCTCCCTCTCCCTCTCTCTTACAAACAGAAGCCCAAAAACTCAGCCAACCCAGAGCAGAGTCTGTGTTCATCATCATCATCATCATCATCAAAGATCATCAATCACTCAAAAAGTCCCGAACTTTCAGTTTCATTGATTCATCCACCTCCATTCTGTGCTCAATAAAAGCAAATAATCACAACCACCAAAACAAACATTCGTCATGGAACTGGCCATGGCAAAACTAAGAGCACCGGAGCCAATTGGGTTAAAAAAGACCCTTTTTCCCATTATTTTTTATTCTATGAAAGAGATAGTCTTCTCCTCAAAAAAAAGAAAAAAAAAAAAGATAGTCTTTGTAGAATCTGTGATTTCTCTTTTTGTTGAAGGTGTTATGATTTATGGGAAATGTACAGTTATTGGTTTTTTTTTTTTTTTTTTTTTTTTTAATGGGAGTGTGACATATATATATATATATATATATATATATATATATGTAAAAAGTTGCAAATTTAAGATATGGGTTTTTGTTATTGTTGTATTAGTTTAAAGGAATATTCTGAAAGATTTGAAAAAGACCCAAGTTGAATATGTAAGAAAAGTTGGTTATGATTGTGTAATTATTGTGTTATGTGTCAAAATTTTGGAATTTATGTAATTATGATGGTGTAATGATTGGATTACACAATTTACATGGCATGATAGGGATAATATCATTACAAATGTGATATGATCTATGTTATTTTTTACTGCTTTCGCGTGACTGCATAAGTTTTGAATGTTTATATATGCTAAATCCAACAGAAATTCCAGGTGTTATCCAGTTTATATATATACGTACAGAAATTTGGTATTAAGGAAGATTGAGAAATGTTACACTCATTTTATTTACTTAATGGTGAATTTGATAGTTTTGTTTACATCTTGGATAACACCTCAATTCCTCAGCTGTCTGGTATTGTTGTCATTTTGGGGGGCGGGGTTACGGCTGCTGGTCATTGTTTGAAGTTGCTTGAAATTAAGGACCGAGAATACATGCTTGAAGCAAATTCATTGTCCAGTTTGTATTCTCTTTCCATTATTTATCAATTGATTTTACGAGTGTTTATGGGATTTGAGTTTGAGTAATTGGTTTTGATTAAACTTGGCCCTTGGGGTATGTTTTATTTACTGTATTTTACGAACTACAGGTTGCATTCTCTTTCCATTATTTTTCGCTTGATTTTATGAGTGTTTATGGAATTTGAGTTTGAGTAATTGGTTTTGATTAACCTTGGGTTTGTTTTATTTTTTGTATAATACGAACTACAGGTTGGAGCAGACAGACTTGCTGAGAGGACTGTTGGTGGTGAGGATGGATCCTCCATAGGCAAAAGGAATAATTCACAGCAAAGGTCACTGGGTAGTGTTCCAAAGAACTCCGAGTATAAACCCAAATTAGGTAGCAAAAACCGGCAGGAGTGGCATTCACATGGTGGCAAAGATGGTTTTGCTAGTATAGTGAGGTCTCAACAAGGAATAAATTCACCAGAGAGTGCAGGCAGAATTCAGAGTGGGAAAATCTTAAGTGTGGGGACTGCTGATAGCATAACATTACAGGATGATCTCCCGAACCGAGCAGGTCCTTCCGACAAAGGAGCCAGTTTGGAGGTGAACATGGAATTCAAGTTGAAAATTTCTGTCCAAGTTGAGACTCAGGTCCTCTCTGTATCTGCTAAAAAATATGAGCCTTCTTCAAGCAAGGATCCAAAAAGTTCTGCAGGCCATAAAAATTTAGAGAATTCCGAGCACTCTGAGAAAACTGTTACGCTGAAACCTCCTTTACTTGTACAGAATAGAGAAAGGCGGAATGAAATCAAGTCCTCCTTGGAGGGGCAAAATGGAATTGTGTTGAGGGCTGGGATGGTCCTTCTAAAGAGTTACATATCATTCAGTGATCAGGTCAAAATAGTAAAAAAATGCCGAGACCTTGGTCTGGGTCCTGGAGGTTTCTACCAACCAGGTTACCGTGATGGAGCAAAACTGCGATTGAAGATGATGTGCCTCGGTAAAAATTGGGACCCTGAGACAGGTAACTATGGAGATCACTGTCCAGTTGATGAGGCTAAACCACCCACTATACCTGCTGAATTCTATCAGTTGGTCAAAAAATCAATTGAAGATTCCCATTCCCTTATTCAGGAAAATTCCAAATCAAGCAATGTAGAAAGCATACTTCCCTGGATGTCACCAAACATTTGTCTTGTAAATTTTTACTCTGAAAATGGTCGACTTGGTCTCCATCAGGTGTGCCTTCCCCGTATAATCTGACTTACCAATTTCTTTGCAATTTCTATTCTTGGAAATTCTTCCTTCCTTGATTATGTTTTCTTTTTCATGAATTATTCATCCATAACTTGCACCTCACTTGTTTCTCTAGATTCCTTGTTAACTATGGCTTTGTGAAGTTTCTATGACAGCTAATGACTACAATTCCATGCAGGATCGCGATGAAAGCCAAGAAAGTCTTGCTAAAGGTTTACCTGTGGTCTCTTTTTCCATTGGTGACAAGGCAGACTTCTTATATGGTGATCAGAGGGATGTTGACAAGGCAGAGAAGGTTGTGTTGGAATCCGGAGATGTTCTTATATTTGGTGGAAAATCTAGGCATATTTTTCACGGTGTTACAGCCATTCACCCAAACAGTGCACCAAAGTCCTTGCTTGAAGAAACAAAACTCCGGCCTGGCCGGTTGAATCTTACTTTCAGACAGTATTGAAAACCTTGGTATATATTTGGAACTCCCTCGAAGTGATTTAAGAAAGTTTCTTGAAGCAGAGAGGTACATGATAGTTTTGTTGATGTAATAACCGTCTATGTAGATATATGAGATTCTGAATAATCAAACTAACCTGTCAATTTAAGTCTCTTGCATTATCAGCATATATACGAGGTTCTGATGTTAACCAACTTGACATTTCACTGAACTCTGCAAAATTGAAATATGAAAGAGATTATATTACTTGTAATATTCAAGACAAATTCTTTAATAAGGAAAAAAATAAAGGCACTCATTAGCGTGACAGATGGAGAGAGAAGGGGAAGCGGGGAGGCTTTGGATTTATTACTAGTCTAAGAAATAAAGTTACAAATTAATTCTTCTGATTTCTTTTTAGAAAAATCTAGATAAACAGAAATATGTGACCTTCACACACAGAGAGGGGCGGAGCAGGGCGGAGAGAAGGGGGGGGGGGGGGATGTGACCTACAAGAGAGTTATGAAACTATAATTTTGTGTTAACACCATATAATTTGATGTCACAAACATAACTTCACATTCGACAAGTGTTTCAATCAAGCGCAAATATGTGACCTCCAGACACACAGCTGTGACCTACAAGCGAGTTATGCAACTATAATTTTGTGTTAACAACATACAGTTTGATGTCACAAACATAACTTCACATTCAACAAGTGTTTCAACCAAGCGCAAATATGCCAATAACTGTTTCTTTAGAGACAATAGTAAACACACAATTTTGATAATAGCTAGCAAACCCACAAAATCCATCTTGCCAGAACTTTAAAGCAAGCCTGGCTTTGTTCTTGACACTCCTCATGCCAGCGTGCGGATTCTGGTACAGCAAAGTGGAGGTACCTTTACGAGTGGATAGGTACCGATTGCACTCAAGCATTATTTCAACAATGGTGAATGTATCTATAATAGCTTCTTTCAAGACTAAACTCAACCACATATCAACAAAGCAACATACATGCATTTCCAAGCACACACATACAACTACAAGTATCCTAAGACATTGAATGTTCTTTTTGGGGTGCCCTATGTGTGTGTGCGCACACAAGCTGTGCAGACCTGTGAAATAAACCCACCAGGGTGACCAAAGAGAAATTTCTTATTAAATGCAACAATGCAAGATCTTAAGCATTTCATACATTATTTAAAATTTGCGAATAGATTATGTTGCATAGCTTCAAACAAACATCAGAACAAAATAACATAATTAAATTTAAGTATTTCTGAAAATAAAAAGGAATATCTTATGGTCCAACTTTTCACCAACACCAAGAACTTCCTGAACATTGCAAGTCATTATTTGGTGGACTTCATAGAGTTCATCATTCAACTTTGCAATATTCCGCTGGGTACGGGTGTCCTGATACAGTTTCTTGGTTTTCTGTATGAATGTGTCTTTTAAACATAAAAAGTAGGATTAAACTCATCGAAAGAAACACCAACAAGAATGCTGTAAGAATAGGAAGTAAAAAAATAGAATCATGAAGAAAAAACTAGAAATACCAAATTTGATGAAGGTATAAGGTCTGGCAGCAGTTTCAATTTGAGCCCCATTAACATGCTCAAATTCGTTCTTGAGGTTTTCAAGGTATTGAAAGGCAAGTTTCTTAGGATAAGCACGGTCACACATTGTCAAGTAACAAACGCGTCCTTCGATAATATAACTAAGAACTTCCGTCAAGGTACCATTAAGATTGTTCCACATTCAGACACAATTATTATTTTAACAGAGCATATAGAAAAGAAGATCAGATGTCCAACTTATGTAAAAAGAAACAAACTCTAACTGAGTCTCTTTTATGCAAAGTAGGGTACTTCAGCATAAAGACATGTTGAAAAAGACAGCTTAATTTATAAACTGAAGCTGCTATCCCCATCAAATCTTGCATCTGTTAAATATAATAGAACAATTTTAACTAGACGGCAACGCCTACAAGGAACTCAATATCTCACAATCATCTAAAAGTCTCATAAAATCTCCATAATTTCACATTGTGCTTGAAGCCAACCCCAAATTTAATTGCAATAAATTTTTGGCTTGATTGAATCAAGTTGGGTTTCACATTGTGTTTGAATACTCTCTAAACTATAAAGAGATTGCATACTCCAGATTGTACCAGAAATAATACTGTAGTTTCTATCGCTCATAAGTTATACTGGGAAAATACACACACACACACACACACACACACATGAAAAATCTCACAAGGATACTGGAAAATTTAAGGGCCAGTTTCAATTAACATCCTTGAAGCCTCATTCTGACCTCTTGATAGGTTTTTAAACAAAGCCTTGACTTGCTGTTTGTAGAATTCAGCGTCTTTTAAATCACGGCCATCATCCAGACCCTCTGCTAGTGGAAGACCATCAGTTACATGGGCAATCAAAGTTAGCTTCACCATCTTTAGCTTAGACCTTTTCAGCTATTCAAAAATGACTCAAATATGTTAGCCATTATCCCAAAACCAGGAGATTATGAAGACAACAATCCTACGCAAATAAGAAACTGATATACAAATTAACAAATAACTCAACTTAGTACCATAACAATCCACTAAATTCACATAATCTAACAGCTACTTTATCTCTCTCAGTCATGCATGAACAACTACTGCCATTTAAGTTTAACATGCAGAGTCCATAACCATATCTGTCATGGTAACACCATCTATAGTTCCTCTTAACTCTAATGGATCACAATGAGTTAATAAGCAAGGTCACATCTTGACAACTCACCTCTTCAAATGTTACTCTCAGAATCCAAATGACCAATCTCCCATTAAAAAAAAAAGACCCATGATTTGGTTCTTACAATATTGACATATTTCATTGTGATAGGCATTAGAGAGGCATTTGTTAAAAACCCATTTTTTATATTCACTAAAAACACATAAGAGATCACCAAAATGATCCAATTCTTCTTCTTCATCACATGCCATGAATTCAATTGTGATAATACAATATGACAAGCATTCCCCATCTGAATCAAGATCTCCAATGATCTATATCACAAGGCACCAAACCAAGCCATATGAGCCACCAAAATCATATCATTATTCATTTTTAAAAATACCCATTAAACCAAAATGAACAATTTGTTGAAAAAAAAATGCCATTCCCATCTGGAAATTCAAATAAATAACAAAGACATAGTTTATACTGTGTGTGTGTGTGTGTTTTTTTTTTTATATGTAATGGACATACCTGGTTTATATCATTTGGACTTTGCTTTTGATGTGAAGGATCTGAGGGACGGTGATGACAATGCTCAGAATCTGACCGAGACAATTTGGCTATGATAGAGGGGTTTGGTTTTGAAGAACCAAAAAAATGAGAGAGTGCGCGCTTTATGGTATTGTACCTTGGAATGCCAATTTGGAAATAACTTTATTATTCTCAGAAGGTACAACTTACACAGCCGTGATATATTGTCATAATGTAACCTATCCAATTCTCATCCAACTCTTTTTTTTCTTTTTCTTTTTCTTATTTATTTACGTTTTTTTAATGTAATTTATTTATTTACGTTTTTGAATTAACAAGTAGGATTAATGAATGTAATTTTGAAAGAGTAATGCTACCACCGCACACCCTTGGTGTGTTGGTTACTCTACAAGTATAAATGTTTGTGGGATGTGGGATGTGGGGGGTAATGGTCGGGGTTCAAGTCTCCAGGAGAGAGCTTCACACACATATACACTTAGATTAAGTTAGAGTAGAAATTTTATCTTGTATAAAAAAAAAAAAAAAAAAAGTAATGCAAGAGATTCAAATTATTTTGTAAAAAAAATTTACAAATTACTAATGTGATGAGTGATTTTTTTTTAAGAAAAAAAATTGTGGTAAGTGATTATTGGTAAATGAAAAGACGATGTTAATAGTAGACTTAAATGAAAACAAATAAAAAGTTGTCCACAATATTAATTTGTAAAAATGTTGTAAAATAATTAATGTTTATAGCATTACTTAACTTGTGAGTATGTAATAGAAAATTAATTAAAAGCAGCTAAATTTTATGATTAGAGGTAAAAAAAAAAAATCATATACACAGTTTTGAATATTAAAAAATCACAACGCATCGTTAGTGCAATAGTCACTTCACAAGTATAGGAGTTGCTTGGCACTGTTGTTTAAATAACAGTTTTCAGTATTTAAACAGCAATAACATTTCTAATACGTATTTCTATAACACTCAAACAAGTATTTTCAAAACAGTGAAAACTAAACAACAATACTTAAATACTATTACCAAATGGGTTACTTGTAGGGTGTGGGAGACAAAGTTCAAGGTCCAGGTCTCTAAAAGGGAGCTTCACACACATATACACTTAGATTATTCTATCGTATAATTTCTATCTTGTATAAAAAAATATTAAAATTTGTATAAAGTATAAATTTTCTTTTGGCCCATTTATAATGAGTTTTCAATTTCTTGTCTAGATATATGGATTTCAAAAAAAAAAAAACTTTTTTAAGTTTTTAGACTTTTAGTACAATTTTTTATTTTGTATAGGAAAAGTTTTAGCACAATTAATTATTCATATTGTTGTAGATTCAAATTACCTCAATTATAAAAGTATTTTATCATCAAATAAAAGATTCAGTGTTGAACTTCATTTATAACAAAAACAAATTGATATCTACTTTAATGATATACATACAAACATTGCATTAAAAACCGATTTCCAATCAAATTCTTTACTTAATAGAATGCAAATCCTCGAAGAAAATTTTAATATATATGTGTGTGTATGAGTATATATGTGTGTGCGCAATACATACTTGGCGGATATATAAAGGGCATCCTTTCGAAAATTTTAAATCAATCACTTTTTATAAATTAAAATAGACTATTCTATTCATCAAAAAAAAAAGAAAAAAAGAAAGACGATGCTATATATTATTTATAGTCCACAATAATATTCACTTTTGAAACTATAATTTCTCTTTATGGTTAATTTTTATAAATATTTCTAATTTCCAATTTTATTGATTTTCATTTGGATAAAGTTCTAGGGTAAAATACTATTTTTATCCTTAAACTATAACAAAATTTTGTTTTTCATCCCTAAACTTTAAAAAGTTTTTTTTATCCCTAAACTTTGTAAAGAGTTTTTCCAATGGTTCTAAGACAAAAAATAAGGATAAAAAAAAACTTTTTTTGATAGCTTAGGGATGAAAAACGAACTTTTAGTAAAGTTTAAGGACATACATAAAAAAATTTCAATAGTTTAGAGACGAAAGATGAACTTTTTCGTAGATTAGGGACGAAAAATGAACTTCTTAAAGTTTAGGGATAAAAAACAAATACCTGGTAAAATTTAGAGACTAAAATTGTATTTTACCCAAAGTTCTAAAAATTGGTCTATTTTTGGATGGTGGCTCTTTAAAATTGAATTACTCATCCTATGTAAATACTAAACAAAGCATCAAATTTATGAATCTTATTCCTCTTAAAACATTTCTCAAAAAAAAAAATCCTTTAAAAACAATATAAAAAAATCAATGATTCCTCTAAATTTGTGACAAAAATCCCATCCTTTTATTTGTGTCCAATGCAAAAAATAAAGTGCACAAGAAAAGTCATATTTTAAACTACATTAAAATATACATACATACATATATATATATATATATATATATATAAGCTACATTTAAAATAGGATAAATTATTGGTCCAAAAAAAAAGGATAAATTATATCTTTCCATCTTAATCTTTCACTATGATTACACTTGTTAATCCCATAAATTATCAAAACACACAATCGACCCCCTAAAATTGTTTCAATGTCCCCCCACTGTCTATTTTTGTATTGATTATGATAGAATTTAATATTGAAAGACCATTTTACTCCTCTCTTCAAGATAGACATCAAAAGGGTAAATTAGTCCTTCATTGCTAGATTCCATCATACTCCGTAATTACCAGCAAAACATTTTGTAGAACGTAAGTGTAATATATTTTTAAAATTAAGGGGTCAACCATATGTTTCAATAATTCATATGTTTAAGTGTAATCATAGTCATAATTCATGGTAGAAAAGTGTAATTTTTCCATTAAAAAAAAGGGGAAGTTGGCTTTATTTATGATATTATAAATGTGTGAAATTTTACCTTTATAGTTGAGGGGTTTCTATGAAATGTATTAATTATTAATTTTTTTTTTCCTTTTATGACTATTATTTGAGAATTATATTTTTACCAATGAACTTAATGAAAATCTCTTCTTCTTTTTTTGAGAAGGAAATTTAATGAAAATCTTATAAACCTAAATTTTCATATTTTTATTTGACTTACAATTAAGGGAAGATCAAATAACTCTGTCTCTCTCTCTCTCTCTCTCTCTATAGAAGATTATCATGCATATTATAAGCGTTAAATTTTATTAAATCAAATTTTTAGGCATTATTTTAATGTAACCCCAATGCATATGAATTTTCATTTTATTACGTTAACTATTGTTCTTTCTTTTTCCTTGCAAGTTGCAACAAATAGGGTACAGAATATTTGAACCTAAAATCTTAACATTAGAAGAACTTGGTAATACCATTGAACATTAAGATTCTTGGCTATATGGATTACGAAGTGCTTTATATTACAATACTAAAATAACAAGTACATTTTCTCTCGTGGTTTGTCATCATTTAAATCTATAAAACTTTTAGCATAGGCTTATGAATGACCTATTAGTTTTTGTCGTTGTTATTGTTTTAGCGATAATTTGATAGTTCAATAAGGAGGGTGGATTTGAATCATAGATGTTTTAGAAACACCTAGAGGTAGCAACGAATTGAATTACAAGTCTCTTAGCATCTCTTAGATTTTTTTTTTTTTCCAGAATTTCAACCTATGGCGTTCACTTCTAATGATAGCTCTTTATTATCAGACCAATATACCAATCAATTTTTAGTGTAGGCGGTGATTAAACCCTAGATTTCTTATTCAACCATCAGAGACTTTACCAGTTGAGTTAATTGGAATTCACAGCATCTCTTAGGTTAGTTTAATATGATAGAGAAATAAATCAATGACTCTTTTCATTGTGTTAGTAAGATTATTAGCATGGCTTTTGGCACCTCTTGGGTTAGTTTAATATGATGGAGAAATATATCAATGACTTTTTTTTTTTTATTGTGTTAGCAAGATTATTAGGATTAGTCCCATATTTGTAAGGATTTTTGTTTGTTTTATTTTTTTGATAGATTCAACAAATACAACGAGGATGTGGGATTTTGAATTTTGGACAACTCCATTGAAAATGCCAAAAAGGTAAGCTGCTAGTTAAGTTACAAAAGGCACTTAACCTCGTCAATGTAGGTTATATATTCACTTATGTAATTTTCGATTGCGTTACATTGAATAAACTTTATTAAGTCACAATGTGTTATATCATCACTGATTATGTTATACCATATGGTAGCATAAACTTTTAGAGAATCTTTACTATCACGTTTGCATAGAGTTCTATAAAGGATAACATCTGTATTTAACAAACGTTTGCATAGAGTTCTATAAAAGATAACATTTGTATTTAACAAAAATACTTTGACACAATTCTGAAAAAGCTTTAATCCTATATTTGAGTAAAGAAAAGTAAGGAAGAAAAGTAAAAAAGAAGAAAAGAAGAAAAAGTATACATTACTACTTCATGCTCCATTCCATTTAGTTTGCCACTTTTCCTAGTATTTCATTGGCGTAAATTCACTTTTAGTCCCTACATTTTGGGGCTTTTTCTATTTTGGTCCCTACATTTTATTTTTACCACTTTTAGTCCCTAAACCAATTAACGTGTGACATTTAAGTCCTTATCGTCACCCAACTAACAGAAAATACTGACGTGGCTAACGGTACAGTAAAATAATAATTAAAAAAAATCTATTTTAACATTAAAAAGTTGCCACGCCAGAGTTTAAATAAATTTTAATTAAATAAGAAAAAATTAAAAACAAAATTAATCTTGTGCTCTGTTTCTCAAAAAAAAAAAAAACTTGTGCTCTCGAATTTCGTGCCCAAATCAAAGTTCTCAAATATCGTCTTTAACAAAAAGCAAAAAAAAACCCAACTTTACTTTACAACTATACATGATTGGTCTATAATTTTCAAGTTTCTTTTCACAAACTGTGATTTGCTGAAACGGCAGGCAAATTGGGTTCTTTCAGATACACTTTTACAGAGAAGAGAGAGAGGTTGCTATCAATAAAGGGGTACTCCGAGCTAGGTGGGTTCAATCCTCTAGGACCCTATGAAGAAGAAGAAGAAGAAGCAGGGACCAAGTGTTGGTCATTTGGTTCGGTTAAGGATAGAGTTTCGAGGCTATGGAGAACAGTGAAAGATGTGGGTTACAAAGCTTGGAAGATGGGTCGGAGCGACCCTAGAAAGATTGTGTTCTCAGCGAAAATGGGTCTAGCTTTGACTCTCATTTCGCTGCTGATTTTCTTAAAAGAACCGGTCAAAGACCTTAGCTGATACTCTGTCTGGGCTATTCTTACTGTTGTTGTGGTCAAATCTCTTGTGTTTGGGATCGGAGAAAGCAAAGCGAAGTGAAGAGAGAGAGAGCGGCGTAGCTTTTTCGATAGGAATCTCGGTCCGATTCCGTCTCGATGGAAGGGAGCTTGTTGTTGGGTGCTGGGTTTGACTAGGTTCGTTGGTTGGGATTGTAGGGTTTGTTGTTGTTGTTGGTCTGATCAGTGTAGGTTTGTTGTTGTTGGTTTGGGTGTGGTTCAGTCTGATCTATTTTGTTGTTATTAATGTTCATATTCTTGATTCTGGGTTTGATGTTCATGTTCTTGATCCTGGGTTTGTTGTTCTTTGATGTTCATGTTCTTGATTCTGGGTTTGATGTTCATGTTCTTAATTTTGGGTTTGTTGTTCATGTTCTTAATTTTGGGTTTGTTGTTCGTTGATGTTCATGTTCTTGATTCTGAGTTTGATGTTCATGTTCTTGATTCTGGATTTGTTGTTGTAGACGTTTATGTTCAATTTTTTGTTTTTAATTTTTTTTATTTAATTAAAATTAATTTAAACTCTGATGTGGCAATTTTTTAATGCAAAATAGATTTTTTAATTATTACTTTACTGTGCCGTTAGCCACGTCAACATTTTCTGTTAGTTGGGTGACGATAAAGACTTAAATGTCACGCGTTAATTGGTTTAGGGACTAAAAGTGGTAAAAATAAAATGTAGGGACCAAAATAGAAAAAGTCCCAAAATGTAAGGACTAAAAGTGCATTTACGCCTATTTCATTTTGAGTTTTACTAAAGTATGCCTTTAGATGATATGTTAGTAAATTATTTTAAGAAACTTTTTTGTGAAATAAAAAAATGACAAATAATGCTAGAGATACAAACTATTTTACAAAAAATTTTATAAACTGCTGATGTGTTAAGATGCTGTGTGTGTGTGTACTTAGGGAGTGTTGTGCTCAGTAGTTGTGCATATAATTGTACTTTGCTTAGTCACGTGCAATGCTGGTGCAAGGCATAAGTGAGTAATTGAGAATTAGTTAATAAGGTGGTTAGAGTTGGTTAGAGTTAGTTAAGCGAGTAGTTACGAATTAGAGGATTTGGGAATTGGTTGTAATTGTATATAACTCCAATTGTTGACAGAGAATGGGAAGTATAGAATGAATTCAGTTTCTTCCCTCAAAGTCTTTTCTAATCTTGCTCTGTTTGGAGGAGGTTACCCTCGAAGCTAACCAACACTTCTTCTTTCTCCCTTTCCAATTCTTGCAATCTTTCTGATTTACCAAGCTCTTAACAATTGGTATCAGAGCCCTCTTTCCTACGACCATGGCTGAAACTCGATCTACTTCGTATATCAATGAATCCATTGCATCCTTACGTACCACCATAGACCACCATGCCCACTCTCTTCAAGAAATCACCAATCAACTGAATGTCCATACCCAGTAGTTAAACGCCATTAGTGTTGCCTTACAAAAGTTAACTGATGCTGAAGAGAAGAGACAACAACCCTCATCGCCCAAGACACCATCGTCCCAAGCTGTGACTTTGCCATTACAGAGCTTGGCTAAAAGTGTGCGACTTGAATTTCCAAGATTTAGAGGAGAGGATCCAACGACGTGGGTATACAAAGCTAATCAATACTTCAATTTCTATCAAACCCCACTTAGTGAGAGGCTTCTGATGGCTTCTTTTCATATGGATGGTGATGCTTTAGTCTGGTTTCAAGATTGTGAAGCATCAGGGTTGTTTGTGGCTTGGGAGAGCTTTGTGGAGGCCCTGTTAATCAGGTTTGGTTCATCTGCCTATGAAAATCCTATGGAGGCCTTGACAAGGTTAAGACAAACAAGTAACGTGATTAACTACAAAGGGCAATTTGAAGCTCTCTCCAACAAAATTAGGGATTTGTCTGAAAATCACAAACTGAGTTGTTTCCTCAGTGGCCTTAGAAATGAAATTAGGCTGCCTGTAAAAATGCTTAATCCAAAAACTCTTAATGAGGCTTTTGGTTTGGCTAAAATTCAAGAGGAATATGTGATGAGTAGTAGGAAATTTCTAAAATCATCCTCATTGGAATTGTTTAAACCTTCAATTCTCGGACCAAGACCTGATACTAAGTTGGACTCCAAGTTCAAGATGCCTTTGCAGAAATTGTCACCAGCACAGATGGGAGAGAGGAGGAAGAAAGGACTCTGCTTTAATTATGATGAGAAATTTCAACCTGGACACCATTGTAAGTCTTCTAAGTTCTTTTTGTTGGAAGGCCTTTGCCCCTTTCAAGGTTCTAGTTCTAATGTACAATTGGTGGAACTTAATGATAATGATAGTTCATTAAATCCTGTTTCTGATATGCCTCATCATGTGTCTGGTGGGTCTAAACGTAACATGGTTGAAGCAGATATTACCCTTTATGCTCTTTTAGGTAGCCCTTCACCTGGTACAATGAGAATTAGGGGCACAATTAATGGTCATTGGGTTACCATCTTGATTGACACTGGTAGCACTCATGACTTCCTTGATGCTGCAATTCTTTCCAAGTTACAACTGCATTTGGATCCTACTATGTCATTTGAGGTTAAGGTAGCTAATGGAGAAGCCATTAAGACTAAGGGCGTTTGTTTAGATGTCAAAGTGGCTATGCAAGGTCATGTATTTTCTATGGACTTGAATGTCTTACCCTTAAGGGATTGTGAGTTGGTCTTAAGCACTCAATGGCTTAGGTCTTTGGGTATGATTCAATGGGATTTTTTGGCATTATCCATGAATTTCATGCATCTTGGCAAATCTGTTACCTTGTTTGGTTTGCATATTTCTAATTCTACTCTTCAAGAAGGTGAACATTTCTTTAGGAAGCCTATTAGGAAGAGAATTTTTCTGCAGATAGTTTCATTGGGTTCAGGAACTTCTCCATCTCAGCCAGCTTGTGATCCTCTGATTGAGAAGCTGTTGCTGGAGTTTGCCTCAGTTTTTGATACATCCCATAGGTTTACCACCTTCTAAAGGGCATGAACATCAAATTCTTTTAAAGGATGGGGCTTCTCCAATCTGCCAAAGGCCTTATAGGTACCCACATTTCCAAAAAACTGAAATTGAGAAGATTATGACTGATTTGTTGGAAGCTGGTTCTATCAGGCCTAGCCGAAGCCCTTTTTCTTCTCCAGTTTTGTTGGTGAGGAAGACAGATGGTTCTTGGAGAATGTGCATTGACTATAGAGCTTTGAGTCAAGCTACAATCAAAGACAAGTTTCCCATACTTGTAGTTGATGAGTTATTGGATGACCTTGCTAATTCCACCATCTTCTTTAAGCTTGATTTAAGATCAGGTTACCATCAGATTCGTATGAAGGAGGAGGATGTTCCAAAGACTGCATTTAGGACACATGATGGCCACTATGAGTTCTTAGTTATGCCATTTGGCTTAACTAATACTCCATCCACTTTTCAGGCCCTTATGAATGATGCTTTTAGGCCTTATTTGAGAAGGTTTGTACTAGTATTTTTTGATAACATCTTAGTTTTTAGCCCAACCTTAGAGCTTCATCTTCAACATCTTAGATCAGTGTTGGGGCTGCTGCAACATCACCAATTGTATGCCAAGAGAAGCAAATGTGCCTTTGGCTGCCCAGAGGTAGAATATTTGGGTCATATTATTTCTGGTAATGGTGTTAGCACTGATCCGAGGAAGACTGCTGCTATGGAGGCCTGGCCAACTCCGAATTCTGTCAAAGCTTTGAAGGGATTTTTGGGTTTGACTGGTTACTACAGGAAGTTTATTCAGAATTATGGTCAGATTGCTGCTCCCTTGACTGCTTTGCTTAAAAAAAACGCCTTTGTGTGGTCTGATGCAGCGGATAAGGCTTTCCTACGACTCAAGTTAGCTGTTAGTAAGCCTCCAGTTCTTGCTCTGCCTGATTTTAGCCAACCCTTCATAATTGAATGTGATGCATCAGGGGGTGGTTTAGGAGCTGTTTTGATGTAGCACCAAATACCAATTGCATTTCACAGTCAAGTTCTTAAGTGCAAAGCTTTGCAATTGTCTACTTCTGAAAAAGAGTTGTTAGCATTGGTCACAGCAGTGCATAAATGGAGACCATATCTCTTAGGCAGGCCATTTATTATTAAAACTGATCAACAAAGCTTGAAGTATATCCTAGAGCAGAGAATTGCTACCCCTTCTCAACAGAAATGGCTAACTAAGTTGTTAGGGTATTTGTTTGTGGTGGAATATAAAAAAGGATGTGAGAACAAAGTTGCTGATGCCTTATCTAGGAGGACTGAGTCAGATCTTGTTCCTGAGGATGCTTCTGTATTCAGCACTTCAGTGCACTCTCCCTGCTTGTGTTTGATTTCCTTTCCAAGTCCTTCTTGGATTGTGGAATTGAAGGCTAGCTATCAATCTTCCCCTGAAATGCACCAACTGCTGCACCAACTGCAATCTGGTTCAACTTGTTCTAGATTCTTTTCCCTGCAAAATGGTTTGATTTTGTACAAAGGGAGAGTTTACTTGGACTCGCACAGTGGGTTGAAGTCTAAAGTGCTTCATTTGGTTCATGACAGCCCTTTGGGAGGCCATTCTGGTTTCCTCAAATCTTTCCATAGATTGAAACAGGACTTCTTTTGGGTAGGCATGAAATCAGACTTGAAGTTGCATATCAGGGAATGTGGTATCTGCTAGCAAATGAAGCATGAGACTTGCAAACCAGCTGGGTTGTTACAGCCCCTACCCATTCCCACTAGGCCTTGGACTGCTGTTAGTATGGACTTTGTTGGTGGATTACCTACTTCCCAAAGGTTAGATACAATCATGGTGGTAGTGGATAGGCTCACTAAGTATGTCCACTTCATTGGGTTGTCTCATCCCTACTCTGCTGCTAAGGTGGCTGCATTATTTTCTCAAAATGTTTTGAAGCTACATGGTATGCCAACTTCCATTGTTTCTGACAGGCATCCTGTGTTTACTGCCAAGTTTTGGGCTGAATTGTTCAAACTACAGGGAGCTCAACTTGCCATGTCTTCAGCTTATCATCCCCAAACTGATGGGCAGACAGAAGTGGTGAATAGATGTTTAGAACTATACTTGAGGTCTTTTTCTGCAGATAGGCCTACTGAATGGTCAGATTGGTTGTATTTAGCTGAATTTTGGTTCAACAGTAATTACCATTTAGCTACAAAATTAACTCCATATGAGGCTGTGTATGGTCTTCCCCCTTCTCATTTGTTGGATTACATACCAGGTACAGCCCAAGTGGCAGCTGTGGACTCATTTTTACAGTCCAGGCAACATATCCTATCCTTGCTCAGACAGAATGTGGTGGATGCACAAGCTCGTATGAGCAGCAATATGACCTTCATAGAAGTGAGAGAGCATTTAATGTGGGTGATTGGGTTTACTTAAAATTACAGCCTTACAAGCAGCAGTCAGTGGCTTATAGAGCTACTCATAAACTCTCTCCCAGGTTTTTTGGTCCCTTCCAAGTTCTTGAGAAAATTGGAGAGGTTGCTTATAGATTGGATTTACCTGCTGGTTCTGCTATTCATCCAGTCTTCCATGTCTCTTGCTTGAAAGCTCAGTTGGGCCAACACCAAGTAGCTATTTCCTTGTTACCAACAGTGAACTCTCAAGGCATCCTTACACCTGAACCTGCAGCTATTCTTCAGACCAGATCTCATAGACTTCAAAATAGGCTTATCACTCAACACCTGATCCAGTGGCAAGGGGGAACTGCAGATGATGCTACTTGGGAGGATTTGCTCTTCCTCCAACAGCAATTTCCCCATCTTGTGGGCAAGCTGTTCTATGGGGGAAGGAGTTGTTAAGATGCTGTGTGTGTGTGTATTTAGGGAGTGTTGTGCTCAGTAGTTGTGCATGTAATTGTACTTTGCTTAGTCACGTGCTATGCAGGTGCAAGGCATAAGTGAGTAATTGAGAATTAGTTAATAAGGTGGTTAGAGTTGGTTAGAGTTAGTTAAGTGAGTAGTTACAGATTAGAGGATTTGGGAATTGGTTGTAATTGTATATAACTCCAATTGTTGACAGAGAATGGGAGGTATTGAATGAATTCAGTTTCTTCCCTCAAAGTCTTTTCTAATCTTGCTCTGTTTGGAGGAGGTTACCCTCGAAGCTAACCAACACTTCTTCTTTCTCCCTTTCCATTTCTTGCAATCATTCTGATTTACCAAGCTCTTAACATGATGTGGTGAGTGATTATTGATAAATGAAAAAGTGATATTAATGGTAGACATAAATGAAAATCAATAAGCGGTTAGTCACATTAACATTTTAAAAAAAAAATTGTAAAATAGTTTGTGGCGGTAGCATTTCTCATGACTAACCTTTTTGACTTTTTTTTTTTTTTCAAATTTCCATAAAAGGTTTCATAAAATAGATGACTAATGTATGCTTTAAATGTAGGAAATATGGATGAAATTCCCAAATATGTGAGATGCAAAAAATAGAAAAAAGAAATATGTACCAAAGAAAATTATCATACAAGACAAAGATTTATGTTGTTTGGTAATTTGGCTATTTTCACAAAGTTATAATAATTTTACTATTCACAAAGAAAATACAAGATGGGGCAGTACCTTTTTTTTTTTTGACGAAAACTCCATTTTGGTCCCTAAAAGGGTCATAGTCAATTTGATTCATACATTTTAGTAGCAGTCAGTTTGGTCCCTGCTATTTTCAATTTGTAATTGATTTGGTCCTTACCGTTAACTCACTAACAAAAAATATTTACGTGGCACTTGGTGTACACAATTGGAACATGTGATGCTGATGTGGAAAAAAAAATAATTCTATTTTATAAATATTTTAAAATGTCACATACGCATTTATTTAAAAAAAAAATAATAATTTCGCAAATTTTAAAGATGAAAAACAAAATTAAAAATCCCAAATTTTCTTTGATTTTCATGGCAACCAAACACAAAAATCACCTTGATTTTTCTATCTTAAATCCTTGAAATCTTAAATACATTCCACAACATCTCACCTCTATACAATTGAGAAACACGTGGAATAGAAATAACCAATAGGAAATTGAAATTTTAGAACACAAAAAATTCAACAAATTCCCCCAGCAAACTTTCTCAAAAACCAAACAGAAACCAAAAAAAAAAAAAAGGAAAAAAAAGCCCAAATGAAGAAGAGACTCTCATTTCAGGTTGGTGTCTTTGTGTTGAGTACAATCCAGTGGCTTTGATGGAGACAAATCCAACTAAATTTGTTTATACAAAACCCAGATAATTTGGTGGCCAAATTTCACCTTAAACCTCAAAAACCCAAATCAAAACACCAAACCCACGAATCTAAAATCAACCTCAAAACCCCATATTCCAAACCCAAGCAACCAAAAGAAAATCCATTACAAAGAAAACAACTTGCTCATTGGGTGGCTACGATGAGATATTCGTTTGGTGCTGAGGTTCAATGGCTGGTGATGGCGCAAGGCAAGAACGGCGACAATGGCGCTATGGACAATGAAAAGACATTTTTCAAATGACTGCATTTGAATAGCCAAAGAGATCTAAGTTTGCTGAGACAAGCAAGCTGGTGTTTTTTTTTTTTGGTGAATACAAGCAAGCTGATGTTGTGCATTGCTAAAGGATCTCTGGAAATTGGCCTATGATATATCTCTGTTATTAAAATTATGATGTCTTATTAAAATTAGAAAAATACATAGGTTACATTTTAAAATATTTATTGCAAGTTTCAAAAAAAAAAAAAAAATTTATTGCACCATATTTTTATTATTTTATCTTCCTTGTCAGCATCACATATGCCAACTATTGCGTAAACATTTTTCGTTAGTGAGTTAATTGTAAGGACCAAATTTATTGCAAGTTAAAAATAGTAAGGACCAAATTGATTGTTATCAAAATGTAAGGACTAAATTGATTGTGACCTCAAAATGTAAGAACCAAAATTGTATTTTTGTATTTTTTTTTCTCTCTCTCAAAACAATACACAAAACCCTAGGGGGTGTTTGGTTAGTGTTTTCAAATAAACATTTTTAGTTTTTAAATAATATTTTACGCATTTTTATATACTTTTTCACCCACATGTATTTTTATAAAATTTTCAAATAACAATTTTAAATTTTTAAACACATGTATTAAACGGGCCCCTAATTTTCAAAATAATAGTTTTTTAATCATGCGCACAAGATTTATAATGGGCTAAAAAAAGACCCCTAAGGAGGCTTGTCCATGAGTGCTCCGACTTGGCTCATTAAAAATCGTGACACATTTTATATCAGATTGTGTCATAATTCAAATCAAATATAGTTAGGTTCCACAAAATTTTTTCTAAAAAAAAGGGATCCATAAAGCTTAACACTAAGGGCATGCATAAATCGGATTCTTTTATTTTATCCCAAAAAGGTTTGTCTAATTTTATAAATCAATAAATACATTTTCATAACTTTCTTAATTACACCTCATGTCTATCAAAATATTATAAGTTGATGGGTTACTCTACTGTAGAATGCTCCATTATTTGATTTTATTTGAAAAATCAATTCTTAATATTTTATTTGAGTTTTGAATTTTTGAAAACTCATAATTTTTCATTTTAAATAATACTATTTATCTTACAATTAAAAAAAAACATGAATAATACTATTTCCTTAGAAATTTAAGCTGGGGAAAATAGATTTCTTGTTCAAAATTCACATCCCTTATTAATTCAGATTCTTTATTCTTAGCCTTAGTTCTAGGGAAGACAAAAAGTTTTAAAACCCTTCACCTTCTTCCTTTCTTTCCTTTCCTTCTCCTACAAGTTATATTATACCATCCTCTACTTTACTCTTTCTGAATTTTCAAAAACAAAACTTTACTATCTGTGACTGACTTTATATCTCTTACACAAACACAAAATCTCCGCCAACCCAGAGCAGAGTTTGTGTTCATCATCATCATCATCAAAGATCATCAAACACTCAAAAAGTCTCAAACTTGATTTATCCACCTTCATTCTTCGCCCAATAAAAGCAACCCCACCAAAACAAACATGCGTCGTGGAACTGACCGTGGCAGAACTAGGAGCACCGTAGCCAAATGGGTTCAAAAGGGGACCGGTGATTCAGTGCATCGTCAAAGCCCTGTAATTTTACCACACCCCTCTTCCCATTTTTTCTTCTTATTGTAGAATTTTAGCATAAAAAAATGCAGTCTTTGTAGAATTTGTGATTTCTCATTTTGTTGAAGGTGTTTTGATATATGGGAAATGTACAGTTAGTGGTTAATATTTTGATTATGATGTGAAATGAGACATGTTTATGTAAAAAGTTGCAAATTTGAGATATGGGTTTTTGTCATTGTTGGATTAGTTCAAGGAATATTGTGAAAGATCTGCAAATGACCCAAGTTGAATATTTGAATTGAAAAGGATGGTGTGGGTTTAGTAAGTAAGAAAATTTGGTCATGATTGTGTAATGTGTGAAAATTCTGCAAATTTATGTAACTGTGATTGTGTACTGATTGGATTACACAATATTTATCTGGCATAATATGAGAATTTCATTACAAATGTCATATATGATATATGTTCTGTGCTACAGCCTTCGCGTTACTGCGTAAGTTTTTAATGTCTATATGTGATAAATCCTACAGAAATTCCAGGTTGTGTGTTATCCAGTTTAAATATATACACACAGAAATTTGTTATTAAGAAATATTACACTCATTTTATTTACTTATGGTGAATTTGATAGTTCTGTTTCCATCTTGGACAAAAACTCAATTCCTAAGCTGTCTGGTATTGTTGTTATTTTGGGGGGCAGGGTTTTGGGTGCTGGTCATTGTTTGAAGTTGCTGTACTCAGAATATATACTTGAAGCAAATTGATTATCCTCTTTGTATTCTATTTCCATTATTTATCAATTGATTTTATGAGTGTTTATGGGGGTTGAGCCTGAGTAACTGGTTTTGATTAAACTTGGGGTTTACTTATTTATTGTACAAACTACAGGTCATATTCTCTTTCCATTATTTATCGCTTGATTTTATGAGTGTTTATGGGATTTGAGTTTGAGAAATTGGTTTTGATTAACCTTGGGCTTGTTTTATTTATTGTATTATACAAACTACAGATTGGAGCAGATAGACTCACTGAGGAGGCTGTTCGTGGTAAGGATGGATCCTCCATAGGCAAAAGGAATAATTTCCAGCAAATGTCACATGGTAGTGCTCCAAAGCACTCTGAGTATAAACCCAAATTTGTTAGCAAAAACAGGCAGGAGTGGCATTCACATGGTGGCATTCAAGAGGTACCAATTAAGTTACAAGAGGGTCTTGATCCCTTATATATGTGTGTGTGTGTGTGTGTTCACTTATGTAGTTTTTTCGATTGCGTTGTATTGAGTAAATTTTTTATTTTATTTTATTTTTGGGTAGAAGCGCTTGATTTTATGAGTGTTTATGGGATTTGAGTTTGAGAAATTGGTTTTGATTAACCTTGGGCTTGTTTTATTTATTGTATTATACAAACTACAGATTGGAGCAGATAGACTCGCTGAGGAGGCTGTTCGTGGTAAGGATGGATCCTCCATAGGCAAAAGGAATAATTTCCAGCAAATGTCACATGGTAGTGCTCCAAAGCACTCTGAGTATAAACCCAAATTTGTTAGCAAAAACAGGCAGGAGTGGCATTCACATGGTGGCATTCAAGAGGTACCAATTAAGTTACAAGAGGGTCTTGATCTCTTATGTATATATATGTGTGTGTGTGTGTGTTCACTTATGTAGTTTTTTCGATTGCGTTGTATTGAGTAAATTTTTTATTTTATTTTTGGGTAGAAGCATTGAGTAAATTTTGTTAAGTCATGTATTATTTCATCATTAATTGTGTCTAACCATATGGTAGCATAAACTTTTAGAGAATCCTTACTATCACTTTTTACAGAGAGTTTTGTAAAGGACTACACTTTGCTTTTAACAAAGAATACTTTGACACTATATTGAAAAAGTTTTAAACCCTACATTTTTTTTTAATTTTATAAAGATGCTTGAACCCTACATTTGAGTAAAGAAAAAATAAGGAAGAAAAGTTGAAAAAAAAAAAAAAAAGGGCATACATTACTACTTTTAATTTTAAATTATCCTTAAATCTTTTTCCAATTTTAAAATTAATAAATAAATTTTCATAACTTTCTTAATAACACCTTATAATTTGATGGGTCATTCTACAGTTTCTACTGTAGAATGCTCCATTTTTTGATTTGGTTTATTTGAAAAATCAAATTTTAATATTTTATTGAAGTATTTTTTTATTTATAAAATATGTATAAATAATATTCCCTTAAAATTTTAGAATTTAAGCTGGACAGAAAGGATTAACTTGTTCAAAATATCCCTTATTTTCACATAATTTTTTTTTTTTAAAATCACTTATTTATTAGATTCTTAGCCCCTCGGTCTGGAGAAGAGAAAAGGGTTTAAAACCCTTCACCTTCTTCCTTTCCTTTTCCTTCTGCTTCAAGTTATATAACACCATCCTCTACTTTACTCTCTGTGACTGACTCTATCTCTCTCACACACACACAAACTCAGACAACCCAGAGCAGAGTTTGTGTTAATCATCATCATCATCAAAGATCATCAAATGCTCAAAAAGTCTCAAACTTTCCCTTTCAATAAAAGCAAATAATCAAAACCACCAAAACAAACATGCATCGTGGAACTGGCCATGGCAGAGCTAAGAGCACCGGAGCCAATTGGGTTAAAAAAGAGACTGGTGGTTCAGTGCATCGTCACAGCCCTGTAATTGTGCCACACCCTTTTTCCCATTATTTTTTATTTTATGGAAAAGATAGAGTCTTTGTAGAATCTGTGATTTCTCTATTTGTTGAAGGTGTTATGATATATGGGAAAATTACGGTTATTGGTTAATTTTATTTATTTATTTATTATGATGTGAAATGTGACATGTTTGTGTAAAAAGTTGCAAATTTGAGATATGGGTTTTTGTCATTGTTGGATTAGTTTAAGGAATATTGTGAAAGATTTGAAATAAACCCAAGTTGAATATGTAAGAAAAGTTGGTTATGATTGTCTAATTAATGTGTAATGTGTCAAAATTTTGGAATTTATGTAATTATGATTGTGTAATGATTGGATTATGCAATATTTACACGGCATGATAGGGATAATTTCATTACAAATGTGGTATGATATATGTTATGTGTTACAGCTTTCGCATGACTGCGTAAGTTTTTAATGTTTATATAAGATAAATACAACAGAAATTCCAGGTTGTGTTATCCAATTTATATGTATACACACACAGGAATTTGGTATTAAGGAAGATTGAGAAATGTTACACTCATTCTATTTACTTATGGTGAATTTGATAGTTTTGTTTCCATCTTGGATAACACCTCAATTTCTCAGCTGTCTGGTATTGTTGTCATTTTGGGGGGCAGGATTTCGGGTGCTGGTCATTGTTTGAAATTGCTTGAAATTAATTACTGAGAATATATGCTTGAAGCAAATTCATTGTCCTGCTTGTATTCTCTTTCCATTATTCATCAATTGATTTTACGAGTGTTTATGGGATTTGAGTTTGAGTAATTGGTTTGATTAAACTTGAGGTTTATTTTATTTACTGTACTTTACGAACTACAGGTTGCATTCTCTTTACATTATTTATCACTTGATTTTATGAGCGTTTATGGGATTTGAGTTTGAGTAATTGGTTTTGATTAACCTTGAGTTTGTTTTATTTTTTGTATTATATGAACTACAGGTTGGGGCAGACAGACTTGCTGGGGAGACTGTTAGTGGTGAGGATGGATCCTCCATAGGCAAAAGGAATAATTCACAGCAAATGTCACAGGGTATTGTTCCAAAGAACTCTGAGTATAAACCCAAACTTGGTAGCAAAACCCGGCAGGAGTGGCATTCACATGGTGGCAAAGATGGTTTTGCTAATATAGTGAGGTCTCAACGAGGAATAAATTCACCAGAGAGTGTAGGCAGTAGATCAAAACAATTCAAGAGCATGGGTACTCCAGATTCAGCCCATAAACAGGATTTTCCTCAATTGTCTGGGCAGTCTAATTCTGAGGACTTGGATGCAGGGAGAATTCAGAGTGGGAAAATCTTAAGTGTGGGGACTGCTGATAGCATAACATTACAGGATGATCTCCCGCACCAAGCAGCTCCTTCCAACGAAGGAGCCAGTTTGAAGGTGGACGTGGAATCCAAGTTGAAAACTTCCGTCCATCAGGTTGAGACTCAGGTCCTCTCCATATCTACTAAAAAATATGAGCCTTCTTCAAGCAAGGATCCAAAAAGTTCTGCAGGCCATAAAAATTTAGAGCATTCCGAGCACTCTGCGATGCTTGATCCTTTTGATCTCTGCCCAACCAAATCTGAGAAAACTGTTATGCTCAAACCTCCTTTACTTGTACAGAATAGAGAAAGGCGGAATGAAATCAAGTCCTCCTTGGAGGGGCAAAATGTAATTGTGTTGAGGGCTGGGATGGTCCTTCTAAAGAGTTACATATCATTCAGTGATCAGGTCAAAATAGTAAAAAAATGCCGGGACCTTGGTCTGGGTCCTGGAGGTTTCTACCAACCAGGTTACCGTGATGGAGCAAAACTGCGATTGAAGATGATGTGCCTCGGTAAAAATTGGGACCCTGATACAGGTAACTATGGAGATCACCGTCCAGTTGATGAGGCTAAACCACCCACTATACCTGCTGAATTCTATCAGTTGGTCAAAAAATCAATTGAAGATTCCCATTCCCTTATTCAGAAAAATTCCAAATCAAGCAATGTAGAAAGCATACTTCCCTGGATGTCACCAAACATTTGTCTTGTAAATTTTTACTCTGAAAATGGTCGACTTGGTCTCCATCAGGTGTGCCTTACCCGTATAATCTGACTTACCAATTTCTTTGCAATTTCTATTCTTGGAAATTCTTCCTTCCTTGATTATGTTTTCTTTTTCATGAATTATTCATCCATAACTTGCACCTCACTTGTTTCTCTAGATTCCTTGTTAACTATGGCTTTGTGAAGTTTCTATGACAGCTAATGACTACAATTCCATGCAGGATCGCGATGAAAGCCAAGAAAGTCTTGCTAAAGGTTTACCTGTGGTCTCTTTTTCCATTGGTGACAAGGCAGACTTCTTATATGGTGATCAGAGGGATGTTGACAAGGCAGAGAAGGTTGTGTTGGAATCCGGAGATGTTCTTATATTTGGTGGAAAATCTAGGCATATTTTTCACGGTGTTACAGCCATTCACCCAAACAGTGCACCAAAGTCCTTGCTTGAAGAAACAAAACTCCGGCCTGGCCGGTTGAATCTTACTTTCAGACAGTATTGAAAACCTTGGTATATATTTTGAACTCCCTCAAAGTGATTAAGAAAGTTTCTTGAAGCAGAGAGGTACATGATAGTTTTGTTGATGTAATAACCGTTTATGTAGATATTCTGGGTGGTCATTGTAAGCGCTGCTTAGGCCCTTACCTTTTGATGATGACTACCTTCCCTTTCCTCTCCTATCTCCATCTCCCACCTCCAAAGTCCAAACATATGCAAAAAAGACGTGTATCACAGTTTTCCTTGTAAATGATTTATGTTTCAGTTTTCATTTTTACAATTTTCCTTTCTTCCCCCTCCCCCTAAAACAACTTTTAGCTCTTTTTATTTATTTATTTTCTCATTAAACGACCTGTAGAGGTGGCATATTTTGGTTTCAAGTAATACTAGTGGTATAAAATTCCATATATAAAATGGTCTATTATTGCAAATATTGGTGGTACTGGTATAAGATTGTGATTGTTGCCAAGAGCCTTGAAGATCAATTGACGCTTTCAAATGTTTCCAATAAAGAGACGCTTAGGGTTCAAATTCCATTTTCCTCAACTGTCAAATTAAAAGAAAAAATGCATTTGTTTTCTCAGAAAAAATTTCCCATCTCATTAAGTAATAATTCAACTCTCTCTCTCTCTGTCTGTCTGTCTGTCTCTGCAGTATACCCTACAAAAGCTTCTATGGTTCCACATGAGAAACCAGTACGAATATAAACTACATATCCAATTGAACTATGAGCTAGAGGTCTTTTTACTTTCGTTTGGGCCATGGCGGCCAGTGCTCCTAAGATCATAGAAGCAATGCTGCAGTCTAATCATTTAGATTGTCTTGCTATTGGAATCAAGTTATTTCCATACGGCATGCCCATTTGCCTAAACGACGCACATTCTCTTTTGCTAGGTGCAAATAAACCATTTTAATTATTATAATTTTACTTTTGTGTAAGAATGCTCTTGCAAGGCAATTGTACCTTTTAAGGATTCTTGAATCCGACAGTTCCTTTGAAGCTACCTGGTTCAACAATAGGATCCCTATTGGTAAGGGATGGTGAGAGTACAGTTTGTTTAGATCTCCAACTAGGCCATGGTGGGTGGTCTGCCATACCCTGGGGGTACTACTTTATGTTTGCATTTGGTTTATCTCATATGGGCGTAAATTCACTTTTAGTCTCTACATTTTTTGCTTTTTTTTTTTTTTTTTTTTTTTTTTTTTTTTTTTTTTTTCATTTTAGTCCCCACATTTTAATTTTACCACTTTTAGTCACTAAATCAATTAACGTCTTTTATTTTGGTCCTTTCCATTAGCCCACTAACGAAAATTGCTTAGGTGACATGCTGAGTACATTGCTTGTTGACTCGGCCAATTAAAAAATAATAAAAAATTTTAATTAACATTTTAAAAAATGCCATGCGTTCTTTGTGTTTGTAGTGAATTAAATCTAAATTTGATGTATTTTAGCTGAAATTTTTTGTGCTTTGGACACTTCATTTACCGCTTATTTGGCAGCCAAACTTCAACAGTCACTTCACCAAAGTTTGTTTGGTACTAGCATGCCTTTGGTTTTTGCTTAATGCATGACATAAAAATTCTTATTTTATACGCAAACCACAAGACAACCACTCTCCCACCAGAAAAAAAATGCTTGCATTTAAAATTTCATATGTGGGATCCACGTAAGCTCATCAGCCTTGGACAGCGTTAATCACAACCATACAAGTACATTTTACAAAATACAAAAAGTATTTGGAATTCCTTGTATCCCATTATTCAACAATGTTGTTTAATATCTATCAACCATATAAGTGCCAGTTCTAAGTCTAAACATTAAGCTATTTAACCAATGCTTTTGAACTTTCAGCCTCCAGGAAATGGAGATAGGGAGAGGGTGAGCCATGCTGGAGAAGCAGGGCACATGCCAGATATATCAGAATGAAGATCTGAGAATTTTGCATGTGCTCTAGCTCTCCAGCTTGGATCCTCTTTCTTGCAAGTACAGGTTAAATAGATTGAGCAGGCCTTGAAATAAAAGAGGTAATTTGCCTGCAAGTTTGTCTTGAAACTTCTACTTCAAAAGATGCATTTGCTAAGGGTCTAAAAAAGATTGTAGTATCACAATGTTTCATCTTCATACATAATCATTTGTCCTACATATTCTTGACATATCATTCTATTTATTCTTTAAATTAGGTAGAGGATCCATTGAGGAAATAACACACACACACACACACCATTTACATTAATATGGACCTTTGGTGGCCTTAATTATTTTCACACACAACTAAAATAATAAATAATTTGCAATACAAACCTGTTTGGCCAACACTTCAAGAACATTGTTTGGCTCCTATCATCTGTAGTTAGCAATCCACGTCACCTTAACCATAAGTTATTTTCAAACATCATAAGACAAACAAAGTTTTTAAAACCATCCTTTGTTGATCAATCAACTACGATTCTCCAGGGCTGATGCAGCAGACTCTACATGAGCAAGCAAACAAGAATAAACTTTCTGCTTCAACCGCTCAACTGTCTCTGCTAATCCATCATTCTCTGAGCTCAATTTGCTTCTCAGTTTATCCAACCACTCATTTGCATGCTTAAGCTGTGACAGTGTGACAGCAATATGGTTGTCTGGCTCCATTCGCCGTCCTGCACTGTCCTTACCTTTCTTCTCTTGGGTAACTACACGAAACCCGATATCCAATGCTCCCTCCAAAAATTTCAAAAACCAAGATCTTGTTTCATTTAAGAGAACCTCTCTAAGTTCTTTGATCTCTTTTGCACCATCCCCTTTAGCCCATTCTAATTTCTCAGTCCCACTTAACTCAATAGGGGGCTTTGGAGACTTTAACATACCTTTACCATGAATAAGACCAGCCTTTTTGCTAGTTTTGTCTGTGTTTGGAGCAGATTGGTGAGCCAATAACTGAAGTGATTTATTCTTTAATGGATCTGCTACATTTGGTTGTTCAACGAGCTGGTACAGTGTAAAGAACTTGGTGAGATATAGGTGGGGGTTCTCTGGTGAGGAATATGCGCAGAGCTCAGCAAACATACTGAAAGAAAAATGCGCAAGTAAGACTTGGATATAATTATAAACTGGTTCCTTTATGGTGATATGTTTTGAAATGAATGATTTTGTCGTGAAATGAACTTACTTGAGGCACTTTACAAGAGTTGCAGCTGTGGATGCCTCCTTTTGAGCTTCTGCTGCAACCAAAGAAGCTAAATTTCTCCTTCTAAGCATTCCCTTATAAAATTTTAATAAAGGAAAAGAAAGAAGAATCACTTAGTGATATTAAAGAATTTGTGATATTTTGTTGTTTTAAGGTATTTTTCCCATGTCAATTCTAAATTGATTATTAGGCCATCTACTCAGTCAACAAAAACTGATAACAGATAGTCCATTTGGTCAGATAGTAGGCAATGCAAGGCATATTTGGCCATAATTTTAGTGAAATGCAGCAGGATGAATGTAGTTGTTCAAATTAAGTACTGCCATATATGCTACCAAAAAAGAAGCAGCAAAAGATATCCATTGAATTGTCAATGTGGCAGATGAAACAGTAACCATATATCTAATTTATGAAATATAGAAGTTGTATAAAAGTAAAAAATAATTAATGGAAGTGGTGGAAACAAGGAAAGTTACCTTCCCTGGCTTCGAAAGTTTAGCAGGTAGAGAAGCCCATAAAATTGCCTCAGCTGATTGGTTTTTATCTTTATTGTTTGATAAAAAATTAAAGTTCATGTTTTCCTGTTTACTTGAAGTACGTTTTGCAGGAGTGCTCTTCGAAGGCACTGCAGTCTCCTTGTTGTCAGATACAGCTACGTCTGGCTTTGATGAAAGTGAATCAGATCGATTTCTGGAAGGAGTCATTGAGCGTGTCTGTAATGATAGTACAAATGATTGTCACTAAAGAGGTTTTTTACACACATTTAAGCTTCATTTGATTGACATTTCTTCATTGAGCCCATCACATGAACCATGTATCATTTATTTGATTGTCCCAATGACATGAATCATTGTCTAAAATTGCTTTTTTTTTTTTTCCTTTTCTTTTCTTATAGGGGACAATAAATCCTAAATAATTCTGTATAATACACACCACTATTTTCATTTGATGTATAGAAACTGTTTCTTTACTAATTCCTATAAATACTTCTTGTTAATTCACTTATTTCACTGTATGCACCTTACATTTTTATTGTATCAGGAGTTTTGCAGAATCTAATTACATTAGGATTTCAGGGTTGTACTGCATAAAAACATGACATCCTAATAAATTGGCACATATATTATTATTATTATTATTATTATTATTATTATTATTATTATTATTATTATCATTATATTCTAAATTTTTCCCATGGCTTTTCAATTGTTACCATACTAATATAATTTCCAACAAATATTGCCTAGACAAAGAAGGCAGAATAAAAAAAGTACTAGAATTGTTTATTTTTTCCTTTAAGATTGGAATATATGTCAAACAAGCAAGAATCATACCTGACCTTTCAGCTCTTGCTGCTTTCCTTTCACTAATCCAATCTTCTTACTTGCTCCAACACTCTCATTCTCATTGCTTTTCCCACCTTCATTTGATTCTGCCCCACTTGCCTTAGCATTATTTGGTGTCAAAACACCCTGCATGTACCTGGATGCAACAGCTGCCTTTTCCTCTTTGATTACAATTTTCTGCCTTGAGCTTTCCTCCTTCACTTCCAATAACTCATTCAATTTTGTGCCATTTGTTCCTTCATTATCAGATTGGACTGGACCCTCTGATGGCTCTAACATTTGCATCAAATCCTTTGGATTCCCCACAAAAGGGTGGCGTCCTGGGACCGGTCTCACTCCAACAAGAATAGGAACTGGTCTTCCAGCTTCCACCCTATCAACATAGAAAAACTGCCCAAGTTGCAACTTGTTGTTCAAGATGAGCTCATTGTCTTCTCTTGATAGTGAGACATATGTTGAATGAGACGAGTCAGAGACTTTGATGAAGAAGCCTTGATTAGGCCACAAGTCAGACCCAGTTAAGGCAGGCACAATGCTAATCACTTGCAGTAGAACGGATCGATATTCTCCACGTACTTTTACATTGGAATTTATACTCTGAAGAAGCTTTAGTAGTACTCCAGGAGTAAGTGATGCCATTCTCTTCCCTTGTCTTCTGAATATCCAAATTTGTAACGTCTACCTGAATGATGCATTGAAGTTCATGGCATTAACTAATCAGAGTTACCTGTCTATTCCATGAAATTTACCTCATACATTACAAATATTAATACTATGCATTCCTTCATGCCAAAGACTGCCACATTTTCAGGATGTGTAAGATTTTTCTAGGAAAATTAGATTGACACTTTCTGTCTATAGCTTCCTATTATTAATAAGGTTTCATTCAAGTGTGTGGTAATAGCAATAAAATTTCCTATTACTGAATTGTACTAATCATTTAAATAAATCAAGTACGAAAATTTTAAATGTTTTGCACCCTATCAGGCTAGACAATCTTTCACATCATAAACTGGGGGGAAAAAAAAGAACTATAATGCTTGAAACATCACAAGGCTATATTCATTGACAAACAAGAAATAAACCAAGAAAAGTAAGCATTGGATTTTTTTTTCTTTCTAAAATGAATAAATGGTATAAGTTATTAAGCTGTATGTGTTACAATGATGTGCTTTGGAATGAATAAAAATATTGACATGAGCAAGAAAGAAATATAAGTACCTGAGAGAGAGAGAGAGAGAGAGAGAGAGAGAGAGAGAGCATAAAGAGCCAAGAGAAAAAAAAATAAAGAGGTCCTTCTCTGAGTGAAAGAACAAAGTTTTGCATAAAGAAGTAAAACAACTGTAGCTTGAAGACACAAAGTGAGTCTTATTGTATTGGTCCAAGGCTTCAACAAGAGCCTCTATAGCTTTGCATGTCAGGCACGTAATTATCAACTTTCTCTTGGCTTTTAAGCCAAGAGACAATATTTATATGTTTGAATTATGTGGTCCTTTGATTTAAAATGACAAATCTGCCCCCCCTTTAGTGGAGCATCATGTTAGAGCTTTATTAGCACGTCAATGGGCATTCTAGTCAGTTGGTTGAGGGTGGTCTTTTCCAGGTTGCATTTCCTTTTACGTTAGAGGAAAGGGAGCCATTGGGAAAGGTAAAGGGATTCCAATGTCTACTTCAGTCATTAATGCAGTATTTAATCATTTTAATTTTTTTTATAAACTTAATCATTTTAATTTGACTAGAGAACTTGCACATATGACACATAAGAAATGGGATAAAAATGTGACCTTTTTTTTTTTGGATAAACATATTGATGTAGATGGTAGAACAATGAGCTCTCATACCAATATGGTAACTCAGGAAAAAAAAAACCAAAACTTGATACTAATTAGCTTTATTAACTGTAATATAAGACTTAAAATAACATACAATTGACTTCCTAAATGGAATAAAACAAAATTAAAATGAATATAGTCCTATACCGAGCATTCTCTCAACTAAGGCTATTGAAAGTGAACTATTACCTAATACTTATCTAGGCTCGGCTTAGATTCATGGAAAAAGTAATAAGGAAGCCAAGTCTCTTTTCTTTTGTCCCCTTCTGACTCAAGAAAAGATAGGAAAAAAAAAAGGAACTCATTAGGACACCTACCCCAAGTGTAAGTTTCAACCAATCCAAATCCATGGGCCCAATTACAAATCTAATAAAAATGTAGGACCTGAATCATCTGATGTTACTTGATGTAAGTAGATATAATAGTCAGTTCAAACTCTCGACTTGATGGTTTCACATTAAATATCAGCTATCAATCACAAATTACAATCATTAAAATTACAAAAAAAAAAAAAATGTTTAGTAACAAAATGAAGCTAAAGTTACTCTATTCATGGGAAGCAAACTTTATAACATGAAGATATGAATAAAATATATATTGCTCAGGAAAATGCATTGGCTTCAGTTTCTGCACGAACCAAGCTAGCACAAACACCATTAACATGGGAAGCCATGAGTGTCTCATGGTCCCCATACTCCACAACTGCACCATCTCCACAACAGCAATCATTCCGGCCTCTTTGATCGTATTGAGGCGGTGGGCCACTATGATTGTGGTGGCTCGCTTAGTAATCTTCCTTAATGCATCTTGGACATGCTTCTCTGACTCCAAGTCCAGTGCACTGCTAGCTTCATCTAGTAGTAGCACCCTTGATCTCTTCAGTATGGCCCTTGCTATTGCAATCCTTTGTTTCTGCCCACCCGATAACTGGACCCCACTTGCACCAACCTATAAAACAAACAACAATAATCAAGCTTTAGTCCTAATATTTTGGGATCAGCTATGAATTCTCAAAAGACTAACCAAGGGTAGGCCACATGTATACTAGTAAAAAATTAAAAGAAATGGTAAGGTAATTAGAGATTGGTCACTTGCTATGGTGTATCATATAAGGTCCCTCATAAGCCATCTAATTACAATTTCATCTCACCCTTGATTAAACCTTTAAGAGAATGTATTTTAGATCTTATGATAATCCCAGTATTTATTCCATACCTGAGTTTCATAGCCTTCAGGTAGGCCACTGATGAACTTGTGAATGTAAGCTTCCTTAGCAGCCTCTTCGATCTCAGCCCATGACGCATTTGGATCCCCAAATGCAATATTTTCTGCTATGGTCCCTGCAAACAATGCAGGCTCTTGACCCACCAAAGCTGTTTGCCTTCTCAACCACTTAGCATCAAATTGCCTCAAATCAATACCTCCCATCATTACCTTCCCTTGAATTGGATCATAAAATCTTTGTATCAACCATACTACCGTTGATTTTCCTGATCCACATCCCCCCACTAAGGCCACCATGCTTCCACCTTTGACCTTTGAGTTGAAATCACTTAACACAACCACCTCTGGCCGAGAAGGGTATGCAAATTTCACCCTTTTGAACTCAATATCCACTGGCTTTGACCTTTCAATCTTTCTGCCTTTATGTTGATCATTACCAATCAATGGCCTACGATTAATGATGTTGAGTATTGCTGGAATTGCTGTTGCAGCCATGGAAGTGTCTGGGGCTAGACCAGCTAATTGTCCAACAGAAAATGAGCTCAAAACAAGAATGAGAAATATCTTATATACCACCCCAAAGTTTGTTGTGTCTTCTTGGACAAGGCGTGCACCATACCAAAGGATTAAGGTATATGCTCCATACAGGGCACCTTGAGAAAAGCCAAGTGTTAGGCCTTGAATTTGTGACCTTTTCACTGATTTTTTCTTAGGCTCTGCTAAGGCTTGGTCAAATGACTTAATTATCTGTTCTTGAGCTGAAAATGTTGTGACTTTTCTAATGTTTGAAACTGCACCAGATGCAATATTGCTAGCTTTGGCATATGATTTGTTATCAAGTCTTGGTCCAATATTTATGATCAAACTCAAGTAGCTTGCACCAAGGGTAAAAGGAGTGAGAGCTGCAGCTACAAGGGTTAGTTTCCATTGAAGGTAAAATGACACACCAGGTCCAACTGCAGCTGAACTCAATCCCATTAATAAGACTGATAGACGATCACCAAGGACTAAACGAAAACTAGTACAACCAATTGAGAGCCTTGAGACAAGTACCCCAGTGGAGTTTTCTTCAAAATCAAACCAACCAGGTTCTTGCTTTAATATAGATTGGAATAAGAGGTCTCTCACTCTTATTGTGAGATTTGTTCCAGCCCAACCACACAAGCCTTGCTGTCCTGTAATGAAGATTATACACCCAAAGCCAAGCCCAACAAGTACTAAACAAAGGTCACCAACTTTTTGTTTCATCTTTGATGGGGGTTCATCAACATAAAACTGAAGGGATAGGCCAAGAATTAGAGGAAAAATAGATAGAACTGCACCTGCAAGCAATCCCAAGAGAAATCCTAATACTAACATGAAGATGTCTGGTCTTTGTAACTTCCAAATTTCTGAAAGTTTATAATTTTCTGGATTTGTTTCTTGTTTTTCTTCCTTCTCTTCTAGTTCTTCATCTAGCATAGACTTCAGGTAATTCGACCTTGAAACATCATTTAAGTACTTCAATCCCGATACATCATAAGTTGATTTCCCATTCATAGACAACTCAGAAACTTTTCCAGTATTATTTTTTGAAGTGTGGTTTGAAACTGCATCAGAAGCAAGCTTGACAAGGCTATAGTAGGCCCCGGCTTTTTCCATAAGCTGATTATGGTTGCCAATTTCTACAGCAGAACCACGGTCAAGAACCACAATGGTATGAGCATTTCTTACTGTTGCTAGCTTGTGAGCAATGACAAATGTGGTTCTGCCAGAGCAAATCTTGTCAATGGCCTGTTGGACTATGGTCTCAGACTCAGGGTCTAGTGCACTGGTAGGCTCATCCAAGAGAAGGATGCTGGGGTCTTTGATCATGGCACGAGCGAGTGCAATTCGCTGTTTTTGACCACCTGAGAGCTGGGTTCCCCTGTCTCCAACCTGTCCAAGTAAAGTAATTAAACCAAGTCAGAGTATGAATGTGTTTTGTAAGTATTTATATATGTATAATGGTCTATGTATATGTTGTTAACTATGTCTGATTGGACCTGAGTATCATAGCCTAGTGGGAGGTCAGTGATGAATCTGTGAGCATTGGCTGCAACGCAAGCCGCAATTGCCTCTTTCTTGGTAGCATTCTCCTTCCCCATCATCACATTTTCTAATATGCTTGTGGCAAAAAGAGCTGGCTCCTGACCAAGCATACCTATCTGGTCTCTTAGCCACTTGACTTGCAGTGTCCTTAAATCATGACCATCCAATGTGATTGTTCCTGCCAAAATATTTGATACTCTAACCAAATCAGGAGTGAAATGTAGTAATGGCAACACTTTTGCGTAATATGATCATAAGCTTACCTATGATAGGGTCATAGAATCTCTCTATAAGAGCAAAAATAGTGGACTTTCCACCTCCACTTGCACCAACCAATGCAAGAGTCTTATGAGATGGAATCACCAGATGAAGAGAATTGAGAATTTGAGCATTGGGACGAGATGGGTATGCGAAAGTAATGCCTTTGAACTCAATCCTTCCACGAACACTTTTGATTGCCCTCCCTTCAGGGCTGTAGGGATTTATCTCTGGAACTCTGTCCATAATTTCAAACACCCGGCTTGCCGCCACAGTTCCTTGTGCAAATTGAGCATAGTATGATAGCGGCAATGCCAAGCCCCTGTGAAAATGTAGACACGTATCTTTCATGTCAAGTACTAACAACATTGTTGAAGATTTGGTGCCTTTTCAAGAAAATTTCAGAATCATTTTAATGTCATTGTGATGCCCGGAAAAATTTGATAATTTGTTTTTTTGTTAAGTGAAAAATGAAAATAGTAGTTAAGACCTATTAGTGTTAGTTCCAAAGCCTTCTTAAAATGATGTGATTATTTTCTAACAAAATATAGTTGATACATTATACTATTAGATTTTCTAAATTAAGTTATTTATATTTGTTATTTTAAAGTGTTTAAAATTTTGTAAGTTTTTTTTTTCAAGAAAACATAATGCACTTTACATTCAATTTATTATATAAAGCAACATATTTTATAAATAATGTAATGCTTGATTGGGATTTGTTTCTAGTACTCTTTACAAATGATTTATATTTGATAAGTCTTGAATGACCTAAGGATTAAACATATATAAGTAAATTTATCACGAAAAAAAATATACACAAGACTTTAATAACATAATAAAAATGTAATTTTATCAAGAACCTACCAAAATCACACTGAGAATGTGACACAATGAAGCAGCTCCTCTTTCTACAAAAACTTCTACTTCCAAAATATCAACGAAATGGATTGAATGGAAGTAGATCAAAATTTACCTAAATAGACTGAGATAGATCGAAATGGACCAAATGGACTGAGTTAGATCGAATGGACTGAATTAGACTGAAATAGACTAAAGTAGATTGAAGTAGACCTAAATGGATTGAAATTATTCTATAAAAAAAAACAAGGATTGAAATAAACCAAAGTCGATCAAAATAGACCAAAGAAAACCTAATCAACCAAAGTGGACCAAATAGGCTAAAGTAGACCGAATTAGACTAAAATGATCCGAAGTATATCTAAATGGATTGAAATGGACCGAATAAACTGAAGTGACCTAAATGGATTGAAATGGACCAAAGTGGACTGAAGTAGACCTAAATGGAATGAAATGGATCGAAGTAGACCAAAATAAACTGAAGAGAATCTAATGGACCAAAGTCATCCGGAGTAGACCAAATGGGCCAAAGTAGACAGAAACGGACCGAGTAGACTAAAGTGGACTTTATGGACCGATTGGACCTAATTAGACTGAAATAATTTGAAGTAGACCTAAATGGATCAAAACGGACTGAGCTAGACCGATTGAACCAAAGTGGACCGAACGAACTGAAGTGACCTAAATGGACTAAAATGGACCGATATGGACCGAATTAGAACTAAATGGACTGAAATGGATTGAACCGGGCCAAATTGGACCATGTTGGACCGAAATGCTACACTGATGTTGCTTAATGGAGTATAACAACAATAAATGTTATGCTTCAGCTTTTAGATATTATAGATGCAATGTGCAGGATTATGTTTCAAAAGGCACATGTAATTGAGAAACTAATTTTCATTTAATGGAATTAGTTTGCATGATTCTTAGTAATTTCTTAAGAAAGTGGATATCAAGTTTATTACCTTTCCCCAAGATTGACACCAAAGAAACAAGCAATGGCAGCACCTCCAGAGATCTCTCCCCTAGCAACCAAGATACCTCCATACCAGAAAGCCAATGCCCATGTTGAATAAGTAACCAAATAGATTACTCCAATTCCTGCACCCTTAGCAAAGCCAAGCTTTGCTCCAAGAGGCATTGATTTTGTCAACAATTCAGCATATCTTGCAGTCAGTTTATCCTCGGCAACAAATGAAAATACAGTTCTGATTGAACTGATGGTTTGCTCTACCACACTACCAGCTTTCCTATAGGAAACCTGAAACAAAATCACCAAAAAGAATGAGCAAAATGCTAAGACATGACACGAAAAGAAGTTGTTTAGTCCATGTTATTCTCTTTTCTACTTACCTCTTCTTTTGCAGCTAGACCTACATAAATAGCTTTGTAAGCAATACCACAGAACATCATCAATGGGATGACTGAGAAGACTACTAGAGATACTTTCCATGACCTCAAAAATCCAACAGTATATCCACAGATGAAGGTAAATATATGGTGGATGAAGTGTGCCATCTACAGTTAAAAACACATGATCAAAAAAAAAAAAAAAAAGGTGCAAATTTGTTAAAATGCTAATTGTCTTAATAACATGCTACTCAACTTAGCTGTTCTATAAACATAGACATACTGCTGGCTTAAATCTCCAAAAAGAATACTTCATATGAGATTATCTTATAATTATGAAGCAAATAACAAATTATAATGAAAAGGAATGTGAAATATTTTTTTGAAACATTGAGGTTTAACCTTCTCTCCCATCACTTCTTGTATTTGAGCAACATCACTTGAAATTCCATGCATGATATCACTAGTGCTGATTTCTGTGTCAAAAAGGCCATTATCCTGTAGCAGAACTGCTCTTAGATATTCTGTTCTTATTCGTTGGGCAGATCTCTCTCCCACCAGTCTCCAGCAAGTGATCTCTGCAAATTTTGAGATATAGAAAACAGTACACTGTTGTATTACTTTTGAAGACATTTAAGTCTTACAAAAAAGGCTCTAAAAAGTTACAAAGGAAAATGAAATGAAGTATTGTAGGTCTTTATTCTGTAATCTCCCTCTTACCCAGGTATGCTCCAACGACCACAATTGCTGATAATCCAGTCATAATTACCTACCTAAGAATTGAAAATTTCAAAGAAAAAATGATTAATTTCCAGTTAGTCAAAATATATTCTGACTCATTCTTTTGGTTTATTACAACAAAATATTTAAGAATATTAGGATGTAACCTATTAATTTATCCTTTCAGTTTTGTTAGAATAATAGTTAAATGATTAAATTTATATTTTCCTAACAGTTTAAACTTTTAGAACAACTGAAAATTTAATTATCATGGTATTAGAGTAAGTGGTCTTGAGTTTTAAGCTTTTGGAACAATTAAAACTTTATTAGGTGGAACATTGAGTTGCATAATAAGGCTAATCCTCCATTTTCAATCCTTTATCTTCCATGGTTCAATACTCATAGACCTCCCTTCTGAGGTTGGAGGGGCAAATGGTACTTGTTATTTCACTCTAAAAATAATGGCACTAGGGGGGGAAAGGTTATCTATACAGAAAGTTGTGTACCTTCTCTACATCCTTCATCATCTGTTCTTTTTCTCCATTTAACGATTCTGTGGCAATATTATGCACAAACGCTCCAAAAAAATATGAATACCAAGGAAGGGATCCTCCATTAATCAGAGCTCCCAAACAACCCAAGATCACAAGAAATATATCCCACTTTGTTGAATACTTGAACAAGCCAAGCAGCCCAATTGACTTTGCTGGCCCCCCATCACCCTCATCATCATCATCTTCCTCATACGCTGAAACCTTATCACTGTCATTGTACTGATCATCACCCCCATAATGATGACTTGGAGTTTGCTGACCCCCATGTGATAGCCCATGACCATTGTGCTCATAACTATATTGTTCACCATGGTGTCCAATATGTGAAATTTCCTGACCACGGTGATCATAACCATGATGATGATAATTACCAAGGTCATGTCCAATATGTGATAGGTCATGACCATGATGATGATAATTACCTTTATGAGACGAGCCATGAAGAAATTCATGTTCTTGAGACTCATATTTAATCATATTAAGCTCATCTTTCGTAGCCAAAGGACCACTACCATTTCCGCCTCTAATGTCCAATGTTGAAACCCCACGAGGCCTACATTCACCAGAAATGAAACTGTTTCCAAAAAATGGACTCTCGCCGTCTCTAGCAACATAACTTTGGAGCTCAAGCCTCCCTGCAGAAACAGCCCCATAGCCTGAATAATCATGATATGGACTTCTGAAGTCTCGAAAGCCTTTTGATCGAGAGTGGTAATAGTCATTGGCTGAACGACGAAATATACGACTCTCTGAGGGGGGCATGGGAGTCCATGGATTTAAAGCTGCACTTAAGTTGCTACTAGCATGCCAGCTAGTAGGCTCAAACTGCCATGATAGTTCACCTTGCCATGACATGTCATTGTCTGAGGCAAAAGGTGTGGCCGGAGGTCTGTTTCGGGTTCTTCTAGGGGTGGGAGTATGGGACCTGTGATGAGAGCTGGAAGAAGTGCCAAAGTGTGAGCTGGTGGGTGTGTGATGGAGGTGGTTTTGGTGGCTTGAGGGAGAGTAGAATTCCATTTCAAAGGAGGAGTCGGCCATTGATGGAGGAGTGTGATGGTGTGGAAATGTGGCATGAGCTTGAAATGGAATTGGTGAAGAGGAAGGGAAGGGGAGAATATAGAGGTGAAGAAAGAACAAGGACTACATTGTTTGAGTTGGCGTCCATTGTTGGTTTGTTAGTCACTATACTTTGACTCTTCCGCCTGTATTTTAGTTTAGTTAGACTAAGGTGGATTATGGTTAGTTTAATTGGTAAACTCTTTTGTCGGACTTAATTTTTAATTTTGTTTAAATAAAAAAAAAAGTTTATTTTGGTGTCTTGATTAAATAGTAAAGAACAATCATCATAAAGTGAACCTCATAAATTTGAAATCTTATCGAATCTAAAAAAAAAATGAAAAAGATTAGTTGTTAAAGGTTCTGTTTAGTATAGTCCAAGTTGCTCTACAGGATCAGAACAATCGAAAGATAGGTTCAAGGTTCTCTTTGTTTTGTCTGAGTTGAGGTCTTGTAATTGCAAAGGTACAAGGACCAGCAATATTATGCATATTAAGAACAGGAGGGTCTATTGTTCTAGTTTGAAAAAATGTCAAAACATTTTGTTGACTCATCAATTTTTAAAGTTAATAGTGTCATACTATCCTTCTTTATTCAACCAAAGGGAGATTTTAACATCTATTTTAAGTTGCAACACTATTTGAATAGACAAATGGCCTTGTTTTGGGTATGTGAGTTAATCCCTAAAGACAGACATCACAACATAGTGCACGGCCAGCGTATAATGCAAGGAGGCCGGCTACTAAAAAATGTTCATATTTATAGTTGAATTAAGACATTGACTTAATCATTTTAGGAAATATTAAAAAAAAATATATTTGTATCTTTCTAAACTAAGCAATGATTTATAGTTGTAGATACTAAATCTTAGCAGTATTTTCATTTTTTGACTGAAGCAGTATTTTCTTGAATTGTGATGGGTTGTTTTCACTTAATTTTGTTATGAAAACGATTTTTTTTTATTTTTATAGTAAAGATTCTGAGTGTTTGCTAGCGAATAATAACAAATATTCTCTCCCTAGATGGCAGAAAATTATCAATAGTTTATATTTACAAGCTTTCCTAATGTGATTTAACAAGGGCCCGGACTGGATCCACTGGTGAAGAGACCACAGCATCCAACAATGAATGATAGTCAATTATACATGAAAGATTGTCCATGACACTGTCCTCAAAAAGTTCTCAAAAAAAAAAAAAGGAAAAATACTGTTAGAAATACTGAATTCAATAGTATTGTATTTCATGAATAAAATAATATATATGAGTGCCTTTATATAGAAGGCATATGAGTGCTGTACAAGTAAATATGAGTGTAGTACAAGTAGTACAATGTGTGCTCTACAAGTAAGTGATCTAGATGAGCCAAGCCCACATATGAGTGTACGTTAACAGCCCCTCTCAAACTCAAGGTGGATGTGAGACCAACTTGAGGTTGTCAACCAAATCACGAAGGCGTCCCTTAGGATGGGACTTGGTGAAGATGTCTGCAAGTTGATTTTTGGAGGAGACGGAGTAGAGCTTGAGAGCACCATGAACAAGATGATAACGGATCAAATGACAATCAATCTCAATATGTTTAGTCCGTTCATGGAAGACATCATTGTGAGCAATGTGAATGGCACTCTGATTATCACAATAAAGAGGTGTAGAAGAGGATGTAGACACACCTAAGTCTGTAAGAAGCCATCGTAACTAAAGAAGCTCAGATGTGGTATCAGCAAGAGCACGATATTCTGCTTCAGTACTGGAGCGGGCCACAAAGGTTTGTTTCTTACTTCGCCAAGAAATCAAGGAAGAGCCAAGTAGAAAACAATAGCCAATGGTGGACCTACGATCAGTGGGATCTTCTGCCCAATCAGCATCAGAGAATGCACGGAGTACAAGAGGAGATTGAGCTGAGTAGAAAAGGTCATGGAAGAGAGTGCCCTTCAAGTATCGAAGAATGCGCAGAACAGTAGCATAGTGAGTCGACTGTGGAGCAGACAAATACTGGCTGACCTGATGAACAACATAAGAAATGTCTGGACGAGTAACTGTGAGATAAACTAGGCTGCCAACTAATCGTCTGTAAAGAGAAGGATTAGACAATGGTTTCCCCCCCGAGGGAGTCAGATGCGCATTAAGCTCAACTGAGGTGTCAACAGTCTTGCTGTTAGTGAGTCCAGCACGAGACAAAAGATCAGAAGCATACTTGGCTTGAGTAATATAAAGACCATCTGAGGAACGAGTGATTTCAAGACCCAAGAAATAGCTAAGATGTCCAAGATCTTTCATCTCAAACTGCTGAGTAAGAAAATCATTGAGTTCTTGTATGCCACTAAGGTCATCACCAGTTATGATCATATCATCCACATAGAGGAGAAGTAGAATGGTGCCCTTATCAGTACGACGAAGAAATAAGGCAGCATCATAAGGACTGGCAGTGTAACCCAAGCGAAAAATAGTAGAGCTAAATTTTGCAAACCAGGCTCGAGGAACTCCCAAAGCTTAGGGAGGAATTAAAGAGATAATTTTACCATCAAATCCAACTAGCATCAAAATGGACAATTACGTTTTCATAGTTTAAAATATGAGACTTCTCAAAAAGAAAACAAATGAAAATACAAGATATCAATCTGCACCAGGATAGATATACCTATTACCTATCCACCTGCTGGAAGGTTATGTATGATATAATTTGGATGGATTTGATTTGATTGGATTGAATTGTTTAAATTTGTATTAAGCGGGTGTGTGTGCTAATTTTCATTTCGAATTTTTACTTACTAGATGAATCTTGAGTTCATTAGTGATTATGAAAAGTTTCGATTGCAACTTTAAAAAAAAAAATTTTTGATAGTTGGGGAAAATGAGATTTGACCTTGAATGTCATTACTCTTTTCCAAAAATATGATTTCTATTTTTCTTTCATTTTAATACCTACAATTATTTATTTATTTTATTGAATGACAATTTTATACCTATAAAGGATGCGTGACAAGGTTTGACATAAAAAACTTGTTACTCGCAACATTGGTTTACAACATATGGTTTTATTCTTCCCCAATAACCCATTGAACATATTCAAAAAATGAAAAGAAAAAAAAGAGTAGCCCATTGAACATACCATCAGGTATTATTAGTGATATGCAAGAAGCCTATATAGAAGTGCTATGAAGCTTCTTTTTTTTTTTTTTTTTGGAAGTGCTATATCCAATTTATAACAAATTATAGATAGTAAGTTAATATTGGTTATAATTTAAACTTACTACTAAAATTACTTTTTTACTCACCAGTAATAACCCATAACAATTTGTCACTTATGAGGCTTTGTTGGTAAGATGAGAATGAGAGATCAAATTCCAAGTAGATAATACCAAGTCCTATGTCTCACTTATTGCTTTAAGACCAAATTCTATATGAAAGGTTGAGATTTCAGTGAAAGAATTCAGCCTGTTCAAAATGGTACAAAGATGAGTACTGCCATTTATATCCACATTGTCTTTTTTCCTTCTTGGGATGCAATTTATGAATTAATGTTTAGTAAAGAGGATGATGGTCATTACTCATTAGTCACATTAAACATATGAGGGCATGAACATGTGTACCATTATATTGGAGACGGTTTTCACCATTTGAACCAGAGAATAAGTTCATGTCAACCCGGCACGGCCTATAAGAGAAAAGGCATATTTATTGACACCTATATTTCAGTTATCATAGTACACACGATCATAAGCTAAAAAGTTCATAATCCACACGCATGCACACCTCAGTGTTTGGCACGGGTTTAAAAAGCCTAATGTTCGGAGTCCGCTTATTTTGCTGAAATTAAAATTTTTTATTGAAATTACTGAAAATAAATGTAAAAGTTAGCTGAAATAATATAGTGGGGTCTGTGAATAGTACCAAAAAGTGCAGTAAGACACATGAATAATAGCAAAAATAAGTTGACAAAATTAATTATGCCAAACGGACTAGTTTATTTTCTACTATTCAATTTATTTTTGTTACTATTCAGTTTATTTTTGTTACTATTCAGCTTATCTTTGCTACTATTTATAGGTCTCATTACACTTTTTTGTACTATTAATAGGTTTCACTGTATAGTGAAATGCCTTTTAGCTTTATCTATAGTATTTTTAGAAAAAAAAAAATTTAGTTTCAACTAAATAAACTATTCCCAAATAGACACTTAAGGTGTGATTGTTTGGAAGTGAAATATGGTGAATAAAAAATTTTGAAGAGAAAATACGGCAGAAAATGGGTTTGCATGTTGTTTGGCTAGGAGGGGAAAAAAACGTTTGTGGGACCAGGCATTTTCCACCCGACCCACACAAAACTTTTCTCTCCCAAACAGAGAGAAAAGAGGGGAGAAAATGCTAAGGCCTCTTCATCCTTATCTCTTAGCATCGATGGACTCCACGTTCTCTTCTTCTTCTTCTTCTTTTTGCCTTGTCCTCGTTATATTCCACATTCTATTGAATTAATCTATTGTTTCTTGTTGATTTTTTGTTTCGTATGGAATTGAAATGTTTTTTTTTTTTTTATCATCATTTGTTGATCTGCCTTATCCTCGTTATTTTCCTTTTTTTCCTAATAAGTTAGGCAAAGAACTGAAGTACTTTCGAAAAAGATGCGTGCCAGTAACTCGTCTAGTGAAGAGTAGAAGTTTCAGGTCCGAAAATTACAGATCTCAGACAAAAACAAGGGTTTCATAGAGCTACTGAGGCAACTAACTGTTTGTGACTCTGTATTTGACAAAGATTTTGAAGATCGATTTTGGGAGCTCAGTGCCCTTGGAGATGACCACATTATTTTTGTGATAGAAGATGAATCTTCTGGGAAAATTATTGCAATTGGGAGCATTTTCATTGAGAAATTTTTTTTGAGGAATTGTGGCAAAGTTGGGCACATTGAAGATGTTGTAGTTGACTCCAATGCTCAAGGGTTGAAATTAGGCAAGAAAATTATTGCATTCCTCACAGAGCATGCTCATTTGATGGGATGTTATAAGGTGATTCTTAACTGCAGTTTGGAGAATAAAGTGTTTTATGAAAAATGTGGCTTTAAACAGAAAGAAATTCAGATGGTTAAGAGGCTGTTTGGTTTTTAAAATTTCATCACTCATCACTTAATTTTCGCCACTCATCACTCATCATTCATCATTCATCACTTATTACCCATCACTTAAAATACCCCAATTTCCTAAACTCCATCCGTTTGGCACATATTTTCAACTTCTCATCACTCAAATTTTTCTACTTTTTGTGGGACACATACCTGAGCATCATGTCATAAGTTCTATTAGCCTACCCACCTCACCCTCAACTCATTTCATTTCATTTTCTTCTCCTTTAGTCACCATTGCCCTGTTACTCTCCTAACACAAACTTGAACCTAGCTAAGATAGAAGACGATCAGACCTATGGCGCCGATCTCCACTATCACTAGGGCCACTCGATCTCCTCCGACGTGTAGCGGTGGTGCCAATCTCCCACCTTCTCAACACACCAGCTCTGATGAAGTGTGAAGAAACGTGACCCATGTCTATGTTTTATTGGTGTTGATTTTTGAAAACCCCAAGGCTTGATTTTTCATAGACCCCTTAAGTTTTATTGGCAAAATTTGTAAAGATTTTTTGTGGGTATTTTTTTGTTTGAAAATTTTGTTTCTTGATTTTTTTTATGGGTTTGAGACTGAGATGATGGTGCCGAAGATGGAAATGGAGAAGAAAAATAGCAATACCCACACACAAACATCCTACTAGGTTTCTTTTTTTGTGCAGTTGGGGTTGTGTTTGTTTTGGGTTGAGGTTTGTTTTGGGTTGATGTTTGTTTTGGAGATTGTTTGAATTGAAAAGTTTGTTTCTTGATTTTGGAAGGATGGAGAAGATGGTGGATCTGAGCTCTGATTGGTAGTGGAATGAAGATGGTGGTATAATTTACCCAAAAAAAAATGTAACCAAACCCAGAAACCCAATGTGAAAAGGAAAGAAAAGAAGAAGAAGGAGAAAAAAAAAAAAAAAGAGAAGAGAACCCAAGCCTAGAAACCTAGTGAAAAGGAATGGAAATTAAAAAAAAATGCAACCAAACCCAGAAACCAACATGAAAAGGAAAGAAAAGAAGAAGAAGAAGAAGAGAATAGAGAAAGGTGATCCAGACCCAGCGTGAAAGACAAAAAAAAAAGAAAAAAAAAAGAAAAAAAAGAAGACAAATGTGTTGGAGAGAGAAAAAGGTATGACCGTGGGTCTCTCAATATGTGCGTATTTACAAAAATGCCATCATAACTCTGTTTCCATAACTTGAAAACACCTAAAATGTATTTTCAGTTTTCATAACCGATCACTCAAAAATCAGAGAATTGAGTGATGGAAACAAAACTTGAAAACAAATCCAAACAAGCTTCTCTCCGTGGGTTCCACCATTTTTGAGTAGTGAGTGATGGAAACACTAAAAACCAACCAGCCCCTAAGTACTTTATTTGGTTTTATTTTTGTATTACATACAAACCATTTTTGGCAGCGGTTGTTGTCTAATTATATTTGGAGATTTTTTTTTTCAATTGGATTGAGGAAAATTCTCTTTGTGCATGGTGTCTACATGTACAAGATAGGTTTTCTCGAAATCAGTGAGTTTAGATGTTCAGTTCCTCGTTCACAATTACATCGTTTTGCCCATTGGTAGCATCAGCTTCAGCATCAATAGGTGGGATATCGTTCTGGCCATAGTTAATATCAGCAAGTGGGACTTCGTTCTGGTGGTCATTAGCAACAACAGTAGGTTGTCTTGCAGTCCAAATGGACCAAATCCTTCTGCATATGCATATCAGTAGTAGGAGTAGAACAACAAAGTTGACAAGGGACCCAACTACATCATGAATGAATGAGTTCTAGGACTGACACAACTTGCTGGAATCTGAAACAAAATGGAATTGTTAGGATAACAGTAAAGTTGACAGAGCATTAATAATGGGTTATGGGGAGAAAGAAGCTGAAATACTTTCTCACCCTTCATCTGCCATTGAGATTATTTGGTGAAGATCGCTTATTAACCGCAGGAGTAGAACAACAATGCGGTCAAGAGTCCCAACTACTTCAGAAATGAGTTCTAGGACCAACTCAACTTGTTGAAATCTAAAACAAAAATAGATTGTTAGAAAAAATTTACAGAGTGCCAATAATGGGTTGTGGGGAGGAAGAAGTTGAAACTCTCTCACCCATCATGATTCATGTGCCATTGAGATTATTTAATCCATTTTTTCAAAATTATTCTTGATGTGTTCTAAAAAGAGTATTTACAAACAAATTCCCAAAAAAAAAAAAGGTTAAAAAATAAATAAACATATGGCTACTACTAACATTATGTAACTAAATTAATTCTGCATTAAAAGATTTTATCTTTTTAAAATTTTTCTTTATGACTAAGAGGTCTCAAATGGTCAAAATGTAATTACCAAATACCCAAAAATTGGATGATTTAGTTGATCAGTGATACCATTTATGACCAAAGCTGGTTCCGATCAATATATATTAAATTGATTAATGAAACTTTCATAATATTGATGAGAATGAGAATCTTTTATTCCACCCGTAATATTCCATTTTTTACACCGGTATGCATTTTCCTAAACAAGGGGAAAAAATCAGTATATCATGTGCATGTGAAAAAAAGAAGGTGTGGCATATTACGATTGTTGGAATAGAAAGTGGACCAGTCAGATTTGGACATCATTATATTGATTTTGGGGCAACCTTTTCGTTCTAACAAAGATTTGTTGATCTACACAAGTTTTAATGTAGTAAGTGGTTAAGAAGCAGTGTGATGCATCTATTCTAACACATTAGATGGGTATATGTACACATAATTTCACACTAGCTACGATTTTTAAGCAAATAATTTTTTTTTTTCTGTTTTTTTTTTTTATAAAATAAAAATGAGGGGGTATTCGAGTCCAATATTTGTCATGGAAGAGATTAGAAACTACCACTAAACTACAAGATCAATGACAAGCAAATTATGATTTAGTGCAGAGTGCTCAGACTATCAAATGCTATTACTTTATATAAATAACTTTCTCTTTTTTTTCTTTTCTTTTTTTATACTGGCCCATTCTTTGTTTTGACAATATAATACCATTGTAGGCTAATCTAACAAAATTAATCCATGTATCTTCTTGATTTGGTGCTTCTTTATGATAGTTTAAACTTATTGGCTTAAAATATAAGTCGAATAAAAATACAATTGTAACTAAAAAAAATATTAAAGCCACAAAAAACTATACATAAATTAGATAAAGAAGTCAGCTTATAAGCTGAAACAAATGGGCTCTTAATGGAATTTGATCATGGGAATCGAAACATGAAACTGGAGGCAAAGAGAAATATTTTATAATTAGTAAAGGTAACAACTATAATTTAGCCAACTTTTAGCAAAAAGCCAAAAAAGTTGATACCCAAACAGACACCAAACTCCTCATTAGATTGACCAAGATCCTATGCTGCTGAATTAACAAAGCTAAATTTGAGTCAGAATAGAAAGAATTTTGATGGACTCCACTCAGCAAATTCACGCAGGAAGTTGCTCTAAATGTGAAGCAAAAAGAAGATGATTAAAGTGACTCTTGAGTGTGGATTTGGCTTCTATTTCAAGCACCTTAATAACAGAGGATTTAAGTCTAGTGTGAAAATTAACAAATCAAAATTGCTTTTCAGACTTCAACCTCATTTGAAAATTGAACCAATGTCCATGTTTAGGGATGACAATAGGGCGGGGAGAGGTGAGGCCGAAGGATGGGATCTTTCCTCCTACCCCACATAGTTTTGTCTTGCCCTATACCCATCCCGCTCCACATGACAGGAAAGTTTTTGTTACCCCGTCCCTACCCCTTAGGGCCTTGTGAAGTCTCACCCCACCCCATAAAACTCTACTTTTTGTTCATTTTCCCTAAAACTATTTCATTAATAAAAATATCCTTGAAATTATAACTAAATTTATCCCATTAAATCAAACTAATTTTTAACAAAAACTGAATAATAATATCCAAGTGTTTAACAAAGACAATATCACAACAAAAACAAAATCTCATAGTATAACAAATAAGAAAATAGAGGCAGAAAGCCATGTTGGATAGAATAAAATAAGCTAATATTGATATTTTATTTAAATAGTAGGGTTTTAGGGTATGAAAAATTTACAATTATAACATTTATTAATGCAAGGTGGAGCGAGGTGAGTCTAAAAAGTCTAAACTCATCATCGCCCCGCCCCGTGGTGCGGGGCTAAAATCTCACCACATCCTTACCCCACCACCTTTACAGGGTGAAAAAAATTCGCGCAAAGTAAAGCAGGGAGGGGTGGGTCAAGTGGGGCGGGGCAAAATTGCTATAAAAATTGATGTTGGAAGTTAGAAGAGTAACACAATTGTTAATTAACTCTCATATTTATAAGAAGAAAGAGTAATACTACTATTTAGAGTAAGTAGCACTCCCTTTGAGCTATTCTAATTTTAAGCATCTTGACACACTAAAATTACCAAGTACCAATGCCTTTGTATTTTATTGCGCTTAAATGCTTCTTTTTGCTTTTAAGACATTTTTTTGTCTATTCAATAAGCTTATTCATTTTCTTATGCTCTTCTTACTATCATGGTATTTTATGCACCAGACCATTCTATCCCTATACTTCTTAATTGGTTATAGAATATATTTATCATTTTAGGATCACATATTATAGTGTTTTTTTTTCAACTACTGTGATGCAAGGAGCACCAAAAAAATTTCAGATTTTAATTTTGAACTTGAAATTATTTTTCTTTTTGAATTTGGTTTTTTATGGGATTTAATTAGATATTTCATATGGATGTAATTCTTGAAAGTTGAAACCCTATTAAACTAGTGCTCTTGTAATCATGAAAGACTTTAAGATTGGAATAAGAAATTCACGGTATGTGTTTCTCTTTGTATGGTGGTGATGTCAAACACACTTAGGTGATGATGCCTAAGGTTTTCAAGCAGATTCTTGGTGGTGAACCCAAGCATTTGTTCTGTTTATTTTACTTTCCTCTTTATCTCAATATTCCTACCCTTTTTCTACATTATGTTGTGACTTAAATCCTACAAGTATTGAGAATATTCAGAAAATATGAAGATTTTCATTTTCATGGCTATGCAGATATATAATTAGATATCGTTTCTTTTTCAGAGTTGATGTTAGATATAAAATTAATCTCTGCTTAAATATGCTCTTTCATGCAGGTATGTTGGTATCTCGAATAGCTTAAGGGCTGTATTTTTTGGTAAATTCCCCTATCCATGTATAGGGATGTCTTTGCAATGGTTTAGCGATGGTGGGAATAATTGGTTCTGAACTGCTAATTTTCGTACTTCCTAACATCCATTTTTCTTGCCTGGGTGCAAACAGCTAATCTGTTCTCTGTAGACATTTCTGTACCCTTGGGCATCAATTTATACCATTCATTAATCATGTGATCATCATCGTTTCCACTAGCAATGCATATTTGAAAGCATTAGACAGATTTATACAGCACTTGTCTGTAAAAAACTGGTATTGGTTTTGCTAATGGGTGTTGGTGATGGTTGCAGGCCTTGCTTTTAGCACTGCATGTGTTGATCGGTGGTTGATTAGTGAGTGTCCATGCATGTATTGTAATTAGTAGGAAAGGTCTATGGAGTTTTCATTTTCACAGTTAATGTTAATACCCTTCTTGAGCACTATCTTGGGGGCCAAAAAGGTTAATATGTTGGGTACAATCTTTGTTGAAAGGAACTCCAGCTCTCACTTCTCATAGAGATTCATCCACCTGATAGATTTGAAATGACTGTAATGGCCTCAGCCCCTCCCGAATCAGAGGTTCAATATTGTATAAGGGATATACAGTGTAAAATAGGTAGGTAATTTATACAGGCTTTCAAATGTGACTTGCCACACGGTCGCAAAACAAGTATATAACAAAAACTATCAAATGATAACTTCATTATACTTTGTAAGGGCCTTGATAGAAGAGAGCAAAGTGGAGAAAGGAATTTCATCTGCCTCTTTTCTCTTAGATGTACCAAATGGAGGCAATCAATTAGACACCTTCCAAACGATTTTTTTTTTTTTTTTGGGGGTAAGCTCTAAGGGCAGATTTACTATTGTCACCACCCTTTAAAATTATACTTAAATACAATATTGGTAATGCAACTTGCTAGTTCAAATATGGCCGATGTTCAGAGCTATATTGAAGCTTTGATGATTTTTTTTTTTTTAGAGATAATTACAACATGCTGCTAGCCCTGCAGCTCGAACTCTTCCTCCCCTAGACCCCTAAGCACTTTGTACATGGAGAGGTGACAATTCAGTTACAAGACCTTTAGCAAGCTTTGATGATTTAGCACATTAAAAAGTTTCTTCGCTCACATTGAATGTCATCTATGCGACTATATCTACATTTCTATCTATCTACTAACTATATAAAAAGTGTCAATGACACTTTCTACTGTTCTTTGGTTTAGTCAAGTACCTTGTCTGTTTTTTGTGAGTCCAAATGTTGAGTTTTGTTGAGAAAAAGCCAGTCTCATTTTCAGTGATAGACCCAAACAAAACTTGATGTACTAAGGCATGTCTTTAGTGTTTTTGGCTGAGTCAATTTGGAGAGAAAAAACTCACAGCTTCACGACACCTGGCCTCTTTTCTTTTCTGTTTTTTTTCTTTCTTTTAAACACCTGGCAACATTTTCCACTTTAAAAAGATGTGTGAGAGAGAGAGAGACAGAGACAGAGACAGAGACAGAGCTCAGACATGGCAAAAGATTCAGACTATGGTGCATTCATGGAGAAGTTCGTTCTACAACCAAGCCCATCAGCCCATGAGCTTCCTTTGAATTCACTCACCTTTGCTGTTAAAGACATGTCAGTCCTAATATACACTTTCACTTTTATTAGTTTTCAGTTATACTATTTATCAATCATCTTTGTCCTCCAAAAATTCAAAGCTTTCGTACTTGTTTTCTTTTGCTTTTAAGTTTTAACTACTGGGCTTTCTCCAATTTTTTATTTTGAAGTGTGTTGGTGCGTGAAAAATCATGCACAGTAAAATTCAGAGTGAGATAGTCTTTTATGAATCTTAACTATTGGGTTTAAGCCATGCTTTTTTGAAGTTTGAAGTTTGTGTATCTATATTCTTTAATTGTGTGTGCAAGCTTCTGCATCAATGTCATATATTGTTTGTGATTTTGTGTTTTTTGTGTGTGGATAACAATATCAGCAATTGGGTTTTTTTGTGTGTGTGTGTGTGTTGGTCTGCAGACTGCAGATTGTGTGTGTGTATTAGATTTGTCTTTTTATGTTTTTTATCTGGAAACAGATATGATGTGGATGGATATGTGACTGGGTTTGGAAATCCTGACTGGGCAAGGACTCATCCGGCTGCCACGTCGACAGCCCCAGCCGTTTTGTCAGTCTTAAGGGCAGGTGCTACATGCATTGGTAAAACTGTCATGGATGAAATGGCATGCAGGTTAGTATTGAAAATATCAATAACTTGATTACCATCTATTAACTTTTTTTTTTGGAATTGATAACAATTCAATTCAAGATTATCACCATGTCTCTATGTATAACATATAGTCTAAACAAATTTTTTCACATGGAAAATGACATGAAATATGATACTGAAAAAAATTCATGTCTGCCCAGGTTCTAATTGCTTACTAAATAGTTGAGGCCTCACTTAGTTATTCATCTTGAAAAAAAAAAGGGCCCCTTAATATTCATATCATAGTTGTTGGGCATATCAATGAAGGGACCGCATATTTTTCACAGTATAGAAGGAGAAAATATACATTATGGCACACCTAGAAATCCATGTGCGCCTGATCGGATACCCGGAGGATCTTCCAGTGGATCAGCTGTTGCTGTAGCCGCAAAGCTTGTTGATTTTGCCTTAGGCAAGTTTCTTTCGTGGACAATTTTTACGTTTCTTGGATTTTCCTCAACAAATTTAAACAAAAAGTTCTTTCTATCATAGGAACTGACACTGGAGGAAGTGTAAGAGTACCTGCATCATACTGTGGAATTCTTGGCTTTCGGCCTTCACATGATGTCGTTTCTACAACTGGAGTTATTCCTATGGCACAGAGTTTTGATAGCATGGGTAAGGAACTGACCATTTGATGGCTTGATTTGAAATTTCTAAACTTAATATTGTGTGCATCTAAAACAGATTCAACTCTGCACCTGAAAGGTATGGCCATATGGTGATGATATTGTTGACATTGGTACATTGGTTTAGACAATGATGCAACAAGAAACTTCTGTTTTTTGAGTTTTTCCTCAATGTCTAATGACCAAAATTGCTGCTATTTTTTTTAATAGTGTGATTAGTGATTCCTCATCTATTTGGTCCTTTTAATGGCACACACTTTGTTCTAACACCAATTTCTCATCCAGGATGGTTTGCTAGGGATCCTGTGATTTTGAACAGAGTTGGACGAGTACTAATGCAATTACCTGATGTGGATCCTGTCAACCCCTCCTAGATAATTATTGCTGAAGATTGTTTCCAGCTTTCAGCCATTCCAAGTGATCGTGTTACTGAACCACTTTTTAAATCAGTGAACAAGCTCTTTGGAGGTTAGTGCATTGACCATATAAATTTGTTGGTTGTATAGTTCTATATGTGGGACGAGTTCGTACATCATATAGATTTGAAATAATTCAATCTTGTTTCATTAGAATTTTAATTACAAAAGCCCCCTCTAGAGTGGATTTATGCAGTATCACCCTAAAAAAGATGGTAATTTACTAGAGTGTCTCCTTAATCATGTGGCGAATGAGACATTTTTTTTTAATGCTAAAAAGAGAAAGAGAGAAAGCTTAGATCTTTATCAATTTTATGCCATATAGTATTATTTCATTGTTTTTCTGTTTCCAAACACATCCATGTTTGCGCAAGTATTTTTTTTCACTGAATGAGAAGTCGCATCATGCATTTCACAAATAATGCAGGTGATCTTGTAAAGCATGCAATCCTTGGGGACTATGTCAAGGAAAAAGTTCCAAGTTTAAAACAATTTATGACTGAGGAAACTGCAGATCAAGAGTACAATATACCATCTTTGGCAGCCCTTTCAAGTGCCATGCGGCTGCTTCAAAGGTGCTGATTTTCACTATCTTAATTAATTCAAATGACTTGAATGATAACTGTGATATCGGTGTTTATCTTTCTAGATGATAATAATGTTCTTATATAAACATTGGCTCCTGAACTTACTAATTTTGCAAAGCTTAGGTATGAACTCAAGAAAAACCATGGTGAATGGGTCAGTACTGTCAAACCTGATTTGGGTCCTGCAATATCAGAAAGGATATGCAAAGCCGTTAGGACAACAGATGAAAATGTGGATGTCTGTCACTCTGTAAGGACTGAACTATGTGCTGCTCTTAATGCTCTTCTTGGGGTAATCTCTCTTTTCCTATGCTGCTGAATGTTTTAACAAAACTAGGATCGTCTATATGGAAATCCCATAATCCCACAATTATTATTTTTTTTTTTAAATAAGTTTGGTGCTTAATATGTGATCGTGGATGTGTCTATGAGATGACAATATGTGCTTGTATGCCTCTATAGGACACACCCTCATCTTCCATAAAGAGAAACACCCTTGAGGCAAAAGAGGCACTAAAAAGTAAAAGATAATTTGTATGCATTAAAAATTAATTTCTACACCAAGACATTTGTTCTTTTAATCTTTTTATCTTATAAACACATCTCAATCAAATTCTCTCTAATTCAAATTTTAGAACTAGGAGTGATGTGATTGCAGTTGTTCAGTCTATTTAGCTTCAATTTATTTATGTGCGAAACACAATTTGAAAAAGAAAAAAGGTTAAGTGTTTTCATGCTATTGACACAAACAAGATGGAATACAGGCCTATTTCTTGGAAATGCATTCCAAAGTGAAAGTGAAATTATTTTCTTCAAGAATTACAGATTGTTTTAAACAAATTACATATGTTGCTTTTTAAACAAATTACATATATATATATTGACTGGTGTTTTCCATTACAGTTGTAGTCATATTCTTTCTACAAGTACTAACTGGAGTTTAAAATTTTTGAAAAGTGGTGAGGGTAGTGAAAGTTGCATATAGTTATGACATGCTTGTATTTCAAAATTGAGTAAATTTTAGGAAGTATAGAACACCATATCTGCATCTCTTTTCTTTTTCTCTCACAAACAACCTGTAGCAGCTAAAGAAAGTGGTATCATCTCTGATAAATGAATTCAACTTTCCACTATCTTGAGTTACTCTTCTGTATGACGATTTTTCAGGATTGTGGTGTCCTGGCAATTCCCACGGTTTTAGAGCCTCCACCAAAACTACAATGTGATCCGATTTCATTAGAAGCTCTTTCAGTCAAGGCTTTTAGCTTGGTGTCAATTGCTGGATTATCCGGATTCTGCCAAGTTCTCTCTCTCTCTCTCTCTCTCTCTCTCTGTGTCGAGGCATGACGTTCTTACTTTTTCCTTGTTTGTTTTAAGACCTTTGAAAAACCACATAAATTTGTTTCTGCATATCTACAGGTGAGCATACCACTAGGGCTGTATGATAATCTTCCTGTGTCAATTTCCTTGTTGGCGAAACATGGCTCAGATGGGTTCCTGCTTCATCTTGTTGAGTCTCTGTACAAAAATATCCAAGAAGAGGCTGGCATTGCTGAGAAAAAGGGTTACTGAATTCTCTCTCCCTAATGTTTTAATGTAACTGTTACATCCTACTCAAAGAAATAAAATTGGGATAGGGCTTTCTGCTTGCACTTTGGTGCCACAGAGGCCATTTAATCCCAAAACACTTTAATTCTCCAAGTGACTCTGTAATGTAACTAATAACTACTTGATCATCGTCAATATATATTGTGCTATTTCCAACTCAATGGATTATACTTCATAGCCAGACCTTTCTCCAGTTTTATCTTCAGTTTGAGACAATCAAGGAATTTTGCGCTAGATATACCTTTTGATAATAGATTTAGGTTTAAAACAATTACTTATCCCAGTTTATAATTTAATACTGGAGATAAGATAGTATAACTTGGACATAGATCGGAGGCATTGAATAAGATGGCTAGTATCTCTATATCTTCTATATCTATATATAAAAGCGCCAATGCACGTATGCACTGTAGCTACCGTGCTTTTGGTTTAGTTAACTGGCACTGTAGCTAAAGTTTTTTTTTTTTTTTTTTCCTTTTAAATATTTGGTATATATATTGTTATACTGACACAACAAATTTCATAATATTTTTACGCGAATGCGCATATCTCTTGGTTTAGTTAACTGGCACTGTAGCTACAGTGCCTAAAGTTTTTTTTTTTTTTTTTCTTTCGGCAATCGGTTTGTGTTTTTTTTTTTTTTTTAATATTTATGTAAGATAGTATATATATTGTTATACTGACACAATAAATTTCACAATATTTTCACAATTATTAACGTGTCAATTCCTTACGAGTCGAAATAAAATAAAAAATATGAAATTGTGACCAATCACAACTAAAAATAAATGTTTTGTGAAAATGTTGTAACACTTGTTATCACGATATTTTCACAATTGTTGAAAACTCAATTTCTTATAGATCAAATAAAAAATTGCTAAGTCCACAATATTTTCATATTAATTTCACAACAAATCATAAGTGGTAAGCTACTATTGATGGATAAAAAAAGTGATATCAGTTGTGGGTCCATTTTAAAATCAGTAACAATTTGCCATTTAGAATTTGTTATGTAAATATTATGGAGATAGCATTTCTATAATATTTATATATATATATATAACCAAAATTTATCACGATTGAAAATAAAAGTATTGTGAAAATATTGTGACATTTTGTTATGTTCCTAGACTTCTCTTTTGGTTTAGTCAAATTTGGTGAGCAAAAATTCATTGTTTCACGTATAATTTTCTTTTGTTGGTTTTTTTTTTTTAATGCATAGTTTAAAGTGCGTGTCCCAATTAAAAATCAACAACAATTTACCATCTAGAATTTGCTGTAAAAATGTTGTGGATATAGCATTATTCTAAAATAAAATTATAAAATGTCATATCAGGACCCACCATAGCTAAAATAAAAGTATTGAGAAAATATTGTGACATTTATTGTGTTCCTAACTTTTTTTTTCTTGTTTAGCCAATTTGTTGAGCCAAAATTCATAGTTTTACAGACAGTTTTCTTGGGGGGTTTTTTTTAACACATTGTTTAAAGTAAAAAACACATAATTTACCAACAAAAAAAAAATTTATAGAAAAAAGTACTTTCCCCCTTTATGTTTGGAGTAGTTTTATCCCCTAACTTTAAAGTTGAATAATTTCCTCATTTATATTTTGTACACAAGCATATAATCTCTATTGTTACTCTCTTAGTTAAATCATAACAAAATCTTATGATTTCTAGAATATTTCATCGTGCAATATCTAAAAATGTCTCACTAAATTTTAATGTCCCAAAAATTTTCTTTGTATATTTTGAGATTTATGTGTTAGTTATACTTAAAAAGTAAAAATTGTGATCTGGTATTGTGAGGTCACTTCCCCAATTAATCGGTAATTGTCCTCTTTGGGGAGCCAGTCCCTCACGGTTTTGTCCTCGTCCCCGAGTGTAGGCAGGATTTTCACCCGGACCAAGGGCTGGCCTTGTAATCGTAGGCTTGACACCAAGTCCCACATCGGTTAGAGAACCCTCCCACTCATGGTTTATAAGCTTCTGGAGCGACCATGAGTGTACCACTACTACACATGGTCCGGGTGAAAATCCTCCCTGCACTCGGGGACGAGAACAAAACCGTGAGGGACTGGCTCCCCAAAGCGGACAATTCCGATTAATTGGGGAAGTGACCTCACATTAAAAGGGCTGGCCTTGTAATCGCAGGCTTGACACCAAGTTCCACATCGGTTAGAGAACCCTCTCACTCATGGTTTATAAGCTTCTAGAGCAACCATGAGTGTACCACTACAACACCTTGTAATCGCAGGCTTGACACCAAGTCCCACATCGATGTGGGACTTGGTGTCAAGCTTGCGATTACAAGGCCAGCCCTTGGTCCGGGTGAAAATCCTGCCTACACTCGGGGACGAGGACAAAACCGTGAGGGACTGGCTCCCCAAAGCGGACAATTACCGATTAATTAGGGAAGTGACCTCACAAGTATTCTATTTGTTACCTAGAGAACACTAATTTATCTAATTTATTAGAGGTTTAAATATTCTAGATTTATAATTTTATCTAATAGAAACTTCAATGACATATGTCTTTTGTTATTTTATTTTTCTATTTCTTTTATTTCTTAAAAAGGTGTTCATTAAAAATTAAGTAAGCGAAGTATCGTAGTTAGTCTCATAAAATAAAATGATAAAGAAGGAAGTATGTATAACAAAACATTCATTGCAAATGGTTGTAAGTATTTAATTTGATGAAGAGTTTCAATTGTAGCATATGTCATTATTTATTGCGAAAATTTAAATATTGTGACAATGTTTTATCAAAACTTAGTTGTTTATTGTTGGGAAATGATGACATTTGTTATCATTCTTATTATAATTTTTTTGGTAAATAGATACTGTCTTTAGTAAATAAGTTCTAAGAAATTATAATACTAAATAAATAGAGAGTCATATGTTAAATAACTATTCGAAATTTAAATACATGATTTGGTACTACTTTAAATAAAAATTCTATATCAAATTTTTCACTCAAGGAGTAGCACGGGCCTTGCATGTGCAACCCTTACTAGTATATATAAAAAGGGCAAGCAAATGCACAATAGCTACAATGCCTTTTTGGTTTGTTCAATTGGCACTAAGCACGAATGTACAAATGCACAGTAGCTATAGTGCCTTTTTGGTTTGTTTAATTGGCACTGTAACTACATTATTATTATTTTTTTCAGTCATCGGTTTGTTCTTTTTTTTTTCCTTTTAAATATTTATATGAGTTGGTATATGTATTCTTATACTGACACAACAAATTTTACAATATTTTCACAATTATTAAGATGTCAATTTCTTATAGGTTAAAATAAAATAATAAAATATGAGACTCTAACCAACTACAACTAGACATAAATGTTTTATGAAAATAAAAGGCGCAAATGTGCAAATGAACAGTAGCTACTGATTGGCACAGTAGATATTTTTTTTTTTTGGTCATTGGTTTCTTCTTCTTTTTTTCTTTTAAATATTTATATGAGCTAATATATATATATATATTATATTGACATAACAAATTTAACAATATTTTCAATTATTGAAATGTCAATTTTTCATATGTCGAAATAAAATAATAAAATATGAGACTGTGACATACCACAATTGAAAATAAAAGTTTTTTGAAAATTTTATAACACTTGTTATTATTACAATATTTTCACAATTGTTGAAATCTCAATTTTTTATAGATCAAATTAAAAAAAATGCTAAATCCACAATATTTTCACAACAAATCATAGGTAAGCTACTATTGATGGATAAAAAAGTAATATTAGTTGTGGGTTCATTTTGAAATCAATAACTTACCGTCTAGAATTTGTTATGAAAATAACATTTCTATAAAATAAATAATAATATATCAAACCGAAACTTACCACAGCTAAAAATAAATGTATTGTGAAATTATTGTGCCATTTTGTTGTGTTCTAGACTTCTTTTTTGGTTTAGTAAACAATAAGTGCCTATCATTCCCAACAAAATTCAATGACAAAAGTCTCTGACGTAAATTGATTACAAACATTCACAAAATTTTGACAAATACAACCAAAAATAGCGACTCTTCGTTCAATAGCATATACAACATATTGAATCACACTATGAGATTACCGACTAAATCATGAGGAAGGCCTCATGAGACCAAGAAGATATACATAGTCCATTCTAGATCTTTTATAAATGTTCGTATCATCCCTACCTCAAGCATTTGTATCTTATAATCCTTTACACCCTACCAATTTCAACAATCCAACACATTTGCTCTGGACCATCCACTCAATGATTATCTAGGCTTTGAATCACTTCCCTTGCTTCGGAATGATGAGAGCGAGAAAAATGATCTTGGAGCTGTAAGATTAAAAATTTGGGTATTACACCGTCAGAAAAATGTTCAACAATTCTTTAATGATTAATTATTTTGATCAAGAGTCACCTCTGACAGAGAGACTATTTCTTCAGCTCCATCGCATTGATAATGTTACTGCTAGGAAAAGTATGATAAACAACACAGAATCAGATTAATGCTGATTAACCATACCTTTTAAGGAGCTTCCGGACATATGATCGTCCCTTAGTTTGAAGTTTGCTGGAGGTGCTGGGATAGAGCTGTAGGCTTGGACTGAAAGAAATGAAAGCGATTGATTGATCAACTTTTGTTTTAATTTTATTGAGTGATCAACTAGAGAAGTGATGTTACATTTCTCTGTCTATCCCAAGCATAAAAAAGAAAAGAAATAGACAGATAGAGGAGAAGATGCAACAAATAACGAAAGCATAATTTAACCCAGTGGAAAACAAGTTACACACTCTAAATAAGTTGCAAGTGGCTATCATGCAGACCATAAACTCAAAGTTGGCAGCAGTTACATTTAGAAAAATGATCATTTAACAGAATGATGGTTGAAACTTAACCCATATAAGCAAGCAGCACCAATGGAACTCCTGAAATCTTTTTATTAAGTGACAAAATTTTATGCTTGCTGCCAACAATTGAACTCCATTTTCTGCAGAAGGTTTTCTAGATTTTGGGATTCCATGAGCTTTCATTAGTTCCTGTTTATTCGTTACTTTTGTTCTCTTCTTATTTCTTTCTGTGGTATCACTTGCATACAGTCCGTGTACTTGGGCACTGCTTTTCTTATTGATTTTTCAATAAATTTATTTACTTCTAAAAGTAAAAATAATAAATATGAAAAACTTAAAAATAGGGGAAAGAGTAAGTTACCCTGTTCATTGAACTCGCTCTCATTGAAGCTCTCGTCAGAAGGATGACCATGTGAGAATCCCATTCTGGACTTCCTCAAGTCTTCTGATGATCTATTGGCAACATCACGCCCATCTTCTGCATCATCATCTCCTTCAGAAGTTGTAGCAGAGATCCAGTCAACCAAACTATCAGCCCCGCGACTTTTCCTTCCAAACTTCAACAGCCGTTTAAACCCTTTTGTGACATCCTTACGAGATTGATTGTGGGATGCATTGGCAACAACAATAGGCTTCTGAGCAGCTCCCCATTTCTTTCTCATTCGAGCTGCATCAGCCTCTGTTTGGGTAAGACTATGAGAATTCCAAGATGCAGGGCTCCCAATTGGAGAATCCACAAAAGCATCAATATCAGATGTCTCATGTGGGTAAGAAAATGGATGATGCATGCGTGAATTCCATGAGATCGGGCTTCCATTTGGTGAGTCCTGCAGAGATCCTACATTGTGGAAAGTTGAAGCCACAGTAGCAGGCAATTCAGCAACAGAAGTAGGGTCCACTTGAGAAAGAGATATCATGGAATCACCATTTTCAGACCCAGAATTAGCTGACTTGTCATATTCTTGACTTAGTCTTGTTTCTCCATTATCCATGTCAGCACAATCTTCGACTGGCATGGTTTCAAGCTCTTCCTCTTCTTCCTCTTCTTCCTCTTTGGCCATATCCACATCATCTGCTGATTCATATTCTTCGTCATTTTCCAAAGTCTCGGATGCCAATGAAGCTTTCAGCTTAGCTATACTAGCCCCAGCACCAGGACCTATGCCATTACCCTTCCTGAGGAAAGCCTTTGAATCCACATTCTTTGAAATTTTTTCAGATGGGATCTGCTCAGTCTGCTCTTTATCAAATTTTAATGGAGCCAAAACAGAGTTGTCAGAGTTCACAGCAGACAAATCCTTCAACTCTACAGGATTAGAGGCACTTTTTCTTGAGGACTGAGACCGCCGTGGCTTCTCTTCCTTAGCATTTGGTGCCTCTTCACTGATACTCTTGCTGCGGTTAAAGTTTCTCACCTGTGAGCGGGGGGTTGTTTTGCCGACTCCCAAAGAAGGTTTTGTGTTTTCTTTCCTGAAATCTGAGAAGTTTGGAACTGACTGTGCAAGAGGATTTTCCGCTTGCACTCTTCTCCTCCCAGTACTGGAATTGGAGACTTTGGCTGATGACCGTGTAACTGAATTTACTGTGGTGCGAGGAGTAGATGTAGACATGTTTCTGTTAGGCAAAATCTTCTTTGCTTGAGTGCTTCTGGAAGCAACATCTCCCACAGATGGTTCGCTGAAAAATCTGTCTTGTCCATAAAATTTATGTTCAGGAAATTCAGAAAGGTCTTCATCTTCTTCACTCTGAAAGGAATCTATTGGGTGCTGTGAAAGCACAATCTTATTATGATTAGTTACAAGAAAGAAAATCAAAAACCAAAATACGGCTTCAGAATTAAGATTGAGTGTACACATCAAATTATACAAGTCATCAGATTTAGCACTTATGTCCTATATGTTAGTCCCAAGTCTACTTCAAAAGGAGTACTTTAAGCTCCGATAAGCACTTATAAGTCTACATGCTCGCTCCTTTGGGTTTTGGGATTAAGCTCATAAGCATGAAAAGTTCTATTTAATTTGGTTAAGAGAATAGATGATATTAGGACTTATAGGTGTGGTGTTAAATGACAGGAGAAAAATGTAGAAAATAATGATCCATGGAGGATAGGAGAAAATATAGGTGAATGTGTCAAAGCTTTTAAGAACCATTGCTTTGCATTCAATTATACAATTTCAAATAAATCCCAAGTGACAGCACAATTAGCTGGGAACAACTCCTCATTAAGCTTGATATCATACTCAAAGGTACATAAATTTGAATGAGGGGACACTTATTTCCTAAAAACATAACTATAATAAGAATACCTGTTCCCTCTTCACACTCGACCGAAAATTGAAAGATCTGAGTTTATCTGCACGTCTACGAGCACTAGAGACATCCCTATCAGCAGAGGCAGAAAACTTGAGCTTCATCTCAGCTTTACTCTGCTCAAGGTTATCCTGCATGGCCTTCATCTTGGCTTCCTTCTCTGCCCTGTTGGAACTCCATTCTTCCCTCAGTTTAGCATCTCTTTTTTGCATGTACTTCTCATAGAATTTTCCTCTGGAATCATCTGTGAAATGAAGCTCAGCAAAGTTCTTCCTCAGACTATCACCATAATCCTGAATATCTACCATCTTCATTGGCGGCGGGGTAGAGGTATTGAACTTTGCCATATTAATAGAAGTCCCAACTGGTTCAATCACTGAAGGTTTTTCAGATAATTGTGCAGGAGCTACCTCCACTGCTTCTGGTTTTTTATACTGTGAACTTGCTGCCTTTTCCATTTGTTTTTCAGCAGGCTTGTTTCTCCGTGCAGAACCAGACTGATCCCCAGGAACCCGAAGCTTGTGCTCAGCAAAAAGCTTTTCAAGTTCATTAGCCTTCATTTTCAGCTCATCATTGAGCTCCTGATTTCCCTTAGACTGTCTAACTCTCTGAACTTGCTCCAATGGCATTGTTGGCATCGTAGAAATGCTTTCTTGAGCCTCCGAAGCCTTTTTACCAGGATAATCCAACTTGCTATTTTCATAAGAAAAACCAGCCTCATCCTTCCTACCACCCTGAGGCTTCTTAATCTGCTCACGACTAGCAGAAACTGGTTTCTGAAACTTCATGTTCTGGGGTCCAGATTCTTCCACTTTCTGAAACTTCATGTTCCCAGACTCTTCCACTTTCATTTGTTGCCTATCTGATGAACCCAATTCTTTCTTTCCCACCTCCTCTAGTTCTCCCGTAAAAGATCTCCACTTGGACTGAGGATCCAATTGATCACCCTCAACTCCTTTGACCAGACCCGAAGGGGCGGCTTCCCGAAGTTTTAGCCCACTACCACCTTCAAACTGTCCCGAAAAGGAGCGGCTATGACTATTATAAGCCCTAGACCGCGATTGAGTCACCGTTCCTGAATCCCCGACTCTATTTACAAATCCACCATCAGATGATCCATCCCCTACCTTGCTTCCAAAACCTCCAACTTGATTCTTCCCTCCAACAACCTCAGACCGATCCCTATTTACAAATCCACCATCAGACGCACCATCTCCTACCTTGCTTGCAAAACCCACAACTTGATGATCTTTAACCCCCTCTTGATCACTGAAATCCCTTGATTGATTCAAAGACCCCACTTTATGATCCTTCCAATTCGCCCGCCCCTTCACTCCCACACCTTCCTCTTCTTTACCTTGATCTTTCAACCCAACAGAGCTTGCAGTGTCATTCAACAACCCCTTCTTATCCTTATCCTTACAATCCTCAGCTCCACTGCCCAAAAACCCATTACTACTATTCAATTTGGGCTGCAAAACAAACGGAGAATTAACAGAAGACGGTGTACACAAGGGGCTCTCTACTACATCCTTCTTTTCTCCACTAACATCAATGCTCATATCACTGGCACCACTCCATCTCCTCAACACCGGCAGAGGTGGCGCCGCGGCCGCGGCAGCAGAAGATACGTCAGAAGAGAGCCTCCTGAGCTCCACTGCCGCCTTCCCAACTACGACAACCGGCTTGCCACCACTACTACCGCTACCGCTACCACCACTGCCGCCAGTCTCCTTCTGCTTGTTCTCAAAGAGGTTTATACGGTCCTGCACGCTGAGTCGCCTCGCAGGTTGACTCGCCGCTATGGAAGAAGAAAATGGCGGAGAGTCTGATGACTCGGTCACAGAAAACGAAGAATCTTCTTTCTTGTTGTCGTTGCTGTTGTTGTTAATGTTGTTTGTAAGTTGTGCTGTTGTTGCAGTATTGGCGGGTTGGTTGGGTTCGTTTTTCTCGTTCAAGTTTCGTCTTGTGGGGAACTTGGGCTGCTGACACGTGGAGATCTGTGATTGGTTTTGCGCTGTACCATAACTGTGTTGTTGTTGTTTTTGATGTTGTTGTTGGTCTTGACCGGCTGTTGTTGTTGTTGGGTGGTGGGTCCCGTTGTTTGGGTCTTCTGCTGAAGTGGGGTCATCGATTGACATGTCAGACCCTGTGGATGATCGGACGGCTGTGTCGTCGACACCTGGCTTCCATGTGTTGATTATGAGGTCGGGTCTTCTTTGGCACAGTGTCATAAACTTGGTGCATGCTTCACTGCACACAAAAAAATTTAAAAAAAAAAAAAGAAAAAAAAATTATTTTATTAGAAAAAAAAAAAGGTACAACTATATTAAAAGGTGAGAGAGAATTGAAAGCCAGATGGGCTTTGAAAAATGGAAAGGACCCCTATAACTACTGTAACTTCCAAATCAATATTGAATGTGATGGTACTTTTTTATTATTTATTTATTAATTAAATTAGACTTGTTCAATAAGTCCAACATGGTCCACTAGATAAAAAAATCATAAAATCTTTGTCATGGGTCCACCATAAAGTAAAAGAACAGATGGTATCCAGCATAAATTTACCATGTTAAAGACTGTAAAAATTGATAAATTGAGGAGCTTTGGTAACTTTTGGCACATAATAGTAAGAGCTTGACCCCCATAAAAATTGGGATTTATTACCCACCCCTTGATGAAACCGACAAGTGGGGAATGGGAACAAATGAGCAGGCCAACAATTGGTCAATTCAAGAATGGGCCCCACTAACCCAAAGAACGAAGTTTTGAAAGGAAACAAGATCTGGGTTCTGTTTAATTTGGGACTTATATGATGCACCTTGTGGAGATTTCATGATTTACCAATCATGAAATACAACCATAGCCCATGACAATAATGACCCTAGATAAAAATATATATATTTAAAAATGTTTACAGTGCTTTCCTATTCTCACATCTGACAAATCTTATTCACCAAATGATAGATCACAAGCACTTGTCAGGCCAGCCTATTTTATATCTTTGGCTATCACTGAGCATTTTTAAGGATAGGTGCTAGAATTTCATTTTCAAAGTAGCTTGGCAATTGCATAAATTTAGGCAAGTGGACCCGGGATGATGTGACCTATCAACATTGATTATTATTGGCCTAAACAGCTTAACAAGTTCCTCACTCAAGGGCCTAAAGTTGGGGCATTTGAAAACTGCACGGAACCATAATGATTCAATTTTTAGTGCCCTCATCACTATTGCTTTTTATAAAAATGAGGCATTATCAAAATCATCAAAATGACAATGGACTTTTATGGAAAAATTAGTGATGGGAGCTACTTTCACAAACCAAAAACTTCGCCAAGTAATAGGAACATTAAAAAAATAAATTCAAAAAAAAAAAAAAAACCAATTCAAAAACCAAATAAAACCAGAACACACTCCCATGGTTTTTAAATTTTGGAGGGGGAAAAAAAGACTCAAGTTAAATGATAAGAGAAACAAAAAGAAGTAACCTTTGCACTTTGGTTTCCAAAATGCCCCAACTGACTCTTCCAACACAAGCTGTTTCAAAAGACATTGGGATTATACCAAGAATTAGTTGACAACATGGCAAATAAGTTAAACTTCCATTAAAAAACAAGGTATCTCCCTGACTTGACTGCATATGCTACCAATTCAGCAGACAATGTGTCAAAATCCTTTGATAAGATAACACAATGAGGAGCAGGGTCAAGGGAAGAATAGGTGAAGGGTAAAATCTTGGCAATTATGTTCTATTCTATTAGAAAATCTAGTTGTGAGGGTAAAGTTTTGTGAATAAATTACTGACCTGGCATACTTGCTAATGTTTTCTATATAAACCCCCCAACGAAATGGTGAAGCGTATGGAGAGAAAACTTGAAACAACAGTTAATTTTAAGTCATATTAGTTTCCCCCTTATTACATGTCTTCAGTAAAAGGGATTTTCATTTTCCATTGTCCACACCACTTGCAATTGGTGTTGATGAAAAAGCATTGTGGCATAAAAGGTTCCCGTCAAGCATGCATTACTTTTGAAGTTTTCCACCTTATTTCAGTTTGGGAAGAGATTTTGACCTGAAGGGGGAGAAGTTTTAAACATTTCCTCTTCAATTCTCTTTTCTTTTGTGTTTGCCATCCCAGCAAACCAGAGGAAGATTCTTCCCTCTTTCACTGCTACCAAACCCCAGGACTAAATTGCTACAAAAAGCTGGATTCACTTGATGCCACATCCACAAGCAAACATGCACACGCACACGCACACATGAATAGGCACACACGCGCACACACACACACTGAGAGGAGGAATAGGAGCTTTAGCTATATAAGGTTTAGTTGAAGATAGAATTTCTCAGAGAGTTCTTACTTCAAGCGATGGGCGCCAAACCGATTTGCAAAATGATGGAGTTCAGACACTGAATCGGGGTTGAAACCAGCAGCTGATGCACGAGCACAAGCTGTGGTCAAGTCCTGCCTAACTGCAACAAGCCGTACGTCAATGGCCCTTAGAAGCTCCTTCCTGGATAAGAGGTGAAAATAGCAAAACAAAAATAAGAAAGAAAGTAAGCAACTCAGAGAGTTGTCAATACAACATATCAAGAACATCTGTTATAAAATAATTTGTCATTTTAAATTGTTGATGACCAAGTGATGGCATTTTTTCTAAGAAATTAATGCAATTTACTATGATCATGAACTGTGTACTTCAATCATTGGTCATGATCAACATAACTGTCTTTGCGCTTTCTTAACTGTTGACCATGTATGCTAGTTTGTCCACCTGCTCAAAACATTAAATCTTTGATACTCCAGTCGACTTCCATGATATGATGATTCCTATGTTCGTGAAAATCCCAGACCTACTCTATTAAAAACCAAAAAGGGCTTCAAAACATTATTGCTGCGATGCAGGATCCAAGCTAGCATACATCAGTCACAGCAAAAAGGGAGATCTCATCTTAAATAAATATCAAAAGTATCTTCAATGGCTGATTTTTAAAGGGCACGTGCAATTGACTAAGTGAACATTTGCAAAACAAAATGAAACCCAAAGAGTTCAAATGAAACCCAGAATATAGTAAATGTTAAGCAATTTGAAAAACTGATCAAATTTAGTTTAAACAAAAACTTGGGGGGAAGAAAAGTAAGTATTACTTTGTTGCATCTGCTGCTCCTGCGGTTCCTATTCCATCTCCACCTGGAGCATATTATCCAATATCAGAATATTAACAACTCGTGCTTTAAAAATAATGTAGCTTTTACTAGACAGTTCCCACATAAAATATTTCAAAAGAATTTTCAGGCGTCTAATAACCTAGGCAGAACATAGCCCATGACATATTCCAAGGAAATGAGACTCTCCAAAGAACCATACTGAAGATGGGAAATTGACAAAGTAAAAGATAACATTAGTAATATTGGCAAACAGCTGATCTTAACACAACAGACAACAAAGAATTCAACAACATGCTTGATTATTAAAAGAAAAACTTAATTCCTAGAGCTAACTTTTCAGGATGCATTACCACAACTGTTAAAATATGTTACGTAATGATTTAACCAAAAACAATAGCTCAGGATGAGTTTGCATTCCTCTTCCAATTCCCCCCAGAAACCATCATGACCCATGACATCATAGAAAAATTACGTTTTTCTTTTGGGTATGTATCATGGAAGGCAAATTCACAATTGTATGACACAACATCCTATACCCCCCCCCCCCCCCCCACAAAAAACATAAAAGAAGTATGGACAAAAAATAAAACAAAGGACTAAATTTCATGCATAGGTATATTCAATAGTTATTTCCCTAAAGAATCTCCATAATCGCTTCTATAGGCTCAAATGTGATAATGATCTCCAGTAAAATAAACAATTCATGACTGGCTCTTAAACAGAAAAGATTTGGAACAAAATCTCTAGCAGATGTCCCTCAGCAGAACACAACTCCAACTCATTTTCTCAGTAGTGTGCTACTGGCATCAACACAACAGGTAGACCAATTTACGTAAAATGCATCACATACTTGATTAAGCAGAAGAAACCCTTGCCGGCAAACAAAATTATTCACAGTAAAATTCACTAAATCAGAGAGGTCTACTTATTGAGCCAATGAGCCACCACTTGGATCAAAAGATACACTTTAAGTGTTTAACCCAAAAACCAGGCCTAGCATAATACCCTTAGTACAATGGCAAGTTAATTATGTGAGATTCCATTGGATAAGCCACCAATTCCCAGTTCCTAGATTGTCTTCACTATAAGAGCCATTGCCCATAGAAAGTTTGCAGTAATATCATCAGTACATCTTCGCCTCGGTGCCCCACTCCCAAGTCTGATCCAGTGCTCCATACCTAATGAAACTGAGCTTGCCAGTAGATCCCAACAGCTCCAAGGAAGAGATCCAAGCTTTAAAAGAACAGGTAATGGGCTTTACCTAGGTCAAAGGACCTTTCTTTTTTTCTTTTTTCTTCTCTGATATTTCTCTCATGATGCAACCATTTTTGTCTACAACAAAATGATGAAATAAGTTTCTCCTCTTCACTAACTTCTTCAATACAATCCATAGCAAAACTCTAGTGTCATATTTTTGCAAGGATATGGGGTGTTGATCTTCAATATTCATGAAGGCACGCTGTTAAAATTTCAATATATGTTTGTAGTACTTGCTTGCTATGATTGCATGCACACAATCAAGCTCCCCCCCCAACCCCTTTGTCCTTTGCCAAGTAAATTGGCCATAACATAAACAATGGAATCTTTATTTCTTTAGGCACCAATGCACTACATACAAATGCAAACTTAGTGTAGTCTCATTCTAAATGCAACTTGATATAAGTGCCCAACCTTGTGTAAGATGAGTATTGATGATGCAACTATAGTGACTGATCCACCATGTATAACTAGAAGAAAATGATCATAATTACATAGATAATGTCAAAATAAATCATGTGACTTAAGTAGATCACCTCTATGAGGAATAAGCTAAATTATCAGATAAAAAAGAAAATAAAATTCTTATTGCTAATGAATTTGACTTATATTAGCAGGTTATATGAGATTATAATTTTTTTTTTTTTTTCTTATAAGGAAGTCATTCTAATTGAATACTTCCAGCTTGACATTCTACACCACGAATGTATAACTTAACATATAACTGCATCAAAAAGAATCTGATCTTGACAAGACTCCAAGGCTTTTTGGCATGCATAACTTATTGAAGGCTTCACGAAGAGGCACTCAGTGATGACATTTGCATAGATTTGTGCTCTATGTATATAAAATAATCCCCACTAGCCAGAATTTAGTCCAGTTTGTGGCAGTTTATGCTTCAAAGATTGACAACATTCCGGTGAAATTGATGCTCTGTGCTTTATCCTTTATCACTATGTAAAAATTTTCTCTTGACTAGTAATTTCACATGGACCTAGTGGGCAATGAACCCAAAACCTCCCCTCCACCATGCATTTACAGGGCGATGAGGTGCCATTCAAGCTAGAGCTCATTGGCACATTCCCATTATGTATAATGTCAGCATGTACAAGGTTTTTAATAGGCACCTTAGAAAATTAATTCAAGAAATTCAGCAGTCTCAATGGGATATCTATTGCTATTCTTCTGATCATACCAGCATCACCAACCATTGGCACCTTGGTTTATGCCTATGTTGAGAACCAATGCAACTCAGACTTTGCCACTAGTAATGATTAAAACAAAATAACAATAATGGTCAGCCACTGGGCATTTCCACTAACTCTAATGTCCCACTTCTCAGTCTCAGCTTAAACTTTCACTGGTACTGTCCACATAATATCACAAAAGAATAATACAACATTAACTCCTAAACATCATACTTGCTTCTGTGTATAAAATATATAATGTCTTCCTAGACAGGATTTTGCATGGTAAGTTTTCTTGTAATGAGACCATCCGAGGTTAGAAGTAAAATAAACTATCTAAAGTCAAATAGAAAGAAACAAAGCATACCTAATGCCCCAGAATTCTGATCTCCTGCCCTCTGACATAAAATAATTTCCCAAATTCAGTGATAAAAATAATTGTATTTCCAATTATCAGCACATTGGTTGTCTAATTAATTGAATTGTGGTTATTACCTGTGAATATATTTTCTGGGCTGCTTCCAACTGAGACATCTCTGCATCATATGTGTTAACCAGTTCCAAGACCTCTGGTGTACTAACAAACCGAACAAACCTGGAGAACAAGTTCCAATCAAGTCAAAGAGAAAAATTAAAACTGTATTATGTAGAAAGGCAGCAAAATCCAAGTATACTAAAAATTTGTTTCAACTGGCAGTATGTATTACCTTTCCAGTGTTCCTTTAGTGAACCATGTCTCAGCATTTCTTCGCTTCTCAACTTCAAGCTTAATCGACTGAACTGCAAGTGCAACCTGCTCTTCTGCAACCTTTAAATGGGTCACAAATGGCTTTACTAATCCTGATGCAAGCTTCTCAGTGTTTCCATCACTTGAGACAAACAACTCACAACTGCCCAGAAAGGAAGAAGATTATAACCCCATATCAAAACAATACAAATAGGAAAACAGAATATTAAAATCTAAAACCCAGTAACAGTTATCCTCACCGTGAACGTTTTGGTGACAATTGGAACACAGCATAATCAAGAGGCATGTCAGACTTCATCTTCCCCCTACTATTGCTAAATTAGCTCTTCTCTGAATTATTCATATACCCAGATGTACTTTCAGTAAAATGCAAGCCCAGATCCTCACAACTTTAATTATTCAAGTCATAAACCAGCAAAACTTCAATCACAAAACTCCACTACCACAATGTAGATTCTGGAAAAATCAATAAAAATACACAGAAACATAGTTACCATTTATAAAAGTGATGATGCAAATACATAATCTAAATTCATAAACTACAAATAAAGATGAAGTTAATAAAGAGGTGAGAAACTTTAATTATTCAACTCAAATAAGAGAACCATCTATGGTAATCCACATTTCAAATCCAACTAGATTACTAAAAATAAGTTCAAATTAAAAAAGTGGATGACAAGTGGCTAAAACCCACTAAACTTTTTGGCCAGATTGCTTACCAAAAATACCCAATAGATCTCAATCCCAAAGAACAACTCCAAAACCAAATGCACCAAAAAAATTCAAGCTCTTGAACTAAAATAGAAACCCAAACTTCACACAAATCAAACTTGTCCCAGATCTGGTTCAACAAATATCCAAACCCAAATGCCAAACCAAACCAAACCCACAAAGACTTCATAGTTTACACTCATAAATCCAAATTCAAATGCAAAACCAAGCCAGACCCAGATGAAAATAAACACATACAAATAAATATACGCATTAATACACACAACCCAGAAACAAAAATAGAATTTTCAAAATACCCATTAGTCTTTTGCAATAATTTAAGTAAATGTGAGAGGGATCAGTGAAACCAAAGAGTACCTGAGATCTTGGACTGTAGAAATCGGATCCTCCTAATCGGGTTCAAATGCTTACCAACATTTTCACTCTCTGAGCTTTATATATTCCACTTTTTTCTTCTTCTTCTTCTTCTTCTTCTTTGAGAATAACTTTCTTTTCTTTTCTTTTTTATTACTTTAATGGGTTTATTTTTGTTTCTGTTTACTATTTTTTATTCTTTAAGTTCTAAGAAAACCCTAACATTGACAAGATAGTCTTTGCTTTACTCTTCCCTCAAATGTATTACTTTCTTTCTTTCTCTCTCTACACTCTCTGATACAGTAGAGAGAGATAGGGAGAGGACAGAGGAGAGAGAGTATAGGTGTGTGTTTTTTTTGTGTGTGCTTTCAGACAAGTTTGTTTGTAATTTGCAAGTCCAAAAATAGTTCAAGTAGGATTTTGAGAGACAATGACTCTTTTAAGTCATAACAGTGTGATGTTAAAATTTTGAAATTACAGAAATAGTCTTTTGACTGTATGGTGTTGTTGGTCATGCCAATTTACTCAAATGGGCTTGACTTGATATTAGCTTGCTGTTATTTTTCAAATTAAAAAAGAAAACGGTACTATATTATGGTCCGTTTGAATTGAGAATGAGAAAAAAAAAATAGAGTTGAGTAAATTTAGTATAAAAACAGCTTATTTTTAATCAACTCAACTCTACTCCTCTTAAAAAAAAAACTCTACTCTACTCTACTCCCTTCCACTTCTCCTCCTTTTACCTCCATCTAAACAGGCCATTAGTTTAGAAAATATTTTTATAAACTTTGAATGGAAAAAGAAAAAAGCAAACAATTCTTTTAACAATTTTTATACTCTCTCCGTCCAAGTTTGGCTTGTATTTCATTTTGGGATGTCCCAAAATTATGTCTTATTTGAAAAGTCAAACACCATTAATTTACGAACATCCCCTTTATGCGCTTAATTTATTTGTGAGAGCATTTTTTTTAAATTAAAAACCTAAATTTTGAAATTCACTATACATGCCATCTTTATTCAAATTAAAATTTTTTTTTTAAAAAAAAACCTTCAACAAAGAAAAACAAATTTGTTTTAAGGGTAATTTAGGAAATTTCTATCTTTTTTCAAAAAGATAAGGTAGTTAATAATGTTTCCTTAAATAATTGGTTTTTTTTTTAACTAAACCAAACAATTTGGGACGGAGAGAGTATTTCTCAAGAAAATGATATCAAAACTTTTGTAAAATAATTCATTTGCAAATGTCCTAAGTACCCTTATTAACCGAACCCAATATGGTCATTTAACTAAATTAGACTTATCTCATTCTTCAAATTTTCCATTTACAAATGTCATAAGAGTATCCATTAACCGAATCAATATGGTCATTTCACTAAATTAGACCTATCTCATAGGAAAATGTGTGAAAATTTTGATGTCGATATTCTAATCAATATGGCTGCCTAAATAAGTTCCAAAATGGAGCATGAAGCCAAACAACTTGTGCAAAGGAACATTCTCATAGTAGGTGTTTACATGATTCAGTTGGACTTGAGGTTGAAGTTGTGTTGCCTTTGGAAGCATCATCAATGGTTATTAAGTCTACTTTCATAGAGAAGTAAAAAATTTGAGACTTTCTGCGATTGATAAACAACGAAATTTTAGAACTACCCCTAGGATCCTAAGCCCACAGCAGTTATATAGAACGAAGAATGAACATAATTATAAAAAGAAATTAGAAAAATTTATTTGTCTTCATAAAAGGTAATGATTTGATTAACTCATATTTTTTCTTCTTCTTTTTTGACAATTTATTAATTCATCCAGTTTCATGTTTTATAAGAGAAATAAATTAAAAGAAAATTCACAATCAATCTAATTATGTTAATGAGAAACTTCCAAATGCTAATTGAAAATTCAGGCTAATTTAGAGACACGAATCATTAAATACGACAACAAATCATATCAAATTTCTCTTATAATCAGTGTTATATTAAAAATTTGAAAAGGAAAACTACTACTTAAGAATGGAAATGCAAACTACATGAGAGTTAAGAGTTAAGACTTCTATGTTCATGTTACGTCTTCTATATGTGTGTTTTGGCCCTAAAAGGAGAAAGAAAAACTTCTATCATGTTCATAGTTATTCTCTCATGCAAAGAAATTCTTATTTACAAATAACAAATTACAATTTATCCTTAATTATTTCAATATCATTTCACTCCTAATATATATGGCTCATTGACATGTCAAGGAAGAAAAATAATTTCAAACAAATATTATAAATTAAAAGGAGATAATGAAAGCAACATATAGATTTTATTTTCATTCTTTAATAATGCCTTTTCCCTTTTTGTTTCTTTTTTTGAATAATGCCTGGTGGGAAAGCTGTCTGTGAAGAAAATGGGCATCATTGTCCAAACATATATGATCTTGTAACCTATAGGTGGAATCATGGGATGGACCACTATTGAATGAGGTGGGCATTTTTGTAATTTAAGCACGGTCAATTGGGTACATCCACTATTAAGTAGAGATTCTAAATTTAACGGTTTCTTTGGGGAAAAAAAATAACTTTTAAAAGTGAGAGAAAGAAAAAGGATATCGTATAGTCCAAGCAGTGACCCTGGTTTTTCTAAATTTTTTTGGATATGTGAATTTACCAATTACCCTCCTTTAAAAGTCCTCGAAAGAAACTATTATATTGTTCTTCAACTCCACTTATCTTGTGACACTTGTCACCATCATTTGAGTCAGCACAGCTTCATATGGAATAATAAATACTATTAATAATAGAAATAATTATAATTATAATCATCAACATGATAACAACAAAATCCCTTAATTATTACTATTTTTTAAAATGAAAGTCATTTAACACAATTGATGGTAATTTTGTAGGGCTTTAATCAAGGTGAAAAAGACGGTTTTATTCTTTAATTTTTGAGAAGAATTTGAAAATCAAACTTAGGAGATTGGCCGTTTACTAAAGTAACAAAGTACAAAAAAATAATAGTAATAAAATAAAAACCTTATTTCATAGGTTATATTTGAGCTCAAGAAATTAGAAATTGATATGACTTGTGAGCCATCACTTTAACTACAATGATAGTTAAGTATTAGAGAGATTGTGCATGGGAAATTATTAGTTTATTAATGGTTGTTTGTCTAGTATCAATTTTAGACCTTCCAAAGTGTATGCCGTTACCAACATGGCAGTCTTTTGTCAGTTGTGTGGTATCAAGCAACTACCAACCATGTCCACTCACCATTGCCAAATTTATGATAGCTACTTCTATTCTACTTCTAATGTTTGCGGTATATATTGATTTTTTTTGGGGTAGAGTTATTGTTAAATGTCACATAAGTTGTTAACCATACGATAAATTTATTTGATATATGTGATCATGTTTTTGTCTACCCAAATTAAATATGAGCTACTATGTGCTGTCATGAAACCTACTATTAGGTTTAATGTAAATATCATCTTATTTGACTTGTCAAATTCTAATGTGAACAAAGATAACGAAACATGTTATAAAAATTGTGGAGTTGGTGCTCAATATAACTAAAATTATGAAGTGATCAATATGATAAAGTTACTACCATATGAAATAGTGTTATTGGTAGAGAATTCGCCAATTATGCTCTGCAAGAGGGATGTGTTGCTTGATGAAGGTTACATCAAATGAAGGTTACAAGAGTATTGTGATTGAAGGAGATGTATGGAATGTAAGTAGAGCCATTGAGAAATTGAGAAACAACTCCCCATTGGAGTATCAAAACAAGAATGGAGGACATTTTGTATTTAGCTAATTTCTTTAAGTATGTTTCCTTTTCTTTTGTATTAAGAGGGGGTATGTTTCTACCCACTACTTAGCCTATTGAGCTACTTTTTTTAATTGAACGGGGCTAGTCTCCATCTCCAACCTGTCACCTATGTTAGTTCAAGTTATGGATAGAAATGGTTCCAGGCCCTCTCCTGATTGTATTTCTCTCATTTTGTTTTGAATGAAGTATTTATTTAGTGTATAAAAAAATTGAGCTCCACCCATCCTGTTTCCATCCCACTATAACCAAATAAATGTCTTCATTAATAAACTACTATAACATTTACCCAAACCATGACAATTATCACAACATAGTTTATAAATGCCAAGTTCATAAATTGTTAATGGTAGACTATGAAGTGATAATAATGATAAGCCCAAACAAGAACTAATAAAAACCTACCAAGTCATCTTTTGTGAAAAAATGTTATGAAAATCGATGTGTTTATAGCACTACTCTTGTACAATTTCTCATCTTTGATACATGATTTATTATTATTATTATTATTATTATTATTATTATTGGAGAAGGGAGATTTGAATCTAGAATCTTATTGATGGAAGAACTAGACATGCCAATGTTGAAATATAAGACAAATAACAATTTATTATTTTGATTTGTCTAAGAAAAGTTTTTGATATTGATATATTACTTAAGATACAAGAAATAGACTAACAGAGTTCTGCTTGTATTGTATACACCTTTCTTCCTTGTCAAAAGATCATAGTCGTATTCACTATAATTTCAATAATGCACACATTAATTGCTAGGTCACTATTGTTGGTAAAAAACATACATAATATAAAAGAGTATAGAGTAAATCGCTTTTTACTAAATTATGCTGCTAATATTAGAACTTTTTGGATAATGAAAGATAAGGAGAAATAAAAAATCTTTGTTCCTATGCTCTTTTCTTTATGTTCTTTCTTTTCACCTAAAATTTGGTACCGTACACTTTAAATGTGTTATTCCATTTTGATATCAATGTCATGGGAACAAAAAAAAGTTACCATTTTCAATGGTTAAAAAAAATAATTGCCACTAAGTTCTAATCAAGTCAACAGAGGTTTGGCCATTGTAGCCAAACAGTTAATTTTTCATTTTCTGTCACTTATCAATAAAATTTTCCTATCTTATCCATACAATGTCAAAATTTACCAATCGATTAGATGGATAATATTTGCATCCTATCCTCCATGATGGCAATATTATAATGATGTTGCAACAACTTGTTGGCCGGTCTTCATTCATGTGTCCTCTTCAAAATTGCAAAACCTAATTCATTTAATTATTTCGAGGATTCACAAAACCTATTCATCCATGTTTCGAATTAAGCATTTAAAGAACCATGATATTCAGCAGTTTTAGGAATTAAAGAGCACTTCATTCACAAAACCAAGGGAGTCAGCTACTTTTCAAGTGGCAAATTGACTTGCTAAACAGTCTTTCTAACTTCCAGGCCATGATTGTAAGAAGCTATGAATGTCTTATTCATGTACTGCACAATCTTCTTTATAATGTATAAGCGCCAATGCATAATTCTAATTTTTGTGGTCCACAATAGTACAAAATTGTAACTGTTTTGCAAAGTTCTATTGGAATGCTTTCCATCACTTCCATTTTTCATTTGGTGTTTTTGATGTCGTGTAGGAGGTGAGATTATTCCTCTGATTTTGTCTAGATTGTTGGAGGCTTTAACTTTTTTTTTTTAATTTAAAAAAATAATAATTTGATAGTTACAATAGAAAAAAAAAAAAAAAAAAAAAAAGGAGATTTGAACTCAGAATGTCTAAGTAGCACACAAAAAAAAAAAGAAAAAAAAGTGCCAATGCCATAATCTTCATCTTAGTTGGTGAAAATACCTACTAAATAATACTGAAATAATAAAAATTGTGCTGGTAAATTCATTGGTAAGGAATATAGTATATGTGCCAAAAAGAGGACCCCAAAGAAAGAAAGGGGAAAAAAAATTCTTATTCATAGCAAGAAAAGTAAAATTGAATGTTACTCATATTCTATATGTACCTACCAAAATTGTGTTGTCTAATTCATTGGAAAAAGAAATTGAGGAATATATAATATAAGTACCAAAAAGAGGACCCCCAAAGAAAGAAAGGGGGTAAGAAATACTAATTCATAGAAAAAGTAAAATTGAATGTTGCTCATATTCTATGCGTACCTACCATTCAAGATCAAATTAAAGCATGAAAGGTCTTAATCTAACTTTAGATTATCAAACTCACTGATCAGCTACAATACTCTTTTCTTTTACAGTAGCATTATCTAATCTTTATCTGTGAAAAGTAATCATATATTTAGTGAGCCCCAAAAGTGGGCTTCATTAAATGCAATTCCAACTTCCAAGTTACCAATTTGCCTCTCACAGAAAAATAGTATAGGAAAAAAAAAAAAACAAACACAAGGTATATTTTTTTTTCTTTTTTCCTAGAAAAGTAAAATCCTTACAATGATATTGTCCTCCGTTGTGTCTCTTTCTTACCCAGAAAAGTTGAAATGAAAGAGAATACAAGTCTTCATTACTGGCAAAATTTGCTATTCTTTGGTTGGTGGTTTGGATGTAAGACACTTGTGCAGCAACAACAACAATCCAATTTTTTTGGGTACGTGTCAGTGACATAGATCTTCTTCATCTACTTTCTTCCTCAAAGGGGTTAACATCTTAAACTTTCAATGTGGCCACCAATGGATGAAAATGTATTCCATCTTTGAGTGACTGGCCAAACATGATTAGCTTGGTTGTTGACAAACTTTGCTTAACCAATCCTTGTTGAACATGTGTCAAAAAAAAAAAAAAAATGAAGATTGAGCAAAACCCATTATGAATCATTAAGGCACGTGGGATGTGGCTCTATTTGCCCCCTAAAGTCCACCTATTTTACTTATCTAAATTGGTAATTATGATATGATTATTATCATTTGATTGGGATTATAATTGAGAAGAAAATATGAGAAATCCATGACTTTTAGATGGATTTAAGGTTAACCCAAAAGTATTATTTAAAGAAAAAGAAAAAAATAAATATGAAAGACTTTCTTTTTATCATGAGAATCAAAAGCAAAATGGAGGATTTTGATACACATGGTTTGTGAGCCCACTATAAAAGATCCACCAACACCTTCACCTGACAATGCTTGTTTTTGTGGCCCCTAGGAACCATTGAGTGTAATTTTAACGGTTGGACCATAGAAAATCATTAATATATCTAAGGGTCTTAATTGCATGATGGTTGGACTTCTTTTTGCCTTTCAACAATCAGCCTTAGATTTCAATTTTAAAGGGAGCCCACCACTTGAATAATAAGTGGGGCACTTCACACATGTATGAGATTGACTATAGAGAATGGCTATGCTTGTTTTCATTGGGAGCGTACGAACTCGTAACTCAACTGACACGTTTTGATATTTCTAATGAGTGTTTAGATTGGTTAAAAAATTTATACCTAAAAAATAAAATTGAAAAAAATTTGAGCTTAATAAAAAAAAAGGTGCAGATTTGACACTGCTATATCAAACAGGCACAGTCCAGAATGACTGGATGTCCAAATGATATCCTCTTGTCTTTACTGCAGAACATCCAGCAATTAAGGGTTGTGGAAGATGTGTTTTTTTCTTCTAGAGGGACATTGCTATGTAGTCGGTAAGCTGTTGTGAATTGCTGACCAAACAAAGTGTCTGATACACTTTTATTTTTTATTTTTTTGGGGACACTTTAAGGGCCAAATCCTTTCGGCACTCATTTGCGAGGTGGTTGTTTGGTAGAATGCTTAGTCAGACAATTTAGTTTGTCGTTTGTATTATTTCTTGTTTCATCAATCTTCTCTCCCATGTTTTGTCACTGTTCAAACCACAGATTAAAAAAAAAAAGGTATATATTACCAATACAAATACATGTTCGATAGTATTATATAGCATGAATAATTGGGTTTAAACATAGCAGAAGTGCCATATAAATACCATGTGAAGTGTGCAGATTCGATTATTAAGAGCAACCAATACATATATGTTTTTTTTTTTTTTTTTTTTTTGTTTCCTACATGATTTTCTCAAAACTTTCATCTAGAGACTAATCATTGTTCGCGATAGGTGGGCCCATAGCGGGGTAAATCACTAGCCCAGAGAGTTTTTTTCAAAGTGCTGATACCCGCTTGAATTAGAGAACTCCTAGTTAAACCCAAGACAGCTATTTTGAGACCGAGTGCCCAATCACTCGACCAACTCCACTGGGTTACCAATACATATATGTCAATACCATATCAAGCGGCCTGGTTCATTACTGTTATTGAAAGCAACTACTTCATGCAAAGAAAGTCATTGGACAGAACTGCATATAATTCTTCCCTTGAATGACCTTTTCTAATGGCTGTGTCACTTTTTCTTATTCTGGCTCATCTTAACACTTCTATAGAAAACAAGTGGTTCAGTAACTTCTAGGAAGGAAACTAATGAAATACAATGGTTGAATTGCTCCACCTTGTATCGTGGCTTATGTTCAAATAAAAAGTACACAATAGAGCACTCACAGTAGTAGAGCTAAATAGCTATTTTAGTTCCACTAAAACAAAAAAATACACACTACAGCAATGGAGCTAAAGGTAAAAAATTCTAGCTTCTTGCTATAGTGCACATCTATTTATGGATGTACATTGTAGCAAGAAGCTAAAAAAAAAAAAAATTATTAAACTTCTCTCTCTTCTCTCATTAAAATAATATTTTCTCTTTTTCTTTATTTCTCTCTCTCCGGCATCCCTCATCTCCTCTTTGCTTCGCCGGCTAGCTTGCCGGTGGTGGTGCTCATAAAATCCATATAAAACCCACCGAATTGGACACCCAGCCATTAGAAAAACACCAGATCAAACCACCAGCAACGCCGATCCACCAAACCCACATCACAAAACACAAATCCACAAAGATAAAGTAGAGAGAAAGATCGAAGCAACGCCGGTCCAAATTTCATACAACCACCACAAAACACAAACCCATGGCAGATCAGTTAGAGTAGAGAGAAAGATCACAAACCCATGACATAACCCACAAACCCACCTCCCGGTAACCTCCAAATCATCAATCCCACCGTCTCCTCCGCCTCAATCGCAATCTCATTCTCGCTCTCGTTTCGGCTTCGCTCTCGCTTGCTCGGCAACTCGTGCAAGTAAACCGGGCAAGACATTTCGCGAGCCTCAGATCCAAGTTGGAATTGTTCCTTGCAGACCGCGTAGTGCGACTTGGCTGGCATGTGGGTCTCGACGATTTGGAGGTGGTCATTTGGAGGTGGCTGTGGTTGGGTTGTGATGTTGGGGTTTAGGTGGCAGTGGGTTTGCTGAGTTGAGAAGAAAGAGTGGAAGTTTGATCATTTGTTGGTTCATCTTGGTTTAGAGAAAGAGACAGAGAGGAAGAGAGAGAAAGAGATAATAAAAAATATTAAAGAAAAAATAAAGAAGGGATATTTGATTGAAGTGGTAAATTTTCTCAAAAAAGAAAAAGAAAAAATGAAGTTGTAAAAAAATATCATTGCAGTGGTGGGGGCGGCAGCGGTGGCGGTAGAAGAGTCGGTAGCGGCAGTGGTAATAGTGGTAGCGGTAGCGGTTGTGGGTGGTTGTGATTGTTGTTTATTGTAGTGAATATATTATTTTATTGTAGTAGATATATTATTTTATTGTAGTAGATATATTATTTTATTGTGATGTTTATATTATTTTATTGTGTTGAAAGCTAAAATAGATCCATTACTGCAGCATGTTTTGTAAAGTGAGTAAGTAAAATAGATAAAGTATCTTTTTGTGGAGCTAAAAAACTAAATTTTTAACTCAACTGCTATGGATGCTATGCTGTTCTTTGGTTTTTTTCATGGCTTATTGACAAATATAGAACCATATAACGTATTAGCTTGTTGCCAATGCGCTTTTAATTGAGAAATTTAGAGTATCGATACCTAAGTTTTGATTAATAAAAAATGGGTTATGCTAACGAGTGTCCTTAGGGTATTGGTTAACAATCCATTTTAGAAAAGTTTTGATATCACTTCTATGGGAAATAAAAAAAGCTGTCAAAACATTAATTGTTTTTCTTTCTTTCTCCATAAAAACTTTTTTTAAATAGATTATTAAACAATGCCTAAGGACATTCATTAACATTTCTCATGAAAAATTATGCTACCTTATAGCATTCATGATTAATGCAACACAATTGGACGCAGATATGAAGAGTAGATAGTAAGACCAAAAGTAACATTGTGTTTATTCTGTAATAAATATTGTCTTGAAAAGTCAAAATCAGATGAGATCTCATTTTAGAATCCGATCAAACTGATGTAAAGATAAATAACAGCTTTTGTTGCTTCTACCATTCAACTATATTGTCAGATGTTCAGGGAGATTTTATTAGCTTTTGAGCCCATCAGCCCCACTCTCTTTACTAGTATGAAAAATGGAAGCACTGATATCCACTATGGGAGCACATTCAAATCATTCAATGATTCTGACTGAAAGCGAAATTGTGTAATTTTTAATTATGAGTTTTGGGCAACACATATGTAGCATTGCCGGCCACATATACAGCTAACAAAGTCCAAGATGCTTGTGCTTGCAGTGAAGTTATTTTCACATTAATTATATAGGGAGTGCCTAATGATCACAACTTCACCTTCAAGATTCATTGATGTCCTGGATATTCTTTTTTCCCTTTCCAGCTTATTAATGATTATCTTACTATCTAGAATTGGATGCTATTTATGTGTGGTTTACGGATTAGAAATTATGTGTTGCTTAAGTTGATCATCACATTCTATATGAAGAGATGCAACTTTGAAGCAGTTCACAGAATGCTTCTGGAGAAGCTCCTGCACTGGTTTGGAATTTACATGTTCAGTGTGCTAGGTTCATTTAGCAGACTCAGATCTGGGAAAGCTAGGTTCTAGTTTAAACATACACATTCACCCTTTAGTGTGACTTTCTTACCCTGCATCTCTGTTTCTAGATCTCAGCATTTTTCTACATTTTTTGCTAAATGACATCTTATGGTTTTGCCAGTCATACTGGGCATTGACCTACTGGCTTCCACCTAGCAAATCAATAATTCTAAGAGCAAAGAGTGAACTCATCTTTCAAACCTGCAGACTAGTTTTAGCAGAAAATTGCTCCTAATGCCCCTTGGATAGTATCTAAACTCTAAAGCACTGGAAAGAATTAATCTGTTCAGAGATGTTGATATCAGTTTCTTGACAGGCATTTGCTAGGACTAAAAAGTTTTATGGTATAGCAAACTACATTAATGCACAGAATTGCTCCTTTTTCATATCATCTCAGGAAAAAGGCCTTTAAGCTCTTCATGAATGCATAGAATTGCCATAGATATCACATGAAGATGTCATTGAACAGATAATGCATGATATTCCACCAGGTAAGGAGCTTCTCCTGTCAGATAGCTCATTTCTATTTTCTATACATACAATGTAACTGTAGGATTATGGGAAAGAATCAAGTTCTTCAACTATATCTTCTACCAATTCCTTTTTTTTTTTTTTTTTTTTTTACCACATAAATTCCCAGAACCAAGTAAGCTGTTCTGTAACAATCACAGAAGATAAATTACACTCAGAACAGGAAACTACATGAAGCAAAACCCACATTTCATACCATACCATCTCAAAAAATGGATTTTAAGCAAAGCTCATTGAAAAAGCAGGAGCATGAGATTCAAACTAATAGCTAGCAAACATAGGATATGAGAGACTGTATTATATAGACCATTAAATCAATAGGTTTAAGCTGCACATTTCTAAGGGTAGAATAATTAACTTAAGGCAAAGAAAAATTGACAATTGGTGTCACATTCTACTGTAATTTAAGCATCTAATCAGTCTATTCCACCAAATTAACAAAGTTACAACTCTGATCAAACTAAGACTCAATAAACTTACACTTGCACACACACATAAATACTACCAATTTCCAATACAGATCCTTCTCTCCAATGGGTCTATATCTTCACTCATCAGAAAAAAAAAACATAAAAATCCTAAAACCTCAAATCCTAAAACCCTAGTTACTATCATCACTATTATTGTTATTGTTATTACTATGATGATTACTAGCATTCCCAACACCACCACCACCGCCACCACCACCTCCTCTCTTCCCACCACCACCACCATGCTTCAGTTGCGAAATCTCCAACTGGGTCTTCATAAAAAACTGCATCCTCTGCAACTCCAACTCCTTAGCAAACTTCATCCTCTGCTTCTCCATCTCCACCACCTGCTGCAGCTTCGCGCTCTCGGCTTTCTCATACGCCTCCCCAAACCTCAATATCGCTTGAGTCAATTCCCTCACCGCATTCCCCCATCCCCCTCCTCCTCCGCCGCCTCCTCCTCCTCTTTCTTTCCTCTCCACATTCCCCCCTCCTCTTCCCCCCATCACCATCATCCTAGGCCGCTTTCTCTCCGTCCTCGTCATCACGGGAGGCGGTAAACTATCCATTGAATCCCTCTCCTCCGCCTCCAATTCAGAGTCTGAATCCGTCTCCACCCCGCCCCGCTTCTTAAACATTTGAAACCTCTGCCCACCACCACCACTACCACCGACACTACCACTCCCACTCCCACTACCACCACTATTTCTCAACACCAATTCCAACTTCTTCTGCTTAGTATTACTATTACTATTACTCAATTGTTTATTAAACATCTGACTATTACTGTACTGACTCGCCGCTGCGGCTGCGGCCGCGGCCGAGGACCGATTACCGACCGGAATTCCCACCGGAACTTTTGGGAGCGTGGCGAGCGGAATTTTGGCAGTGGGACCGATCAAGTGATCCAATTTGTCGAAAAAAGGCCACTTGCTCGATCCGCCGCCGGTGGCGATCCTCGCCTTCTCGAGCTTGTACTTCTTCTTCACCGTATCGATCCGATTCTTGCACTGAATATCGGTTTTCGGAGTCTTCCGATAGTCTTCTCTGCTGCTCACGATATCGGCGACCTCTTTCCAGTGCTTCTGCTTCAAATTCCCTCTGCTCAGCTGAAGGTACCGCTCTCCCCACGCGTCGATCAGCACCGCCGTCGCGCTTTCGCTCCAGCAATCCTCTCTTCCGCCTCCTCCTCCGCTGGATCCTCCGGCACCGGTACCGGCGGATCGAGGCTGCTGAATCGGGAGAGCTAGGGTTAGCGTGTTGTTGTTATTGTTGCTGTGGTGGTTGTGGTGGTGGTGGTGGTGAGATTGCGGCGGCGTCGGCAGCGCTTGCGGCGGAGCAGAGGCTACCGTCACCGTTATCCTACCGTTCGACGGCGGTCTCGGCGGAGTCGACGACGCCGGAGATTCCGACTCCGGCGATCGCTGCGGCGAGTGGATCTCCTCGTCCTCCTCCATCTCTTCCTCCAGCTCCTCCTCCTCTACCTCCACCTCCACCTCCACCTCCTCCGCTTGCTTAACGTGCGCCGTCCTGTCTAACGTTCACCAGATCTCTCCCTCTCTAAAACGAGGCCGCGCTAAACTGCGCCGGTGAGCGCAGGACACGTATGAAGGAAAGAAAGAAAGAAAGGAAGGAAGGAATATTACGATCGTAACTAACGTGCGCCGGTGAGCGCAGGATAAGGCGATCTGAGAAAAAAAAAAGAGGCTCTCTCAGAGAGAGAGAGAGAGAGAGAGAAATTAGGGTTTGTTTGTGTGATTGATATTTTTTTTTGTTTAGAGTGATCGATCGGCGAATATAATGACTGACTTGACTGACTGACTGACTGACTTTTTATATTTTCAGAGTTTTTTTTTTGTTTTTGTTTTTTTATTGACGGGGAAAAAATTAAAAAATTAACGGCGTCGGAGGAGGATTGGTGAGGTGGCAAGACGTGATTGGTTGGAGCGAGGAAACTCCGTCACCGGTCGTTGATGACGAAGGTGATAAAAAAAAAAATCAGAGATGTTAAAGCCGGCTCGGGTTTGGTTTTTTTTTGGTTTGGTAGGTATAAGAAAAAAGAACCGCGTGGGTGTGTGTTTGTTTGTCTTTATTTGACGGAAAAAGCCACTCTGCTTCTTCGAAATTACCGAACCCCCGGTTTCCGGTGCCTCCTGCTGCTGCATTTTTAAGCTCAATCCTAACATTTGGTGTATTTTTAGTGTTTACAATAAAAAATTAAAAAAAAATAGGGAAAAGAAAAGGTGTTTTTTGTATGATGTTGATGCTTTGCAACTAAGATGTCGGCCTACACTATTGATGTTTATGTGTATGTATATATATAGGGGTTTGTTTCTCAAAAAAGAAATTAGAAACTTGAAAAAGTGTCTTTTGTATATTGATTGTGTTAAATAATAGTATTCATTAATTATTATCATTAGTTGAGTTTGAACAGCTTTAATTGAAGTTGGGTACTTGAATGGAACTTTTGCAATGTTTTGAATTTGATGTAGATTTTCTGAGCTTAGCTTTAGCTATCCTCACAAGTCACACAATTAATTTGACTTACCTTTTTAATCCCAAAAAAAATCACTCGAAGTATCTTTCTTGTATTTTATATAAGCGATTTGTTAACAAGCACCGGTGTGCTTGTTAAGGTGAAAAAGACAAAAAAATAGCAATTAGAAAAAAGTAAAAAAAACAACATATAATACTTAAAAAATTAAAAATTTGACATAAAAATAAATAAAGACAAATTTTTGTTAGAAAATATACAAAAATATTGCTGTTAATGAGCACCTTGCGGTGCCCGTTAACACAACCCTTTATATAATAGATTCGATTAATGTATTCTTTTAATATCTATTTTAGAAAATTTTATATGAAAAATTGAAAAAATTAACCACTTTTTCATAAAAGAATTTCTAATAAAATTAGCATACTTCTTATATCATATTGCTAAAAGTCATACGGCTGAATTGGAACTTTCTTATGCACAAAGTATTTGAAGTCTAGGAGGAATAGAAAATTTAAATCCTAACGTTTAAATTAAAAACACCAATAATTACATAATTTATTTATAACAATTTTGTGTGTTAATATTACCCACAAGCAATACTGTTCTAGAAAAAAATATCACGAACCATTTTTCTTATATAATTTTAAATGTCGTGTTAACGGGCACCGTAAAGTACTCGTTAACAATTTTTTTTGGGTATTTTTTTGACTTTTCTTCTAGTATTTCTTTTTTTGACTTTTTAGTGTTAGTTAACAATTCTCTAATTTCAAAACACACTTATATAACATCATTCTCAAATGTCAAATACATGGGGGTGACAAAAGTCATTGAGGGTAAGTTTCACTTCACAAAAACTAAAGAAAAAGTGGAAAGAGAAAAACACATTTCTTTCAAGCAAGCGTGTTTCAACTTTGAACTTTGAACTTTGAACTGAAGTTGTTTTCATGAGATGACATCAAAATCAAAGCGTGCGTGTTCACAAAAAGCATGCATGCCGGCACTCTCACGAGTTGTACTTTTTTTATTATTATTTATATTTAAGTTGTGCACTGATTGTTTGACTGTTTCATTTAAGCTTTTACAGTACAGTCGGTCTTCGGCGGTAACCCAAAAAAGGCTAGTCACCGTCGGGTGATACTATCGAGATCGAAAACCGACAGGTGCCGGTGGCAAAAGACCGGGAGCGGGACTCACGTTACTTGAAAAACAGGGTGATTGACATACCGTTGCCGGTAATTTACAGCTTCCTTCAATGACTCATGGCTGCCCAATTTATACGGCTGTGTCGTGTACGTATCATATGGATTGCCACCAAACTTCTTTTTTTTTTTTTTTCATATGACAAGTTTGGATTATATAAAAGCACATTTATTCTCAAATAATTTATAATTAATACCATTTTTATGGTGCATTATGTATAATAACTTAGCAATTTTAATAAATTTTGCGTCCCTAAAATTAGGGTGCAAATGTTGGGTTTAGTGTTTTTGTACACTGGACTTATTGAGATGTTGATGTGAGGCAATTATTTGATATACATTCAAGTTGTTTCCTTAATTTATTCTTACAAATTTATTGTAGGAAAAGTCAAGATCACAACATTTTTCACAATTTTTTGTCATAATTGTAATGTGACAGAGTGTGATTGGTGAGAAAAAAATTGTGGGTTTATGTGAAAGTGATGGTTAACTACTCACAATTTACCATGTCAGAATTGCAAGAAAAAAGTTGTAAAATTATTTGTGGTCCTAGAACTACTCTTTATTATATTAGCAATCAACTCTTTCATTTGTTTTGACATAAGACAAACTACTCCATGTTTTATGGGAAAGATTGAACTTTTCATTAATTTAATTGAGACGTGTGTAATGTCATTTCTTTCATACAAGTGAAGATCCTTTCCTTTTACACTAGATAAAATAAATTCTAAATTAAAATTTGAGGAATTTTCCAGTTGATGCAACGACTTGTACAAATTCATAAAATTCGTGCTGCTACTGTACTATGGTATGAAGCAATTGAATTCAAGACCATGATGAGTTTTTGGGTTTGGTAGAATTAGATTAACCTTTGTTTATCATATATATCTATAGAAAGAACTAGATTAACCTCTCAGTTAGGGTCAGACATTGGAGCATTAATTGGTAATATTGGTGATATAAAGGTTGGATAAACATGTGGTTTACAATGCAGCTAGAAAATTCAACTTATAATAAAAGTAAGTTATATACTAATTAGCAATTAAATTCTATAGGATATAATAGTTGGTCCAACTAAATTGCGGTCCATGAATGAGTGAAACTTACAAGAACCAAATCCTTGATGGTGATTGGTGCTTGTTTGCTAATTTTTTTAATTGGCAAGTTACACACGCTCTTGATAGATCTTGTATAACAACTTAGCAATTTTAATAAATTTTGTGTCCCTTATCTTAGGGTGCAAATGTTAGTTTAGTGTTTCTGTGTACTAGACTTATTGAGATGTTGACATGCGACAATTATTTGGCATGCATTTAAGTTGTTTCCTTAACTTATTCTTACAAATTTGTTATAGGAAAAGTTAAGATCACAAAATTTTTCACAAAATTTTGCTACAATTGTAACGTGGAGAGTGTGATTGGTGAAGAAAAAATAGTAGGTCTATATGAAAGTGATAGTTAACCACTCACAATTTACTGTGTTAGTATTGTGAGAAAAAAGTTGTGAAATTATTTGTGGTCCTAAAACTACTCTTTATTGTATTAGCAAGCAACTCTTCCATTTGTTTTAAATGAAACAAAGTACTCCATGTTTTGTGGGAAAGATTTAACTTTTCATTAATTTGAAACAAACTACTCCATGTTTTATGGGAAAGATTTAACTTTTCATTAATTTAATGGAGATGTGTGTAATGTCATTTCTTTCATACAAGTGAAGATCCTTTCCACTTATCAAAAAAAAAACAAGCGAAGATCCTTTCTTTTACACTAGATAAAATAAATTCTAAATTAAAATTTGAGGAATTTTCCAATTGATGCAACAACTTGTACAAGTTCCTAAAATTCGTGCTGCTACTGTACTTGTGGTATGAAGCAATTGAATTCAAGACCATGATGTACTGGTGTTTTTGGGTTTGATAGAATTAGATTAACCTCTCAGTTAGGGTCAGACATTGGAGCATTAATTGGTGAATTGGTGGTATAAAGGTTGGATAAACATGTGGTTTACAATGCAGCAAGATGATTCAACTTATATAAAAGTATGTTATTTACTAATTAGCAATTAAATTCTGTAGGATATAATAGTTGGTCCAAGCTAAATTACTGTCCATGAATGAGTTAAGCTTACAAGAACCAAATCCTTGATGGTGATTGGTGCCTGTTTGCTAATTTTTATTTATTATCTTCTTTTACAATAAATGAACCCTACCCACCTTTTTTTTAATTGGCAAGTTACACACGCTCTTGATGGATCTTGAACCCTTAGGAGCAAGTAACCAACCAGATATTAAGAGACTACGCCAGTTTGCTTCAACTTGCAAGCCTCAGTTGTCTTTCAAACCTTCCACATTTGTCTTGTGTTTCTCTCTTTTGCAGTCAATTTTTCTTGAATGATCACAGCTAGTATTTAGTTTATGTAGGCCTTAGGCATGAATTTTGTGGTACCAATTTTTTATGTTTTGCACCAAGAGCCTTGTAGCTTGGTCATCTTTATGAAGAGAACCAAGATTCAAATCCCCTCTGACCCACTTATTTTAATAGTTGAATTATCATTATATATAAATTTGCGTTGTGTTCATAATCAAATAACTATATGCAAGTCCTGAAATATGACTAAGCTTTAGATGCTTCTCATAAACAAATATCACCGACAAAATTGAGAAAAGAAGTCATTGATAATATTAAGAACTAGGCTTTACTGGCAGCCACATAAGCAATGCTAATCTATATAGATAAAGTGCCACAGAACCACAAGGCACTGAACTTGTAGATAAATATATAATTCATCAACATAATAATGCATTGTCAGTATGAACAAACTACTTTGGTAGCTAGGGCCACATGTAATTTACTAAGATGAGGCATGTTACAAAATTGAGAGAGTTCCATCCAAGACCTGAGTAATCTTGCATCTTCTAATCAGAAAAAAAATCTAGTGTACCTTTGCTTTTTATCCATAGACAGCATGGTTTCATGTGGCAGAGGGCAGTGCTAGGCAAATTCCATCAAGTTCATGTTCTGCAATCAGTTGGCAACCTAGCCGAGACCTGAAACAAAGTATCAATATAGAATTTAAACTAGCTTGGACAGCAAGAGAATTTGCAGGCCAGTTTGACAGTTTCAATGCAGAGATATATACTTCTCAGTTAGCCCAAAAGCAAGATCCAACATGTCATTTTCCTCATCAGTAGGATCTTCTAGTTTATTGTAGTACTCCATGTCCTAGCCAAGAGTTTTAGGAGTTAGCATCAGACCCTCAGACCATACCTCATTAGCTCATTGGAACTAAATTAACTCAACACAATGGGGGGTAAAAGGAAAGAAAGGAAAAGCATGCATTTTAGCCAGGGAAGGAATGTAATCCGGTGACACTAACTGGATAAGAGCTAAATGCAACAAACATCAGTTTGCATTATTGGCTCTTATGCAGTGATTATTGCGAAGGCTAAATTTTCTTCTAGAAACAAGCAAGTTCCAAGCACACATATACCTGCACAATTATATGACATGTGGAACAGGCACACGATCCTTCACATGCCCCTACAATCACATTAAAACTCATTAATCTTACAAGAAATGCACTATAGGTATACTTGGGACTATTCTACTTGAATTTCAAGTGAACCAATTTAAAAAGCCTTGACCCTAATCACTGAAGGACAATTTCACTAAATGTCTTCATAATTCAATTCAATCAAGTAATTGTCAAGCAATATGAAATAGTGAATCAATTCATCTCACATAAAACATAATTCGACATTGTGGAAAGAGTTAATAACTTCTGCCTTTTACCCTTATTTTGGTAAGGTTAAAAGAATACAATATCAAGCGGAGGCCAAAAAATGGAGGCTCAGGCGAGGTGCAAAACATTGAATATCATGCTCAAGTATTACCTTCAATATCTATGTCATGTTCAAGGGCAGCTTCTAACATAGACATTCCAATTGGAACATTAATAACCTTCTCCTCTCCATCCTTCTCAATAAATGTCACGCATATTCTGCAGAATTGAACAAATGGGTGTGAGGAGAGAGCAGGAAAAAAATAACAGTGAGTTCCAATAATTAGATACAAGAGCAATAGATGGCATCAAGGATGGCAGTCCATTTTTTCATATTTTACTATATTGCACGAGTTTAAGTAGGCATGTTCATCCTCTTGAATATATCAATTTGAAAGCACCTAAACCCTTGTCCCTAAAAGCCTCTTTCCATTTAAAGAGAAACTTACTTTTTTTTTTCTTCATTCCATTCTTCATGGGCCTTGTCAGAAGCTTTTGCACAAAAAGAATGACTCTTCTGAAATGAAGATAATATTTAGAGACTGAACAACGTTTTTGGTGCTAGATAAAACAAGAGATTCCATGTATTTTAAGCAGAAAAAATTCACATACAGTACTCTGACTGCCAAAGTACTTACATTAGATTGCACCCTTAAAAGGATCAAACTGATATGAAACCAAAGTATATATATACAAAAGCAAATAAGAGGCACATCAAAAAAACCTGTCAGCAAAAGCTACTCTACATTACATAACCAATTAATCTACTGTGCAGTCTCAATCCTATCACTTGCAATCACACCCCTTCCACAAAAACTTCTTCAATACACAAAACTAGGTCTATATCTTTTTGATGATAGGAGAGGCCAGCTGCAAGTATCATCCAATTTAATTGCCTCTTTAGAGAGCCAAGCAAACCATCACTACTCTAGCCAAGATACTTTTGGCTCAGTTGCACTTCCAGCTCTCCCATTAGGGACAGCTTGGATTCAAAACCTAGGGCCAAGGTCCACTCAACTTATTGTTGCAATTTTTTTTATTGAAAAAAAAAAAAACCATCACTAGAGTAAAGCACTTTTTTACAATTCTTTATCACTAACCACAAGGGTGCCAATTGTGTTTCTGCTACTCTTTGAATCCTCATTTGTATTTTTAAGGAATCAAAGTCTATCTTCAAACTGGTATTATTGCCCCTCCCCCCTCCTTCCCAAAAGAAATCTTAGTAGAATGAAGCAATGGCCATATGAATATGAAGATGAACATTGTCACCAAAATGATTACACAGTTGTGACTTAATCAATTGCTTGGATGCGTATGTAACTTTCAGACCAATGATATAAAAGAACATGGTAGCCAAGAACATTGGGATGCTTAGAAGGTTTTTTTAAATGAAAAAAAAAATACAAAATTTTACTTAAAAAGGCTAACCAGAGGTTGCAAATAATGATTGCAAAATGCATGTGATTGTGCCATCTTTGATGTGGATGTCAAATGCCCTGCCAATAAAGATATGACATCAAAACATTACCTAGTCAAAGTAATAATGACTGACACTGCTACTTTATGGAAATTTTAGTGAATGTACTGGGAACAGAGCCTGAGACAATTGATAGCGTTAAAAATACTTGGAAGCACTAGACCAATGACTTCAAACTTCATTCAATTCAACAAAGCCTAGATCTTAACTACTTAGATGTAACTTAGTATTGAAACGTTTTCTATTCTCTACTTGTCAATTACAAATTATGCAGTTATAAAATGTTATAATCACAAGATATAATAAAAGAAGGGAGTCAGTGGACACAAGCAATCCAATAACTTATGACTTTCTAGTCATTATGCAAGATTGTTAATAGTTCTACATGTACAGACAGAAAATTCCCAAGCCCTAAGGATACCACATCTCAGATCCCACCAACACGAAACTGAGTGTCCATGCCACTATGAAGTGCCTTCCAATCATGTTGATAAGAAAGAATATGCTACTACAAGTTCAAAGATGTGGAACAGTAATCACAACAGATTTGTTGCTATATCACAGACAGAATTATCTTATAGAAATCCACTTTTCTAAAATTAACCTTTTTCTTCTTCAACACTGATCATGATTAACAATGAAGGTTTTCAGTTCTGACAAATTTTGTAATTTTTCAAGGCAACATGAAATGAAATTTTTTTAATCTTTTACAAGGTAATGACAGATTCATAGTGCTCTGTTAAATTAAGTCTCCTAACACGTGGGACAACTTTGGAAAAGAATCCACTCCCAATAAATTAAGATTCAAGAATCGGGATAGCACCAAAGGAATTTATAACAACAAGAGTTCATCGATAATTGGGTTCTAGAAAAGGGAACATATATTTTGGTTTCCATTCCACATGTACACGAAATCATCAGTAGGAACACTTTACTTATCAAGTTTAAAAGATCTTAAAGAAGGCAACTACCTTACTAGATTTCATTAAAGCAAATTAACGATTGTTTATTGTTCAGGAAACTAACTTGAAATTACTACCTGAAAAATCCTACAAACAATGCAGAAGTGGATATCAATCCCAATCAAAAAAGCACAAAAACTGTTCCACTTGTATTTAATTAATATTTGCTTATGTGTATTCATTCATGTTGTGATTGTTGGAAACATTAATATTAGTAACTAGTAAGTGACCAAAGGATCCATGTCCAATAAGCCCATGCCTTCCATAGTGTATTAGTGTTAATTTAAAGTATGTACACTTAGGCATCCCATTCCCACCAACTTAGCTCCTATCAGATATGTAAATTCAGTACACGATAATTGAATAAGGTCATTCATGCAAAAGCACCAAATTTCGCTTGTTACCCAACTTGAAAATCAATAAGATTTTAGCAAACTACTACTCATTAGTGCCTTCCACCAAAGCGGCATGATGTGGGTTCAAGTACCAGAATCAATCTCTCCAAAAAAAAAAAAAAAAGCTGCCTCCCAATCAAAAGTGAGAGTTTTGTCCACTAAGTATGACCTTTTTACTACTCATTAGTGAATTTGATCTAATTAAACAACAAAAATATTATTATTAATAATGTCAAGCTAAAGCACAACACACATTACTTTACATATCAACTTCAAGATCGTACCTCTTGTGAGATCCTTGATAATCCTAGCTCCGAGCTGAGATATCTTATAAACAAGCATAATGAAAGACAACTACCTGGAAACCAGACCATAATAAAATAAAAAAGTTCTAAGCCATTACCAAAAAGGAATTAAAAAAAAAAAGAAGTTGAAATATATACAAACAAAGGCGGTCCTGTAGATGAGAAAAAATAAAGCAAGCTAGATACTTTAACAACCTAGAAGCTCCATTTTCTCAGTTGGTTGATTTTACAAACATATAAAGTGAGTAGTGTAATCTTTTTGGTATCCTCTAGTGAAAGTGGGAAATACTCAGATATATACAAACAAAGGTGGACTCTACTCTCTAGAGGAACAAAAATGAAACCTTTATGCAGAAAGTATCAAACTTTATCTACCCAGAATCTCCATTTTCTCAGTTGGTTGATTTTACAAACATATAAAGTGAGTTAATTTAAACAAAGTGAGATACATTTCCTTTCAGCAACATTAACGTGAACACTTGGTGTCCTCTAGTGAAAGTGGGAAAAACTCAATCAAATTCAAAAAACTTTAAAGACCCACTTCAGATTGAAACATATAAATATGGAAAACACAAAACAAAAAGAGAGAAGAAAAGTAAAAGCAAACCAGAGAAGAGGGAACGCCTTGTGAAATGGGTATTGAAACTCTGTCTTTGTTCTTTGTTGGATTTGGCTTTAAGCTGGTTATGTATAGGTTTCGAATGAAAAAAACGACACGTAGTGTTTGGTGGATATAAATGGAGATGCGGGGTATCGAACCCCGTGCCTCTCGCATGCAAAGCGAGCGCTCTACCGTTTGAGCTACATCCCCATTTGATAGACGATGCACTCAAAGACTAATCAATCATTATTTTTGTGAAGCTTGGCCTCCCCGTTCAATGGAATTGAACTCTTAAAAACAACTACATCAGTTCGTGTAAAAGATTCTATTTATTTTACACAAAAAATTAATTTTTATTTTATTTTACACCATCACTTTTACAAAACACCCATATCAATTTATTTATTTTACAAGAATTTTCAATAAAATATTCATTCTTCATCAATTTTTTTATTAATTTCCTTAAGAGGGAGCCCATAAAAAGGCTAATTTACCCTTAAGGTTTTCCTACATGGATTTAATTTAAGCTAGACATGAGTTTTAATTAACGCAATTAGTAAGTTTTTTTTTTAATTGTTGGACAAGAGATATGACATTTAATGACATGTTATTTAAAACTATAAATTACATGATGATAATATTTATAAAACACATGTATTTAGCTATGTATTTAGGACAATATTTGGGCTTACAGAGTATTTGGATTTTATATATATATATACATATATATATATATATATATATATATATATATATATATATATATATATATTGATAGCGGTGGTTTTACAAGTTACTAATACTTTAAGAAGGCTAACGGGAGTATCGAACTTGTCAGCCATAGTCACTAGAACATCTCCTTTTGATGCTCGAAGCCACACCCCATGCGTGACGGCATTAGGCTGAAGTATCAGCTGACGGGGTCAAGGCTGAAGGTCCTAAGCTGACGACTGTGTAGGAGACATACGTAGGCTGACGACCTTAGTAGGTGAAAGCTGAAGGGGTAACCCAACCTTCATCCTTAACCTATTTTGTCTTCTACATATGTGAATATAAGAAAAGTTCTTGCGTTACACGCTCGGCCTTAGTCAAGAAGATTCCTATAAGGAAAAGGGCTCTAGATGATACGCAAAATTCACAAATTACTCTCCTAGAAGGAAAGTACTTCCTCACCAAGGCGTTTATTTTGGATCCATACCACTATATATACCCCAAAACCCTCATAAGCCAAGGTACGCACAGTTATCTCAACTCTGGCACTCTAGGGTTGTTAAAAAGACTCTAACTTGACCGTCGGAGGGTTTTTGGCCGGCAACACACCGGTACTCACTATTCGGTCTTCTATTTTCTCTTTACAGGTGTTGCTTCGATCTGGAGAGTGCTCGCAGCTTACTGGTGATTTATTCGGCATCATCAGTTGGCGCTGTCTGTGGGAACAAGAGTTACTTAGCCTTTGCTCTATTCCTGAGACAAAAAGTTGCATGGTACTCACTCGATCGATGGCAACAATCAACAACCAAGGCGATGAACCGCACGCCACGGCTCTAGAGAGGCAAGTCCAAACGCTTGCAGCGGCGGTTGAGCGCCTCACCAAGCAGAATCATGATTTAGAAGAGCAACTGCGACAAAGGAATGCACACCAAAGTGCACCTGAAGAAGATCAGAAAGGTGCTAGTCCGGAAGGAAGGAACGCGGAAGGGCCTAAGGGTAGCAACGCTCCAACGAGACCGGAACGGCAGGAGACCAATCGGCCATCCGTCTCCGAGACATTGCTGACTCACATCGCAACTGAGATGCAGGAGATGAGGGAACGTATGGACGTGATGATGAACGCCCTTAGAGGACGAATCTCTAACGACCTGGACGACCTAGTCCATAGAATGGATTTGCCTTTCACAGCACTCGTGAACTCATGCCCCCTTCCTCCAAAGTTTTGCATGCCTCACATCGAGAATTACGATGGATCCAAAGACCCATTGGACCACTTGGAATCTTTCAAGACCCTAATGCATCTTCAAGGCATACCTGATGAAATCATGTGTAGGGCTTTCCTCACCACGTTGAAAGGGCCTGCAAGGGACTGGTACAGTAGGCTGACGCCTAATTCCATCAGCACTTTTAAGGAATTAGGTGCACAGTTTGTATCACATTTTATCGGGAGTCACCGGCATAAGAAGTCTACTGCGTGTTTGTTGAACATTAGGCAACGAGAAGACGAGACCTTAAGGTCATACATAGCCCGCTTCAACAAGGAAGCCCTCTCGATAGACGAGGCAGATGACAAGATACTTGTGGCAGCATTCACAAACGGGCTACGAAAGGGTAAGTTCCTATTTTCTCTGTACAAGAATGACCCAAAGACTATGTCCGACGTGTTTTACAGGGCAACGAAGTATATGAACGCAGAAAACGCGTTACTGGCCCGAGAGGACAAACCCAGAAAGAGGGAGAGGCAGGAAGATGCACAACCGAATAGGGGACGAAAAGTGGCTAGAACCAGAGAACGGCAGGATGATCGGCGACCTAAACCGCCTACAGGAAGATTCACGAACTTCACTCCCCTAAACGCATCTATCGACCAGGTACTAATGCAGATTAAAGATGAAGAAACTTTGGCCTTTCCTGGCAAACTGAAGGGAGATCCTAACAGGAGACCAAGGGACAAATACTGCCGTTTTCATCAAGATCATGGCCATGACACCGCTGATTGCTACGACTTGAAACAGCAAATAGAAGCTCTTATTAGACGAGGAAGGCTGCAGAGGTTCGTCAACAAGGAGAGGGCGGACCCGCCTCAAAATCAAGCCCTTCGACGAGACAATGATCGCCCCAGGCAACCTGTAGGAGATATAAGGATGATTGTAGGGGGCACCATGACCGTCGAGTCATCCAAGAAAGCCCGAAAGACATACCTCAGAACAGTTCAAAACGTCCAGATGACAAGTCACGCACTCGAAAGGTGGCGGATTGACAATCCCCCCATTGAATTTTCAGAAGGAGACGCCCGGCGCCTTCATCATCCCCATGACGACGCTCTGGTCGTCACCATACAGGCAGGAGACTATAACATACACCGAGTCCTCGTAGACAACGGTAGTTTAGCAAACATCCTTTACTATCCCGCTTTCCAACAAATGGGAATTGGAAGGGAACGACTAGTTCCGACTAACGCCCCGCTCGTTGGCTTTGGAGGAGCGAGGGTACTTCCACTTGGCGTTGTCACTTTGGCAGTAACCATTGGAGACTACCCACAGCGGATCACTCGGAATGTAACATTCCTTGTAGTCGATTGCTCGTCGGCCTACAATGCCATCATAGGACGTCCAACCCTCAACTCATGGAAAGTCGTAACATTGACATACCATTTGATAATAAAATTCCCTACTGATTATGGAATTGGAGAATTGAGAGGAAATCAAGTATCTGCACGCGAATGTTACGTAGCCATGATGGAGATGGACAATCACATTCAGGCCATGAACATAGAGGAACGTCGGGTGACGACAGAGCCCGTCGAGAGGCTCGAAGAGGTACTTCTTGACGAAGCCCACCCGGAGCGAACGACCAAAATCGGCACCCTGGCCGACCCGGCGGTACGTCAAGAACTCATGACCTTCTTGAAAGAAAACAGGGACGTGTTCGCATGGAGCCACGAAGACATGCTAGGAATCGACCCATCAGTCATGGTACACAGGTTGAACGTGTCGCCATCTTTCCCGCCCGTCCGACAAAAGAAAAGAACCTTTACCCAAGAAAAAGATCAAGCAGTAGCAGAAGAAGTCCACAAACTACAAGAGGTGGGATTTATCAGGGAAGTGTACTACCCTGATTGGTTGGCAAACGTCGTGATGGTAAAAAAGAACAACGAAAAATAGAGGACGTGTGTTGACTTCACGGACTTAAACAAAGCATGCCCCAAGGATAGATACCCCCTCCCGCGGGTCGACATCCTGGTGGACTTTACGGCCAAACATCAGCTGTTGAGCTTCATGGATGCATTTTCTGGGTATAACCAAATCCGAATGGACAAAGCTGATCAAGAGAAGACTTCGTTCGTAACAAGCCAAGGCCTTTTTTGCTACAAGGTCATGCTCTTTGGCTTGAAGAACGCTGGCGCGACCTATCAGAGGCTCATGAACAAGATGTTTGCACGACAGATTGGAAGAAACGTCCAGGTATATGTCGACGACATGCTGGTCAAAAGTCAAAGGGAGGAAGATCATTTGGAGGATCTCAAGGAAACCTTTGATACTCTTTGCTCCTACAACATGAAGCTCAATCCAAGCAAGTGTGCTTTCGGAGTGACGGCGGGAAAGTTCTTAGGGTACATGGTATCCCAAAGAGGCATCGAGGCCAACTCAGACAAGATTCAGGCCATTATGAGGATGGCACCTCCTAAAAATATGAAGGAAGTACAAAGCCTCAATGGCAGGATCGCCGCGCTTAGTAGGTTCGTGTCGAAGGCGGCGGATAGATGTCTACCTTTCTTCCGCACATTGAAAAAATCCTTTGAATGGATGACCGAATGTCAACAAGCGTTCGAAGATTTGAAGGTCTATCTCTCTTCGCCGCCGTTACTAAGTCCCTCACAATCAGGAGAAGAACTATTCCTTTATCTGGCCGTTTCCCCTGCAGCTGTCAGTGCGGCCTTAGTTAGAGAAGACGACAAGGTTCAACGGCCCGTGTACTACGCGAGCAAGGCATTGCATGGTGCAGAAGAGAGATATCCCCCCATGGAAAAACTTGCCTTCGCTTTGATCATGACGGCCCGTAAACTCAAGCCATACTTCCAAGCCCATACGATAGTCGTCCTAACTAACAAGCCTTTACAGCGAGCAATAGGCAGCCCTGCAGCCGCCGGATGAATGGCATTGTGGTCAATAGAATTAAGCGAATTTGACATACAATATCGCCCCCATATCGCCATCAAGGGATAAACGGTTGTCGACTTCATTGCGGAGTTCACCAGCGCGGAAGGCGAAAAGGCAAAAAAATCCCCAATGGAGCGTTTTCACAGACGAGTCGTCCAACAAAAAGGTTGGAGGGGTAGGGGTCGTACTTAAATCTCCAGAAGGCGACGAGATCGAATGTATGATTCGTCTTGATTTTCCTACAACTAACAATGAAGCTGAGTACGAAACCCTAATAGCAGGTTTAGACCTTGCCTAAGTTGTAGAGGTCGCGAACGTAGTTGTTCACTGCGACTCCCAGGTCGTTACAAGCCAAGTAAATGGCAAGTATGAGTGCAAGGGCGAAAAAATGAAGAAGTACTGGGAGCAAGCGAAGAAGAGGATAGATGGGCTGCAAGCCAAGATAGTCCAAATTCCAAGAGGTGAAAACGAACAGGCTGACCGTCTTTCCAAAGTCGCAACTGCAGAATCTATGATCACCATTGACAAGGTACTTTCTTTTACTTAGCCCTCACCACTGATAGACGTTGTCAACATACAGGAAATTGGTTCCGAAAACAATTGGACCATCCCCCTGATCTCCTACTTAAAAGATGGCACGCTGCCTGATGGGAAGGAGGCCGCAAGGAAGCTGAAGGTCCAGTCAGCACGGTTCGCCTTGATAAAGGACGTCCTCTACAGGAGGGGCTTCTCTTGACCGTACTTAAGATGTGTAGGCCCCGAAGAGGCAGACTCTGTTATGAGAGAAGTACACGAGGGGATATGAGGCAACCATTCTGGGTCACGGTCATTGGTACATAAGTTGATTCAAGCCGGATATTACTGGCCGACAATGCAAAGTGACACCCAGGTTTATGTGAGAGCTTGCGACAAATGTCAAAGGTTCAGTAATATCATTCGGCAACCGGCGGAAGAAATGACCCCCATAACCGCCCCATGGCCGTTCGCCCAGTGGGGGTTGGATATCATGGGACCATTCCCAATGGCAGCAAGGCAGCTGAAGTTTCTCATCATCGACATCGATTACTTCACCAAATGGGTCGAAGTTGAAGCCTTAGCCACGATCACTAAAAAGAATGTAAGGAGTTTTGTATGGAAAAACATTATTTGCAGGTACGGAATTCCAAGAGTCTTAATTTCGGACAACGGTAAACAATTTGACAACGACTCCTTCCGAGCCTTCTGCTCAGAGTTGGGAATCAAGAACCATTATTCCTCCCCGGCCCATCCTCAAGCAAACGGACAAGTTGAAGTCACCAACCGATCCTTGCTTCGAATCATCAAGACTCGGCTCGAGGGGGCAAAAGGCATATGGCCTGCATACTATGGACATACAAAACGACAGTAAGGACCCCTACAGGAGAAACCCCGTTCCAGCTGACATACGGGAGTGAAGCGATCATTCCAGCCGAGATAAGACTCATGAGTTACAGGGTAGACAATCACGACGAGGGTAGAAATGATCAAGAGCTACGTCTACAATTGGATCTAGTTAACGAGGTAAAGGCGATGGTTGAGCAGAGACTCGCACGATACCAAGACCTCATGGCCAAGCATTACAACTCCCGAGTCAGGCACCGAGACTTCAAAATCGGAGACCTTGTTTTAAGGAAAGTAATGGGCACTGTCAGAGATCCCGCACAAGGAAAGCTTGGCCTAAACTGGGAAGGACCCTACAAGATTATATCATGGCTAAGAAAGGGCTCCTATCACTTAGAAACACTTGACGGGCAGAAGCTACGACACCCATGGAACGCCGAGCATCTCAGAAAGTACTACCAGTAAAAGATAGTAAGCAGAACACTACTCCTCATTACCAGTCTATGTTCTTTAATTATTTGTACTAGTTTATTCTTGTCTACAATATATTTTAAGCCCAAGGGGTTGAAAGTTTATCTTTTCTTTTCGAACAAAGTTTTACTTATGCATTCGTCATAATAAGAGGAGGTTTATTTAGAAACGACTAGTAAGTTTATTATGTTTTCAAGAAAACAGCAAGTCCTCTACGCCTAAGTCCACAAAGTGGACGGTCCCATGGCTAAACCCACAAAATGGACGGTCCTATGGCTAAGTCCACAAAGTGGACGACCTTATGGCCAAATCCACAAAGTGGACGACCTTATGGCCATATCCACAAAATGGGCAACCTCACGATTAAGTCCACAAAATGGACGGCCCCATGGCTAAGTCCACAAAGTGGACGATCTCACGCCTAAGTCCACAAAGTGGATGACCTTATGGCCAAATCCACAAAGTGGACGACCTCATGGCTAAACCCACAAAGTGGACGACCTCACAACTAAGTCCACAAAGTGAACGGTCCCATGGGTAAGTCCACAAAGTGGACGATCTTACACCTAAAGTCCACAAGGTGGACGACCCTATTCCTAAGCTCACAAGGTGGACGACCTTATTGCTAAGTAGAAGACCTTATCACTAAGTACATAAAGTGCACAAGGGCAACAAAGTACTGATTTGTCCTCTTTATTGAACGTTATACTGAACCCATCACCTTGTCATGATGCAGATGAAGCTGACGGTGTTATATACAAAGTAACGGGTATATAGCAAACGTCTTACAATAAGTTATTAATTGGCTAAAAGAAAGCTGACAGTATTGTTCATAAAAGTGGTAGGTGTATGACAAATACATAAATCGAATTGAATCAGCTAAGAAAGTTGACGCCGTTAAAAATTGACAGGCATACAACTATGTTTGATCCAACGACGTCGCCCATAAGGCTGACAGAATGATAAAAACAACTAGAAGTTTCAGCTAAAAAGAAGTTGACGCCGCTACTACTTCAACAAAAAATAGAGAAAAAATGCCGTCACCCATATACTGACGGGCTCGTCATAAGCAAGTGGTTTTAACTTGGAATATAAAAAAAACATACTTGGAATATAAAACGACATATTAAGATTAACGCAGATACTGTCTTTACAAAAGCCCAGAAAAATGGGCGTCAAGCATTAAAAGTCGTCTACACCTTTAAAAAAAAAAAAAAGGAAAATTGTTGAGATTCATGAAGTTGGGGGATCTTGGGACCTTCCGTCATCTTCGGCAGTAAAGGGCTGGGTGCAAGGGATAGAAGGGCTGACGGCATTTGGATCATCACCATGAGGGTTGGCTGGAGTCAAAGTGACAGACTGGTCCGTGGCTGGCTGAGCAAGAACGACGTTGTTATCCCTCTGATTATCGTTGTCACCTTCCTCATTGACGGCGTCGCCTGCAGGGGTTGACGGAATGGACTCATCCATGGAAATCTTGGATAAATCCAAGCCAGGATGGACGGATTTTACTTGTCTTAAGCAGTCCTCAAACCCGTCACCATAGTAGGCGGCGCAAGCGTCTATAAAGGATGACGAATTCTTAAACTCTGTCACAGCGTTGTTCCTAGCCGTCTCCACCTGGACTAGGATGGACTTCAGCTCCTTTTCTGCCGTCAGCTTGGCTTCCTTTTCCAACTTCCATCGACGGCTTTCCTTCGCCAGTTTCTCCTTGAAATCTTCAGCTCCGCACCCAAGATACGGTTTGCATCCTTGTATTGCGCTTGACCGTCAGCCAGATACTTGATGCGCTCATGCAGACGGGCAATCATCCCCTTCTTGGCAGAGCACCTGTTTGACAAAGCCTTCATGCAAACCATAGCCTACATGGAAAAAGGTAAAACAACGTCAGAATGTTAAGATTGGTCGGGCACCAAAGTAGAGAGAGAGGCATACCCTAGTAAGATCGACAAGGCCTGACGCCCCAATCTCGTCAGTAGCCTGCTCAGCACAAGGGTCCATTTCTTCATCCTTCAAGATGGATTCTGTCACCTCCACAGCATAGTCTTTGTGGGTTAATAGGCAGCGTAAGGATCCTTGGGTGATGGGGCCTGACGAAGTCATCGGCCCCTTACCTGCCCCATGGACGGACCTGGGCGGTGACGGCCTCTTTGAAGACTTGTCCCTAGGAGTTGTGACAACCTTCTTCACGGGACGGTCATCCTTGCCGTCAGGTTTCCTCTTGGCTCCTGTCCTCCCGACGGGTTTCGGGGCAGATGGCGGGGTCAACTCACCCCTAGCCTTCTCTTGTTCTTTCTTCTTAGCGGCAGCGGCAGCTCGTACCCTTTGCCTAGCTGACTCCATTTCTGCCAAAGATAAAGAAGGTTAAAAAAAAAAAAAAACAGCGTCAGGATGCAGATGAAAGAAATTGAGGGATACTCACGCCGACGAGAATAGGCGTTTAGTTTACAAGCTTCTTCCGTCAGCTCGGGACCACCACAATACAAATGCAGAGTATCTAGTGTGATTAAGTCCCAACACTTGCGCTCGTCCAAAGGGATGGCCATCACTCGACTAATAAAGTCCTCTTGTTCCACGGTAATGCGCGAACGGTTGTTAGCTTCAATAAAGGAGGACGGGTTAGAGGACTGAATAGGTAGACGAAGCAAGAAAGCCGACGGGACTAACCTGAATTTCTAACATGTGCCCAAGTGTTGTCAAAACCATTGGGCATTGACTCCCATTCCTCCTGACGGCATACCTAATTCGTCCCCTCTACAAAGAAATACCTGCCCTTCCACTTCCTATTGGAATCGGGCATGTCTGATACCAATTTTAACTCCTTTTCCCTCACTGCAAAATGATACACCCCCTTTGACGAGGAAATATGCTGAGGGCGGTAGCACCAAAAGAACTCATCCAGGGTTAACTGATGGTTCCCACCATTTAGACGACCCCATAGGATCTCCGCACCAATAAAGGTTCGCCAGGCGTTAGGGGCGATTTGGCTGACGGATATCCCCAGAAAATTAGCTAGCTGACGATGCAACGCCGTCAGTGGTAGCCTTAGTCCGGCAGCGAACATGGCATCATACATGCCGACATTCGCGGTTCGTCCCGAATAACACCTCTCACCTTCCTCGGGAAGGCGGATGGGGATGTCGTCTAGTATTTGGTAACGGGACCGCAAACTTTTGAAAATATTCTCCGACATTGTCGGAAGGAACTTGTTGACGGACCATTCTGGGGGTAGGATGAAGGGACGGTCATCACCAGAGGTTCCAGAGATACTCTCTAAGGTTTCCTCGTCGCTGTCACTCTCACCCCCGTCACTGATACTTCCTTTTTCATTGATCCTCTGGTCTCCGTCATCTATCCTCTTTTCTCCACCGTCCTCGCTCACCTCACTTCCCCTAGAACTCCCTACTTACCCGTCAGAAGGAGTTGATGTTTCCCTTTCTGACGACCAGGATAGGCCCTCCGCGGGCTCACGGCCTGATTGGAAAACTTCGTCGTAACCCGCTCTGTCGCGGATCGATGATTGATCACTCGTCGTCTCCCTAGACATCTGACTACCTACAAACGGTGGGTTTTTATTCTAAGATCCTAGGCAGATGACTTCACTAAAGGGCATTACTAGAAAAATAAAAAGTAAAGTGAAGGGAACTTATGAGTAAAAGGACGGCCTCAAGAAAATGACAGCAATCTGGTTGACGGTGCGATAAGATCAGCAGTGACATTCTCTTTCTCTCAGAATGAGCAGGATGTGAAAAGTGGGAAAAAGTGGAAAAATGAAATATATATAGGTGAAAGGGGGCACGAAAGACGAAGCGACACACTTGTCTAGACACGGAGCCAATCAGTCTAAGCCATGTGTCCCACCATTTAATGAAGATGGCACAAATTACCACGCATGAATCGTTTCCCCATTAACGTCAACTCCATAACCCGTCAGCCACAGTGACGAGGTAATGGAGTAGGGGGCAGCTGATAGCAGTGGTTTTACAAGTTACTAATACTTTAAGAAGGCTGACGGGAGTATCGAACTCGTCAGCCATAGTCACTAGAACATTTCCTTTTGACGCTCGAAGCCACACCCCATGCGTGACGGCGTTAGGCTGAAGTATCAGCTGACGGGGTCAAGGCTGGAGGTCCTAAGCTGACGACCATGTAGGAGACATACGTAGGCTGACGACCTTAGTAGGTGAAAGCTGAAGGGGTAACCCAACCTTCATCCTTAACTTGTTTTGTCCTCTACATACGTGAATATAAGGAAAGTTCTTACGCTACACGCTCGGCCTTAGTCAAGAAGATTCCTATAAGGAAAAGGGCTCTAGATGATACGCAAAATCCACAAATTACTCTCCTAGAAGGAAAGTACTTCCTCACCAAGGCGTTTATTTCGGATCCATGCCGCTATATATACCCCAAAACCCTCATAAGCCAAGGTACGCACAGTTATCTCAACTCTGGCACTCTAGGGTTGTTAAAAAGACTCTAACTTGACCGTCGGAGGGTTTTTGGCCGGCACCACACCGATGCTCTCTGTTCGGTCTTCTATTTTCTCTTTGCAGGTGTTGCTTCGATCTGGAGAGTGCTCGCAGCTTACTGGTGATTTCTTCGGCATCATCATATATATATATATATATATATATATATATATATATATATATATAGCTAAAATATTTTATTCTACAAGACAACATGAAACAACTTTTGGTATAATATTAACTACCTTGATTTTGAGGGGTTGGCTCCACTAAGCGAAAAGAAGAGATAATTATTGAAATCTCTGTCAATGGCTTTCTTTCTTTGGGGTAATCTTTGTATAAATCTTTGTCAAATATAAAGTATAAATCTTTGGGATAATTATATAAATATTTATATAAATCTTTGTCAATGGCTTTCTTCAAAAAGCGAAAAGAAGAGGAGAAATTTTATTCTAGTCTAACAGGAGTATATTAAAGTAGAAGCCTCTACTAGGGCTTTACCATTTGTCAAATTTGAAACTTCAAATATTTTACATGTGGCAATTTAAAAAAAAAAAAAAAAACGATTCAAGCCATGTGGACTACCAATTCCACACGGCAAGTCACAATTCATCTCTCTCTCTCTCTCTCTCTCTCTCTCTCTCTCTCTCTCTCTCTCTATATATATATATATATATATATATATATCATGTTTTATTAATAAATAGATTTTATTTTATTTATTAAAAATTTACTCATCTTAATTGACAATGCATTTCTTTCTCAAAAAAAAAAAAAAAAAAAGGAAAAAATGACAATGCATTTACATTAATTATATACAAAAATTCCTCACATCCTTCCTAATTACATGTGCACTACATTAAAAATAAATTTTCCCTTTTACTCGTGCACAACCCAAGAATATCATTAAGAAAACGGGTGCACAACTTGCTCCAAAATGTCATGATAATCTAATAATTACAATAAGGAGGGAGGATTTAAATCTTGAATATTTTTGTTGGAAACACAAAAAATGATAATACATTTACATTAGTTGAAAGGAACGCATTTGCATTAATTATATTTCATCATATCAGTGGTGAAACCAAGATGAATTGAGAGGAGAAAAAAATTTAAATATAACACGTGTAATTATGCACGTGAATATGTTTAATATTTTATAAAAATTTGAAAAATTAAATGCTATTCATTTGAATATACTAAGTGATCTGAATTCCTTATCAATAATAATTCTATCCATGGTTAAATTCTAGTTATTAGTATCTAATAAAATGTTGAGTTCTTAAAGTCATTGTTATTCTAAGTGGTTATTATTATCTCTATGATTACATTCTTGTAAATTATTAAATTAGTTAGTATAATTTAGTTAAAAACTCTATTACCTAAGCTCCAAGAAATTAAACACTCTCCAACTAAGATTCTATTTAACTTATTAATTGTTAAGATGATTTAATTTAAGTAAAATTTTATTATCCAACCTTTAAGAAAATTAAATTATACTCCAATTAAAATTTTATTATAAAAAATTCAAGATTTATAATAAAGATTAGTATTTATTTTAATTAGTTTATTCATTTATTATAATTTTGTAGTTTAATATAACGAAACTTACCCACCATATACTAGCTATGTGCCAAATGGCTCAATATATGTATGTAGTACGTTAACTAATTTAGAGATTCATGTGACTCACTAATTATTATGATAACTAGTCATTAACCCGTGTTATGTACGAGAATCTACCTATTTGTGAGGTAGACTAAAAAATTTAAGAAATTACATCATTGCATGATTTGTTCTTGTATGATTTCAATTTGATAAAAAAGCCATTACTTGAACGTGTAATGACTTACAAAAAATTTGTGAGACAATTTCATATACTACAAAAAAAAAAAAAAACTCAAAAATTCAGATAATAAAACTTCTGAAAGACAAAAAAAATTCAAAGAATTAGATGATTCATTGCTTAGAAATTATTGAAACAAAACAAAATATATATGACTAAATAATAGAGAAATATAAGAGAAAGATGAGCTACATTCGAAAGGATAATTTCAATTATTGCAAGCTTTTTATCTTGTAAAAAATGGCTAAATAGAGTTTGGTGGTTCATGTACGAAAATTGCTTTTTAAAAAATACGTGAAAAACCATAAAATAATTTTTTTTAACAAAGTAGAGAAGAAGAAAATAACATAAGAAGAGCTCATACCTCTACTCGGTTTTCAAAAAAAAAAAAAAAAAATTAGGGTTTGCTTTACTTTTATAGTGTTTATAATTAACTTTGCAAATTTGGAGATAAATTATCAATGTTTGAGTTTGAGTTTAAGTTAAATTTATTAGAGAGATAGAGTTTCACTTCTTATTAATTTTAGATTAAACAAAAATAATTTAAAAAAAAAATGATAATGATGAGTTTATATTTAAGTTGGACTAGCATTCATAATGGAAAATGCCATCATGTCCTATGCTATTACACCATCCCCAAAAGCTACTTTATCAATTATTCAATATTATTTTACAACACAACCAACCTCCCAACTTTTATTTTCCTATTCTACTCATTAAAATAATACCCACTAAAATAATATAATATATTCCAATACAACTCTCTCTCTCTTTCTTTTCCCCATCTCTCTTCCACTTTATCAATTAAAATATATTATAATTAAGATGGCATTGTAGCACAATTGTAGTACAATTGCAAAAAAAAATTTGCAATTGTAAAATTTTACAAGTCCAGTTGCTGGGCTCTTTTTGTGCCTTTATGCTAATATTTCTCTATATATACCATTTACAATTGCTAATGGGAATATTCTTAAAGAGATAGAGTTTCACTCCTTATTAAGTTTAGACTAAAAAAAAATAATTTTATTTAAATAAAATGAAATATTGTGATGACGTGAAAAATTGTGAGAGTTTCAGAGGTTTCGGTTATATATATTACAATAAATAATCCATGTATAATATATAGGGTATCATTGAGATCCTTGCAACAATAATCAATAAATTGAGCTCACAAACTATTGTGTCACAAATCATAAGATGAAAAATTCAAATATTTATTTATGAGGTGATTAAAGTATACCAATCATATCCATTGTTTTATAATAAAAAAAAAATTATATTTATTGTTACATTAGTTTGTAAATATTATGTAATAAAATTTGTAGTATCTTGGCATTTTTCATTAATTAGTATATAACCAGGACGAATTTAAACTATTCTCATATAGATAAATATCTCTAAAATTGCATTAATAATGGTCCCATAGTATCACAAATGTAGTTCACTGATAAGTATGTGCTGTTGCTTCACTACTTAAGTTTAGACATCTTTATAATTTCTGCTTCTACAATTACAGTATCATTCACAAGAAAACCCTTTGATGCATTATTGAGATCCTTTAGAAGCAAAAATTCTGAATGACGCCAGCCATCTGAGGAAGGAAACCAATATTCAGCTGCAAAGAAAAAGAAATTGAACAAATTCAACATACAGAACTGGAACAAAACAAATGAAAGACACTAGATAATACATCCATAGTGAAGAAACCCTTGAGTTTGACCATATAGTTCTGGTACGATTTTAAGCATGTTGAAAACACGCACCCTCCACTCTCAACATTGACAAGAAAATGATAAATTTTTTTGATTTACTTATTTTTTCTTTGTGCTTTCCTTTGATTTGATCCCTAATGCGGAGCTTGTATTTTGCAAAAACATTTGGTTCTGATAGATCACAATTGCATGGACAAAACCAGACTGATATCGCTTTCTTTTTTACGAAAGAATCTCCTTTGGGAAAGACGATAAACAACCTGGATTCAGTAAAAAGATCAGTTGCAAATAACAGCTGTTAAGTTCAGGAAAACAAGATTTTCATTTTTATAACAATGTTAGTGCAACTTCTAGTAATGGATATTACCAATTTGAATCTCCAACAGTGAATTCTTGAGAAAAATAATATTCTTCATTTAGTGTCGAAAATCTTTCTATCTTCCAAGTCAAAGTGCTGTTATCGGGTTCTTTAATGAAGGAAAGACACTGCCTTTTGACACTACGTTCATGAACAAAAACCTCTGCACCAAATACACAACAGTTGTTGACAAGGTATCCTTGAGAAGCATCATTGAAGGTATCAAGGGGAAGAAATTTGGCAAATCCCCATTTACTATTTATGTCGTTGAATCTTCTCATAGCACCACCACCAGCATCTATTAAAAAAAAAATCATGAAAAGATAGTAAATAAATAAGAAAAAGGTTTGGCTCCAAATATATATTTGGAGCTTTGAACTCCAACCACAAATAAGAACATAACATGGGTTCTGTCATGTGTAATGTATACAAACTCTTAGTTGATTGGTTAAGTGACTTCTTAATAAAATAAAATATAATCAGACCCATGATATATTACAATTGACGAAACATAAAGTGACACAAAAAAATGAAATTGAAGATTTTAATTGCATCAATTATGAGAGAGCAAACCTTGAACGGTCAAGTACTCGTCCCGTATCTGATCAAATACAAACAATTTGAAGCTGGCATTAACCTCCCAACCAAGAGGAAGTTCTCCCGTCTCAGTGATAGCCAAGTAAAGGGAGATGTGACCATTCACGACATTCTTCTTAATTCCTTTTGGATAGAGAGACAACCTCCTGCAAAAGAAGACAAGTTATATAATCACTTGACTAAACAATAATTCATAGGGTAGAGAATTAGAGCTCCCACCATTTATACCCGCCAGCTTCAAAAAAATCGGACTTGTACTCTAGCCAAGACTTGGACAGTAAAGAGAATGACTCTATTTTAAGTAGGAAATTATCTGGAGTAAAATGTCTTTTGGATCTTGTGATTACTGCAATACAATAGAATAATATGAATAATTAAGGGGCAATCTATAAAAATGTTGGGTACGTAATAGCGTTCAGGAAAGAATTCAACCAAGAAGTTCTAAAGAATGATCAATAAAGTCAGAGATCATGTAAATACAACACATTTTCTTTTCATCATCTATCATCTATCATATGTCATATTATGTTTAGCTAAATACCTTTTTTTTTTTTTTTTTAAATTTGAGGAAAAAAATTACTTTTTATAGATGAGAAAACGATTATTGTAAGGAACATAAATTAAAACAAAACAAATATAAAATAAACATAAAATATTTCGGAGTCATGAATATGGACAACTGCATATATACGGCCTATTTCATGTTTTAACTATTATAATCATATTTTTTATATTAATCTCTTTTCTTATCTTCATGGCATCACAGATGTCTAACATAATTACTTGCAGGATAGAAAATATAAGATATATATTTTTTCGAACATATAGTGTGACAATAACTTAGGAGAGGGATAAAGAACACACATGATTTATCACGGGTGGTAGGAAAATCGCCCATTACTAAATATTTAGGATTCTAGAAATCCTTTGAGATCAATATATTAGGCTAATGTGCGTGAAACATAACAGTACAAAACATGTATTTATAGAGAGAAATCAGAGGGAAATCAAAGGGCACGAGTACTTAGCATCCATGCAATGCACTTTAACGTATCGATTATCATGGCTTTATTTACATAGAAAAATCAAAGGGCATGTGTACTTAGCATCCATGCAATGCACTTTAATGTATCCATTATCGTGGCTTTATTTACATAGAAAAATCAAAGGGCACATGTACTTTGGAACAATGCGATGCACTTTAAACGTATCATGGCATTATTCATGGAGGGAAATCAAAGTGCATTAATACTCTAGAGCAATGCAATCCACTCTAAACATATCATTGCACTTAAAACAACCGGAACATGTATTGGATGGAACTTGGAAGTGAAATGATAAGGGATGATACAAATCCTCAGTTTCATTTTTTATATTCTACTTTATATTTTGTCAATTTGTCATATATTTGTTTAATCTTAGTTTAATTTCCTTTTTTTTTGAGAAGGTGGTTTAATTTACTACAATCATTATATCATTATAATTTAATAAGAAAACTTAGTTTGTATAAATGCATACTTTACTTAGAAACATGAGGTAACATTAATAATATACAATATGCAGTGATTTTGCTAGATGAAATTTAAAATAAAATTGAACATACATAATAAATTATAACATAAAATTGTGTGTTCTAGTTATCTTAAGTCTTAACTAGTACCACCGCACACCCTTGGTGCGATGGTTACTTCACAAGTATAAGTGTTTATGGGGTGTGGGGGATAAGGGTCGGGGTTCAAGTCTCCAGGAGGAAGCTTCACACATATATACACTTAAATTAGGCTAGAGTGGAATTCTATCTTGTATCAAAAAAAGAAAAAAGTCTTAACTAGTAAAATCGAATATTATCCAATAAATATTGTTACTCTTCTGGGAATGACTCTTAAATGACAACATTGTTTAGCAAATTTATTTATTTATCTACAATATATAGATGAATATTTTGCAAAAGTAACTTTGATAGATTTTTGTATAAAATTTAAACAATTCTTTGTTTTTTCTTCTTTGATTGCACATTATGATTCCAATGTAAAAAATCCCTAACCTCTATATCAAATATGAAATATGCAGATAAACATTAGGATTCTAATTATCTTTATCTTCCATGCAGTCCTACTCTCTTCTCTTGAATAATGTACCCCATAACTATTCAAGATACTATTCAATGACGATAATTACATATAAAAAGAAAAAAAGAACAATAGTAATAAATTGAAACGCACAATATTGTACCATCCAATAGATATTGCAAGGCTTTTTTTTTTTTGCGCTAAATATTCGGTTTTTGAAAATTATTTTGTTACAAAGTTGCTATTGCAACTTAGTAATCCAGTGGAATGTGGAACTCGATTTCACCAAGTTTGAGTTCTATGCAATTCAATGGAATGTAGAAGTCAAGTTTTGAGAAATCAAGTTCTACATTTGCCGCATATCAATGATATTATTGAATTGCATAGAACTTAACTTTGGCGAAATTGAGTTCTACTTTGAACTTCATTTTGAGAAAGTTGAGTTCCAAAAGGAGGCTCCATAGCTAAATAAGTTGTAATAAATATTTTTTAACAAAATATTTTTAAAAGCCGAATATTTAGCCAAAAAAACACCAATAAATGTACTGGGAACAGAACCTGGCACAACTGAGTGCATTAGTTAAAAATACTTGGAAGCACTGGTCCCAATGACTACAAACTTCATTCAATTCAACAAACCCTTGTCTTAACTGCATGGACATACTTAGTATTGCAAGATCTGGGCTTGAGACATGGGAGTATCCTGGAAGTTGAAAAATATTGTAATTACAAGATATAATAAAATAAGGGTTTCAGTGGACACAAGCAATCCAATAACCTCTGATTTTCTTGATATTGGGTAAGATAGTTAGTAGCTCTACTTGTACAGAAAGAAAATTCCAAAGCCCTAAAGATATCACATCTCAGCTCCCTCCCACATGAAAGTGCACATGCCACTATGAATTAGTGTCTTCCAATCATATTGATAACAAATAATAATATACTATATTACTAATACAAGTTAAAAGAAGGGGAAAACTAATAACAGTTTTGTGCCAATATTAAAGCCAGAGTTATCTTCAAGAAACTCACATTTCTAAAATTAACCTTGTCTTCTTCACCACTAATCATGATTAACAATGCAGATTTCATGTCTAACCAAATCAAATCCTGCATTTGTCAAGGCAACATGAAATGCATATTTTTGTGTTTTATGACCAAATCAAATCCTGCATTTTGTCAAGTGCTCAGTTGGACTATGTCTCGTAAAACATGGAGCGGGGCAACTTCGGAGAAAAAACCACTCCAAAACCAACAAATAAGTTATAAGATAGGGGACAGCATTGTACCAAGGGAATTTTAGAAAGCAAGTGCTCGTCTAATTAGGTTCTAGACTACAAAAGGGATCAGACATTTCCACTTCCATTCCACATGTACGCAAAATCATCAGTAGGAACGCTTTATATCTCAAGTTTAACATATTTAAAGAAGGCAACCACTTAAACTGTTTATAAACTTAAATATATCTTACAAGATTTCATGAAAACAAATTAACTACAAATGGGAGTAAAGCTGCCTCCCACTCATATCTTTTAGTGAATTGATCCAATTAAACAACAACAATATTATTATTAATAATGTCAAGCTGAAGCACAACACACATTGCATATCAACTTCAAGTATATACTTCATGTGAGATCCTTTATCATCCTAGCTCCAAGCTGAGATATCTTAGAAACAAGCATAAAATACAAAAGTTCTAAGCCATTACCAAAAAGGAAGGAAAAAAAAAACATGAATCAAATATATACAAACAAAGGTGGTCTCTAGAGGAGTAAAAATAAAACCTTTAAGCAAAAAGTAACATGCTTTAACCACCTAGAAGCTCCATTTTCTAAGTTGGTTGATTTAATAATATAAAGTGAGTTACTTAATTTAGTAGTGTAATCTTTTTGGTAATTAGTGTAAACAAAGTGCGATAATTAGTGTAAACAAATTAACGTGAACATTTGGTATCCTCTAGCAAAAGTGGGAAATACTCAGATATATACAAGCAAATGTGGTATCTACTCCCTAGAGGAACAAAAATAAAACCTTTATGCAGAAAGAAACATACTTTGGGTACCCAGAAATAGAATCTCCATTTTCTCTCTTGGTTGATTTATAAACATATGAAGTGAGTTAATTTAAACAAAGTGAGATAGTTTTCCTTCAGCAACATTCAACGTGTGAACACTTGGTATGTCCTCTAGCGAAAGTGGGAAATACTCAGTCAAATGACCCACTTCAGATTGAAACATATACATAAGGGAATACACAAAAGCAAAAATAGATCAGAAGAACAGTAACAGCAAACCAGAGAAGACGGAACACCTTGTGAATGGGTATTGAAATTTGAAACTTTGCATTTGTTCTTTGTTGGAAAAGGCAACTGGTAAGAACTTGGGGCTAGCTAATAGCTATATATAGGTTTCGAATGAAAAAAACAACACGTCGTGTTTGGTGGATATAATGAAAAAAACATGGAGATGCGGCCTCTCGCATGCAAAGCGAGCGCTCTACCGTTGGAGCTACATTCCCATTTCAGAAAAGATACACTCAAAAGTTAGTTAATCATTTTTTTTGTGAAGCATGATTGGTTTCTTGCAGATCTTATGAGTGAGTACCATTCAAAATAGCATGTCATTTAAAATTATAAATATGGTGATATTAAATACACCTTTAAATTTATATTTAATACGAAATTATTAAAAAAATTATTTTAAAAAGAATTGTTTTTTTCTATAAATACATGGGATCCCACGTTGTGAGAGGTCTGCTCCATGAAGTGTATGCGAGCAATAAATTGATAATTGCCGAAATCTTATAGGTACTTTGAGTAAGGTACGTAGTTCATACTGGCTGGTATGTTCTGTACCAACTACTAAATCAGAACTAGTATTCTTCTGAAAAAAAAAAAAAACATTTATTGATTTGTAGTGGTCTATAACGGCTGTGTTGAGGGTTTCTCAGGAGTTTTAGATGGTATGGAATTTATTGATGTTTTGTTTAGTACTAGAAAATAATTAAAAAAAAGTTAAAAAAATTAAATTTTAAAAATAGATTAATAAAACATGTTATTGAGCTATTATGTTGGATTAATGTAGGCCCATATAGGCTTACAAAGGATGTGGATTAACATTAATTGAAAGGAATGCATTTACATTAATTATATGCAATCTCATTATATACCCGGTAGAACCAAGATTTTAGTTAAGAGGGTGTAAAATTTATGCATTATGACACGCATAATTATGCACGTTATGTTAATTTATAATATTTTTGACAAATTTAAAAAATTAAAAACTATTCAGTTTAGAGAATAAATTCATTAGGGACGAGTGTAAAACCCTTTGGTTTACATTAGTCAATATGGACATGCCACATCAACTTTTTATTTAAGACTCATAGCAAAATCAATATTTCCTAATACATTTAATAATATCTTTAAAAAAAAAAACCCCTATTTCACATTTTCTAACTTGATTTGAAAAAGAATCTCTAAAATCTCATCTCCCTCCTCAGCTCCTCTGTCTCCCACCACAAACCTCGTCGGACCTCCATTTACCGCCGCAAGCCTCGCTGGACCTCTGTTCTACGCCACATCAATTTGCTGGAGTTTCTAATTCAAGGTCTGTTTTGCTATATTTGTTATTGGGTTTTACTAGGTGATGAATTTGTGTTTGGATAACAGTATGGTTTTGCACAGTAACATAGAAATTTGTTTTTTTGTTCCATAGTTAACATAGAAACATATATAGAATCCTAACTTTTATTGATAGTTGCAGGCCGGAGCAATGAGATTTCAAATTTGAAAAATTAAAACTTAAGCAAACGATGTAGGAAACGATGAGATTTCAATTTTTTTTTTTCAATACAAAAGAATGAGATTTGGGTTTATGTTTGTTCTAAAATTAAAGACGTTGATGAGCTAATTAATCGAGATGTTATTAGGTGTGGTAGGATATATTTTTTATTAAGTAAAAGACTGACGTTATAATCTATTATTGAATGTGTAAAAATATGAGTTTTACACCTCGTCCTTACCAAATTTAGACTCATCATTTTAATACCAAGTGATATTACTCACTTATCATCAATTAGTCTGCGCATGATTAAATTCTAGTTATTATTATCTATCATTTTCTAATAAAAGTTGAGTTCTTAAAGTTTTGGCTGTGTCAAGTGATTATCTTTTCTCTATTGCTACATTCTCATTAATTATTAAATTAATTAGTTTAGTTTAGTTAAAATTATGTTACCTAAGCTTCAAGAAATTAAAAATTATTCTCCAACTATAATTCTATTAAAAAATAATTGTTACGATGGTTTTATTTAAGTAAAATTCTATTATCCAATTCTTTTGAAGACTATAATAAAAAATTATGATAGATGATTAAACTAATTAAAATAAAATTTAAAATTTATTTTAAATCCTTGAGATCCTTGCAACAATAATATAACCACAATGAAATTGTATTAATATTGGTCCCACACCACAGTATCACCATATGTAGTTCCACGTCCCAGTTTAGCATGTGCTGTTACTTAGAGAACTACCTCACTTTAGACATCACTATAATTTCTGCTTCTACAAGTAGAGTATCAAACAAAAGAAACCCCTTTGCTGCGTCATTGATATCCTTTAGAGGCATAAATTCTGGAAAACCCCAACCCTCCTCTTTGGTAGAAAACCAATGTTTAGCTGCAAAGAAAAAAAAATTAAACAAATTCAGCTTAGAGTGATTCGAAACAAACAAAATATACCAGGTAATAAATATATACACAGTGAAGAAACCCCAACTTTGACCATAGTTCTGGTACGATTCTAAGCATATTGAAAGCACACAACGTCCACTCCCAACATTGACGAGAAAATGATAGGAATATTTGATTTACCTCTTTTTTCTTTGTGCTTTCCTCTGAATTGATCCCTTATGCGCAGCGTGTATTCTGCAAAAACATCTTGCTCTGACCGAAGACAATTGCATGAATACAAGCAGAAAGATATCGCCGTATTCTTTCCACTAGAATTTCCTTTGGGATAGACCTTTAACTTCCTGGATTCAGTAAAAAGAGTTCCAAATAACAGCTTCTAAGTTTAGAAAAGTAACTTAAAAAAAGAAGATAACAATGTTAGAGCAACTTCCAGTAATACAAATTACCATTTTGAATCTCCAACAGTGAATTCTTGAGAATAATAATATTCTTCATTCAGTGTCGAAAATCTTTCAATCTTCCAAGTCAAAGTGCTGTTAGCGGGTTTTTCAATCATGGAAAGACACTGCCTTTTGACAGTACGTTCATGAACAAAAACCTCTACACCAAATACGCAACAGTTATTGACAAGGTATCCTTGAGTAACATCATTGAAGGTATCCAGTGGTAGAAATTTGGCAAATCCCCATTCACTATTCATGTCATTGAATCTTTTAATAGCACCACCACCACGGCCATCTACAACCCAAAAAATAAAAAATAAAAAATCATCAAAATGCACTACTAAAAAGCTGGTCTATAGCGGTTTTTTTTTTTGCTACAAGCCTGACCTGCTGCGGCATTTGTGAAAGCGTCGCAATAGATTTGGTATTTAGCTGTCAAATATGAAATTATTATATTTTGTTTTTAAAAAGACCTATAGCGACATTTGACAACTGCCGCAATAGACTATGAAGCACGGTGCAAGACTTGGCAATTTTTGAAAAAAGTGGGTACGGATGCAGCGAGACTCAGCAATTAAAAAATTACTAAAAATATTTTTATTTATATTTTCTATATATTTTTATTATTAAAATATTTTTAAAAAATATATTACTATGCCTTGATTCACAAAACAAAGAAAGAAGAAAACAAGAAACGCAAAACAAAACACAAAACCAAAAAGAAAACACAAAAGAAGCAACAAATATTCAAAATAAAATTGAGGAATGACTGATTTAGGGTTTTTGGGTCTCATTCAGAGACGATTTCGGCTGTTCCGACATGACTTAAGGCCGATTTCGGCCTGTTTCGGACACCAGCCGATACGACCCGATATTGCTGATATGGTCCGATTCTGGCCGATTCGGCCTGAATTGGCACAAATCGAAGCTGAGTCAGTGCGATTCAAGCCGCATCGGAGCGAGTCAGCTTGGAAAAAAAAAAAAAGTGGCTGACACGCCTCAACGCAGCACCAACGGGCAAGCGGCAGCGTTCCTCACGCGTCGCCGCATCGCGCCGCGTCCGACGCGGGTACAACACCTCTGGTGCCGCGTCCGTGCATCATAGGCAATAGGTCTATGTCACGTTCAAAGCATAAAGTGACATACAAAAAATACAATAGAAGATTACAATTCCAATTAGAATTAAACATTTATGCATCAATTATAAGAGAGCAAACCTTGAACGGTCAAGTACTCGTCCCGTATCTGATCAAATACAAACAATCTGAAAGCGGCATTAACCTCCCAACCAAGAGGAAGTTCTTCTGTCTCAGCGATTCCCAGGTAAAGGGAGATATGAACATTTTTATTTGTGTTCTCAATTCCTTTTGGATAGAGAAACAACCTCCTGCAAAAGAAGATAGATGATATAATTAATTGCCTAAACATTAATAGTTTTATGGAGCATACAGTTCAATGGGTAGAGAATTTGAGCCCACCATTTATGCCCGCCAGCTTCAAAAACATCGGACTTATACTCTAGCCAAGTCTTGGACAGTAACGAGTATGACTCTATTTTAAGTAAGAAATTGTTTGGAGGAAAGTGTCTTCTTGATCTTGTGATTACTGCAATACAATAGAATATGAATAATTAAGGTGATATCTATAAATTAATATTGGGTATATAATAATATGTAGGTGAAGCGTTCGGGAAAGATTTCAATCGAGAAGTTATAAAGAATAATCAATAAAGTCAAAGAAACGAGAAAATGAATAATATGGTAATAGATGATGTAAATAAAACACATTTTGTTTTCATCTTCTATCATGTATGATATGCCATATTATATATGTTTAGCTAAATACTTTCTTTTTATTTTAAATTTTGAGAAACAAAATACTTTTTCTAGATGAGAAAAAGATTATTGAAGGAGCATAAATTAAAAACAAACCAAATAAAAATAAACAGAAAGAATTTCAGAGTCATCATGGACAGCTGCATATATACGGCCTATTTCATGTGTTCCAACTCTTATGATCATATATATATTTATTTCTTTTCTTATCTTCAAATTACCTCACAGAGGTCTAACATGATTAATTGTGGGCTAGAAAATATGAGATTTGTTTATAATTTTTTATGTTTTCGAACATATAGAATGAAATATAACTTCGGAGAGGGATATATATATATATATATATATATATATAGAGAGAGAGAGAGAGAGAGAGCATACATGGTTCATCGCGGGTGGGAGGAAAATCGCCCATGACTGAATAGTTAGGATTCTGGAAATCCTTTTTTTATAACAAGAGAGATCAATATATTAGGCTAATCTGTGTGAAACATAACCGTACAAGACATGTATTTATAGAGAGAAATCAATGGAAAATCAAAGGGCATGTGTACTTAATTAGCAACCATATATGCAATGCTCTTTAACGTATTAATTATCATGGCTTTACATAGAAAAAATCAAAGGTCAGGTGTATCTTGAACAATGCAATGCACTTTAAACATATCATGGCATTATTCATGGAGGGAAACCAAAGTGCATTAATACTCTATAGTCTATACAGCAATGCAATCCACTTTAAACATAACATTGCACTTAAAACAGCCGGAATTGTTAGTGGCTGGAACTTGGTAGTAAAGGGAGAGAGAGATGATACAAATATCTAGTCTCATTTTTTATGTTTTATTTTATGTATAATCAATCACAATTTGTTATGTATTTATTTAATATTCTTTATAAAATAACCAAAATTTAAAAAAAAAAACACATGGCATATCATAATTGATTGATATGAGGTAAAACAAAAAAAGTAGAAAAAATTGTATCCTATATTCTTGTTAATTATTAAATTAGTTACTTTAATTTAGTCAAAAACTCTATTACCTCAGTTCTAAGAAATTAAACATTCTCCAACTAAGACTCGATTTAACTTATTAATTGCTAAGATGATTTAATTTAGGTAAAATTTTATTATCTAACTTTTAAGAAAATTAAATTATACTCCAATTAAAATTTCATTATTGAAAATTCAAGATTTAAAAGAAACTTTAATATTTATTTTAATTAGTTTATTCATTTATCATAATAATGTCATTTAATATAACAAAACTTACCACTATATACTAGCTATCTTTGTGCCTAGTGGCTCAATATATGTATGTATTAGATTAACTAATTTAGAGATTCATGTGACTCACTAATGATTATGATAATCAATGATAAATAATCTGTGTATCATATATAGGGAATCATTGAGATCCTTGCAACAATAATTAAAAAATTGAATTTACAAACTGATGTGTCCTAAATCACAAAGTGGAGATTAAAATATTTATTTATGAGAAGGTTAAAGTATGCCAATCATATCTATTGTCGCATAAATTTGTAAGTACTTCATGAAATAAAATTTGTAGCACCCTCACATTTTCCATTAATTATTGTATAACCATTGCCTCAAAAAATATTAATGTATAACCAAGACGAATTTAAACAATTTTCATATTGATAAATATCTCTAAAATTGCATTAATAATGGTCCCACGGTTTCAGCAAATGTAGTTTTCTGAAAAGTATGTGCTGTTACTTTACTTAAGTTTAGACATCACTATAATTTCTGCTTCTACAAGTACAGTATCATTCACAAGAAACCCTTTTGATGCATTATTGAGATCTTTTAGAAACAAAAATTCTGGAAAACCCCAGTATTTTTTTGAGGAAGAAAACCAAACTTCACCTGCCAATAAAAAGAAATCAAACAAATTCACCAAACAGATTGGAACAAAACAAATGAAAGATACCAGGTAGTACATCCATAGTGAAGAAACCCTTGAGTTTGACCCCATATAGTTCTGGTACGATTTTAAGCACATTGAAAACAAACACCCTCCAGTACTCCCAACATTAACAAGAAAATGATAAAAAAAATATTTGATTTACCTCTATTTTCTTTGTGCTTTTCTTCAGTGGCGGCTCCATGAATTTTTTTCAGAGTGTTCCTATATGTTCTCAGAAATTTTTCCATAAGTTCATTTAAAATATTAATAAAATTATTAATTATTGTTGTTTAGTTATTTTATTAATTTGTTTGTCTTTTATAAACTATAATTTGTTATATTGTTGTTTCATTAATTATAAAATTATTAATTGTTGTTTAGCCTAACCATAATTTAAGTTATTTGTCTTTTATAATGTATTGATTAATTAAATTATTAATTATTGTTTATTAGTTGCTTTCCCCAATTAATTATTGGTTAATTAAATTATTATTTATTAATTGCACTAACACAAATCTCATGTGCATTTACTTCCCCTAATTCAAATCACAAGAGTCAACTGCCAATCAGAAAATTTCACAATTACAAATCACAATACACATTACACTAAAAAAATTAATTAATATCTCACCAACACCAACACATACCAACAACAACGGATAAGATAAAACCAAATTCAAAAAGTCAAAAAAAGGCAAAATATTAATAAAGTTAAAGCTTCAGCTATCACAGTTCAAAAAATCAAATAAAGATTATCTTAAAGAATAAAGAGAGAGAGACTCTCATCCATTTCATTTTAGTGATTTCAGAGAGAGATTAGTGATTTCAGAGAGAGAGAGAGAGAGAGAGAGAGAGAGAGAGAGAGAGAGAGAGAGAGAGAGAGAGAGAGAGAGAGTTAAAGAGAAAAAGATGATATACCTCACAGTTTTTCTAACTCACTTTCACAGTGCTCCCATAGCTATTTCATAAAAGCTCCTCAAACCCTAAGCTCCACCACCAGAAACCCAAAAGATGCCTCCAAAGCTTGATCCCTCACAGGTGGTGGACATGTACATCCAAGTCACCAGAGGTGAGGTTGGAGCAGTGAGTTCACTTGCTCCGAAGATCGGTCCACTAGGTCTCTCCCCGAAGAATATCAGAGAAGACATAGCCAAGGAAACTGCCAAGGATTGGAAGGGCCTCAGTGTAACGGTCAAGCTAATGGTTCAAAACTGTCAGGCCAAGGTGTCCGTGGGGCCCTCCGCCGCCGCGCTGGTCATCAAGGCACTGAAGGAGCCGGAGTGCAACCGAAAGAAGACGAAGAACATCAAGCACAATGGTAACATCTCGCTCGACGATATCATCGAGATGGCTAAGGTGATGAAGCCTAGGTCTATGGCAAAGGAGAAGGATCTTAGTGGGACTGTGAAGGAGATTCTGGGAGCTTAGGGTTTGCTTTAGCTTTAGTGATTTCTGATTTAGTGATTTGAGGTATTGGTTTTTTTTTTTTTTTTTTTTTTTTCTAGCTTGAAAGTAGAACAAATAATTTTTTTTTATAATAATTTGAGGGCGTTCCTAATTTTGATTGAGGGTGTTCCTATTTTTTTTAAAGGTAAACAAATAAAAAAATTTAATTATATATATATATATATTTTTTCAGCTCATGGTGTTCCTGAGCATAACATGGCGCCGCCACTGCTCTCCTTTGATATGATCCCTTATGCGAAGCTTGAATTCTGCAAAAACATTTTGCTCTGATTGAAGGCAATTACATAAACACAAAAAGACTGATGTCACTGGCTTTTCTTGATCACTAGAATCTCCTTTGGGACAGACCAATAGCTTCTTGGATTCAGTACAATTTTCATTGAAAGCAAGATTTTCATTTTTATAACAATGTTAGTACAATTTTGAATAACAATGTTAGTACAACTTCTAGAAAAGCATGCTTATTACCATTTTGAATCTCCAACAGTGAATTCTTGTGAATAATAATGTTCTTCATCTAGTGTCGAAAATCTTTCGATCTTCCAAGTGAAAGTACTGTTACATGGTTTTCGCACAATAAAGGAAAGACATTGCCTTTTGACACTACGTTCATGAACAAAAACCTCTGCACCAAATACGCAACAGTTATTGACAAGGTATCCTTGAGAAGCATCATTGAAGGTATCAAGGGGAAGAAATTTGGCAAATCCCCATTCACTTTTTATGTCATTGAATCTTCTAATAGCACCACCACGGGCATCTATATAAAATAATAATAATAATAATAATAATAATCATCATCATCATCAAAAGATAATAATAAATAAGGAAAAGGTTTGGCTCCATCATGTGTAATGCATATGATCTCTTCGTTGGTTGAATTAATTGAATTATATGCATTTCATATGACAAAGACTAATATCATCTTTTTAATAAAATATAAAATACAATCAGATATATGAAATATCACAATTGGTAAAATATAAAGTGACACAAAAATAGAATTGAAGATTTCAATTCCAATTAGAATTATACATTCATGCATCAATTATGAGAGAGCAAACCTTGAATGGTCAAGTACTCGTCCCGTATCTGATCAAATACGAACAATTTGAAGCTGGCATTAACCTCCCAACCAAGAGGAAGTTTTCCGTCTCAGCGATTGCCAAGTAAAGGGAGATGTGATCATTCTCATTCTTCTCAATTTCTTTTGGATGGAGAGACAACCTCCGGCAAAAGAAGACGGGTTATATAATTACTTGACTAAACATTAATAATTTAATGAAGCAGTGTTTACTGTTAAAAATGTGAATAAGAAGCCCACCATTTATGCCCGCCAGTTTCGAACATATCGGACTTATACTCTAGCCCAGACTTGGACAGTAAAGAGAATGACTCTATTTTAAGTAGAAAATTATCTGGAGTAAAATGTCTTTTGGATCTTGTGATTACTGCAATACAATAGAATATGAATAATTAAGGGGCAATCTATAAATGAGGGTAATAGAGTTCAGGAAAGAATTCAACCAAGAAGTTCTAAAGAATGATCAATAAAGTCATAGATCATGTAAATACAATACATTTTCTTTTCATCATATATCATCTATCATATGTCATATTATGTTTAGCTAAATACTTTCTTTTTATTTTAAATTTTGAGGAATAAAAATACTTTTTATAGATGAGAAAACGACTATTGTAAGGAACATAAATTAAAAACAAATAAAAAATAAACAGAAAGTATTTCATGTTCTAAGTCTTATGAATGGACAACTGCATATATATACGGCCTATTTCATGTTCTAACTCTTATGATCATATATATATATATATATATATATATATATACATTTTATATTCATTTCTTTTCTTATCTTCAAATTACCTGATGGCATCACAGATGTCTAACATAATTACTTGTAGTCTAGAAAATATGAGATATTTTTTTTATTCGAACATATAGAGTGACAATTACTTAGGAAAGGGATAGAGAACACACATGGTTCATCGCGGGTGGTAGAAAAATCGCCCATGACTGAATAGTTAGGATTCTGGAAATCCTTTGAGATCAATATATTAGGCTAATGTGTGTGAAACATAACAGTACAAAACATGTATTTATAGAGAGAAATCAGAGGGAAATCAAAGGACATGAGTACTTAGCATCCATGCAATGCATTTTAATTAACGTATCAATTATCATGGCTTTATTTACATAGAAAAATCAAAGGACACTTGTACTGAGCAACCATGCAATGCACTTTAATTAACGTATCAATTATCGTGGCTTTATTTACATAGAAAAATCAAAGGGCACGTGTACTTTTTTTTTTTGGTTAAAAGGAGAATTGCATTAACACTAACTAGCCACAACAGGCAAAGTACAGGCAGATTGCCTTATTACATACTGACCAGCAGCATCCATACATACAAAAGACACAAATTCAGGGGAAGGGGGAGATAACAGAATTACAAAATCCTCTTGTTGCAAGCAGCCCCTCTTCGCCAAACTATCAGCACACCGATTTGCTTCCCGAAATATGTGCTTCACCCTGACTTGTTGAAATTTTTGGAGCAGGTACCTGCAATCATTTAGAAAGGAAGAGTAGTCTCTGTTAGTCACTATGCTCGAGAGGACCAGGTCTACAACTATCTTAGCATCTAGTTCCACTTCAAGGCAAGACAATCCCAATTGAAAAGCAAGAGTAAGGCCATCACGCAAGGCCCAAAATTCCGCCATGACACTTGTGGTGACTCCTATGCTGCGGCAAAATCCCCTTATCCAGGTTCCTTCATGATCTCGGATAACACCACCAGCCCCTGCTTTTCCCGGATTTCCAAAAGACGCTCCATCCGTGTTGAGTTTATACCACCCTTCAGAAGGTTTGTACCACCTAACTTGGACACTGCCCAACTGCTTAGTTCTAAAAGATTTTGCCACACAATATACATAGTCAATGGTTTGCTTTAGACATGATTCATGGAGTTTTGGGTTTATAGTGGTATTCTCAAACACTATTCTATTCCGGTGTTTCCATAAGGTCCAGATTGCAAAAGGAAATAACGTTTTCCACGGATAACCATGAGCCTTGATCAGAGGGTGGCACATACAATTGGCTTGCAGCCAATTCTGAAGCTCTGCACCGAATGAAGATGAAAGTGAACCAGGAACTCCCAACTGCCCCCAGAAGTACCTTGCAAAAGGGTAGTCCTTCAACAAATGAATAATGGACTCTTCCTCGTTCTTACAGAGAGGGCACAAGACATCACAATCTATTCCTCTCGCAGCAACTACACCTCTAACTGGCACATTGTTGTGGTGGCAAAGCCAAAGAAAGTGGCAACTTCTAGGAAGAGTATCTATCTTCCAAATCCATCTACCCTTGAACTCCGAAACTTGTTCTTCCTCAGCCCTCACAAGATTATAAGCCGTTGCCATGGTGAACTCGCCATCCTTAGATAATCGCTAATTCATTGAGTCCTCTTTGTTCCCATAAAGTTGGAAAGGCGTGGCAAGGATTCTATCCTTGATGCACTGAGGTAAATCAAAGGAAATAGCATTCCAATTCCAAACCCCCCCTTATCTCATCTCCTCAATTGAGATTGAGTCTTCAGCATAGAGAAGAGGCCCTTGTATCAGCTCCCTCACTGAGTTACCTTTTACCCATTTATCAGACCAAAACATTAGTTTAGAGTTACTGCCCACATTCCAACCAATCCCTTGAACAAAGACAAGAAACCCCTTTTTGATAGCTATCCAGTTCGGGGAGCAGGGGAGTTTATCAGGATCTCTGGAGCTCCTTATAGTTTGAGAGCAATATTTGTTCAGTAACACCTTCGCCCAAAGAGCCTCTCTTTCATGGTACATTCTCCAATTGAGTTTTGCCAGTAACGCTATATTCTTTGCCTTGGCTGCTTGGATGCCTAACCCACCTTTATCTTTTGATTTGATTATTTTATTCCAAGCCACCAAGTGCATTTTCTTCTTTTCTGGAGTAGTACCCTACAAAAAGTCTCTATTAATCTTGTCTAATTTTCCACAGAGGTGTGAGGGGAGGGTAGCTCCTTGCATCACATAATTGGGAATGGTTGCCATAACAGATTTGACTAGGACCAATCTGCCTGCAAAGGACAGAAATTTTGACTTCCATCCTGATAGTTTATTTATCACCCTCTCAACAATAAAATTGAATTAATTCCTTGCTATACCTAAATGCTTCAGTGGGAATCCTTTCCCAAAGTTGTTAGTAGCTTGGATATTTAGGTTCTCACATATGCTGGCTTTGAGGCTCGCTTCCACATTATGCGAGAAATAGACCCGGGACTTGCTTGTACTAACTTTCTGCCTAGAATCTTCGCAGAATTTATCAAAAACTTTCCTAATGGCTTCACTTCCTTCCTCACTTGCCTTCGCAAATAGAATCAAATCATCCGCAAAAAACAGATAAGAGATCCCAAGGTTGCCTCGTGAAGCTTTAACTGGAATCCAATCCCCTTCCATGCATTCTTTCTCGATGAGGTTACCGAGATATTCCATACACAATATAAAAAGATATGGAGACAACGGGTCTCCCTGTTTGATGCCTCGAGATGGATAAAATGTCTCCATAATACCTCCATTAAACAAGATTGCAGCACTAGTGGAAGATACGCAGCTCATGATGAGTTTAATCAAATAGTTGGGTATGTGGTAAGCTTGGAGAACTTTATGTAAAAAACTCCATTCAAGCCTATCGTATGCTTTCTCCAAATCCACTTTAACAGCCATATAACCCTCCTTCCCTTTCTTATTGTCTATGGTATAAATTAATTCTTGTGCAATGATGATGTTGTCCAAGCCCCTTTTTCCAGGCACGAAAGCAGCTTGTAGAGGAAAGATGAGGTTGTTAAGGAGAGGCCGTAGTCTACCAACTAAAATTTTAGTGACAATTTTATACGCTGAGTTGCACAGACTAATGGGTCTGTAATTAGCCAGAGTCTCAGGGGCTTGACATTTGGGAATGAGAGAAATAAGCGTGTTGTTTAGAACTTCAGGCATTGTACCCGTAGTAAAAATGTTCCATACCTCTCCACACACCGAGTCCTTAACATCATGCCAGAAGTGTTGGAAGAATCCAGCATGAAGGCCATCAGGCCCAGGGGCCTTAAAGGGTTTAAGGGCCCATAGAGCAGCTTTTATTTCCTCTTCAGTGACATTAGAACAAATCTGCCTTCCCTCCTCTTCTGATAGATGACAGCACGAGAATTGACTAACCTCAGATGATAAAGTAGTGCATACAAGTTCAGTTGTGTAAAGGAGTTTAAATCCTTACAAAATAACCTACTTAACTTTCTCTTCCACTGTAATCCACTCCCCTTGGTTGTCTTTAATACTCCTGATCTTATTCCTATGTCGTCTCACAATAGTTGATACATGAAAGAAGGATGTATTTCTGTCCCCAAACGCAGCCCAATTAAGACGCGACTTGAGGGCCCAAAATTCCTCCTCTTGAAGCATAATGAGATTATATTCTTCAACCAAAGTCTTCTCCAGCTGAACAAGAAATTCATTGGGGTCATTTGAAAGGGCCTTCTGCACGCCAGTAATTCTGGCCAGCACCCTTCTTTTTCTAGAAAAATATTTCCAAAAACATTGACATTCCATTGCTTTGCTTGCCTTGTGAAAACAGAGATAGCATTTATGAGAATTTGTTCCCTTCCCCAAGACTCTTGTACCACTCTGGGAAAATCAGGATGAAGCATCCACATTGACTGAAAACGAAAAGGTTTTTCCCGGGCCACCATAGGGGTTTACATAATTCCAATAATACAGGGTAGTGATTGGAAAAAACTCTGGGAAGATGTGTGACAGAGGCTTCAGGGTAAAGAAGTCTCCAAGTGGGGTTTACAAGCATCTATCGATCCTTTCCAGAATTAAATCTGAAATCTGTCAACGATTGGACCATGTGTACTTCGGGCCAGAGAATCCCAAATCCAAAAGGTTACAAGTATCTAAACAATCTTTGAAGTCAAGTGCCCTATTCAAATTAACACTTCTTCCACCAAACTTATCCTCTCCACTAAGAATTTCATTAAAGTCTCCCAAAAGCAGCCATGGGAGCTTATGTAATTGAGCTACTTTAGTAAGGTTTGACCAGAGAATTCTTCTTTCTATTAACCGGGGACTAGCATAAATAGAGGATAAAAGCCAGGAAAGGTTATTAGAACATACCTTTACAGTGGCGTGTATCTCTTGTTCTGTGGAGGAAAGCACGAAAACGTCCATTGCATCCTTCTTTCAAAGTAACCATAATCCCCCTGCATATCCAATTGTATCAGTTACAAAACACCCATCAAATGGGAGGTCTTCAATAATCCTTCTGGCTCTGTCACCCCCAACTCTAGTTTCAGTGATTACCATAATATCAAGATGATGATTAACTACCATTTCAAGAACTCTCCTCTTGAAATCCACACTTAAAGCACCTCTACAATTCCATAGAAGGACATTCATTTTGACATACCCATTACACGGAAACTCCACTGGACTAGGCATCAGAGCTGCTGCCTCCATCATACTCCATCCCAACCGCCTCAAAAGGTCCTTTGAATTTGCCCAATTCGGCTTCCACACCAACATGTACTTCAGAATGCCTACTATGTCCTCCATGCAACAAATCAGGAGGTCGCAATTTTAAACTGTTCGTAGCATCTGAAACAACTTCATCGTTGGGAAGTTCCCCAAGTGGGAAGACACCGTCCCTCTACGGTCTATGACTTTCCTTTCCTGTACTATCCACCCCGATGCGTCCAAGTGTGGCACTACCAATGGCCTCCTCTACTTGTTCAAGATCTCTGCTTCTGCCTCCGTTAGCAGGGGGATATCGGAAAGGAATTTCCACCATTGATTGGGTGTTGTTCCCCAAGCTGGATGCTCCATCACGAGATCCCTTGACCTGAGGCTACTTGGTGTGATTGGAAACAAGTTCCTCTATGCTTTGCGAAGATCCTCCTTAAACCACCCCATTGTGTCTGTTGGAGAGGCCCTGATTTGAGCTATTATCTCGTCTGGGATGGTTACTGCTCGATTCTTGTACCACAGCGCCCATCCTGGCCGAGTCATAACAAGAGGAAGATGGTAGTAAGGTTCCATTCTCAGAACTGGCAAGCAGATCAACAGCTCCTCGACGCGGCGCGAGCTTACTTCCTGAGCTAGGACTAGCTCTCTTGAAACCTTTGGTGTTTTTGGCTCTCCCAAGCTTCCTTTCCCTTGAGGATTTCAAAATGCTAATAAGTCTAACATCAGACCCATCTTGTCCGTTGCTTGAGGCTTCAGCACAGACGTCCATTAACTCTTCAGGATTTCCTTCTGACTCCTTTTGCGTGCGTATCTTCATTTTTTCCCCAGTCATAGCTGTGTTCCTACTGTCCACCTCCACTTGAGTACATGAAATGGAGTTAATCACGGGTTTGGCAGAGATATTAGGTCCCATCCCTAAATTTTCCTGTACAAAATTACCCTTGCTTTTATCTTCGTGGACAATATTGCCCTTTCTTGACTTTTCCCCTAACTGGACGTGATTATTGTTGCCACGTGCTCTTCCATTACGAACTAGATTCTTCTTTCTAGTTACTAACATCCATGCACCAAAGTTTGGATCAAGTTTCTCCATTTCTTGGCTGGCCTTTGGCGTGGAGTTGGGTTCATCTCCAACCAAACCTTCCTTTTCCTTTGGCCTGATCTGATACAAGCAGCTCTCTTGTTTATGGCCAAGTCTTCCACAACAAAAACACAATGAGCCAATACCTTCATACATAACCTTCTGCTTTAATCTACCAACTCTAACAACGTTGATAAGAGGTTTTCCAAATCAACTTGGACACATAATCTGGCATAGCTACCTCGTGACCCAGAGGCAGTAAAGGAGTCTATCCTTAAAACTGGGCCAATGGCATTGCCAATCTCCTTCAGCACCGCTAAATCATAAAATTCTATGGGAAGCTCAAGAAGTCTCACCCATACTGCTACTGATGAGAAGGTAGCCTCTGAAGCCTTAAAATAAGGCTCCCATGGCTTGATTGCTAAAAAATGCTCTCCCACAAACCATGGTCCACCCTTCAACACCTTGTCATAATCTTCATCATCCTTGAATTTGATCAGAAAAAAATCTTTTCCTAAATCCACACAGTCCATATTTGCTGATGGCTTCCATAAGGTATTGATTTTGAAAGTAAGGTAATTGAAACCAACCGTTTTACCATATACTTTCACTATCAAGGCCTTGGACCAAGGTGCTCTAATCCTCTCTTTAGTCTCCCTAATTAACTTAACATCAGCCATTCCTTCCGATAATGCCTTCAGCTCAGTGTCTGAGTCTTCATCCTCTTCTCTGGTCCTAACGAACTGAAATGCGTTGGCATATGCCCCTGATATTTCTCCAACCAGACTATCCTTATAGCTAACTATTTTACGGGGCTGTGAGAAGGCCCGTTGCCCACTACTATCTTTGAACTTTTTCACACTTTGTTCAGTTCTTCTTCCTCTTCACTGGAACACAGCTTCTTAGACGTAACCTCCACTTCCATTCCTAAGGTCTCACTTGTTGTTTTTAACTCATGGTAGGGGCACGTGTACTTTGTAACAATGCAATGCTCTTTAAACATATCATTGCATTATTCATGGAGGGAAATCAAAGAGCATTAATACTCTAGAACACTTTAAAAATATCATTGCAAGGCCTCTCTCTTTTTTTTTTTTTTCTTTTTTTTTCCCAGTAAATATTCGGTTTTTGAAAATTATTTTGTTACAAAGCTGCTATTACAACTTATTTAGTTAAGTAACCTCTTTTTGGAACTTGATTTTTTGAAAGTTGAGTTCCAACATAGAACTTGATTTCACCAGATTCAAGTTCTATGTATTTCAGTGGCATGTAGAACTCGAGTCTTGAGAAATCGAGTTCCATGTTTGCCACATATCATTGAATTGTATAGAACTCAGCTTTGGCGAAATTGAGTTCTATTTTGAACTTAATTTTTGAGAAAGTCGAGTTCCAAAAAGAGGCTATATAATTAAATAAGTTATTATAAATATTTTTTAACAAAATAATTTTTAAAAATTGAATATTTAGCAAAAATCACCGATAAAATAATTAATAATCGATAAATTAATTTTAAAGTGTTGTACCTCATGATTTAAAACCATAGGATATGTTCTGATTATTTGAAAACCTAGCTAAAGGTGTGATGAGATTTATACATTTGTGGTGAGTTTGGGTGCGTGAGAGACCTTACAAAGACTTTTGTATGATTCAGGGCTCACATGAAATGGTTGTCATTTGTCAAGTGGTAGTTAGAGCATTTCCAGCAGATTCATCAAATTTTTGTACTGTTTGGAGAATCAACAGTGACTTTTACCTTTTAACTACCCACTTTTTCAAATATACTTTCCAATAGATTCTCTATCCCATTTTCTATCTCATTTAAATATTATTTCTTCATTCATTCTTTATTCTTTTTTTTTATCATAATTTATTCTTCCTATATTCATTCCCAATAGTTATATTATTCACAACATTTTTCGCAATATTTTCACAACAAAATTTATGTAAAAAGTTGTTACTAGTTCTAATTTAAACCCATCACTAAAATTATTTTTTTACTCACCAATATTAACTAATTACAATTTGTTACTTAAAATTTATTTTGAAAATATTGTGAAAATATTATAGTGATATTTCTCAATTAGGATATTTTATTTTTTATATTATTTCTCCTTTCTCTCAATTCATGTCATCCATATGTTTTTTTTATATCCTTTTTTATCTTTTTTTTATCTTTTTTTTCTCCTCCACACACGTTTTCCTATCTCTATCCGCCCCCCACCCCACCTCTTTTATTTTCTTTCTGCCTTTGCCTCATTCAAGAACATTCCAGCTCTTTCCTCCTTTTTTTTCTCTTGCTCTCTCACTTTTTTTTTTTTACTTGATTCCAGAACATTTGTCCCCAACGTAGTCCAGATGGGTCATCTTCGTTCCAAAGCAGTTGGCCCAGCCTAGAGTCGTTGCTCATCTTCGTCCTAACGCAGTCTAGATGGGTTAGATGGCTTCTGTCTTCTTTCTTCTTCTTCTTCTTCTTCTTCTTCTTCTTCTTTTGATGGCTTCTGTTCTTGATTTGTTGTTGTTGTTGTTGTTTTGATTTTAGATTTGTTGTTTAAATTATATCAGTTTTATGAGAGCAAGAATTGTTTTGTGAGAGAATGAGAGAAAAAAAGAAGCAACGGAGGGAATGAGAGAAAAAAAATCCAGAGGAGAGAGAAAGAATTGATTTAATAAGGACCGGTATAATTTTTTAATCCGAGAAGTGGGATTGCTAATGTATAGTAGCCCATCAGATTTGATGAGCTACTGTTCATGAGCAAAAAAAAAATCCAGGTATAGAGAATCCATTAGAGACCATTTTTATGGTCCCATTCTCTAGTATAGACAATATCTTGCCTTTAGCTACACCATTGGAGATGCTCTTAAGGACCTCTTTTATAAAAGAAATATCCTAACTATGCCTATATTTATCAATTTGTGTAATTCTATGTTGGATTCAATTTATAGTTTTTTGGATAACTAATGTACATTTCATTAATTAAAAAGCATAGTAAAACAAATTGTAGGAAATTCTTTATTCCTATAACATTTTTTTTAATGAATATTCCCACAACAATTTTAAGCGTTGTGCCTCTTGATTTTTCTTGTGTGACTCTTTTGTGGTCAATTTTTCTTGAATTACCACACCTAGTATTTAGTTTATGTAGGCCTTGAGCATAAATTTTGAGTTGCCATTTTTTTATGCTTTGCACCAAAAACCTTGTAGCCTTGGTCTCCTTTATAAAGAGAACCAAGGTTCGAAGCCCTCTTCCCCACTTATTGTGATAGTTGAATTATATATAATAAAAAAAGCTTTGTATTCATAATCAAATAACTAGCAAGTCCTAAAATATAACTAAGCTGTAGATACTTCTCATAAACAAACATCACCGACAAAATCAATAAAAGGGTAATACTAAGAATTAGGGTTTAGTAGCAGCCACGTTAGCAATGCTAATTTATATTGATGAAGTGCGACAAAAACACAAAGCACTGAACTTGCATATAAATATATAATTCGTCAACAAAATAGTAATGCATGGTCAATATGAACCAACTACTTTGGTAGCCAGGACCTGTAATTTACTAAGATGAGGCATGCTGCAAAATTGTGAGAGTTCCATCCAAGACCTTAGCAATCTCTTGCATCTTCTAATCAGAAAAAATCTAGTGTTTATATCTATAGACAGCAAAGTATCATGTGGCAGAGGGCAGTACTAGGCGAATTCCATCAAGTTTGGCAATGTAGACAAGACCAGCAACAAAGTATTGATAGAATTTAAACTAGCTTGGACAACAAGAGAATCTGCAGGCCAGTTTCACGGAAGAGGGAAATACTTCTCAGTTAGCCCAAAAGCAAGATCCAACATATCCTTTTCCTCATCAGTAGGATATTAATTCTAGTTTGTTGTAGTACTCCATATCGTAGCCAAAAGTTTTAGGAGTTAGCCTCTGACCCTCAGACTATACCTCATTAACTCTTTGGAAATAAATTAACTCAACACAATCAAAAGTAAATAAGGGGTTAAAAAAACATGCATTTTAGCCAGGGAATGAATGTCATTGGGCGACATTCACTGGATTAGAGCTAAAGGCAACAAACATCATTTTGCATTAGTTGGCTCTTATGTAGTAAGAATTGCGTAGGCGACATTTTCTTCCTCTAGAATCAAGTAGGTTTCAAACACACATACCGCACAATTACATGACATGTGGAATAGGCATACGATCCTTCACATGCTCCTACAATCACACAAAAACTCATTAGTCTTACAAGAACTGCATTATATAGATATACTTAGGAATTTTCTACTTGAAGTTCAAGTGACCAATTCAAAAAGCCTTGACACTAATTGCTGAAGGCAAATTTCACTTATCATCTTCATAATACAATTCAATCAAGTAATAGTTAAACAGTATGGAGCAGTAAATCAATGAATCTCACATTAAAAACATAATTTGACATTGTGAAATGAGTTAACACCCTCTGTCTTTAATCCTTATTTTGACAAGGCTAAAGGAATATCAATATCAAGAGGAGGTCAAAATGGACTCAGGTGAGGTGCAAAACATTGAATAGCATGCCCGCATATTACCTTCAATGTCTATGTCATTTTCAAGGGCGACTTCTAGCATTGACATTCCAATTGGAGCCTTAATATGCTTCTCCTTTACATCCTTTTCAATAAATGCGATGCATATTCTTTAGAATTGAACAAAGAACTGTGAAGAGAGAGCAGGATAATATAAAATGAGTTCCAATAATTAGAGATTTGGATAACATCAAGGATGGCAGTTTATTTTCATGTTTACCATATTGCACAAGGTTAAGTAGGCATGTTCATCTCCTTGAACATATCAATATGAAAATCCCTAAGGACAAAGTTTAGTTATAAATTAGTTTTAGAGGGTGCCGCTACTCCTATCCATTTTTTATTTACCTAAAAAAAAAGCATATGGGTGTGGGGGGTAAAGATTTCAACCAAGAAGTTCTAAAGAATAATCAATAAAGTCAAAGAAATTAAAAGAAAAAATAATGCAGTCATAAATCATGTAAATACAACAAATTTTCTTTTCAATATTCATCATCTATTCATGTGGCAGCATATTATGTTTAGCTAAATACTTTTTCTTTTCATTGACTCACTTTGCATGTACAGGCAATATACACGGCCGGTATGACCAGTGAAACAATATATTTTGGTACCGGTTAATATCAGTGTACCGTTTCGAGTTTACCATTATTTTATATATATATATATATGTTTGTATGTGTGTTTGCGCGCGCGCGCGTGTGTATTATAATAAGTATAAAAATTTACCATAAACTATTACCTTAATTCAAAACAAATTATTCATGATTTTAGACTTTAGTATCAATTTAAAGAAAAAAAAAACACAATATAAAAAATAGAAAGCTTAATTGTTCATTGCATATTAAGAAAACAAATAATACTAACAAGTTACCATTTTGCCCTTACAAAAATTCAAAAATTACAAAACTAATTTTTATTTTGCATCTACCAGTATTGCCTGAAATTGGCTGGTATGGCCGGTATTTAATACCGTGTATTTAAACCATTGCCATAGGTAGTTGCAAAAATAAAAACATATTATAGCAATTCGAAAGCGCCATAATGGGTCCTAATGTCAAAATTGATATTTTTTTTTTTAAAGAAAGACCTATTACGGCGCCTTTAAACTATAGATAATTACAAAATAAAAACCTATAACGGCTTCAAAAGCACTGCAATAGGTCCAAAATTAAAACATAATTTAAAAAAAAAAAGACCTATTACGGCGCTTTTAAACCCCCACAATAGGCAATCACAAAATAAAAAACATGTTATGGCAGTTCGAAAGCACTACAATAGGTCCAAAATTGAAACATAATTAAAAAAAAAAAAACATATTACAACGATTTGAGATTGCTGCAATAGGTCTTGAAATCGCCACAATAGGTCTACCCTATTTACATTTCAGCTAAATTACTCTCTCTCTCTCACTCTCTCCCTTGCCCTCCCACACTCAAACACTACCGATGCTAACTGTGCCACTCCTACCGAAGCTGAAAACGGCAAAGAATGCCAGCTGCCCCTCCTCACAATGACCCACATCTCCTCCGTACCCATTTCATCCACATCTCCTCTATACCTATTTCAACACCACCTTCCACCACCATACCAATTCCCCTTCCCTCTATCTCTCCATCTCCCTCTCTTCCTTTCTCACTCTTTCTATATTCAAAGCCCAATCTAAAATCCCACCCCCCTCTCCTCCAAAATCTCAAACCCATAGTCATCTCCTCCACACTCTAGGTAACTCTTTCTTTCTCTTGATCTCTATTTTGTGCTCTATGTCTACATTTGTAGTTAATTTGCGTTTTTATTTATTTATTTTTATAAATTGCTTACAGTTTGGTTTGTTTGTGCTACGCATGCATGTGTATATATATGTTTCACAGTGAGTTCATTTTGATTTTTTAGTTTTGATCTTGGTTAAAGTTTTGTGTTTTTGTAGCCCTTGTTCCAATGAATATTGGAAGAAAATAGTGTGAATGTCTATTTAATTTAATTTTTTTTTTAATATTGAGAGGCTTTTGTATTGATAACTTCATTGTTTTACGCCTATTGTTGCAACTATTAGACTAGTGTATTGATGCATTCATTGTAAAATAATATTAGCTTTTACAAGGGAAGCATTTTTGCTTGTGGTAAGTTTGGATTTCTTGTAAAGAGGTGGGTGGTCCATTGGGCATAGTAAGTACTTTTTACTTATCTGTTTGGCTAACTTATTTTTTGCCAACTTTTTTTACTATTCAGTTTATTTTTGCTACTATGTATGGGTCCCACTGCACTTTTTGATATTATTAATAGTTCCCACTGTACTATTTCAACTAAAATTTACTTTTATTTATAGTACTTTCAGCAAAAAGTTTTCAGTTTCAGTAAAATAAGCGGATCCCAAACAAACTCTTAATGAACTAGTTTTTTTAACTCTACAATGAGATGTTGAATTTCTACTTTATGGTGGGTTGTTGAGTTGGTAAGAATGCATAATATGGGTTAAGTTTTAATATATCTATTATTTGGGTCAGAATGGATGGGTTAATCGATCTGAATTATATAGTCTATTTTCTACTTCATGTTCAGTATCATAGAAATATAGTTGCAAATATGAAGGATGATCATCTGATGGCAGCAACTCATTTATATAATGGTACACTCGGCCTTGAACCCTGAATGTGTATATGCCCTTGTTTCTTTTACAGAAATTTTGGTCATATTTGACACCAAAGGATGTACATGCAAATGTGTTGTTATAAGTGCGAATATATTTTAGTAACTTAATTGATTTTTCTGAATTAGAAGTGAACAGCCTATAGAAGTGAACAACCTATAGCGATTATCTGGAACACCATTAGAGGCCAAGCAAATCTCTCCATCAGAACAGCAAAATCCTTTATAGAACCTTTTTGCTTGACAATATATACATGCTGATATGGGTAACAAAGTATCTGCTTGGAAGGGTATTCTCTGTAAGACAGATCTAAGATTTTTGCAACTTCAAATTTTTCTGATTGTAGAACAAAGAAGATAGACACCAAGAGTAACAAGAACCTATTAACTCAAGTTTAGCTCTAAACTAAAAGGAATCTAAAATCTTTAGAAGGACAAGTATCTAAAACGTATAGCTTAGTAGGGGTAGTATTTTTTATCTAGGAGGTATCATACCTGTATAGCCTTGCACTAATTTTGTTGGAACCAAACTGCTTACTCCATTGGAACATGATTCTATTTTGAATGACATTTCATTATTCAAAATTTTAATGCAAATCTCATAGAAATATGGAAGACTTAAACTATTTTACTAACACCTACCAACTTCAAAGATGTTGTACTCACTAATTTGCTTCTTTCCTCTATCAGATAAATTTAGCGTCATCATGTGACATCGTCGGTTTTCTAAAAGTTCAAATCAGGGGAATAAATGTTATTTCAACATATTAAGATGCCATATCTATGGCTAGAATAACATTTTTAGTAGTCAATTCTTACCTATATTCATTTGAGAATCTTCATTGATCAGTATACCATGACTGCTAGCCAGGGCAAACTTTCTAGAACTATGACTTTCAACAGCACATATCTTAGATATTTTCCTAAGTATTTGTTTATTACATGGATTTAATTGTAGGTAGAAGTAAGTTTTAATTAACTCAGTTAGTAAAGTTTTTTTTTTTAATTGTTGGACAAGAGATATGACATTCAATGATATGTTATTTAAAACTATAAATTACATGAAAATATTTATAAAATACATGTTATTTAGCTATGTATTTAGGACAATATTTAGGCTTACAGAGTAATTGGATTATATATATATATATTGCAAAAAAATTTATTCTACTAGTCAAAATGAAATAACTTTTGGTATAATATTGACTACCTTGATTTTGAGGGGTTGGCTACACTAAGTGAAAAGAAGAGATAATTATTGAAATCTCTTTGGGGGTAATCTAGTCTAATACATATATTAAAGTAGAAGCCTCTACCAAGGCTTTACCATTTGTCAAATTTGAAACTTCAAATATTTTACATGTGGCAATTTAAATTAAAAACCAAAAAAAAAAAAAAAAAAAAAACTATTCAAGCCATGTGGACTACCAATTCCATACGGCAAGTCACAATTCATCCACCTGGAATTTATTGTGTCTATATATATATATATATATATATATATATATATATATATATATATATATTCATGTTTTAATAATAAATACTATTACACACCCTTTGTGCAGTGGTCACTCCACAAGTATAAATGTTTGTGGGGCAATGGCCGGGGTTTAAGTCTCCAAAAGGAAGTTTCACACACATATACATTTGAATTAGGCTAGAGTAGAAATTCTATCTTATATAAAAAAAAATAATAAATGGATTTTATTTTTTTAATAAAAATTTACTCATCTTAATTAACAATGCATTTACATTAATTATATGAAAAAATTCCTCACATCCCTCCTAATTACATGTGCACTACATTAAAAATAAATTTTCCCTCTGCACAACCCAAGAATATCATTAAGAAAAGGGTGCATAACCTTATCCAAAATTTCATGATAATCTAATAATTATAATAAGGAAGAAGGATTTGAATCTTAGATGTTTTCATTGGAAATACAAAGAATGATAATACATTTACATTAGTTGAATGGAATGCATTTACATTAATTATATGCAATCTCATCATATCAGTTGTGAAACCAAGATGAGTTGAGAGGAGAAAAACTTTATGTATAACACATGTAATTATGCACGTGAATATGTATATTATTTTAGAAAAATTTTAAAAACTAAAAGCTATTCAATTGAATATACTAAGTGATGTGAATTCCTTATCAACAATAATTCTAAGCATGGTTAAATTCTAGTTATTAGTACCTAACAAAATGTTGAGTTCTTAAAATCATTGTTGTTCTAAGTGGTTATCTTCATCTCTATGATTACATTCTTGTCAATTATTAAATTATAATTTTTTAATACTATATAGACACCTATTTAGAGTTTTTATTTTTATATTTTTTTACTTTGGCCCCCGCTAGTTTAAAATCCTGGGTCCATCCCTAGTTTCAAGAGATATTGGTATTGATTTACGTTGGTAAGGTACATACTAGCCAATACGGCCAATATCAATTATGTTATGACTACCTTGTGCAAAGCACTTTTTAGATTTTGAAAATTATCTCTCATATCCACTTTATGGAGCAGAACTCCTAGAGCATTCACATCAAAGGTTCTAAATTATTTAGTTTTTAAGAACTCAAAAAGTTACTTTATTTATTTTAACATTTCATTCTATAATACATCCAATATCAAAGATTTTATTTTATTTATCACTTCATTAAAAATTTCTTTTTTATTCTTTTTTTTTATATTCTTTTATATTAACATGTGCATCTCCTTCTCTGTCTCTTCTCCCAAGCAAAAGCAAAAATGACCAATAATCCCACCACCCACCACCCACTGCACATATCAGAATAAACAAAACCCACCACAACCAACTTGCCATAGCCACCAAATATGGCACCAATCGAAACTCACCTTTCAAAACCAAACCCAAACCCAAATCAAACCCATATCACAACCAGAGACCCATTAGCCACAATTGAAACACCCACAATCACACTGGAACCACCGAAGCCCAAAAACCAAAATCAAACCAATAACCACCACAAAATCCAACCTTTCTAACCCAAACTTAAAATCCAAAATCCAACCTTTCGGCCATAGCAAAAGAAGAAGAAAAAAAAGAAAAAAAAAAGAAAGGAATGATATAGAGAAGAGGGAGAGAGGGAGAAGATGAGAGAACAAGAGAAAGAAAAGCAAACTTGAGTGAAAAGAATGAGGTATGCATGGGACAAATAAATGGGCATCATTTTGTTATAACATTAAGCTACAGTGAGCTACTAGAGATGACTGCTCAAATTTTTTAGCATTTGAGAGCTTTGATGTAGTGTGCTTTTTTTTTTTTTTGGTGTGTGTTGGTTGTTATTAATAGTATTTTTAGGATTATAGCATTCTTAATGTGAATGCTCCCAACTATATATGACAAATAATTTTCTGTTATTTTAAATGAATCCATTTTATGATTTGTGTGTGCCTATATGTGTATATATATATAGAGAGAGAGGAATCATCTAAAAATATCCATGTAAAAATATTATTCATGTAAGATATTATTCATGTAAAAATATTTTTTTCCTTAAATCTATTGATGTTTTGATTGGTACCAAAAGATATTAACAAATAAAATAAAATAAAAAAGAGTTATAAAACATGTTATTCAGCTATTAGGTTGGATTAATGTATCTAGACCAATATTTGGGCTTACAAAGTATGTGAATTGGAAATAAAAAGTAAACAAATATATTTATATACACACACAAATAATGCTAACCCCAAAATGATATATTGAAATATTTTATTCTATTGGACAAACGAAACGATTTCTACACTACAACAAAGTGTAGTTATTTCAACCCTTTTTTATCGAGGGTTTACTAAAATCTGTCGATACAATCTATAAATAAAAATGCAGAGGGCTTTATTACTAAACTTTATTTCAAATGTTATTTGATCCCTCAAAATAAGTTAAAGCACCCATGAAATAAATGGGAAAAAAAAAACTCACTAGTTTTTTCAGCTAACAACCCTTGGTAAAATATTACAAAATTTTCAGCCCTTGAAAAAAGCCCACAACAAAATTTTTATCCCTTGCAAAAAACCCACAACTAAATTTAAATCTATAGCCGTATTATATAAATTTAAAACAAATTAACTAACAAAACACAGAGCTCTTATCACTCTGAGAGCATAGAAATCACAGAGCTTGGAGATCTCATAGCTCGTCGATCATGGAGATCTCATAGAGCACGATGATCATCGATTTTGTACATAATCGTATAGCTCCGATTAGGTACGAGTTCATCTCCATTTTGTGACTCTTCATCTCTCTGCAGATTTAGACGATCACTGTTTCTCAGCTCCGATTAGGTATGAATCACAAACCCTAATTTCATCTTTGATTTTTTTGTTTTTTTGGTTTACCCACACTTTTTCATCAATTTCCCCATGATTTCATTTCACATTTCTCAGAAAACGGAGCTCATCATCGATTTTCCTATAGAAAGCTGTGTAGCACCATCAGGTAATGATATTCCAGCAAACTCACTGTGCACTGTGCACTGTTTCTCACTCTCTGCCACTTTTGCTTTTCGAAATTCACGTTCCATTTCCAAACAATCCGTGTTTTACTTGTAATGTGATTGATCTAGGGTTTCATTTCTCACTAAAAATTTCCATAACTGTCAAATCAAATGCTAGGTGTTCCTCTTTTCATTGTGATTCCTAAGCTATAGTTCTTGAACCTACTAGAAAATTAAAGAAAAAAAAGAAGAAGAAGAAAGAGTGCGATTATGTGAACTTTAACAGATTGTGTGATTTTTTTAATGCCAACTTTTACCACACTTCATACAGAACTGATCTGAACCTTTGTGTGTGTTTGTTTATAGAATTATGTTAATATTGATTCTTTCTTTGTCTCTTTTTGGAATTTTCACAATTTGATGAATTTTTTTTTATTTGAATTTTGTAGAATGTGATTGTGTAATTAGGAGCTTGTTTTTGAGCTAAATTGGATTCAATTTTTGCAGAGAATTTTACGCGGTTTCGATCGTTGGACCTTTCCCTACTGCTGTGACTAATCTCTTGGATCTCACTAGGCTGTAAGTTCCTTTATCTGTGTGTTGAACAAAATGTGTATTTGTTTATTTGGTTTTGGAGTAATTGGATTTTTCAGTTGCTTTGGATGAATTAGATTTAAGTGTTAGTATGCAACCCATGAGTCTGTTGACCCATGGATTTAAATTATAAATAATTTGGATGAATTAGAAAAAACACCTCATTCCCAATCCACACGTAGCCTGAAAAATAGCCTATATTTTTCTTACAAATATGCACCTACACAAGAATGCCAACGATTAACATCTCAATCGTTTGATGAATGTCAATCCAAAACCGATACCAAGAAACTGAGTTGGTAGGTCACCTTAGCCTTCTTTCCGTAAAGTATTGAATGAAGTATTTGCCGATTGTCTTCAGTTTTTCTCTTGGACAACTTGAAAGCCACTGAAACAGTCTAGATAATCAAACAAAAAATAGGCCAGGCTGCAGTAACAAGAAAGTTGAATTGAAGTGAATAACATGCCCCAAAACAAAGTATCTGTGGACAATAAGAGCTGAAAAATGTTTCCCACTTAACATGCAGATGATTCTCAGATGCATCAAAAAGTTTCTTTTAAAAAAATAAAAATAAAAATAAACCCTTTCCATCATGATCCTGATGGAAGTAGACAACAATGAAGACAACACCTGACTTGAATTAATCGTTCTTCTTGCATTTTCTAACTTTCAACCCCCCAACCCCAAGAACATAGTACATAAAACTCCAAAAAAGAAATCCCTCACATATTTAGATTGCTGAATTTCCCTCATCCATTTGACATTCTTCAAGGGTTAACTCTTCACTGGTAAATGTGCTCAATGTGTGATGTTATATATTATGTTTGAATTTATAGTTCATATGCGGGGGCTGTTATGTGGACCTCTTTATTTTTGGATATATCTATTACGATGGCAATCCTCTTGAATAAACCATGTTTTCTTTTTATTGGGTTTTTGCTGTAAATGTGGAAGTTTTGTGCTAAACTGTAATTGCTATGTTTGTATTTTTTTATTTTTTTTTATCAAATTAGAAATAGAAAGTGTAAAAGCCTTACCTGGACTGAATTGCATTGCATTGCATTGCATTTGAGCTCCAGTTATTCTTAGAGTTTATCAATCGTATTGGATCATTTTGGATTGATATTTGAAATTGTTGTAGTGATTATTTATTAACTACAATCAGGCTGTAATTGAATCGAAACAGTTTGGGATCAAATACCATATGAGCTGTCATAGTACCAATCAGGATAATTGGGATCAAATACCATATGAGCTGGGTATTGCATATTTCCTTGGGAAATCTGATTCCAGTGAGAGACACTGCCAGTTGTACATCCGTCATCCACAGTTCCAACAACAGACTGAGCCTGAGCTGTTTGCTGCTGATAATAACCACCTACTGTGTGGTCTGAAAGAACTGCATTTGCATGATCATTTCCATTCACATTAATATCAGCACTTGAACTTGCATTTGCATCATAACCCTCTAACTGATACCATTGCTCAGTGTTTGTGTCATACTTCCACCCTGGATAAAGATTTTCCCAATTCTGACTACTACTCAAATCCTGACCATCTATATTCTGCCCTGTAACTGCCCCATAGTATTGACCTTCTTGATGTTGCCCATAATTGGAGGCCGCCAAATCAGCAACTGGGTTTTCCAAAACACCACCCACAAAATTAGATTCTGCCCCCAACTTGCCAATATTCGTCACATTCTCAAATGGGTCTTGCGAGTTATCTTTCAATTCACTAAAGAATTCCGAGTACGTCCCAAATTCACCACCATTATCATCCACCTTGTTAATGAGCACTAGCTCAAATGGAATCTCTTCCGCTTTTAAAAGCATTACCAATAAAAAAAAATTGTGGCTCTATGACTTATATTGTCAATATGATTATTAGGGAGTTAAGATTACTTGGGGCATGTAGGATTTGGCATCCAAAGCTGGGATCCTCACATAGGGATACAACTTAACCCTGTTGGTTCCCTATTTGTGATGTTAGCTTTAAAGGAGGAAAAAATATGCCTATCCTACTTTGGTCCATAAAATTTTCTAAGGTTATATAAAGATGCCTTTTGGCATTGGCCTCAACTATATTTTTTCCTTATTGTTATTTTAATTAAAGATGCATGTTATATTTGTTGAGGAACAATATTTCTATTTATGTAAATAATTAATGGATTTGGATTATGTTTTAATGATATCAACAAAGATATAATGGGCTTGAGCTGCACCTCTGACCTGTGGAAATATCATACCATGGTCTGTGGATTTTGTTTACCCTGGTTGTTTGTGTCCTTTGTAATGATTGTCAGTCTGGTGTTGAATGCATTGTTATACAAGATTCTATAAAGGCCTTGCATGGTCTCTTTAGAATTATGAAATATCAGGACCTCAATTGATGAAGCATCTTTTGGCTTTATCTATGCTGTAGAACACGTGCTTGGTATCCGTCAACCAGTTGTTCTGTTATTCTCCTTTATTGCTGTTAGTCAATATATTTGATCTCTTTTTTATAATTTATTTTTATCCTCTTAACAAATTTTTGTTTGGGGATTATCCGGCTTTTCTGAAAATTGCATCTACAAAAAGGTGTTTCAAAGTTGTAGTAGTACTTATGACATCTTGCTTTTCATGTGGAATCTGGAATGTTGCCTTTTCTGTTTAGTGAGTTCTTTGCTTGTGTAATTGGGGCTTTCTGGTTGTAACCAGCCTATACAATGTGGCCTCAAACTTACAAACTTTAGGAACGAAAAGCCAAAGAAATGCACACACCCCCCAGCCTGCCTGCCATATTTCTCTCTGCCATATTTTTCTTAAGTAACATCGCTGTTTTAGGAATTCGAAAGTGAACAAAAAATAATTATCAACTTTACAAACCCCAAGTTGTATTCATGGGCTAGGCTCTAGAATGAAAGTAAAAGCCCAATCCAAAGTGCTCTATTCATGTGCTGCCCATCAAAATAAAAGCCCAGATCTCCATTCACTTTCACAAACAAAACCATTCAGTAATCACTATAAAGTAACAAAATCCAGAGCAGAGAGAGATTGAAATTGACGCCCAATCCAAAAATGGTGAACTACCTTGTGAAATAGGCTACTCACATCCATACATTGTGTTCATCAGTTGCAAACTTATGCAACACATTCCTAATGGTGAATCAGCTTGTAATGTGTGTCTTCTTGTTATCTTGTCATCAATAGTCAGCTAGTGTTTGTTATGTCAATATATGATCTACATTTATTCCTCATTTGATCACCTTAAGGGTCTACCATTATAATAAACTTTCATCTGAGTAGGAGCCACATTAGAGTCGTTCCATAGTATCCCATATGCCTTTTGGGATATGATTTTACAAATTCTCTTTTGTAACACACAACTGAAATTATGACCTTTTTTATTTCAAAATCGTAGAAACAGTCACTTGCACCTTGCTTCATTTATAGTGAGGACATTTTGTTTATACAAATGAATATGAATTGGATGCCTCCTCTAGTTGACAATGAAGCTACAAGCTTTTAATGCCAAGATATGAAACACCATAGTTTAACTCAGGTTTTTAGTAAGGATAAAGCAAGTCACTTCTTGAAAAGTTAAATAAATAAATATACTTTCTAAAATGACCAAATAATTTTTTCACAAACTCTACATTGAAATATTTTATCTATTGTATTATATAATGTCTCAAACTCTACATTGAAATATTCTTTTATGCAGGCTTTTCCATTGGATTTAGTACTCTTTTCCGGTTGAGGACAACTTAAGGTGTGTCCCTCATTGAAGATTTTAAAAAACTTTTAATTCAACTTTAGATGGAACGGAATTGGGTAAAGCTCAGGAATAGAGCTCTTCCCGAGTATAGACAAGGAATTAAAGACTTCCTTGATTTTGCATTTGAGCATACAACAATGGGGGATAAAATTTATTGTCCGTGTAAAAAATGCTATAACTACTTTGCAAAGACCAGAGATGATGTTGAGGCTAATTTGCTTACTATTGGTATTCTCCCAAGTTATACTCGTTGGTTTAGACATGGTGAGGAGAGACATTTTCAAACATGTGATAGTTTAGATAGTGATGATGAGTCAGATGAGGATGGCTTGAATGAGATGGTAGAAGATTATTGTGCAGCCTTTAATGCAGCCAGTAATGTAGTTAGAGATTCGAGTGGCGATGGTACTCCTGAAGAGCCTAATGATGATGCAGCTAACTTTTTTCTAAAACTAGGGGATAACGAGCAAAAACTTTTTCAAGATTGCAAATATACAAAACTGTCTTTCATTGTGAAGTTACTTCATATTAAATGCCTTAGTGGTTGGACAAACAAATCGTTTACTCTATTGCTTCAATTGTTGAATGATGCGCTTTCTAAAGTTATTGTAGAGTTGCCAAATTCATTATATGAGGCAAAGAAGATGATTCGGGATTTGGGTCTTGATTATGTGAAGATAGATGCTTGTGAAAGTAATTGTATGTTGTATTGGAAGGAAAATTCCAACAGAAGTGAGTGTCAAGTTTGTGGCCTCTCAAGATGGAAATCAAGTGAAGGGAGCGTAAGGGGTAAAAAAGTCCCTCACAAGGTATTGCGTTATTTCCCAATAACACCAAGGCTCAAGAGATTTTTCTTGTCAAAAAAGACAGCCTCCTAGATGACTTGGCATCATGATAAGCGTGTTGATGATGGTCTATTAAGACATCCAGCTGACTCTAAGGCATGGAAAAATTTTGATGAGATACACGAGTCATTTTCTTCTGAGAAGCGCAATGTTAGGTTGGGTTTAGCAAGTGATGGGTTTAATCCATATGGAAACATGAGCACCACTCATAGCACATGGCCCATTGTCCTTGTTTCGTATAATTTACCACCGTGGATGTGTATGAAGCAATCTTATTTTATGCTAGCATTGCTCATTCCAGGACCGAAAGGTCCGGGAATTAAAATTGATATTTATTTGCAACCATTAATTGATGAGCTGAACAAATTATGGGAAGTTGGTGTTACTACTTTTGACTCCTCTAGAAATCAAAATTTCAATATGCGTGCAGCAGTTTTATGGACAATTAATGACTTCCCAGCATATAGGATTCTTTCTGGTTGGAATACAATGGGTGTTTTGGCATGTCCTTCTTGTCATAATGAAACAAGTTCTTCCTATTTGCAAAATGGAAGAAAGTTTTGTTTCATGGGGCATCGACGCTTCTTGCCAATCAAGCATAGATGGAGATTGGAATCTAAGAAATTTGATGGAAAGAAAGAGATTGGTTTATCCCCTAAACAACTATCTGGAGATGATGTGCTTAGTCAATTATGTGATCTTGAATTCTTGATATTTAGGAACGGTGCGAAGAAGAGAAAACATGATGAGTTAAATGAAAAAGATAATTGGTTGAAGAAGAGTATATTTTTCAAATTACCATATTGGAGAACCTTATTATTGAGAAATAATTTAGATGTTAAGCACATTGAGAAGAATGTGTGTGATAGTATAATCGGGACATTGATGAGTACTAAGAAAAAAACAAAAGATAACTTGAATTCTTGTCTTGATCTAAAAGCCATGGGCATTAGGGAGGAACTACATCCAATATCGTGTGGGGAATATTTAAAGCTTCCATCTACATGTTATACTTTATCTGTCGACGAGCAAAGAGATTTTTATGGATTCTTAAAGGAGGTAAAGTTTCCTGATGGTTATTCCTTAAACATTGCTAGATGTGTGAATCTAAAAGACCGGAAGATATCTGGACTTAAGATCCATGATTGCCATATCTTATTAGAGACCTTACTTCCTTTAGCAATTGATGGATTGCTGCCAGAAGAAGTGTCTACAAAAGTGTCTAAACCACTAATTGTGCTGAGTAATTTCTTTAAAGCACTTTGTTCAAAGGTGCTAAGTGTGGATGACTTGGAGAAAATGGAATCTCAAATTTCAATAGCACTTTGTCAGTTGGAAATGATATTCCCTCCATCATTTTTTGATGTTATGATGTATTTTCCTATTCACCTAGCTGGTGAAGCTATGATTGCTGGACCTGTCCAATATAGGTGGATGTACCCGATAGAAAGATACTTGCAAATACTAAAGAATTATGTTCGTAATCCTGCCTATCCAAAGGGTTCTATTGCAGAAGGGTATTTGATAGATGAATGCTTGACATTTTGCTCAAGATACTTTCATGGTATTGAGACTCGATTTAATCAAGTTGAACGAAATTGGAATGGAGATCGTTTACAGCCATATGAAGGATTGCCCATTTTTTCTCCAAGTGGTCGTGCTTTAGGTAGGGGATATGTCTCACGTCAACTTAGTCAAGAAGAGTGGATGCAAGCACATTTATATGTCTTGAAAAACTGCGATGAAGTGCTCCTATATATTGAGTAAGTTGAAATTTAGTTAATATTAATTTCTCATAGAGTTCACTTTCTTCTTAAACTTCTAAGTTGTTTACAATGTAATTGCATCTTTTGTTATCTAGGGAGCACAAGTACATGATTCAACAAGCAAGTGTTAAGAATGTAGAGAATCGACATAAAAAACAGTTTCAAGAGTGGTTTGAAAGTCACGTAAGTTCTATCTATATGGAAATTATTATAATTGTTCTATATGCTTAATTTGAGTCAATTATAATGATGTATTGATTTTGAACTTGTTTTGAATAGATTACTCAATTATATGATGAAAGGAAAGTGAGCAAGCAACTCTTTGATTTGGCTCGTGGAGCATTAGAAAAAGCTGTATGTTATAATGGGTATATTGTCAATGGTTTTAGATTTCGAAAAAATGAAGTCGATTGTAGCAGAAGAACTCAAAGTTATGGAGTCTTGGTAAAAGGAGATGCAAGTACGGGCAATCGTGATTATTATGGTGTTTTAATTGATATCATTGAGTTACACTACATGGGAGGCAATAAGATTGCAATGTTTAAATGTGAATGGAGGGATGTTGACCATTGTGGTAGAGGAATTATGGTTGACAAGTATGGCCGAACTCTTGTGAATGTAACACGTTCATTAAAGAGTAATGAACCTTTCGTGTTAGCATGCCAAGCCAAGCAAGTATTTTATGTGAAAAGCATAAGGATCCTCAGTGGCATTTTGTTATAAAAACAGAACCTCGAAATTATTACAATATGCCATCTCCAAAGGAGGAAAATAATGATGATGAAGAAGATGATGATCAAGAGCCATACCAACAGAATGATTCACATGGGCATCAAATGGGTTTCACAAGTACTGATGATCAAGATGATGCTATTATTTCATTAGATAGGGTGGACATACCTAGCAGACTTGTGGATATGGATGATGTTGATATGAATTAATGAGATTAAACATTTCAAAATGATTGTAATTTATTTACTTGAAAGTTATGTTCTTGACTTATCTAGATAGTTACATGTTCATTTGTTTTATATCGTGTATTTACGTATATGTTTCATTTATATGGTAATATGCGTGTATTGACTAAACTAATTAAATATGCATATGATAAATAGTGCTAACATATATTGGATTGATCAAAGTAAGGGGATTCTATTAATGGCAAACGAAGGTAGCAAAGGAGGAGTTGGCACAAGTGGTGCTAATGGAAGTAGAAATAATCTGACTCATCAAGGTAAGTTTTAAATTATGCTTTCAAGTTTTTTAATACTGTATTGAAGATACTATTCTACTAAGTTGAGGTGATCTTTATTTTTATTTTTCTCCCCATAGGGAAGAAGAAAGGGCGTGGGCCTACTTGGAATCTTAAACTGGCCAAAGAGTTCAAGGGAGGGGAAAGATATGAGATTGGTTGGTTGAATGGAAGACTGTAGGGCCTTATTCTCGTGATTTAATAAATGAATGTACAACACTTGTTAGGGCACAACAAAATGTACCTCTAAAGTTCACAGATTGGAAAAAAGTACCATACATCAACAATAGGAAGCTTTTTGATAAAATATTGGTAAGTAGTATAATAAAATCTAGTAGCAGCTTCTATGATTTTTTTTATTTGTGTATTTATGTTTAATTCTATTGTAGGAGTATTTCAAAGTTGAGGGTCGAGAACAAGAGGTTTGGCGACAAATGGGTAGCTCTTACTCAAATTATCGTGACTTCCTAAAAAAAAGTGGTTTAAGCCATATGGTGAAGCAATAGAAGAGGCACGAGCAAATGTTCCACCCGGACTCGAGAAGGATGATTGGAATTGTCTCGTGGATTTGTGGAGCCAGAAAGATTATATGGTACCATTACAAAGAATTTTTTATCAAATTTATTCTTAACTATTGTCTTGTGGATTTGTTGGTTTATGGGACTGACTTATCATTCTTAAATGTAGGACTTGTGTTTGAAAAACAAGGAAAATCGGGACAAAAACGATATTATTCACACTTCTGGTTCAAAAAGTTTCCAACAACGTAGAGTGGAAGAGGTATATCTAAGCAAAATGCTTACTATCCACAATTCAAAATATAATTGTTAGTTTCATATATGGGGTGTGATTGTTGTTACTTTCATTAGTTAGCAAAGCCATTTTTATATAGTTATATTTAGTTTTTACATATGTAGAAGCAGTGATCTCCATGATATTATGAAAAGAAAAATGATTATGCAGTTTATGACATCATGTACATTCAAGCATTTGTATATCTTCATTATTTCCAATAACCAAATTGTAGGTATATTTCACATTGCAAAGAATCCTCAAATCCCCTTATAAATAAAGAAATTTCATTCAAAAATACCAATGGAGATATTTAACTACTGTTTGTCTGTCTAGAAGCAAACTCACAATATTGTGCTCTACTCTATATAGTTTTGCTCTAATGCAGTTCAACAAAACATGTCCAATATTCTGATTCTTGTTTGCATTTGTTTCTTAGTTTTGTGAATGCTTTCTATTTGTTGTTATTTGACTTTATTTTGCTGAGTAATTGCATTATTCATCTTCAATACTTAATTACTATATACTTTCTATTTGTTTTTTCAAATGGTAGAAAGAGAAGACAGGTCATAGCCCTAATAGAATTGAATTATTTGACATCACCCATGTGCAAGCTAATGGGCAAGCAGTAAATGAATCAACACAAGATGCATTGGTATGAAATCTTCTAATTATATTAATATAGATAGTATATTTTTATGTGGTTTTGTTGCAAGTTACTTTTCTTTTTAGGTGGCATTGAGGAATCTTACTACTCAAGTGAATAAGGGGGCATTGCAAATATCTCAAGATCAAATGTTTGTGGAGGTGTTTGGACCTGAGCGTCATGGACGAGTTCGTGGCTATAGGGCTGGAGTCACTCCTACCATGTTATGGGGTTCCTCCTCATCTAGAATGTATGATCTTGAGAAGCGACTCCAAGAATCTAAACAAAAACGCTTAGAATCTAAACACAAACGAATAGAAGCTGATGCAGAGTTGAAAGGAGAAGTAAAGCACTTCAAAAGCATGCTCGAACAACAAGCTATTCAAATGGTAGAACAAAGAAGACATTTTGAGGAACAACAAGCTAGTCAAATGGCTGAACAAAGAGCACATTATGACAATATGATGATGCGGATGTTCAGTTATATCACCTCGCAATCAGGCCAATCTAGTAGTGATCACTAAGGTATGAAGATTAACTCAAGCTAGTGACTATTTTAGTACTATTGGATAAATTTGGATTGACTTGTTGAGTTGTTTACACTGAGTTGTTATATATATATTTCCTTATTGGGGTTTGAGACTTTAAGTCATGATAAAGTACTAGTTATCCATTTTCCTTTTTAGATGCATTATACTAAAACTTTCATACCTGCTAAAGCATAGAATATATCTAAGAATTTTTTTCCTCTGTTGTAGTTCAACTTTCAAGAAATAATTATTTTGTCCTCTGTTTCAGCTCAACAAGCAGCATTACAACATCTATTATGCTTGTAGCCGATCAAATTATTCTTGTGATTTTTCTGGTTTGGCTATTGTGACTGATGATGATCCGTCTAAAGAGGACTGCCAGTTCCCAGTGATGATTTCTTATGGTTCTCCATTGTTGCTGCATAGTGGACTTTCAGATACCTTTATAAGAATCATTGAGGGATTTGTGTAGTTTTTGATTCTGCTAAACTGATAAGTGATAGGCCTAGACCTGTGTGTCTGTTAAAGCTATGGTATATTGAAATTTTCCGGGGGGATTTTATAGATGCTTCTCTTCCCTAATGATTGTTTGATCATACAGGATTGTTGATACTTTTCACTTTGTGTATTTGGGTTCTTGTGCAGTCCTTTAATTTCTTGTTTTAAGCTTTCTTAATTAATTGCCAGGTTTATGGTTGGCATCAATTTGCCACCACTTGCTACCATGTCTAACTTCATGAATGTGTATATATATATATATATATATATATATATATATATATATATATATATATATATATATGTAGTGCATGATTGTGGTTTTTTTTAAAATAAAATAAAATCTTATTTTGAGGGTCAAAAGACCCCTTAAATAACCTTATTTATCAAGGGTTGTAAGTATAAATCTTTTAAACCTTGGTAAAAGGTTATTTAAGGGTCTCTTGACCCTCAAAATAAGATTAGAGCACTTGTTTTGAGGGGCACGAAGGCTCTCAAAATTTCTTTTTCGACGGTATATGTTTCAAAGGTTATCAAGGGTCGGTTGGACTCTTAAAATAACTTTTTTGAAGGTTTTTTAATACTTTTTTTAGGGGTTTTGACCCTTGAAAAAAGTCTAATTTGTTGTAGTGCTAGTACAATATTGACTTCCTTGATCTGAAGGTGTTGGCTCCTTATAGAATGGAAACAAGAGATAATTGTTCAAATCCTAGACGCTTTTTTCTTTCTTTTGGGTAATCTAATATATTAAAGTAAAGCCTCTACCAAGGTTTTACCATTTGTCAAATTTGGAACTTTAAATAATTGACGAGTAGCGATTTTTTAATTGTCAAATTTGAAACTTCAAAAATATTTGACAAGTGGCTTCTTTTTATTTTTTGTTTCAAGCTAGGTGGACTACCAATTTCGTATGGCAACTAACAATTCATCCACCTAGAATTTCTTGCATCTATATATATATATATATATATATATATATATATGTGCCATGTTTCAATAATAAATAGATTGTATTCTATTTATTTTAATTGATATTCTATTTATTTCAATGAAAAACTTTATGTAAAAATAGTTTTTCACGTTTTCATGTATTTGGTTGCATAAGAAATCATTAATAAAATATTTCTCAAAAAAGAAAAAAGAAAACATTAATTAAAGAAAATCTATCATTGGTTAATGAAAAACCTTATCAAAACTACAACTTATTTTTTAGAAGTTGTTTTTTGTTAAAATTTTTCAAAAATAACTCTATCTCATACCATGTGAAACAAAGGAAGTCAAGAGGCAATATGTAAAATTATTGAAATGAAACCAAGAGTTTTGTGGATGTAGATGTGTAGCTCTTTTATTTTTTATCATGTACATCAAAAATAGTATTTCCCTCTTAAACATGCACAATCCAAGAATACCCACCTTTAAAGACCAAAAAAAAGGAGTGCAAACCGGCTCCAAAGGTGCTTTTTTTTTTTTTTTTTTGGTGTAATTACAATGGGAAAAGAAAGATTTGAATTCTAGATATCTTTATTGAAAGTACCAAAGAATGACAATACATTTACATTAGTTGAAAGTAATGCATTTACATTTATTATATGTAATCTCATCATTTCAATGGTTGAACCAAGATTTGAGTTGAGAGGGGGCAAAATTTATATGCAATCTCATAATTTCAAGAAATCAAAAATTCTTCTCCAACTAAATTTCTATTTAACTTATTAATTGTTAAGACGTTTAATTTAGGTAAAATTCAATAAACTAACTTTCAAGAAAAATAAATTATACTCAAATTAAAATTTCATTATAAAAATTCAAGATTCAAGATTTATTAATCTAATTAGATTAATATAACAAAACTTACCCACTATATAATATTAATAATGATGATGATGATGATGATGATAATTACTTTAGAGGTTCACTTGACTCACTAATTATTAGGCATTTTCTGTTGAATATTTAGCTTTTGTAGAAAATATTACTAAAATGCTTCTTTTTGAAATTATTTAGTTATGTCATATCTTTCGGAACTCGAGTTTGCTAAATTCGAGCTCCAAGCAGATAACCGCTCATGTGGATTGATTAATTGAAAATATCATATCAAACGATTTACATCTTTAAAATCTAGTTCCAAAAGGGGCTACCATTCTGTTTATTTTGACATTATCATTTTATGGAAAATGAGTCATTTAAAAAAAATATATATATTTTATAGAAAATCATCTCATTTTCCTATTTCTGGTAGTGACCTTAAAATGAGTTGGAAACTTATCTCTTAACTTCATTTCTTTAGTTGATAAAAAAAAAAAAAATCCTTTATTTAGTTTCGTGTGTGATAGGGTTATTTCCTTTGTTTAGCTTCACATGAGATAGAATTATTTTTCAGAAATTTTTAGTGGAAAAAAACTCATCTTATTCCTAGTTAAATAGGAAAGTTAAGGAATAGTTTTACTTTAACACATTTTTTCTGATACAACCAAACACAATAATTAAAAATTGGAAAACTATCTTCACATAATGTTTCCATTAAAACAAAGAGAGTTCACATAACTAAATAATTTCAAGCATAAAATTTTTAATACTATATTTTACCAAAACTAAATATTTGACAAAAAAAAGTCCTAAATTATTATGATAAGTACTATATTATTTGTAAAATATTTTTCTACATTTAAAAAAAATCCGTGCATCATAGCTCATAGGGAATCATTGAGATTTTTGCAAAAATAATATATGACCAAGATGAATTTAACTATTATCATATAGATAAATATCTATAAAATTGCATTAATAGTGGTCCCACAATATCACCAAATGTAGTTCTCCGGATGAGTATCTGCTGTTACTTAGGGAACTACTGAAGTTTAGACATCACTAAAATTTCTTCTTCCACAAGTAAAGTATCATTCACAAGAAACCCCTTTGATGCGGTATTGAGATCTTTTAGAAGCAAAAATTCTGGATAACCACAGCCCTTCGTTGGGGAATCAAACCAATATTTGGCTGCAAATAAAAAAAAAATTAAACAAATTCGGCATACAGTGGAACAAAACAAATAAAAGATACCAGGTAATACATCCATAGTGAAGAAACCCTTGAGTTTGTCCATATAGTTCAGGCACCATTTTAAGCATGCTGAAAACACACACCCTCTCCAATCCTAACATTGACAAGAAAATGATAGAAATATTTGATTTACCAATTCTTTCCTTGTGATTTTCTCTGATTTGGTCTATTATGCGCAGCTTGTATTCTGCAAAAATATTTTGCTCTGACAGACCACAATTGCATGAAAGCAAGAAGACTGTATTCACTGTCTTTTTTACAGTAGGATCTCACTTGGGATAGACCACTAACTTCCTGGATTCAGTAAAAAGAGTTACAAATAACAGCTGCTAATTACGAAAAGTAAGACTGTCATTTTTATAACAATGTTAGTGCAATTTCCAGTAATACAAATTACCATTGTGAGTTTCCAGCAGTGAATTCTTGAGAATAACGTAGTTCATTTAGTGTAGAAAATCTTTCAATCTTTCAAGTAAAAGTGTTGTTAATTAGCGGGTCTTTCAATCATGGAAAGACACTGCCTTTTAAAACTACGTTCATATATATCATCTATCATCTATCATATATATGTCATATTATGTTTAGCTAATTACTTTCTTTTTATTTTAAATTTTGAGAAAAAATACTTATTATAGATGAGAACACGATTATTGTAAGGATCATAAATTAAAAACAAAACAAATAAAAAATAAACAGAAAGTATTTCAGAGTCATGAATGGACAACTGCATATATATATACGGCCTATTTCATGTTCCAACTCTTATGATCATATATATATATATATATATATATATATATATATTATATTCATTTCTTTTCTTATCTATAAATTACCTGATGGCATCACAGATGTCTAACATAATTACTTATAGGCTGGAAAATATTAGATATTTTTTTTCTCGAACATATAGAGTGACAATAACTTAGGAGAGGGATAGAGAACACAAATGGTTCATCGCGGGTGGTAGAAAAATCGCCCATGACTGAATACTTAGGATTCTGGAAATCCTTTGGATTCTGGAAATTCTTTGAGATCAATATATTAGGCTAATGTGTGTGAAACATAACGGTACAAAACATGTATTTATAGAGAGAAATCAGAGGGAAATTAAAGGGCATGAGTACTTAGCATCCATGCAATGCACTTTAACGTATCAATTATCATGGCTTCATTAATTTACATAGAAAAATCAAAGGGATGTGTACTTAGCAACCATGCAATGCACTTTAACGTATCAATTATCGTGGCTTTATTTACATAGAAAAATCAAAGGGCATGTGTACTTTGGAAAAATGCAATGCACTTTAAACATATCATGGCATTATTCATGGAGGGAAATCAAAGTGCATTAATACTCTAGAGCAATACAATCCAGTACTCTAAACATATCATTGCACTAAAAACACCTGAGACCTGTTATTGGATGGAAATTAGAAGTGAAGGGAATAAGGGATGATACAAATACTCAATCTTACTTTTTATATTCTACTCTATATTCTGTCAATAACAACTTGTTATGTATTTGCTTAATATTCTTTACAAAATTAGTTGTTTTCTCGTGTGTTGCACAGAAAACTATTGAGTATGAAATATAATTTAATCTTGGTTTAATTTACTTTTTTTTTTTTTTGAGAAGGTGCTTTAATTTACTACAATCATCATATCATTATAATTCAACTAAAAAACTTAGTTTGTATAAATTTGTAGTATACTTAGAAACATAAGATATATTATTAATAATATACAATTTGCAGCGATTTTGCAAGATGAAATTTAAAATAAAATTGAACATACATAATAAATTAGAACATAAAATTGTGGGTTCCAATTTCCATAACTGGTAAAATCAAGTAGTATCCAACAAATATGGTTACTCTTCTGGGAATGAACCTTACATGACCACATTCTTTAGCAAATTTATTTATTTTTCTACAATATATATATATATATATATATATATATATATATATATATATATGAATATTTTGCAAAAGTAACTTTGATAGATTTTTGTATAAAATTTAAACGATTCTTTTTTTTCTTCTTTGATTTCAAATTATGAATCCAATCTAAAAAATCCCTAACCTCAATATGAAATATGCAAATAAACAAAAATTTAAATAAACATTAGGATTCCAATTATCTTTACCTTCCATGTAGTCTTACTCCCTTCTCTTGAACAATGTACCCCATAACTATTCAAGATACTATTCAATGATGATAATTACATACAAAAAGAAAAAAAAAAAAAGAACAATAGTAATAAATTGAAACACAAATTACTATACTATCCAATAGATATTGCAAAGCCTTTTTTTTGTGCTAAATATTCAGTTTTTGAAAATTATTTTGTTATAAAGTTGCTATTGCAACTTATTTAATAAAATACCCTCTTTTTGGAACTCGATTTTCTAAAAGTCAAGTTCCAACATGAAACTTGATTTCACCAAATTTGAGTTCTATGCAATTCAGTGGAATGTAGAACTCGAGTTTTGAGAAATCGAGTTCCACATTTGCCACATATCAATGATATCATTGAATCGAAATTGAGTTCTACTTTGAACTTGATTTTGAGAAAGTCGAGTTCCAAAAAAAGGCTACATAACTAAATACGTTGTAATAAATATTTTTTTAACAAAATAATTTTTAAAAACAGAATATTTAGCAAAAAAACATAAATAAAATAACTAATTAAGAACCGATAAATTAATTTTTAAGTGTTGTGTCTCATGATTTCAAACCATAGGAAATGTTCCGATCATTTGAAAACCTAGAGGTGTGATGAGATTTAAGCGTTTGTGGGTGAGTCTCTCACCAATATGATCATAAGAGTTTGTGGGTGAGTCTCTCACCATTGGTTGAGTTGGCTCACATTGGTGTGAAGCATAAAAAATTGGCACCTCAAAATTTATGCTTAAGGCCTACATAAACTAAATACTAGGTGTGATAATTCAAGGAAAATTTACCACAAAAGAGAGACACACAAGACAAATCATGAGGCACAACGCTTAAAAATGTTGTGGGAATATTCATTAAAAAAATGTTGTAGGAATAAAGAATTTCCTACCATTTGTTTTACTATACTTTTTAATTAATGATATGTATATTAGTTATCCAAAAAAAAAAACAATAAATTGAATCCAACATAGAAATACACAAATTGATAAATATAGACATAGTTAGGATATTTCTTTTGTGGTCAATTTTCCTTGAATTATCACACCTAGTATTTAGTTTATGTAGGCCTTAAGCATAAATTTGAGGTGACAATTTTTTAGGCTTCACACCAAAAGCCTTGTAGCCTTGGTCTGGTTTATAAAGAGAACCAAGATTTGAAGCCCTCTTCCCCACTTATTGTAATAGTTGAATTATATACAATAAAAAAAGTTTTGTATTCATAATCAAATAAGTAACTAGCAAGTCCTAAAATATAACTAAGCTGTAGATACTTCTCATAAACAAACATCACCAACAAAATCAAGAAAAGAGTAATACTAAGAATTAGGTTTTAGTAGCAGCCACAATAGCAATGCTAATATATATTGATGAAGTGCACAAAAACACAAGGCACTGAACTTGCAGATAAATATATAATTCATCAACAAAATAGTAATGCATGGTCAATTTGAACCAACTACTTTGGTAGCCAGGACCCGTAATTTACTAAGATGAGGCATGCTGCAAAATTGTGAGAGTTCCATCCAAGACCTTAGCAATCTCTTGCATCTTCTAATCAGAAAAAATCTAGTGTTTATATCCATAGACAGCAAAGTGTCATGTGGCAGAGGGCAATGTAGATAAGACCAGCAACAAAGTATTGATAGAATTTAAGCTAGCTTGGACAACAAGAGAATCTACAGGCCAGTTTCACGGAAGAGGGACATACATCTCAGTTAGCCTAAAAGCAAGATCCAACATATCCTTTTGCTCATCAGTAGGATATTCTAGTTTATTGTAGTACTCCATATCCTAGCCAAGAGTTTTAGGAGTTAGCCTCTGACCCTCAGACTATACCTCATTAACTCCTTGGAAATAAATTAACTCAACACAATCAAAAGTAAATAAGGGGGAAAAAACATGCATTTTAGCCAGGGAATGAATGTCATTGGGCGACATTCACTGGATTAGAGCTAAAAGCAACAAACATCATTTTGCATTAGTTGGCTCTTATGTAGTAAGAATTGCGTAGGCGACATTTTCTTCCTCTAGAATCAAGTAGGTTTCAAACACACATACCGCACAATTACATGACATGTGGAATAGGCATACGATCCTTCACATGCTCCTACAATCACACAAAAACTCATTAGTCTTACAAGAACTGCATTATATAGATATACTTAGGAATTTTCTACTTGAAGTTCAAGTGACCAATTCAAAAAGCCTTGACACTAATCGCTAAAGGCAAATTTCACTTATCATCTTCATAATACAATTCAATCAAGTAATAGTTAAACAGTATGGAACAGTAAATCATTGAATCTACATAAAAAACATAATTTGACATTGTGAAATGAGTTAATACCCTCTATTTTTAACCCTTATTTTGACAAGGTTAAATGAATATCAATATCAAGAGGAGGCCAAAATGGACTTAGGTGAGGTGCAAAACATTGAATAGCATTCCCACATATTACCTTCAATGTCTATGTCATTTTCAAGGGCGTCCTCTAGCATTGACATTCCAATTGGAATCTTAATATGCTTCTCCTTTACATCCTTTTCAATAAATGCGATGCAAATTTTGTAGAATTGAACAAAGAACTGTGAAAAGAGAGCAAGATAATATAAAATGAGTTCCAATAATTAGAGATTTGGATAACATCAAGGATGGCAGTTTATTTTCATGTTTACCATATTGCACAAGGTTAAGTAGGCATGTTCATCTCCTTGAACATATCAATATGAAAATATTTAAGAACAAAGTTTAGTTACAAAATTAGTTTTAGAGGGTGCTGCTACTCCTTCTAACCATTTTTTATTTACCTAAAAAAAAGCATATGGGTGTGGGGGGAAAGATTTCAACCAAGAAGTTCTAAAGAATAATCAATAAAGTCAAAGAAATTAAAAGAATGAATAATGCAGTCATAGATCATGTAAATACAACAAATTTTCTTTTCAATATTCATCATCTATCATGTGGCAGCATATTGTGTTTAGCTAAATACTTTTTCCTTTCATTGCCTCACTTTGCATGCACAAGCAATATACACCAAGGGAGTCAATCTCGTACTGGAGGCCGTACCGGTTTGATCAGTAGAATGATATATTTCGATGCCGGTCAATACCGGTGTACCATTTCGGGTTTACTATTATTTTTTATATGTATAAATATATATATATATATATATATATATATATATTTATGTTTGTATGTATGTATGTGTGTGTATACATATATATTAAAATAAATATAAAAATTTACCAAAAAATATTACCTTAATTCAGAACAAATTATTCATAGTTTTAGACTTTAACATCAATTAAAAGAAAAAAAAAACATAATATAAAAAATAGAAAGCTTAATTTTTTATTGCATACTAAAAAAACAAATAATACTAATAAGTTATTATTCTGCCCTTATAAAAATTCAAAAATTACGAAACTATTTTTTTTTTGTACTGGCCAGTATTGCTCGAAATTGACCGGTATTTAAATCGGTACAAAACGTTGGCATTTTGATACTGGTATACGTATCGGCTAGTACGGTACGGTATAGACTACCTTGATATACACCCACTACAAAAAAAAAGGGCTATGTCGGTGGTTTTTTTTTTTTTTTTTTGTTGGTGTTTCTTAAAGACGCCACTATAAACCACCTATTAGGGCAGCTTTGTAAATGCCGCTAGAAACATTAGACTTATAGCTGTGCTTTTCAAAGTGTCGCAACAAACATGATTTATACCGACGCTTCAATTTTTATTTTTGTTTTTACTTAATAAAAAGCCTATTACAACAATTCTAAATCGCTGCAATAAGTAGTTCCCATTATAAACCTATTACAACGATTCAGAAGTGCCACAATAGGTCCAATTGTCAAAACCGATTTTTTTTTAACAAAGACCTATTACAATGTATTTAAACCACTGCAATAGGTAGTTGCAAAATAAAAACATATTACAATGATTCGAAAGTGCCATAATAGGTCCCAATGTCAAAATTGATTTTTATTTTATTTTAAGAAAGACCTATTACGGCGCCTTTAAACCACCACAATAGATAATTACAAAATAAAAACCTATAACAACAGTTCAAAAGCGCCACAATAGTTCCAAAATTAAAACATTTCTTTTTAAAAAAAGACCTATTACGGTGCTTTTAAACCCCCGCAATAGGCAATCACAAAATAAAAACATGTTATGGCAGTTCGAAAGCACTACAATAGGTCCAAAATTGAAACATAATTAAAAAAATATATATATTACAATGGTTTGAGTCTGCTGCAATAGGTCTTGAAATCGCCACAATAGGTCTATCCTATTTACATTTCAGCTAAATTACTTTCTCTCTCTCACTTGCCCGATATGTTTCTCTCTCTCTCTCTCTCCCCCCCACACTCGAACACTACTGATGCTAACCATGCCCCTCCTAGCCGATGTTGCCACTCCTACCAAAGTTGACAACGGCGAAGAATGCCAGCTGCCCCTCCTCACGGCGACCCACATCTCCTCCATACCCATTTCATCCACATATCCTCCATACCTATTTCAACACCACCTTCCACCACCATACCAATTCCCCTTCCCTCTATCTCTCCATTTCCCTCTCTTCCTTTCTCACTCTTTCTATATTCAAAGCCCAATCTAAAATCCCACCCCCTCTCCTCCAAAATCTCAAACCCATAGTCTTCTCCTCCACACTTTGGGTAACTCTCTCTTTCTCTTGATCTCCATTTTGTGCTCTATGTCTACATTTGTAGTTAATTTGGGGTTTTTTTTTTCTTTAAAAAAAATTGCTTACAGTTTGGTTTGGTTTGTTTGTGCTACGCATGTGTATATATATGTTTCACAATGAGTTCATTTTGATTTTTTACTTTTGATCTTGGTTAAAGTTTAGTGTTTTTGTAGCCCTTGTTCCAATGATTGGAAGAAAATAGTGTGAATGTCTATTTAATTTAATTTAATTTTTTGTATTGAGAGGCTTTTATATTGATAACTTCATTGTTTTACGCCTATTCTTGCAACTATTAGACTAGTGTATTGATGCATTCATTGTAAAATAATATTAGCTTTTACAAGGGAAGCATTCTTGCTTGTAGTAAGTTTGGATTTCTTGTAAAGAGGTGGATGGTCCATTGGGCACAGTAAGTACTTTTTACTTAGTGTCTTTTTGGCTAGTTTATTTTTTGCCAACTTATTTTATTATTTAGTTTATTTTTGCTACTATTTATGGGTCCTACTGCACTTTTTTGGTACTATTTATCGGTCTTACTGTACTATTTCAACTAACATTTACCTTTATTTACAGTACTTTCAGTAAAATAAATTTCAATTTCAATAAAATAAACAAATCCCAAACAGACCATTAATGAACTAGTTTTTTTAAATCTACAATGAGATGTTGAAATTCTACTTTATGGTGGGTTGTTGAGTTGGTGTAAGTGGGTGGTTTCCATGGTGATATAAGGTGGTTTTATTGGATATTGAGAGTGTTGATTATGTATTTTGTATATTTGGATTTTTATTGTTCATTTTGTTTTCATTATTGATTTGTGAGCTATAGATTTTTCCCTATTGCAGTGCATCAGAGTGGTAATGTATTTTACTTTAATTTAACTTTGTTTCAATTTCTTAAATTTTGTATGTAGTAAATTTAAAATAAAGAAAAATTATCATTGGACAATATGATGATAATCTAAAGTTTAAACATAGAGTGATAGTTGTGACTAAAATGACGTTATTGTGCATACAGGCCCAAACCAAAACACGGTGCCGTTTCATTAGGGGTATTTGTATTGAGTTATTTGCTAATATATTGGTATTCGTATTTTTTATTGTGTGTGTGGTATGCAGCTGTTTACCTTTATTAAAAAATAAAAAATAGAAATAAAAATCAAACGAAGAGAATCTTTTTGGTTTTCTGTTGAAGGAGGCGACTTCATTTATTATTATTTTCATCAAATTTTATTTATTAAGTTCAACTTCCTTCCCCAATTATAAGTTCTAACATATTTGATAAGAATAAAGTTACAATATATGAAATAATATTACGCTAATTTTTTTTTTGATAAAAATAATATTACGCTAATTAACTCGGAAGATCCATGACTCGTGTAAAAAGTCATGGATCTTCCAAGTTAAGAAGATCCATGACTTTTAAAAACATTGATTGGCCCTTAGAATTGAATATAACGTGTCTCTATGGAAAGTCACATTTTAAAAGAATCTTCCATATTAACTAAAACTACTGTTTTAGTGTAGTTAAATAAAACTATTAGTTTTTCTCAAAAAAATAAAAAAAAAATAAAATTATTAGTCTAGTGTATTGATAAATTCGTTGTAAGAAACTATTAGCTTTTATAGGGGAAACATTCTTGCTCTTTGGCTTTTTTCCGAAGATACGTGTGGTCTATTGAGCATAGGAAGTACTTTATGCTCTAGATAAAAGTTTTTACTTTTTCAAATCCAAAAAAGTGTTGCATATTAATTGTGTTATATGCAGGGGCTATATTTATTTAATTTACTCCCAATCCTATAGTGAAATATATCCTTACGAAGACTATCACCTTTTATAACCAATCATTTGCTACTCATGTCTGGTTAAATTGAAAAATTATTACGTTCATAAGAGGATGGTTGAAGTGATCTTCTTAATCTTTGTAACCAATAAAATGCTATTATTTATGCAAATATGATATTATCAAGTGATTTTTTTTTTAATTCTAATTCTTGTACTGATTAGAAATTTTTGATTCACACATTTACATAGTAATATTATTTCACTGGTTAGAAGGATTCATTGTTTTAAAAACCGAACCGGACCGGCCGGTCCGACCAGAAAAACCGGTGTAGTCCGGTCCGGTTAAAAGCCTCAAAACCGGTCAAAAACCGAAAATTTTTAAAAAAGCAGTTTGATGTCCGGTTCGGTTTTTAAAACCATGGGAGGATCACTTCAATAGTTCTTCTGGTTGACCTAATAATTTCTCCATATATTTAATGAAAGTCAGGTGCTTAAGCCTTAAAGCACTTGCATCAGTAAGTGAAAAATAGTGTAAAATAGAAAAAGTGTTGAGATATGCACATTTTGACCCAAAAAACAATCACATCAGTTGGTGTAAAATTGTGCATAAATGCACAAATGATACAGTAACCATGCATATATGCACGATTACTGTAGCTCGTGCATATAATATTTTTGTATTTTTTTGGTAGTGTTGGGTATGTAAGAGAAAGAGGGGTAGTGAGTGAGGAAATAATAAAAAATTGTAAAAGAATGAATATTTTATTGAATAAATGTGTAGAATAGATAGACTAATGTGGGTGTTTTGTAAAAATAATTGTGTAAAATAGAAAAAGTAGGATTTTAGTATAAAATAGAAGGAAACTTTTACACTTACTGATATGGTTGCTCTTAAGTAGGCCAATACTATATGACTGATTATATCCGGTGAATAAGGAGCCCAAAATTGGTTACGTACCAGGTGATACTACTATATGACTGATTATGAATTTACTGGTTACGTAGTAGATGATACTACTATATGACTGACAATGAAACTATATGACTGACAATGAATTTACTGGTTACATAGTAAATGATACTACTATATGACTAACTATGAATTTACTGGTTATATCCTATGAATAAGGAGAATAAAACAGGTTACATAGTAGGTGATACTATGATTGGTTATATCTAGATAAATTCAAACGAATATGACTAATTATATCTGATGAATAAGGAGTGCAAAACAGGTTACGTAGCAGGTGATACTATGTGTCTGTTTAGATCACGTTTACGTTTCTGCGTTTTTGCATTTTTTTTTTTACCAGCGCCTCTTGCACTGTTCATGTTTATGGGACATGAACAATACATTAAGGCAAAATTACAGTATTTTCAGCAGTAAATAGTAACTAAAAAATTATTTTTTTATTATTTTCAACAATAAATTTTTAATTTTTAGTAAAATAAGCCATATCCAAATACACTATCACTGATTAAATCCAGTTAAATTCAGACGAATATAAAGCCCATAACTGGTTATAGCAGTTGATACAATGACTGGTAATATCCGGTTAAATTCACACCAATGCAGAGCCCATAACTGGTTATAGCAGGTGATGGTTATATCCAGTTAAATTCGCACGAACATAGAGCCATAACTGGTTATAGTAGGTGATACAATGACTGGTAATATCCGGTTATATGCACGCGTTAAGGAGCAAAACAGGTGATGCGGTCGTAGCAGGTATGACTGGTAATATCCAGTCCATAACTTGTTATATCCTGTTAAAGACTTGAATCGAATGCGAAGAGGAGCAAAAACTGGTTATAGCGGGTCAAAGACTTGCAACCGAGGAGAAAAAACTGGTTATAGCAGGTCATACGGGCACATAAACATTTCAATAATAATTATAAAACCCACCACGGGCATGACCTAACACACAGGAGTCATAAGCTTAGCAAAACCAAAAGCTCTTTCTATATTCTTAGCTCTGCTACATATTCTTTTATTAACAAATGTCGTTGCTTTCAGACGTTAACCTTGCAGCTCAGATACTCAGCTTGGTGATCCTAATCATCACACTCGTTCTTGCACTACTGAAGATTATTACTAAGAGCACTGGTGGTGCTAACCAACCGGTTCCTGGAGACAACCATGCTGACAATATCCAAATGATAGCTGTGAATGCCAACCCTGTTTGAGGCTCCAATATACTATCTGCCATGCAGATTTCACATCATTTGGAGCTTCCAGTAACCATAGGGCTGAAACAGATTGTGTAATGCTTTGTTTCTTGTTAGTTTGTTTGAATTACGTGGTATAAATAGTCTGTGTCATGAAGTTTGCTATATATATATGTTGTGTGTTATAAAAAAAGAAGGATTATGAAAGTTTGAAACTTTTTATATTTTTTATGATTGTTTAGTACATGCACTATTTTTATTATTCCTCCAAAACATGCAAAGTTTATGAATAATCGGGTGGATCTGAGCCCTTTTTGTTTCAACTGGGCCGTTTGGGAAGTTGTAACAGGGGTAATTGATTTGGGCCATTAAATCCAGATCTTCGGTTTTGGGCTCACAAAAAGATGTGGATTGGGATGGATTTTTGTAGATGCCCCAAATAAAATTGGATAGGTCACTTTGGGAAATAGATCTCAGAGATTATGATTGATGCAGATCTAATTGCTCTTTTGTATGGTCTTGAGCTGGGTTTTTATTTTTGTTTTTCCCGACAAACCAAATAATAGGAGTTTTCTTTTTGGAATAAGTTTGCCTTATCCATTTAAGCTATTTTTGGTACAAGTAAAACTGCAAAGTAATTTCCAAATGTGAGATTTGGGTTAGTGGTTCATAAAATTTTGAAGTGAGAAGCAAGTAAAACCTATAATATAATACTAGCCTTTGTGCACGCGCTCACGTGCCTACTCAGAAGTTCTTTTAATTTTTGGGTAAATTTTAATAAATTACATCTATTATAATTTGAGATTACTATATTTTCGAATCACAAAAAAAAAAACCTTAGATGTGATGAAAATATGATAAGTATTTTTTAGTACTTTATAAAAATCTGATGGTACATAATAGAATACTATACAAATTTGCAAAAATTTGGAAAAAAAAAAGTAATAAATGGACTTGAAATATTCTATGAATAAATAGCAAACACTAATTTTTTGATAGATTAAGATAAATAAGAAAGTTTGTTTGTTTTTTATTTTGTGCATAGGAAAGGCATCCATTAACTATTTAAAATTTAAAATACTCAACTTCGAATCCTTATCTATTTTTTAAGTTTTAGGTATGGGTATTTTTGACAATAAAAAAAGTAATAACTAACTTTCTTTTGCCAATTTACTATTTTAACTCCATTTTTAATTTGTTAGTTAATTAATTTAGAGTATTTTTGACAGAAAATAAAAACAATAACTAACTTTCTGAATTTTTTTAATATATATCGATAAACTTCCAGTCCAACCCATTTATTTGACCCAAATACATGCAGAAAATTAGCCCCAAAAAAAACATCAATGTTGGATGAGACATTAGAGATTGAGGGTTGAAGACGTCTAGTTTTAATGGGTCAACCAACATCTTAGCCCAAAATTTTAAACCAACTTGTATATCTGTTTTGGGCCATGTTTTATGTTGACAAATGTGCGCATATATACCTACAAACACAGTAACACCAATTCAAATGCACTATTAAGTTTAACTGTTTAAGTCTCCTCAAAAAAGTTTTAACTGTTTTAAGTCTCCAAAAACCGACAATTTATAGTAAGAATAGTTTCTTTTCCCCTAGAAGTAATCCAGCCGCCATTCCAATCTTTTTTTGTTTTTCTTTTTTTCCTGAATAAGAAATATTATTACCAAAAAAGAAGAAGAACTGAAAACAAAACAAAAAAAGAAGGGATGGGATTTAGCCAACTTTTCCTTCCACAAACCCAGAAACTATTTGGGGGTGGGAATGGGCTATACCCATTGGGTTAAAGGATGAGCTACAAAGTTAGAGTTTCTAAAAACAAAACAGGCATTCCAGTCTACAAAAGAATTGAAAATAGCACTAGTCTCTTCTAGAATTGCATTGAAAGACCAATATGGTGTTGCAAATGGATTTAAGATAGCTTTTATCACAATTAGTAACTGGTTCACGCGATGCGTGAGAATATATAAGTAATGAGGCGTTTTATATATATAAAATAAAAAGTACAATAACTTCAATTTTTTTTTATTAAAGATTTCACAAGTATTATTTTTATTTTTATCTCTACAAATATATCATACTATTATTTTTTGCATGTCTAATTAGTATTGTTTTTTTAAGGTGGACCATATTTTTCTAACTTTTGTTGTAGTGTGTTATATTTGCCTAATATGCAACTAAACTTTATAAGTTTAAAATTTATTATTCAAAATTTTCAACTCTTAACAAATAAGGAGATTATAATAATAATAATAATAATAACTCATCACAAAATTACAATGTTATCTTGACCAAAATTAAAATTAAACCAAAGGAATAAAATATAGACTTTATACTAATTTATTACTCAAACAATTGGTAGGCATATTCAAATTCATAACCATGTAAATTGTGTTTTGATATAAACTCAAATTCCCATTTCCAAACAAACTAAGTATTAACTCAAACTAAAATTCAACCAAAGTAATAAAAGGAAAAGGCAGGCTTTGTGTGGGGAAATTAAAAAAACATAATACCAAAACACTTTTCTTTATTTTAAATCATCCTTAATCAGTGTTGTAAGAAAGAAAAAAAATCCACCAAAATAAAGTAGAGACGGGATGGAGAAAGAGTACTCACAATTTTTTGTGGGAAAATATAGATTAAATGGAGAAAATAATATCAAATTTATACAAAATAAAATGGGGAGAAGAAAATGTTGGCACTAACCTCAGGTCCTGAATAGCACTATGTTTGATCAGGCACTTTCTGAATTAACAACATACTAAGAAAAATCTGTTGCCTCTTTTTTTTTTTATAAAGTTAGATTTTTTTTTTTTTTTTAATTTCCATTGCTGAAATTTGTCTATCCTGTGACTTATAAAGGCCTTTCACCTGGGGAGAACTGCAATAGACAAAAGAACAAAAACCACTTTATTATTCAACATATCTATATTCGTAAGATGATGTGTTAAGTTTTTATTGGTAATTGTCTAGATACTGTGCCTTTTTTTAGATTTTTTTTTTTTTTTTTTGAAATCAAAGGATCTAATTTCTGTCTTGACTACCAATTTTCAAGCCTCGGAGGGTGTAAAATGCAACCAGCTATGGTTTAGGGTGGTTATCTGGAATTAATCATTAAGAATATATTATGGTACTTTTTACAATTAAGTTGTTCTCCAATTTTTAAGGTAACTATATCGTAGAGTTTTTTAAAATTTTTAAAATTTATTTTGAAAAGTGTTGATCGTATTTAAATTATTAAGGATGTGGTAAAATTCAATCCATTTTTGTTTATAAAATGAATGGATAGAATTTAGAACTCCATGATCTCTGTAGCTTCACTTGGCTCGCTCATGCTTTGTAGGTGAGGAGTAAGTACAGGCACACTAATACCACAGTATATGACATTCTAGTTCAAGGACGGGTTTGATTACTTGATTCTTAGATATACCAGTACATGGATCCATATTTTGGTGTGTCAATACTAAAGTTTACTATGAAGGTTTGTATAGATTCCTTATCTACTGTTATGGCCTAGACTTGCTTGAATGATACCATCTCTATATTGTTTTAGCAATGATTTTTTTTTAGAAAATGAGTCATTTTTTAAAACGTATTTTTTATAAAATTATCTCATTTTCTTATGTTTGATTGTAACTATAAATGAGTTGAAAAAAATCACATAACTTATTTTATGTTGCTTGCTGTAAGATAGAGCTATTTTTTTTAAAATAAAAAAAATAGTAGAAAACAATTTCTAAAAATAAGTCATACTTTTTTATATTGACTAAAAATAGTTTTCCTTATACTTATTTTTTCTAATGCTACCAAACATTAGAAAACACAAAAAACTATATTTACACTATATTTACAAAAAGCTGTATTTACACAAGAGATGAGTACTAAATTTGGGTCTGCCTGCCTATGTGAAGTTACAATCAATATATTTTCTTACATTATATACAAAAATATTTTATGATTTAGCGACGTTTTAGAAAAACGTCGCTAAAAGTTTTTGAATGCCACTAAATAGGAACACATGGCGACGTTTTTCGAAACGTCGCAATAGGCCTATAGTGACGGCTCTATTGCGACATTTTTGAACGTCGCAAAATAAAACGTCGCTATAGACTATTTGTGTCTATAGTGACGTTTTTTGGGTTTTTAGTGACGTTTTAAAAACGTCGCCTAAACCCAGATTTCTTGTAGTGATATTTTCAAGGAAATTCCTTGGTATAGCATATGTGGTGATTAGACTGCCACTAATACCCATTTTAGAAAAGAAAAGAAAAGATTATAGTATTTTTCATTGCTTAGTTATAAATTGAAAGTAAGCGGACCAGACTTTCAATCCACAATCCATGACATTCACGCCGACTTTTTAATTTCATTGTAGTTTTATTTTCTTTTTGTTCCAAATCCCTCGATAAACTGGTTCACAACTTGGCCCCTGAGCCTCACTTTGTATGGCTTGGCAACCCAATCCCATAAACTCTATCCCTCTTTGAGCCCTTGATGATGCTTCAATTCTTCTCAGTCCCTCTTCTATTTTGCCTCAATAAAATTATATTTATTTACCAAGAAAAAGATAAAGTAAAATCTCAGGTTCAAGTGAGAGATAATGGTAATGACATCCTTTATAGTGTTTTATATTTGTAGTTTAAACCTTACTTATTCCTTGTATTTATTATTTACCTATTAAAAAAAGAGTAAAATATATTTTTGTATTTTCCTTAAACTTTTTATTTCTTCTCTCTCTCTCCATCCTTGACAAACCAAGCACTTGAAAAGTGAAAAGAAGGGAATTTAAAAAAAAAAAAAAATTCCTTCTTTCGTTTTCACTTTGAGTGAACCAGATATGATGCAAGTGACATTTCTAAGAGTGCTTCAAAAAATGAACTTTGGTTAAAACATGAACATGGGAAGACAAAATTAAGATATATATATTTATTTTTCTCCAACAATTCTTACTCTCACTCTAATATTATGACTCTTGTTAAGACTTTGGGCAAAGGATTATAGGAGATACATATTGTAGCATTTTAATATTATTATTTTTTTAACTGTGAAGATAGAAAATATTAAATATTCAAAATGAATAAAATTTTGGTTTTTTTTAGAAGAAAAAGATTAGCTACTTAAATATAAAAATGTAGGATTTAATTTAGAAAATAAGGAGTCAGTCAAATATTTAATCTCATAATAGTGAAAATGAAAGAAACTCTCTTTTATTTATAAAAATGGTGATTAATAGACTGAAATTTATTGCAACAGAAACAATTTTATTTAAACCCATACATAATGGAGGGCCACATGCATAAACAAATACACTTTTATTGTTGGCTCAAATATGTCATATACATCCTCCAAGCTAATTGTGGTGTAAATCAGTTTTAGAAGCTATTTTGGCAATATGAAAACAAAATTGAGAAGCAAATGCAAAACAAACATATATAGAACACATCAGAGACTGCTTACATATATATAACATACTTTTCAGGTTCCATTTGAATTTCATTGAAAGAGGATTCAGAATACATAATCCATATTTACAAAGACAATCAAAATACAACTCCAGAATTGACCATATGTACAAAAACAAATCACAAAAACAACACCTTAATCCCAAAAATCTAGAGTAAACACTATATATACAAAAGCCAAGGAAAATAATTACAGAATAACACTCCAATCTCCCTAAAGGTAACCAGAAAAAAAAAAAGACTTTCCCCCCTATGAAACTCCAAAAAGAATTGGGTCCTTGTGAGACCATTCTTCATGTGAACCACTTTATTTTTATTATGCTTCAGATATATAAAACAATAAAACTTTCTTTAAAGGTTCTTTACGTACAAAGTGCGTTGCTGCTGATACTTGAAGCAAAATTGTCACTTCTTCTCTCAACGATCCAAAGCACTAATCACGATCCTGCAACACATGGAGGAAAAACATCAGGAAGATTAAGAAGCTAAGATATTATAGCATTTACATTTTCACAATTTGCTTCTCCAACTAATACTGTTTGCAATGCACAAATCTTAAAATATAGCATGTAACTTTTTTCTTTTTTGACTTGGTCATTGTTTAAGGAAATAAGGCATTGATTTGTCATGAAATTAATGATTCCAAACCAATAAATTAGGTTTGATTGAAAAACCAACAATGAACTACTAATATGCATTTAAAAAATTAATTCCTAAATCCCAAACATATTGGGTCCACATGAAATAAGGAAAAGCTAATGTCTGCTCTAAATTCAACAAACATCTTTAATTACTTGCTCTTCCCCAACTTGAAGGAATTGTTTGCCTAAAAAGGACAAATAAAGCTAAGATTCCAAATTTACTGGATCTCTGAACCTCTATCTTGGATTGAAAATCTGAACAATTTCTATTCCAGTGGAAACTATGCTAGAGAGTCAAGTGCATATATATATATATACATATATATAAGAGAGAGAGAATAGAGAACCAATCATAAGCGGTGGGGCTTGAGTCAGCTCGGTGTAATTTCTTAGCTGACGATTTTTTCTTTGTATTTTTCCTGAAATCCAAGCCTGGTGTCCCCGCTGCACACAAGCCAAAACCCCTCATGAACAAAGCCATCCTTGATTTGAAATAAAATAAATAAATGATAAATTAAAAAAATAAAAAATAAAAACTTAGTTTGGCTAGCTACTGAGAAAATATAGAAAAAAAGGAAATGAGATTTGAAATTTTCACAATAGCCATGTGAACCCAAACATGATATACACCCAATTATCATTCATCCATGCATATGCCTTATCTTGACTTGACTAATCAAGTCAAGGAAAATATAAGAGGCTATGAAAAATCCTAAAACATCCATATCAACCCCTACAAATGCATAAGATGATAATCAATTAAGATCTTATTTTTTTCATTAAAAAAAAAATTAATTTTTAATTTCCTTTTCCCTATTGACTCTAATAACTTTTTTTAAAATGATAAAATCAAAAGAAATCATATATAAGATTTTTTTTTTTACACATTCCAATCCAACTAACTTCAATATAAAGCTGTTCTTTTTCTTCTGCCTTTTCTACTAAATTTTTCTAAACCAAACAAAGAGTCAAAGAAAACAAAAAACACCATCCACTTGTACCGAGTTAAATTCTCAAAAATCCTACTATAAGTTCTCATTTATTTTTCCTATTATTTACTACCAACCAATCAAAATTAATTTTTCTGATAAACCAAAAGATATCATATTTTAGAAAAAAATGCTTGTATTAAACCTGCTATTTTCCTTCTTTTTCTTCTTCTGTTTTTTCCTCACCATTTTTCACAAAACAAAATTAAAAAAAAAAAAATAAAAATCTACACTTACCCTTGATATCTTTTTTTATTTTTTAATCAATACACACAAAATGGATTTTGAACTAACCTTATTATCCTAATTAAGTTTAAGAAACAATTGTTGATATAAATTATTATAAATAATGTATTGCTAAAAACATTGAATTAATAAAATCGTGTCCTCATACCATTGCTCTATTATCTGTCATTCAAACAAAACTAAGAGTGCTAATGAAACTTACGTGAGTGTGGTGTCCCCGGAGTGCTAGACCCTGACGGAGACCCTGGGGTGGAGCCTGAATCAGCTGAAAGGTTCTTCAAATGGGAGCTAGTCCTAAGAATGGTAATGCTCCGAGTTACAGGCACTTGATGATCATCATGAGGTATCACCATAGGAGGAGATCGTGAGGCCGAAAATGAATCATGCTTGCGCAGTTTTCCGAGGCCGGTTTCTGGTGGTGGACCGGCAAGCGTTTCGTCCCAAAGCTTGTGAAGAAAACCCATGACTTCTTCTTTGTAACAACCGTACGTACCTACGCGTATGATATTATGGCAATATATATACTTTGTTACAAGAAATGAATAGTTTTTTTTTGGACCCAATACGACTGTTACGAAGAGATGGGTGGGAACGAAACGAAAGAGGGCAGAAAATGTGTGTATAGGAACCGAAAGAGTTTAATCTCTCTGTTTGTGAAAGAAGATGTAATGTATTCTAGGGCTTTTATAGAGAAAGTCTTTTTGTGTGAGAGAGAAGGATAAGATAAATGTTTTGATGGCTAGAATTTGAGTTGGTAGCTCCGGCTAATATGGCTTTACTATTAGCCATCCAATTTATTTGGGGTAAGAACTAAGAAAGTATAAACACTAACAACCAGTCAAGATGAGGTGAGGTTAATTTAAGTGTTAAGAACTAATTAAGAATCTTCTCAAAAAAAAAAAAACTAATTAAGAAGACTTCTGTATTTTGGCAAACCATGTAACAAATTCACTTAAATGTATGCTCTAAGTTCTAACTACAAACTTTGACCATGTTTTAATCTTTGGATTGTAACACATGTGATAGTTTTTTTTTTTTTTTTTAATATATATAATTAAGGACTTTTTTATATTGGCAAACCATGTAACAAATTGTCTTAAATTGTATGTTCTAAGTTCTAACAACAAACTTTGACCATATGTTTTAATCTTTGGATTGTAACACATGTGATAGTTTTTTTTTTTTTTTAATATATATAATTAAGGACTTCTTTATATTGGCAAACCATGTAACAAATTGTCTTAAATTGTATGTTCTAAGTTCTAACAACAAACTTTGACCATATGTTTTCATCTTTCGATTGTAACACGTGATAGTTTTTTTTTTTTAATATATATATATATATATATATATATATATATAGAAAAATGAGACAAATAAAGTGTGGAAGGGCCCGTTTGTTTTCTCATCTCAAACTTACATTTTTACATTTTAAACAATATTACACACATTTTCACACATTTTTCACCCACACGTATTTTAAAAAATTATAAAAATCTCATCTCAAACTACTTTACCAAACACCTCCTAAAAATCTCATATTTTAGAAATTACTAAAATTATTATTAATTTTATTTAATAAGATTCACAAATTGTTGTAATATTAATGACAGTTCAATAATATAATAAATAAATGTATGATACTTCCTTAATTGGTGATGCATCAACTTATGAAATATGTATACTAAAATTTATAATATCCCCAATGTTAGGGTGTTTTATTTGGTTAGTTAACTAAACTGGAATCTTCTAAAAGTGGGCAAAGATCCCAATGTATAATCCTTCATTTGATTGAGGAATTCAACTAACTACTTACTGATGGAGAAAGAATCAACCTTTTTGTAAGTGCACAATTTGTACCTGATCCAATCACTAGATAGACTTAGGCCTAAAGAGTCTTATACAATGAAATTTGTAGAATATAGGCTTGAAACATAGGTTTATGGATAATGGACAAATGGTAAAATGGCTAAATTGCCGCTATCTACGCAATCAATAGATGAATATAACCAAAAAACTCTCCTCGAACGTAAGCCGAGGACCACTTGTATTGTCTTTCTTTCTTTAAGCAAGAGATTACAAATGAAGTTCCAGTCCCCTTTTCTTTCCCTCTCCTCCTCTTCTTATATACATCTTCTTCTTCCCTTTCTCTTCCACGTGTAGCACAGATCTTCCAAATAAATACTTGTCCCATCCACCACCTTCTTGAAGTTTTCAAACAATAGCTGGAAGGCTGAATATTACTATTCAAGAGTCATTTCTCCATCAATGCGGCCAGGGAGGTAGGTGCAGGGTCTTTAATGCGATGGTAGCAGCTTTTTCCTTGATCTGCCTCGTATATTCTTCTTTCTTGTAACCATATGGTACATATCTTTATCTACCAAACCTTCCAGAATTCTCTCACCAAACACCATGATGTGTCGTACAATTTTTACTGGATTCCGCCGAGGAGATGCCCTTCCTCGGACAACACTACCAACATTTTCAGCAAAAGCTAGCTTGTGGCCCTCAAAGGCTCTTCTTGGATAGACTTACACCACCAAATCAGGCCCAAGGCCCAAATGCATATTTTGACCATTTTACCCCCACACTTCTTATACTCAATTTTACTCAATTTTATTTTATAATACTTTTCTATAAATTAGATAATTGAGTTGCAAGATCAACTCTACTGCTAGGCCAATTAGGCAATTACCTAAAGCTCCCAAGTAGAACAAGACCTCCAAATTGTAATCAATAAGAATATTAGTATACTAATAAGAGTATTAATTATGCCCTAAATATTAGCTGATAAATTTTTAAAAAATAAATAAATGAGTAATGCTATGGATATAGCAAAATTAATTTTACAACATTCTTAAATTAACATACCAACTCACACTTGGGCCTACAACAATCCTAATTTAAATTTTTTGCTATACTAATTAGGAATCATGTGAAATTGTTGACATGTTGGTGTGTCCCTAATCCCTAGCATTTCTCAAAAGTAATTGTTTATCAAAGGCAAAATAAAATATTAAAAAGAAAATTAGCAAAGTGTAGATGGACTACCGTCCACTCATTTCTTTGTTTTTTTTTAATAAAATTTTATCTTTGTAGCTTTATACATATACTAGTTGTTAACAAAAAAAAAAGTTTTGTAAAAAATTAATTGAGTTTCAAAATGGTTCTCTAAATAATTTATTATTAGCAACGAAAACAATTTAATAAAAAAATGATAAAAATCTCACAAATGAATATGGACATTTTAAAAAATAGCTATAATTAATTTAGATAAACAAGAGATTCATAAAAAAAAAAAACTATAAAAAAGTGAGTCGAATCAAATTATAAGGAAAAAAAATATCATGTAATTAAATTTAAATATATAAAGGCACCAATTCAAATGCCGCCCTAGGTCCCACAATTGCTTGGACTGGTCTTGTCAAACTGATATCAATTTTATTTGGAAATTTCATACGCATTTATAAAATTTATTGAAAAATAGCAACAAATTTAACAAGTTAGTGCTTATATTATTCAAAAATACTCTTAAAACTTACGTCTAATAGGATAATTCGATAAAAATATATTTTCAATTTTATTTAAAATACCAACAAAATATGATACTTTTCTACCAACTCATGTCTTCTAAACAAATTTATTCAAAATTAAAAAAAAAATTATGACACTAAATAAAAAATAATAATAATAATAATCACATCCCACACGTAAATGTGTGATGAGGCTATTCTATTAAAGTTGAGCTGCCACAGCCAGCCAAATTTTGGTCAAGCCGAGAAAGACAAGACAAATTTAAAGGCCAAAGTTATCGGAAGCAGGTAGGGACTGCGTCAACTGAGTAGACCGATGGATCCTACTGTTTAATTTATAGCATGTCCTTTCACACGTCAATTGGATAAGGTTAAAGACAAATCTAGTACAGATCCACCAAACTGGATGTTGAAGTTAAGCCTGCGGCTGGGACCCACTTAACTGGCACGTGATTAGGATGGTGCACCCCATGATTATCGCAATTCTTATCTTCCCCGTGGTCTTACACGTTGACATTGTTGACAGCACCCTATTGGAGGATCCCAATGTTTCTTGGAATGGATAAAATCTCTTTCAATGTTACTACTGTTTAGGCATTGGAATAGAGCTATTCAAACATGGTTTGGTATGAAATTGCTATTCAATTGCTGATTATGCAACAATTGATGATGATTTTAGGAACTCAAGTGAACCAAAATTTGCGGTAGAAGTTGAATAACTGCTATAAGAAAGTTAATGCCTGTGCTGATGCCTTTGCGAAAATAGCCGTCCAATTATAGCAAGGTTTTATTATTTTGGACACTCCTCTAACGAAGGAATACTCCTTTTAATATATGACCTTATTGATATTGGCTGCAACGGTATGTATACTAAACCAACACTACTTCTATGACAGTGTCATATAGTTTCTATTTATCTACTTCTTTATTACCCAAAAAATAAGAAATGGTTTAGAATAGCTTATTTTTACTGATTTATTTTATTAAAAATATAGTAGTACCTAAAAAATTAAACTTTTTACACAATGCTAAGTTGTGAGTTGAGCAATATCACTTTCACTTAGATCTTTCATTGACACTTTTTTTGTTATGTACCAATCATAACAGGTTATGTTTATATATATAAAAAATAGTGTTAATTTCCTTTTAAAACATTAGAGTTTTAACTTTTAAGTATGTTTTATTTAAGATAAACCGTTAAACTTTCAAACTTTTTCATTTACACTTTAATTTTTTTAAAAATACTTCATTTAAATCTTTTATTTGTTGCCACCCTTTCTTTATGAATATTATTACCACCGTTGAATATCACATAATTAGCTAGTTTAAGCGAATTTTATTTCAAACTCTGAACTACTTCAAATAAAACTTACCCAAACCTCTAAACCTCTAAGTCTTTAAGCATGCGTTTGGATTGAAATGAAAAAATTAAAATTATTTTATTATTCAGCTTATTTTTGCTACTATTTATGAGCTCACTGCACATTTTAGGACTATTAATGGGCCCTACTGTAATATTTCAACTAACTTTTACCTTTATCTACCGTACTTTCATTAATAAATTTTCAGTTTCAGTAAAATAAGAACTTAAATTTTAAATAAAACACTATCCATACTACCATTCCTTTTCCCCAGTTTGTCTTCTATTTTAGCTTCCTTGCGTTCCTTATCATGTTGGGACTTTGTTAGGTAAACAGGGATCGTAATTTTTTAGGCCCACAATATCTAGCTAGTTGGGATGCTCTTTGTATGTGGGATGGGCTCATTGACAGCTCTTCCCTCCCTGCTTGGGTTTCCTCTGCAGGTCCTCAAGATGGCCTCGGTCTCTTGTCCACCTCTTCATTTTAATAAAATGTTTATATATATAGACACACCACAATCTCTAAGATTTAACTTATTTATTCAAAAAAGATTTAGAGTTCAATATGATAATAAAGAACTATTATTAAGAACGGACGTCATAGGTTAATGTCATCATGGTCACTAAATGTGAAGGCACACTTAGAGCAATGATAGGAAAAATTGTTTTAATTACCGGTTGCAATTAATATTAGTCTAATATAGCATGTTGGGCTGACCCAAGGCCTTGGCCTAAACCCGAACCCCATTACAAAAAGGTCTCATCTCATGCCCTTTATGAAAAAGTTTCATCCAAGGCCCAAAATTTTATGATAATAATTAGAATTTTTTTGTAAAATACTATTTTGGTCCTTGATATTTACCAAAAAAAAAAAAATCATCTATAAACTTTAAAATTTTCACTTTTTGTTCCTAAACTATTGAAAAATTATTTTTCCATTCCTATATTATTGAAAATATTTTATTTTCTATCCTTCAACTTTAACAATTTTTTTTTTCATTCTTAAACTATTGAAAAAAGTTCATTTTTCATCCTTAATTTTGTTTCTAAACTATTTAAAAAATTCTTTACAAAGTTTAAGGAAGAAAAAAAATTAAGTTTAGGGACAAAAAACAAAATTTTTGTAGAGTTTAGGGATCAAAATAGTATTTTACCCTAGTTTTTTTTTTAATATTGTTTATGCGCTATTTTCCTACCTCTAACATGGCCCCAAAATATTTAAACCAATAGAAATCCAACTCAATTAAAACAAAAAATTGTTTGGAAAAATGAAATGTAAATACATTAATGATAATTAATTTTCCCTCTAACATGGCCCCAAAATATTTAAACCAATAGAAATCCAACTCAATTAAAACAAAAAATTGTTTGGAAAAATGAAATGTAAATACATTTGTAAGTGCACAATTGTACCTGGCCCCAAGAACAGTTACGGGCCCAGGCCCAATGAGCCTTAAACAATGTAATTTGTAGAGTGTGGGTTTGAAACCCAGGTTAGAAGCGTTTGAGGATTAAACAGCAAGCTAAAGATGATAAAGACTAAAAAAGAAACAACAAAGAATGCTCTGAACCAATCTGCCCGGACATAAGCCGAGAACTGTTCTTATATAATTTTTCTCTCTTTTTCTCTTTCTTTTTGGTTACAAAGAGGGAGCCCCCTTTTTCTGTCTTAGATTGCTCTTTAAATACTACTCTTTTGAATACTTTGTACACGTGTTGCTTTACCTCCCCTTTAGCCTAGATATTTCTTTTCCCAGTGCCTTTGAATAGTAACCAGAAGTTTCTCTTCCATTGTTCAGGTGTCACTTCCCCATCAATGCGGCCAGGGTGGTAGGTGCAGGGTCTTTAATGTGGAGGTAGCAGCCTTTATCTTTGACATTTCTTCAACACCAGTGCTTCTGGGGCATTCTAGGGTTTACCCCTTTTAACCATTGGCCTTAACCGTGTCATCCCCTAATCTTTATTACGAAACCCCGAGTTCTTCGGTGTCCGTCCGAGGGTAAGTTCACCCTCGGCTGGATCCTCAGATCCTCGGCGTATGGCCGACCCACGGTACCAACAAATTCTAAACCCAAGCAGTGTCGGCCTTCCTTAACACGGCCCAAAAGGCCCACATTCTCATCAGGATCTTTTTGCCCCCCACAATAGCCCCTCAAAACTCTAATTTTCAACGTCCGAGGAGAAAAATAGGGTTTTGATCCGACGAGAACCTACTCCACTCACTTTGTGAGTAATGGCATGTGTGGAAATCGTTTCGCGTCCCAGAAGATGCCATTTGGCGGTTTTATTTTGAACAACGCGCGTATTTAATACTGCCAGTTACACTTTGTCCCTCACGTTCAACGGTGAGATGGGCATCCAACGGCCCTCATTACTCCACGAAATTTTAGGCGGGACAAATATAATTTCGAGGCCGCCTTTTTCGCACGTCGTGACGCTTCGGGAACCTGCGCCTTCATTTAAGTCATCAGGGATCAATCCCATCAAAACAACAGCAATCATTCTTTACCGGCGAGAAAACCGTGGAAACTCGTACCTTCAACTTTGTAAGTTCTTACTCTCTCTATTCTTAACCTTTTCTCCTCGGATACGGTCCTCTGTCTTCGTAAACACCCTCCCCTTTAGAGTTTAACTTTTCGTTCCTTTCTAATGGGTAAGTTTAAGTGTCTAGTTGATACCGTCGCTGGGATAGAGGGTTTTAGGGCCAAGTACCGTATTCCCAGCGATGTAGGACTAAAATATTGCCCGGCAGAAGCCGTGGCCGGTTCTAGGAAAGAGGGAGAGGTTATCATCCCTATGATAGCCTTTATAGAGGGTGGGATGACCCTTCCAATGAAACCCGTAATGAGGGAGTACCTTCGCAACCACCGGTTGTGTCCCGATCAATGCCTCCCAAACGTTTTTAGGGTTCTAGGTAGTGTAGATGCTCTAAACGAGCAGATGGGTTTAAACCTCACATGGCACGATGTCGTGTTCCTATATGAGTCCCATAAACTTTCTAAAGTAGGTTATTATATTAAATCTCGGTCCAAAGACCGTTAGGTTAATTTCCGTCCGCCCAAATCAAACAAAGGCATGAAGGACGACTACTTGATCGTGTCTCGGGAACCGGCACGACGGCCTCCACCGCCCCGCTGGGGGGATCCAGGTGCGACGCCGTAGGATTAATCTTCCCACACAGCACAACTTCTTCTAGCACACACCAAAAATGCATATTCGTACTTACTTAAATGTGTTAAACATCTGTGTGAATCTGACCAGGTTTGTTTATTTTGACGTCTTCTTTGCAGATAAGCAACACGTGCGCCCTCGTCTAAGCCACTGTAACATCGCAGATCTAAACCGAGTACTTCGCTCTGAAGTGTTCGTCAGTGAAGACTTACAACTCCGGGCTGCTCACCTTATTCTAGGATACACTCCCCTTTCCTCGGACTTCCAGGAGATAGAGAACGCCATAATTGCGGGCGACCGACGACGAAAGAAGATAAACGTAGCTCGGCCCCATTTCCTGGACGATCACGACCTCCCGGACGCTCCTAACACCATTTTGTACAACCGGCCAATAGCAGCAGTTCCCCTTGCTGTGCACTCACAAGCAACTGTCGTTCCAGAAGAGCAGGTGTCTTCTTCACATACACTCGACGACGAGATAGATCAATTCCGTCTCGAAGATACCGAGAGACCTCGCGGGAACCAGTTTGTGGTACTTTCCGACGAGGAGGAAGAAGCCACCGAGGCCTCTGGAATTGCTGGGTTTGTGATTGCCCTTCCCGAAGACGAATTAGAAGAAAAAATGGGAAGAATGGAGGGTCTCCTCACCAATGTGGCTGCCAAAGTTGCGAAAAAAAGAAAACGGGGACGTCCCAAGTTCCAGCCTTTACCTCCTCCTCCTCCAAACTCGAGCCAAAACTCGCTAACCGAGGATCCCAAGAAGAAGAGGAAGGGGGATAATGAGGGGACGATTAGTAAAGACCCCAAGAAACCACGTCAACAACTCCCACCGGCCCAGCAGCCAGGCCGGACAAGGGCAAGGGTAGAGCCCGTTCGCCTGAACTCGGGAAATCAGGGATGAGGCCGTAGTGCGCCGAGCACCGACCACCCGGTCCCCCGATCTAAGGCCGGACGGCGCTCCCATCTCCCCGCCACCCGCATAAGGGCAGCTTAACAAGGCCATGCCCACCACCTGGCCGAGGTCCTGGAACGCCCTCTTCTGCTGCCCAAGGACATGGAGACCTTGGAAAAAATGGGCCAGCCACAACTATTCCTCTCCCTAAAAAGAGACTTAGCGCTGGTAAGTGTTTCTCCTTTTAACAATATTTATAAGTAAGTTTGTTTTTGTTACTCCTAACTCCATCATACTTTGTTACAGGCTATTCAGGAGGTCTTTGTAGCTGAAAAGTTTATTAAAGACACTCGGAAAATAGCCAGAGCTGAGCTCGAAATTAGGGTGGAGACTGAGAAGTCCTTGGGTACCGCCCTTGCCGAGAACGAAAAGCTGACCTCGGAGGTAGCAGATCTGAGGAGAGAGAAAAATGGGGTCGAGTCCAACTTGAAGACTATGAAGACCCAGATAGAAGGACAGCGCAAGCTCCTTCGTGAAAGAGATGAAGAGCTCTCCCAAGCTCAAAGGGAGTGCTCGGATCTGAAGAAGCAACTGGCGCTGATGAAGGAAGAAGCCAGCGCCTTCCAACTCTCTCTTCAAGCTGCCAAGGTGCAAGTTTCGATGAAGGGGTAGCAACCACCGAGGAGCAATGACAGAAGAATTCGCGACTTTATGCCGCGAATACCGTCAAAAAGTATGGGGCGAAGCTTTAAACGTAGCGGAGTTCCCCAATCTTCGGATTTGAGGAAGTCCGAGAACGTTTGGCTTCCCCTAGAAATACAGGGAGATGGAAGAGGCTCCCGCCGCTACTCCTACCCCCGAGACAACTCTTCCCGTTCTACCTCGCAGTCCCACAAAGAAATCCCCTCGATCCTACGTAACCTTCGGTTCCAATAAAGAGAAGGAAGGAGGAGTGGATGCAGAGAAGGACTTGAGCGTACAAAGTGGAACCCAACGTCCTTCCAACAAAGACAATGGATAAAGGAAAGCAGGTTATGACTGCTTTTGAGCTGGAGTTGAGAACGACCGAGGGCACTAGTACCTCTCAGCAATATCCTCCTCCAACAGCTGAGGACTTAGCTTAGGGCTTCTCTTTTTCCATTTTTTCGAATTATATATGTAATGCATACTCAACTGATTAATGAAGAACGATTTCGTTTACTTTTCACTTGGATTGTATCTGTTTTTACTTTATTCTTTTTGTGCTTATTACAAAAGTTTCCCATTGAGTCATATCAAAAGTTTCTAAGAGTGTAAAAATCTTACTCCAAGGATTGCACAATCATAACTTCCACACAATCATGCGTATATTATTAAAGATTTAAAACAAGGTGACATGGTTAATACATTTAAACAATGCCTCAATTAAAAAGGAGAAAGGACCTCATATAATGATTAAACCTTTGTAATGCATATCATAGTATCTAATAAGATGTAAGATCCGAGGACCATTTCCTATACAAATTTACTCAACACTTAAGATATAGAACTTAAGATTCGAGTTTAATAAACAGTAACGCATTAACATCCAGACATGATAAGGAGATAACCTTGATCAGAATGGTGGTCCGAAGATAAGACTTAACCAATTTTACGTTTGATTCTTAAAAATTATAGCTTCAAACGTTAATTTTCCCAAAGTAGGAGGTCCGAAGACCCGGCATAACTAAGGTTCTGTTTAACAAGTGACAAGACATCAATTTTCACAAGGTTGGTGGTCCGAGGACTGCACTTAACCAAGTTTTTGTTTGATTCTTCAAAATTGTAACTTCAAATGTTAATTTTCCCAAAGTAGGAGGTCCGGAGACCCGGCATAACTAAGGTTCTGTTTAACAAGTGACAAGACATCAATTTCCACAAGGTTGGTGGTCTGAGGACTGCACTTAACCAAGTTTCTGTTTGATTCTTAAAAATTGTAACTTCAAATGTTAATTTTCCCAAAGTAGGAGGTCCGAAGACCCGGCATAACTAAGGTTCTGTTTAACAAGTGACAAGACATCAATTTCCACAAGGTTGGTGGTCCGAGGACTGCACTTAACCAAGTTTCTGTTTGATTCTTAAAAATTGTAACTTCGAATGTTAATTTTCCCAAAGTAGGAGGTCCGGAGACCCGGCATAACTAAGGTTCTGTTTAACAAGTGACAAGACATCAATTTCCACAAGGTTGGTGGTCCGAGGACTGCACTTAACCAAGTTTCTGTTTGATTCTTAAAAATTGTAACTTCAAATGTTAATTTTCCCAAAGTAGGAGGTCCGAAGACCCGGCATAACTAAGGTTCTGTTTAACAAATGACAAGACATCAATTTCCACAAGGTTGGTGGTCCGAGGACTGCACTTAACCAAGTTTCTGTTTGATTCTTAAAAATTATAGCTTCAAATGTTAATTTTCCCAAAGTAGGAGGTCCGAAGACCCGGCATAACTAAGGTTCTGTTTAACAAATGACAAGACATCAATTTCCACAAGGTTGGTGGTCCGAGGACTGCACTTAACCAAGTTTCTGTTTGATTCTTAAAAATTATAGCTTCAAATGTTAATTTTTCCAAAGTAGGAGGTCCGAAGACCCGGCATAACTAAGGTTCTGTTTAACAAGTGACAAGACATCAATTTCCACAAGGTTGGTGGTCCGAGGACTGCGCTTAACCAAGTTTCTGTTTGATTCTTAAAAATTATAACTTCAAACGTCGGAGCTACTCATAATTTTGAAATACACACTGACAAAAGCTCATTTCATTAATAATAATACCTTCTAAGATTATTTACATTCCATGGACGTGGTACTATTCGTTCGTCTAGATCAGCTAGCCTATATGACCCTATGCCTGCTACTAAAACAATGCGATAGGGGCCTTCCCAGTTTGGTCCCAGCTTGCCCCAAGCTGGGTTCTTAGAAGTGCCTATAACCTTCCTTAACACAAGATCACCAGGTGCAAGTGGTCTTAGCTTCACATGGGCATCATATCCTCGTTTTAGCTTCTGTTGATAATAAGCCATCTGGACCATTGCTGCCTCGCGCCGTTCCTCAAGCAAATCTAGGCCCTTTTCTAGGAGTTCATTGTTATTCTCAGAACTAAAGGAGCTGGTCTTTAAGGTGGGAAAACCAGATTCCAGAGGTATCACCGCCTCGGCCCCGTAAGTCATAGAAAATGGAGTTTCTCCAGTGGACCTGCGCGGTGTCGTCCGATACGTCCACAGAACATGAGGGAGCTCTTCTACCCATCTGCCTTTCGCATCATCCAACCTTTTCTTTAGCCCACTGACGATGACTTTGTTAACGGCCTCGGCCTGCCCGTTTCCTCGAGGATAAGCTGGGGTGGAATACCTATTCATAATACCCATGTCACCACAATACTTCCTAAAAGCCTTACTGTCAAACTGAACACCATTGTCTGAGATGAGCGTGTGTGGTATACCGAATCTGGTAACGATGTTTTTCCAGACAAACTTCTTGGAATCAATGTCTCTTATATTTGCCAAGGGCTCAGCCTCAACCCATTTAGTGAAATAGTCTGTTCCCACAAGAAGCCATCTTTTATTGCCAACTCTCGGGAACGGCCCTACAATGTCCAAGCCCCATTGTGCAAAGGGCCAAGGGCCGGAGAGAGGGTTAAGAACCCCTCCAGGTTGGTGAATATTAGGAGCAAATCTCCGACACCGATCACATTTCCCCGGCGTAGTCTTGGGCCTCCCTTTGCATATTGGGCCACCAATAACCCCGAGTCGGTGCTCGTGAGCCAAGGACCTTCCCCGTGTGGCTGCCACAAATCCCTTCATGCAATTCTTCTAGAAGCCCCTCCGTTAAATCAGGGTGTACACACAACAAGTACGGTCCTAAAAAGGATCTTTTGTACAATTTTTGATCCTCGGACAGCCAGAATCGTGGCGCCTTTCGGCGTATCTTATCTGCTTCGGATTTGTCCTCAGGAAGGACATCATCCCTAAGAAAAGATACGACCAGGTCGATCCAACTAGGTCCAGGCCTTATTAGATGGATACGAGGTGCGTTGGTAATGACTAGAGAGGGCTCTAGCAAATCTTCAACGAGGATAACCCTAGGTAAACCTTGAGCCGAGGACGTTGCCAGCGTGGCTAAGGAATCTGCGTGGGTGTTTCCGCTCCGAGAGATATGAGTTAAGGCGAAGGAGCCAAATTGAGTTTGCTGACGCTTAACCTGGGCCAAATATTCCTGCATCCTTGGATCTCTAGCCTCCATGGTCCCCGTGACCTGTCCGACCACCAGTTGAGAATCCGAGAAGATGTGGATTTCCCTGCCACCCATCCTATGCACCATTTTCATGCCTACCAAGACCGCTTCGTATTCAGCCTCATTATTAGTAGCCGAGAACGCCAATCTCAAAGATTTTTCAAAGACAATTCTTTCTGGGGACATAAGAACAAGTCCAACACCAGATCCTCTCTGATTAGCCGCCCCATCCACATATATTTTCCAAATCGGAGGCACGGCAGTAGTAATCACACCAACTGATTTTTCTTCCAACAAGGGCTCGGCAAATTCCGCCACCAAGTCAGCGAGGATCTGGCCCTTCACCGAGGTACGAGGCTTATACTTTACATCAAAAGCCCCCAGGATGGTCCCCCACTTTGCTATCCTTCCTGAGTAGTCGGCGCTACGCAGAACTGACTTGAGGGGCAATTGGGTCAAAACAACCACTGTGTGGGACTGAAAGTAATGGGGAAGCTTTCGCGTGGCATGAACCACGGCCAGGAGCGCTTTCTCTAAAGGTTGATAACGTACCTCGGCATCACCCAAAGACTTACTAACATAATATACCGGTCTCTGCACCCCGCTATCATCTCTTATCAGGACAAGGCTGACCGCGTGGACGGCCACTGCCAGATAAGCAAACAAAATCTCATGTGCTTCTGGACGAGAAAGGATGGGTGGCCGAGATAGATATTGCTTAAGCTGTTGGAAGGCTAACTCGCAGTCCTCGGTCCATTGAAACCCTTTCCACTTATTCAGCAGTTGGAAGAAAGGACGACACCGGTCAGCTGACCGAGATATGAACTTGTTCAAAGCGGCAATCATTCCCGTCAACTTTTGAATTTCTTTCGGGTTCCGAGGAGGCTGCAAGTCCTGAATAGCCTTAACCTGCACCGGGTTTACCTCTATGCCTCTATGTGTAATCATGTATCCCAAGAACTTACCAGAACCCACGCCGAAAGAACATTTCGAGGCATTGAGGCGCAACTTATACCTTCTCAGTATCTGAAAAGTGTCGGCCAAATCTTTCACATGTGAGGGGATTGTTTTGCTTTTCACCACCATATCGTCAACGTATACCTCAATGGTTTTCCCCATCTGTCGTTCGAACATTACGGTCATCATCCTTTGATAAGTAGCCCCGCATTCTTCGACCGAACGGCATGACCTTATAATGGTAATTCCCCGTCGGCGTAATGAATGCGGTCTTCTCCCCGATCCCCCGGTGCCAAGGGAATCTGGTGATAACCCTGGAAGGCGTCTAAGAAACTCATCGGAGGATGACCGAAAGTGGCATCCACCAGTTGATCAATACGTGGCATTGGGAACGAATCCTTGGGACAGGCCTTGTTCAGATCAGTAAAGTCCACACATACCCTCCACGTTCCATTTTTCTTTTTAACGACAACTGTATGGGCTAACCACTCTGGGTAGAAAACCTCTTTGATAGCCCCAGCCCTTTTGAGTTTGAGCACCTCTTCCTTCACAGCCTCGGAATGTTCCTTGGAAGATCGCCGAGGTGGCTGCCTCCTTGGAATGATGGCCGGGTTGACATTTAGGTGATGACAAATGAAGCCCGGATCCAGACCTGGAGCTTCATAAGGATCCCACGCAAAAACGTCAACATTATCCCTCAAGAACTCTAACAACTCCATTTTCTCTTGGTGTGGCAAAAGTACACCGACTTGGAAGAATCTCTCCGGGTCATCGGCCACCGGAAACTTCTCTAATCCCTCGCACTGTGTCTCATCTCCTGTCACCTCTCCAGATGAGTCAGGAGCCGTTAACTGCTATGAACCCTTGTTGATCAAAGCCGAAGACTCGGCTTCCGTCTGATGCAGTACCGCAGCCGATATGCACTGCCTGGCTACTGATTGGTTGCCGAGGATTTCCTCAACACATTCCCCCGAGGGGAATTTAACTTTAACATGTAAGGTAGAGGAGACGGCTCCAAGCGCATGCAACCAAGGCCTGGCAAGGATGGCCGTGTAGGGAGAGTACGCATCAACGACGATGAAGTCCACCTCCACCGTCTCGAGCCGGACCGAACGGCAAACGGATCCGTCCCTTCAAAGACAACGGCTCTCCCTTCGAAGCTTATAAGTGGCGAGTCATAAGGGGTAAGGTCTTCCAACTTCAATCTTAACCCCTTAAACAGATCGGGGTACATGATATCCGCACCGCCGCCCCGATCTATCATCACCCTCCTCACGTCATAGTTCCCACTCGAGGGTAACCACAAGAGCATCGTCACGGGGTTAGATGGTCCCTACCTTATCCTCCTCCGAGAAATCTAGGGCGTGCAGAGTGCCCTTCGACCTCTTCGGCCCGTGACCCATGTCCTCGTCCGTTGATGGGAAACCGCCATCACCCTAGTGGGACTCGATCCGGGGGCAGCGAAGATAACATTAATTGTTCCCAAGGCTGGCCGAGATATGTTTTTCCTCCGGTTGTTTAAACCAACTCGATCGGCTCGCCCGCAGGCCGACACAAGTGCCGCTTCAACTTTCCCTCACCGACGAGCCGCTCTAGATGGTTCCACAATGTCCGACAGTTCTCGGTGGTGTGGCCTACATCCCGATGGTACCGGGCAAAAGAGATTTTGGTTTCTTCTCGCAGGTCCCCCGCCATCTTGCTCGGCCACCCGAAGAAAGGCTCTTTACGAACTTTCTCTAGTAACCGATGCACCGGCTCTCGAACACCGTATTTACGGCTGAGGTGCTGCCGAGCCGGATTGCCCAAAGTAATCCCTCCTCGGCTTGTTGTTGTGGTATTTATCCGGCCCGAAATCCCTTCTTTCTGCGGGATAACCTTTTCCTTTCCCTTCCCTTGCCGCCGGTCCTCTTCTACCCTCTTGTACTCATCAATACGATCCATAAGGCGGCGTACACTGCGGACGGGCTTTTTCGTCAAAGACTTTCTTAGGTCGTGGTCAGTAGGGAGACCTACTTTAAAGGTATTAAGCGCCACCTCATCAAAGTCACCATCTATCTCGTTAAACATCTCCCGCATCGGCCGGAGTATGCTTTCGTTGTCTCCCCTTCCTTCATGGCCATGGATAGCAGCGAATCTAATGGCCGGGGGACTCTGCTACACGTAATGAACCGCGAAGCAAACGCCCTAGTCAGCTCCCCAAACGAGCCTACGGACCCAGATTTGAGACCGTTAAACCATCTCATAGCCACAGTCCCAAGCCGGAGGGGAAAACTTTACACATCGAGTCTCATTGTGAGAGTGCACCGCCATCCTCCGGTTGAAGTGGCTCACGTGCTCCACCGGATCAGTCCGGCCATTATAAATGGTGAAGGTGGGCCGGGTGAACCTCCCGGGAGCCTCCCCTCTCAATCCTCCGCGAAAACGGAGATTTAGAGAGTTGGTGCAACGCTCCGCTCATGGTATCGTTACCTAAGCCCCTAGAACGAGGCTTCTTACGTCCGCGAGTTGGTTGGCTGCCCTCCTCACCGGAGGATGTTGCACCGGTGGGAGTGCGCGACCTTGAGCCGTGGCCGCCTCCCCTATCCCCCTCCGAGGAAGAACTAGACAAGGATGGGGAAGCCTTACGTTTAGCACGGCGTAACTTCCTCTTCAAACGATCGATTTCCCTCGCATGGATTTAGAACCCTCATCATGGGTAGTGCTACCCCCTCCATGAGTATGGCCAGCACTTGGATACTCTGTATGGACACTCCCCTCACGATCCCTACGATGCTCAAGACGTTGGAAATGATCTTCCGGTTGTGATCCTTGTGACTCTGCATGGTGAGAGCCTAAGCCTGCCATAATATCCCTACCTCTTCTAGACTAGATTTCCCACAGACGGCGCCAATTGTAAGTGCACAATTGCACCTGGCCCCAAGAACAGTTACGGGCCCAGGCCCAATGAGCCTTAAACAATGTAATTTGTAGAGTGTGGGTTTGAAACCCAGGTTAGAAGCGTTTGAGGATTAAACAGCAAGCTAAAGATGATAAAGACTAAAAAAGAAACAACAAAGAATGCTCTGAACCAATCTGCCCGGACATAAGCCGAGAACTGTTCTTATATAATTTTTCTCTCTTTTTCTCTTTCTTTTTGGTTACAAAGAGGGAGCCCCCCTTTTTCTGTCTTAGATTGCTCTTTAAATACTACTCTTTTGAATACTTTGTACACGTGTTGCTTTACCTCCCCTTTAGCCTAGATATTTCTTTTCCCAGTGCCTTTGAATAGTAACCAGAAGTTTCTCTTCCACTGTTCAGGTGTCACTTCCCCATCAATGCGGCCAAGGTGGTAGGTGCAGGGTCTTTAATGTGGAGGTAGCAGCCTTTATCTTTGACATTTCTTCAACACCAGTGCTTCTGGGGCATTCTAGGGTTTACCCCTTTTAACCATTGGCCTTAACCGTGTCATCCCCTAATCTTTATTACGAAACCCCGAGTTCTTCGGTGTCCGTCCGAGGGTAAGTTCACCCTCGGCTGGATCCTCAGATCCTCGGCGTATGGGCTGACCCACAGTACCAACAAATTCTAAACCCAGTAGCAGGTCGGCCTTCCTTAACACGGCCCAAAAGGCCCACATTCTCATCAGGATCTTTTTGCCCCCCACAACATTAATGATAATTAATTTTCCCTATGTGTGTGTGCGTGTTTTTTTTTTTTTTTTCTAACTTTAAAGTGTAAATGATAAAACTTCATACTTTTAAAGAAAGGTCTAAACTAACACAATACTTCTTGTTTCTTGATTGAATTCTCTTTTTGACTTTTTAACATTATATTTTTAATAAAAGTACAGAAAATTTCATACAATATTAAGATAATTGAATGTAAATTGGATATCTTTATTATCCCTGTGATATGCTTAACTTAAAACTTTATTCATATTTTTGAGATAATTTTGGTTTTTTGGAAAATTTCAACCTAAAAAATATTTGAATTTAAGAATCTAAATTTTTGTTTTATGGAGGAGCTCAAATTTTGGTGTTCTATTTTGGAGGCCCCCAAGCCTCTACTATGTACCACCGTACCCATGAATTAAATCATATCATTATTTGCATACTTAATTTTGCCTAAGTGCTTACTTTGGGAAGAAAGTGGGTTGAGAATTGAAGTTAACGATAACTTCAATATCCGTAACATCTGGTGGAATATTTAAGATATTAATGAGATTGCAAAGGAAACAAAGAATAATGCTAGAAATACAAACATTTTTACCAAAAAAATATACAAACTGCTGATGTGGTGAGTAGTTATTGGTAAATAAAAATGTGATATTAATAGTAGGCTTAAATGAAAACCAATAAAATGCTAACTATATCAACCGTTTGTAAAAATGTTGTAAAATAGTTTGTGACTATGACATTACTCGGAAACAAAATGAAAAAGCAGGGATGGATTAATGTTTTCATATTTTTGGTAAATAGTGGTAATGCATTAAATTAAAGAAAAATAAATTTGTGACAAAATAGCTTAGAATTATTGTCAAGGTCTTGTAACTTATCTAGTTGTCACCTCTTACTATTTTTGTGATATCAAGTGTTCAAATCTCACTTCCCCATCGTAACTATTGAATTATCAAAAAGAGTCCAGTCTTATTAATAATCAAAAAATTCTCTAACGCTATCATTGGGTTATAAAAATTAAAAAAAAAAACAAAAAACAAAATTACGTGTTTGAAGTGCTCCAAGTTTAGTAAGAACATCTGTTCATTGATTGGCTCTACAGTTGTCACGTCCCAAACCCGATACTCGGATTTGTAACCATGACCAGCTTGCTAATATCAAGCTTAAACCATATTAACAAGAACCAACTAAACTTTTCACAAAAGCTTTTACAAAAGGTTTCATGTTTCTTATAATTCTTGTTTCTTTACTTAAGTGATATAACCTTTCACTTGACATTTAGAGCATCTACACTGTACTCAAAGAATAACATAATCCACTAGTTAATCAAATTCCAAATTTTACATAATACATCTCTTAATACTTTAGGTACATAACTTTCATTAGATCCAAAAATACATAATACTACAAAGCTAAACATCGAATGCTAATTTGGGATCTATACTTATAAAACTAAAACTAGCTCCTTTCAAAACTCGACTAAGGCTCCCTCTGCTCCACAATAAAACCTGTTAACTGAAAAAGTGGAAGGAGTGAGCTACACAGCTCAGTAAGGGTACGATACATAAGAATTTAATAAGAATGCATGTAAATCAAATCATTTCATTTTAAGATTATTCAGATAGGAGAACATCTTTTCATGCATAGTATTTTATACTATTCATAATAATAACTTATACGTTTTTCATAAGAAAATAATTGTTCTCCTTTTTCTTATCAGAATAATATTACGAAAATCTTTTAGGTTGAATTTCTTTTATTTCTTACAAAGTCACCAAATATAATATTGATTATTTAAAATCATATATATATATATATATATATATATATATATATATATATATATATATATATATATATATATATATACAGTCTTGTTACAAAATAATCATTTTGACTTAAATCAGATAATTGGTAACTTTATCTTAAATTAGAAACATCTTAACAAATAAGAAATTTTTTCTTTATAAACTTCTTTTCATAAAATATTATAACTAATCATAAAACTTAACGTTTCTTAAAGAACAGATTTCTGATGACTTTTTAACATAAACTTATACCTTTATCAGAAGTTTTATCTTTAAAGAACACTAAAACTTTTTTATCTGATTCTTTATCTTTAAAGTACAGCAAAATTTCAGAAACTTTTATCTTTAAAAAACAACTTTCCTTTTCTTCAGAAACTTCTTTTCATGAGAGTTTTTAACTTTTCATAATGCATTTAAACAAAATCATTCTCTCATGATCATTAAAATAATACAGCTATTCATAACATATTGGTTAGTCCATATCTAATAAATCTTTACTTATTTGGGAGGCTTCTAGTACCACTGTGCTAGGCATCCAGTATTCCCCACAATGCTAGGTATTCCTAGGATCACATCATAATACATATCTTCAACCATGGGGTAGGTTGGCATCCTCTATAAGTTGACCGTTATCAACAAGGGCGGGTACAACAGAGCCAGTCCCACTTTTAATGGCCAATCAAATAACATTTTCCATGGAAAGCCAGTAATTTAACCCCTACTGGTCGAGTTCAAATAACCAAATGACATAACCCGAAAACATTTCATACTTATACACCATACTGAAATTCATAGTTTGCATAACATTTCATAATAAAAGCATGTCCTTTGTTTTCTTTAAACATCATGTTCGTGGAATTAGTAATAGCATCAATATGCTCAAATCATATACATAAGGTTTCGAAAGTTCACAAACATATCCTTGTCTGAAACAAGATTATATGTCATATCTCTAATCAAAAACTTTTTAATGCATAATACACTTTAAAATAACCTCATGACTTACCAAATGCTCATATAACTTATCCCTTACCTGAAAGCAGAGGAACAAAGAGTCTAAAGTCGAAGGAGCTCAAACCTAAGGGCTGGTAACACCTAAACCAAATTTTAAACCTTATTACTATCAATTATTCATTATCATAAACTTACACATTCATCTCAAAGCCTATCTCTTAAAATCAAGGAAATCCTAATCCCCAAACACAACATTCATCAAACAACATGATGTACTAAATCATAGAGAAACCATTATTTTAATATTCATATTCAAATAATGTCAAACAACTTTAAAATCAATTCAGAATGTGTTTGAGATCGGAAGTAATGGTGCATGCATAAACTTACATAAGGTAACATACAGCATGTTGAACAAAACAGCTTCATAAAAACAACAGTCGAATGGTTTAGAGCCCCTCCTTTGAGCACTAAACCTTGAGCCAAGTTATACAAAATATATTTATCATCTAAACATTCTAAATGATAAGCATATTAAATTATAGCTCAAAACATTCACCTTAACTTTAGAATTAAATCCTCAAAGTTAGGTATGTCCCTTACTGTTCACTTTTTTATTCCAGCAGCATAAACTTCACTTATAAAATACAAATGGGATATCAATTCACATCCAATTTTCATGCCAATTTACAGAGCCACTCCTATGGATGTCTAGTAAATACCATATCATTTTTAGAGCCAAATCATAAAACCATAATTTACTAAAAATCATACAATACAGAATACTCAAATCTGTCCTAATAGAAGTTCATGTAATTTAGAAATTGCACTATTCTTTTTGTATCGATCCAATTGCTTTGAGACCAATTCCATAACAACCACGTGTCTTAGATTTCATATGAAAGATCCCTAGCATCCAAATTCTCTGTATACAATTTAATACATAATTTATCATGCATAAACACAAAATCTATTATAGTGACAGATTTAAAACATTTTCTTGTAAAATTATAAAATGATTGCAAATAGTCTTATTATCATATGGAGATTTTTATACACTCATTAGACATGTTAGAAAATACTTACATACAGTCATTTAACCATTTATAGCAAAATTAAATACAACAAAAATCCCAGCAGTAACATCAAATGTGCTCACCCTAACTTTTTCTTACTTCCTTAATCATATACAATCATTAATTGGTAAAAACCCTAATCTACCTTCAACAAATCACCAACACAGTTTCAAAGCTTCTTAAAACAACATATTTATATAGACTTACAAATTCATGATCTCCTAATTTTACAAACCACAAATACCATTACTAAAAATTCCTTGAAGAAATCATGGATTCTAAGATGAGAGTAGCTAGAATCCTTACCAAGTTTATGGTTCTTGAGGGGAAATAGAAGTAGAATCACTCTTGCATGAAAGGATTTCCCTTTCCTAGTGGCTGGACCCAAAAGTATGAGAGGTAGAGAGCTTGAGAGAGTTTTTGAGTCTTCTAATTTCTTTGAGAGAGTATGAAGAAGAAATGAGATGGAACTTATCTTTCTTTTGATGTGTGGACCCGTGGGTTTGAGAAAAGAGACTTAAGAGAGCTTTTAGCTCTTTCCTTAAGAGAAAAGAGAGTAAAGTGAGGTGAGAATTCTGATTTGTTGGACCCGTGAGAATAGAGAGGGAAATAGTTCTTGGATGTTTTAGATATTTTGAGAAAGTCAAAGAAGAGATTAGGTCGAGCTTGTTCATTGCATGGCCGGCCAAGTCTTGGTCTTTGGGTTTGTCGACATGCATGATACTTTGGCATGAATTTCCATCGGTTGCATGGGTGGGTGAAATTTCTACTATAACATCTCATGCATCATGCCTAATTAAAACACCAACTATGTATCTAATAACTTAAACCACTTAATATATTTTGTACATACTTAGTATATATACATAATACAAATAGCCATTCAATTATTTATAATCTTTACAATTCTTATTCAATGACATTATAAAATAATATGTTTATTAAATACTCTTCTATTAATTAAAGAAAGAAAGTAGCTTAAAATAATAATAATAGTTAACCACTCAAACACATAGTTTAAATATAAAGTTGGGTTGAGGTGTTACAACAATAGACATGATCAATCTGTTTGTTTAGGAAAGTATTCAAGAGGCTCCTACAGTCAGTAATAGTTCCATTAGAGGATTTTTACTAAGATTATTATTCAAAAACTGAAAAACCATCTTTGCATCAAGTTCCACATTGATGTTAGTGATGCCAAGCTTTGAGGCTAAAAGGTCATGTAAAAGATCCCAGGGTTAAACCATCCATTACACTTTGTCGTGTGTCTGGTCGATATATAGCAAAACCTTTTAACTAGTTCCCCTTACTATATATCTAGGTAATCCTCCCTCTACACGGGATAGATTTTCAAAGAAAGATACATCTGTGTTGTGTTTAGCTCATTCTTTGGGTGGTTTTATTAGTCCATTAAATATTTAACATGTATAATGATATCATCACTTGGTTTGTACCCCACATTAAAGCATAGGGCAAAAAACTCAACTCCTTTCCTTACAAAAGCTTCATGAATTTTTCTTCTCATAAATAAAAACAAATAAATAAAAGCTTCACGAATTTTGGATCAACCACTCTTTTTGGGAACAATTTATTTAGCTTTTTGTTGAAATTATGCTAAAATATATTTGTATTTTTGAAAAAAAAAAGTTGTACATAAAAACTAAAAAGCAAAACTGTCTTATAAGCTGGGGTCAAACACACACTATGGTAAGAAAACACCTGGTAAGGGATGTTAAGTTCCTGAAAATAACTGATGTCAAACAATTTGTGCTATCCCAATCTAGCTAGTTAAAGGCCAAGCCAAGGATTCAACAAGATAAAGCGTATATTCTCTTTCTTTGTTTGGTTATGTGGATTGTGGGCCAGAATATAAAAGCGAAGAAAATGTTTGTACTTGATATTACTGTTACATAGGTGATGATCTTTTATTATTTTTCTCTTTTGTTGACTTGTAGGTAAATTTGTATATAAAGTTTTATGACTTTTGATTAAAAAGCTTTCCATTTCTTGTAACTTTCATTTATAATGGAAATGAGTTTCAACTTATGGTGTCCGCTCTTGATTATAGTTTTGAAACTAAAACCGAACCGTATGGTTTGATCGGGAAAACCTCAAACCGTTCACTTTTGCAGTTTGTTTAACATCAAGAACCATTCTATGCAAAAAAAGTAGGGACCTGTACGAACCGCAGTCCGACCGCCTAGTTGAGAATCGTGAACGGTTCCAGCGGTTCACACGGTTCCTCCAATCTTCCTTCGACTCATATGATATCTTCCAAGAGTATTGATTCCTTCCAGCTCAATTGTTGCTCAAGTTATAAAATCTAAGGTGACAAATTTTTTCCTTATGTAAATGTATTTTTTACCCCTTTTTTAAGGAATGTGAAAGTTTTAATTGGTGTAAAACTTTAGGCCACTTGTTACACTAAAAATTGATTAATATTTTAACCAATAATAAGAGCAATCATCATGGAAAGACTCTGTAGATTAAAATTCTAGTGTTTCTTAAAATAAAAATAAAAAGTTTAGGTCCTTCTTAAGATTTCAAAAGATGAGACCAATAATTTAGCTTGTAAAGTGGATCAACGTTGAGTATGGCATGAATGTTATCTCTTTTTAACTAGGTTTGGTTTTTTTCCACCCTTTTTTTGAGAGCTCAAATTGGAAAAACTAAATTGCAACAAACTGTAAGTACCCCTTTTGCTTTGATTAAAATATGGTTTAACTCCAACCAGAATAATGGTGGTCCTTGCGCCCAACGCCTCCTCCCCTCTTTGTCCTTTTTGGAAAATATATATTTAGACATTACCTTGCTTAAGCTAAATTAGTGTAAAAAAGGCAAAGCACATGGTGTAAAACTCTGTTGTACCGTATTAGATAATAGAAAGATGGCTCCATTGGAATGATAACTTTATTGTCCTTTGTTAGGGGAAAAATTGAAATTAATTCCAGACTATATAAAAGAGGAATTAGATCTGCATCAATCATGATTTCTGATTGGAGATTAGGAAAACAACTTAAAACAATTCCCCAAAAAAGATGATGAAAAAAGCGACTCTCCATGCCACTTTGGGCCTTTTAAAACAAATCCGCATAAATTTTGTGAGCCCAAAATGTAAGATTTAGTTTTGGAGGCCCATATCAATTTCTCCTTATGAAAACTTCCTAAACTGGTCAACAGAAAGAAAAAAAAGATCCAGACTCTTATTCATATTTCGTAACTAAAAGTTTCGGAGGAGAAAGAAAAACAAAACATGACTTGTAAGTTGTACTGAAAATCAGAAAACCAAACAGTTCAAATTTTCATAGCCCCTCAACAAGTATTGGACTAAAACAGATCCACACGACATATATATATAATATATAGCAAACCTCACACCACAGACTATATACTGATATACACCACGTACTTCACACAAACCACAAAAACAGAGCAGTGAACACTCTGTTTGAACTTATTTATATTGGAAACCAAGTCTTGAAAAACCTACATAGATTGTCTTGGAGGGTCAGACAGGGTTGACATTCACACTTATTTATATTGGAAACCAAGTCTTGACAAACCTACATAGATTGTCTTGGAGGGTCAGACAGGGTTGACATTCACAACAATCATTTGGATGTTGTCTTGGCTGTTGCTGTTGGTAATGCCATCACTACCAGCAAGGTTACCGCCAGGAAGAATTTGGGCGTTAGTTAACAACCTGCGAAGTGTGAGAATGAGGATGATGAGGATGACCAGGCCAAGTATTTGAGCAGCGAGTTTAAAGTCTGAAAGAAACGACATTTGATCCCTGAAGTAACAAAAGAAATTTAATTGTATGAAATACTCTGCTATATAATTAGAAATGTTTTTGTTAATAAAAAAATATTCTGCTACATATATTCTCCCCCGTTTGGGATGGAAGCAAGTCTTTGCTTGCTCTTGGTGCTGTGTCTGACCCTCTTATCAAGAGATATTGGTCTTTTGTGTCTTTTCCTTTGTTGTTGTGACATTCTTGACACCTTCTTATAGACACCTACACCTTTTTCCTTGTTTCCTTGGTCATTATAGACTTTTTTGACTTCATTATGGACACCTACACTTTTTTCCTTGGTCATTTTACGCCCTTTGTTGTTGTGACATTCTTTACAGCATTTTCATCAATAATTGTAAAAATTTTAGTATTTATAATTTTAAAATACTACTTTTATAATTTTAACACCTCATTTTACAATATACCAAATATCAAACATTTTATTTTTTTTACAATTTCATTTAAATATTTTTTTTTAAATATTTTTATTCATTTTTTTTACAACTTCATTCAATTTTTATTATTTCTTTAAAAGAAAGCGAGCTCTACCTGAATAAAAAAATAATATAAATTTTACAATTTGTAAGATATTTGACACACTTGATGTGAATGCCCTTATAGACCTTCTTTTTTGATTTCATTATAGACACCTACACCTTTTTTGATTCACCAATATCTTGGCTTCTTGGGGTTTATTCACCAATATCTCGCGCTTCTTGGGGTGCAACTTTCGGGGTCTCAATATTGGGGTTCAATTCTCATATTTCTTGATCGTGAGCCAATTTTAATTAATTCAATTTTCTTGAAACCTTTTGAGTTGATGGATTTGCGTTCCAGATAGGTTAATATTTAAAATTGCCACGTGTTACAATCATATATTAACAATTGACCCATACTATTTCTATCCTATGGGACTTAATCATTTCATTAACTAGGTAATCTACAAGTGAATGTGAAAACTATAACATTTATTAGTGATGATTGTTCTTTCTCATCAAGCCATGACTACATATACATATTTATATATATTCTTTTGTATGCTCTTACATCTATTACATATCATGCATAATATTTTAAACCTCTTGCCAGCATTTTGATGCCATCTCCAAGGGATTCATTCATATAATAACTTGGTGTGTGTGGGATGGAGAAACTGCATATACCCTAAAAAATAGTCAAATGCTCGAAGAAGTCTAAATACTTTGTTTGTTAAAAAAAAAAACATATAAAAAAAGTTTGTCCTTTAGGAGGTTTATGTTATTTAATGGGTATAATGAAGGTACTTTGTTTGTACCAAACATTGAAGCCTAGAGCAAAAAAATTCAGTACTCCTTTCCTTATACTAGCTTCATGAATATTTGGATCAACCACTTCCTTTTGTAAAATAAACCAGTTGGCTGTTGCGGTATTGTCAAAATTGCCAAAGTCCTATGGGAAAAAAGCACCTTTCAAGGGTTGTCAATTTCTTGGAAATAACTGTTGTCAAAATAATTTGTGCCATCCCAATATAATAAAGGCCATGAATAAAAAAGAGAGGAAAATGTATATACTTTATATTATAAACAGGTGATCTTTCAATACTTTTCTCTTCTGTATATACTATTTGGCTTGAATTGCTTTCTATTATTAAAGGCTTGGATTTCTGGTAACTAGCTTGGATTTTTATAAAGATACCACTCGGGATGTTACTGCAGGCATGGCTTTCAACTAAATAGCTTGGAATTCTTGGCTTTCTAATAACTAGCTTGGATTTTTATGGAGGTCCCACTGAGCATATGTGACTGCAGGGGCATGCCTTTTAATTTTTTGCTGAATAGGGGCATGCCTTTTATACTATAATATATTTGGCTTGGATTTCTATTAACTAGCTTGGATTTTTATGGAGATCCCACTCGGGACGTGACTAGCTTGGCTTTCTAATAATTAACTTGGATTTTGGTTGGGTTGAATTTTTGGCTATATTCTCAACTTTTCTAGAATTCCGTATGTCGCTTTTAATGATCACCCTCCCTCTCTTTTGATTCAGTTTAGTTCTAACGCGGATTGTTACACGATTACACATTTACACTTGTATTGCTTCAGTTTAGTTTGAAGGGAAAGTGGGATGTAGTTCAAGCATATATCCAATGTTTCTTAAAAAAAAAAAAAAAAAAAAAAAAAAAACTCATGCTCGAACCCCAAGAAACCAAGCTTCATTATTAATAAATAAATATATTAAATTCATAGAAAAATTGACTTAAAAAATATCGAAAATAATTTAAACAACTTTCAAATGAATTTTCATAATTTAGTAATTAAATATAATTTTTGTCAAGCAGATACTCAGTTAACTTTTCTCTATTTTCTTTGAGGAAAAAAATTATTTTTGAGCTGTGTTTGTAGGCCAGCTGATATGATATGGTGCAGGACTGAATATGTTTTGTTTGTTTGATTTTGAAGCAGGTAGAGGTCCTACTTCTAACTTCTAAAAAGAGGATTTGTGGGTTTTGTGTGAGGCCGTTGATGCCGTATATGGCTCGGCAAAAAGAGAGTCGTGGGTTTCCTGCATCAGGGGTTGGGGGTGAATGCGTGGGCTATGAGCCTCGTTAAAGTCCAATTTGGGAGGTAGAAGTCAACTTTATTTTTATCTTTTGAAAAGAGGAATGTTACAGATAATATAAGTATTATTGTATTAAGTTTATTACAAATTTAGGACTACAAACATAGTCACAATTTTTATTATAATTATAACTATTAGTGTGACTAAATAAAGAAAAAAAATTATGAATTTATGTGAAAGTAACAAATAGTCCATCACAACTTAGTTCGTAAGAAATTTATAAAGAAGAGTGTAATCTTAATCATAGAATTACTTAACTTTTTATATTAGAAATGTGACTTGTTAAAGTGACAAAAAAAAAATTGTGTTCCCTTCTAATGTGTTAGTTAAGTTTAACTAACTGGGTAACTTATAAATTTTCATACATGCATGTAGGTTTTTTTTTTTTTTTTTTTGATGAACTGATACATGTAGTTTTTAGTGTACTCATATATTTAAGGCTTTTGTGGACCAAGGTCCTCTGCAAGTTATACAAAATATTTTAAATTGATTAAGGAGTGTGGTACTCTAAACTCATAATTGTGAACCATTTAGATTTTAGCTTGCTTAACTCCCTCCACAAATAAAGAAAAGATAAGAAAATGCAAGTAGTTATAATTGATATGTTTCACAAAATTATTCTTGATATGTTTTTATGAGATTCATATACAACAAATTCTAAGAATTCTCACTAAATTAAATAAATATGTAACCACTACTAGCATTATATAACTCAAAAAACTAAATTAAAATTATTACATTTTATCATTTTTTTTTTTCTAAAAGCAAATACGTGTAAAGTTAGTTTGATTATGATTTATGTCCACATGACTAGGAAAAGGAGGATGCCATGCATTATCAAACTCCTAGCTAGGTCCTAGCAGTTAAAAGATTTAGTTGATCAACAGTACAATTTATTGCCCTAATTTCAGCTCCCTCTATATTGATCTTGCACCATGTTTAATATTTAAAAGGTTTGACTTACTTTTAGTACTTTTTTAATTGGACATATCCATTTGTTTTAAATATACAATGATAAGTGATAGTGAATTTTAATCTCTACGTTTTATTTAAGTATTGGGTAATATGACAATCTCTCATTAAAATAAAAGGAAATTCCAATTAAAAAAATATTGGAGGTAAGCCACGCCCAAATTTTAATGGTATTTTGACTTGATCCCTGAAACTTCATAATATCCATGTTGATGTAACCTTTTCAATGTAACGCAAGTATTTTGAAATTCATTTCAAAGAAAAAAAAAAGAAAAAGAAGAAGAGAAAGTATTTAATTTAACAATAATAAAATGCTTTAAAAACACTTTGACTATGTTTGTCACTTAGAATTTGTTATGAAAAAATTGTGGACATAACATTTCTCTTTTATTTATTTATTTAAATGTTGACATATAATTTTTTTTATGATTAATTAAACATTTTAATATTATTTTAATGACCATGTTAGCATCTAATATGCCAGCAGTGCACTCCATCTGTCACGTAGGCTATTTCCATTAGTGAGATGATGGTAGAGACTAAAATGATAATGAATTTTTTATTTTAGGGACTACATCCGAGAAAAAAAGTGAGAACCATGATAGAAATTGGTCCAAAATGTATGGACCAAAAGTATATTTACCTCAAGAATTTTGTTAATAAATAGCCAAAGAGCAGTGATTAAAATATATTTAATAGTATTATATTGAATAATACTACATCTACAATATTTTTACAATAAATTATAAATAGTAAGTTATTATTAGTGAATAAAAAAATGACTTCAATGGTAAACTCAAATTAGAATAAATAACAATTTGTCATTTGAAATTTATTGTGAAATTATTCTGATAATGTTGTTGACGCAGTATTACTCAAATAATTTTTTTATACATTTTTTTTAAAAAAAAAGGTTAAATTATACAAATATATCTAAAAAAGTACATGTGGGGAGTAAAAAGACCCTGATGGGTATATGGGCCTTTGGGCCATGCTAAGGAAGGCCGACCTGCTCCTGGATTTAGAACTTGTTAGTGCTATGGGTTGGCCCATACGCCGAGGATCCGAGGGTATAGCCGAGGATGATTTTTCCCCTCGGACGGACATCGGAGATTCCGGGACTTCATTGTAAAGGTTAGGGAATGACACGGTCAGGACCAACGGTTAAAGGGGGTAAACCCTTGAATGTCCTCGAAGCACCGATGTTAGAGAAGTACCAAAGATAAAGGCTGTCACCTCCACATTAAAGACCCTGCACCTACCACCCTGGCCGCATTAATGGGGAAGTGACATTTGAACAGTGAAAGGGAAACTTCTGGTTACTATTCAAAGGCACTGAGAAAAGAAATATCTAGGCTAAGGGGGAGTTGGGGCAACACGTGTACAAAGTATCAAAAAGAAGAGTATTTAAGGAGAAACCTAGAATAGAAAGGGGGGGCTCCCTTCTTTGTAACCTAAAAAGAAAAAAGAGAAAGAGATAATATAAGAACAACTCTTGGCTTACGTCCGAGGAGGTTAATTTACAATAGTCTCCGTTGTTTTTAAGTGTTTACAATCTTTGGCTTGTCATTTAATCCTCAAACACTTCTAACCTGGGTTTCAAGCCCACACTCTACAAATCATATTGTTTAAGGCTCATTGGGCCTGAGCCCGTAACTGTTCTTGGGGCCAGGTGCAATTGTGCACTTACAGTACACATAATCACAATAAATTTATATGCATGAGTCAATGAATGACGTCTACTTTATTTATTTATTTTAAATATGCACTATAGTTCATATATTTATAGATTTATAACTTTTACCCAGCAACAATTATAAAAAGAGCAAACCCAAACAAAAACAGATGGGCCATGGCGTACAAAGTACAAACAGAAACAAACAATAAAAACACAAAGGAACAATACATCTCGGCCAGTGGAGCAGCTCGTCAGTAAGGGAAAGTTAAAGCAGCACTTGTGTTAGCCCACTGGGCAGGTCAGTCAAGTTGGCTCAAATAACCAGAGGAACAATACATCTCGGCCAGCATTGGGAACAATTAATGTTATCTTCGCTGCCCCTGGCAGGACCGGCTCAGGTCCCACTAGGGTGATGGCGGTTTCCCATCCTCAGACCGAGGATGTGGGTCACAGGCCGAAGAGGTTGAAGGGCACTTTGCCCGTCTTAGATTTTTCCGAGGAGGATAAGGTAGGGACTATCCAGCCCCATGACGATGCTCTTGTGGTCACCCTCAGGATAGGGAACTATGATGTGAGAAGGGTGATGATAGATCAGGGCAGCGGTGCAGATATCATATACCCTGATCTATTTAAGGGGTTAAGGTTGAAGTTGGAAGACCTTACTCCTTATGATTCGCCGCTTATCAGCTTTGAAGGGAGAGCCGTTGTGCCGAAGGGACAGATCCGTTTGCCCGTTCAATCCGGCTCAGAAACGGTTGAGGTGGACTTCATCGTGGTTGATGCGTACTCTCCGTATACAGCCATCCTTGCCAGGCCTTGGCTGCATGCGCTTGGAGCCGTCTCCTCTACTTTACATGTTAAAGTTAAATTCCCCTCGGGGGAATGTGCTGAGGAAATCCTCGGCAGCCAATCGGTAGCCAGGCAGTGCATATCGGCTGCAGTACTGCATCAGGCCGAAGAGGTTGAAGGGCACTTTGCCCGTCTTAGATTTTTCCGAGGAGGATAAGGTAGGGACTATCCAGCCCCATGACGATGCTCTTGTGGTCACCCTCAGGATAGGGAACTATGATGTGAGAAGGGTGATGATAGATCAGGGCAGCGGTGCAGATATCATGTACCCTGATCTATTTAAGGGGTTAAGGTTGAAGTTGGAAGACCTTACTCCTTATGATTCACCGCTTATCAGCTTTGAAGGGAGAGCCGTTGTGCCGAAGGGACAGATCCGTTTGCCCGTTCAATCCGGCTGAGAAACGGTTGAGGTGGACTTCATCGTGGTTGATGCGTACTCTCCGTATACAGCCATCCTTGCCAGGTCTTGGCTGCATGCGCTTGGAGCCGTCTCCTCTACTTTACATGTTAAAGTTAAATTCCCCTCGGGGGAATGTGTTGAGGAAATCCTCGGCAGCCAATCGGTAGCCAGGCAGTGCATATCGGCTGCAGTACTGCATCAGACAGAAGCCGAGTCTTCGGCTTTGATCACCAAAGACTTATAGCAGTTAATGGCTCTTGATTCATCTGGAATGGTGACAGGAGATGAGACACATTGCGAGGGGTTAGAGAAGTTTCCGGTAGCCGATGACCTAGAGAGATTCTTCCAAGTCGGTGTACTTTTGCCACACCAAGAGAAGATGGAATTGTTAGAATTCTTGAAGGACAATGTTGATGTTTTTGCGTGGGATCCTTATGAAGCTCCAGGCGTGGATCCGGGCTTCATTTGTCATCACTTAAATGTCAACCCAGCTATTATTCCGAGAAGACAGCCACCTCGGCGCTCTTCCAGAGAACATTCTGAGGCTGTGAAGGAAGAGGTGCTTAAACTCAAGAGGGCTGGGGCTATCAAAGAAGTTTTCTACCCCGAGTGGTTGGCCCATACAGTTGTCGTTAAAAAGAAAAATGGAACGTGGAGGGTATATGTGGACTTTACTGATCTAAACAAGGCCTGTCCTAAAGATTCGTTCCCAATGCCACGTATTGATCAACTGGTGGATGCCACTGTCGGACATCCTCGGATGAGTTTTTTGGACGCCTTCCAGGGTTATCACCAGATTCCCTTGGCATTGGAGGATCAGGAGAAGACTGCCTTTATTACACCAACGGGGAATTATCATTATAAGGTCATGCCATTCGGCTTGAAGAATGCTGGGGCTACCTATCAAAGGATGATGACCAGAATGTTCGAACAGCAAATGGGGAAAACCATTGAAGTATATGTTGACGATATGGTGGTGAAAAGCAAAACAATACCCTCACACGTGAAAGATTTGGCCGACACTTTTCAGATACTGAGAAAGTACAAGTTGCGCCTCAACGCCTCAAAGTGTTCTTTCGGCGTGGGGTCTGGAAAGTTCTTGGGATACATGATTACTCATAGAGGCATAGAAGTAAACCCGGTGCAGGTCAAGGCTATTCAGGACTTGCAGCCTCCTCGCAACCCAAAAGAAATTCAAAAGTTAACGGGAATGATTGCCGCCTTGAATAGGTTCATATCTCGGTCAGCTGACCGATGTCGTCCTTTCTTCCAACTGTTGAATAAGTGGAAAGGGTTTCAATGGACCGAGGACTGCGAGTTAGCTTTTCAACAGCTCAAGCAATATCTTTCTCGGCCACCCATTTTGTCTCGTTCGGAGGCACATGAGATTTTGTTTGCTTACCTGGCAGTGGCCGTCCACGCGGTCAGCCTGGTCCTAATAAGAGATGATAACGGGGTGCAAAGACCGGTATATTACGTTAGTAAGTCTTTGGGTGATGCCGAGGTGCGTTATCAACCCTTAGAGAAAGTGCTCCTGGTCGTGGTTCATGCCACGCGAAAGCTTCCCCATTATTTTCAGTCCCACACAGTGGTTGTTCTGACCCAATTGCCCCTCAAGGCAGTGCTGCGTAGCGCCGACTACTCAGGAAGGATAGCAAAGTGGGGGACCATCCTGGGGGCTTTTGATGTTAAATACAAGCCTCGCACCTCGGTGAAGGGCCAGGTCCTCGCTGACTTGGTGGCGGAATTTGCCGAGCCATTACTGGAAGAAACTCTAAAAGAAGCACACATGGATGAAAAATCAGTTGGTGTTATTACAGCTGTCATGCCTCCGATTTGGCAAGTGTATGTGGATGGGGCGTCTAATCAGAGAGGATCTGGTGTTGGACTTGTCCTAACGTCCCCTGAGGGAATTGTCTTCGAAAAATCTTTGAGATTGGCGTTCTCGGCTACTAACAATGAGGCCGAATACGAAGCGGTCTTGGTAGGCATGAAAATGGTGCGTAGAATGGGTGGAAAGGAAATCCATATCTTCTCGGACTCTCAACTGGTGGTCGGCCAGGTCACGGGAACCATGGAGGCTAGAGATCCAAGGATGCAGGAATATTTGGCCCAGATCAAGCACCAGCAAACTGAATTTGACTCCTTCGCCTTAACCCATATCTCTCGGAGCGGAAACACCCATGCAGACTCCTTAGCCACACTGGCAACGTCCTCGGCTCAAGGTTTTCCTAGGGTTATCCTCGTTGAGGATTTACTAGAACCCTCTCTTGTCGTTACTAACGCGCCTCGCATCCATCTAATAAGGCCTGGACCTAGTTGGATCGACCCGGTCATATCTTTTCTTAGGAATGATGTCCTTCCTGGGGACAAATCTGAAGCAAATAAGATACGCCGAAAGGCGCCACGTTTCTGGTTGTCCGAGGACCAGAAACTGTACAAACGATCCTTTTTAGGACCGTACTTGTTGTGTGTACACCCTGATTCAACGGAAGGGCTTCTAGAAGAATTGCATGAAGGGATTTGTGGCAGCCACACTAGGGGAAGATCCTTAGCCCACAGAGCTCTGACTCAGGGTTATTGGTGGCCCAATATGCAAAGAGAGGCCCAAGACTATGCCAGGAAATGTGATCAGTGTCAGAGGTTTGCTCCTAATATTCACCAACTTGGAGGAGTTCTTAACCCCCTTTCCAGTCCTTGGCCCTTCGCACAGTGGGGACTAGACATAGTTGGACCATTTCCGAGGGCAACAGGTAATAAAAGATGGCTTCTCGTGGGAATAGACTATTTCACTAAATGGGTTGAGGCCGAGCCCTTAGCAAATATAAGAGATGTTGACTCCAAGAAGTTTGTCTGGAAAAACATCGTTACTAGATTCGGTATACCACACACACTCATCTCAGACAATGGTGTTCAGTTCGACAGTAAGGCTTTTAGGAAGTATTGTGGTGACATGGGTATCATAAATAGATATTCCACCCCAGCTTATCCTCGAGGAAATGGGCAAGCCGCGGCCGTTAACAAAGTCATTGTCAGTGGGCTGAAGAAAAGGTTGGATGATGCGAAAGGCAGATGGGTAGAAGAGCTCCCTCATGTTCTGTGGACGTATCGGACCACACCGCGCAAGTCCACTGGAGAAACGCCATTCTCTATGACTTATGGAGCCGAGGCGGTGATACCTCTGGAATATGGTTTTCCCACCCTAAAGACGAGCTCTTTCAATCCAGAGAATAACGCGGGACTCCTGGAGAAAGGCCTAGATTTGCTTGAGGAACGGCGCGAGGCAGCAATGGTCCAAATGGCTTATTATCAACAGAAGCTAAAACGGGGATATGACGCCCATGTGAGGCTAAGGCCACTTGCACCTGGTGATCTCGTACTAAGAAAAGTTGTGGGCACCTCTAAGAACCCAGCTTGGGGTAAATTAGGACCCAACTGGGAAGGCCCCTATCGCATTGTTTCAGTAGCAGGTATAGGGTCATATCGGCTAGCTGACCTAGATGAAAGAATTGTACCACGCCCATGGAATGTAAATAATCTTAGAAAATATTATTATTAATAAAATGTGCTTTTGTCAGTGAACATTTCAAAGTTATGAGTGCTTCTGACGCATGAAGTTACTGTTCTTAAGAATCAAACAGAAACTTGGTTAAGTGCAGTCCTCGGACCACAAACCTTGTGGAAATTGATGTCTTGTCATTTGTTAAACAGAACCTTAGTTATGGCGGGTCTTCGGGCCTCCTACTTTGGGAAAATTAACATTTGAAGTTGCTGTTCTTAAGAATCAAACAGAAACTTGGTTAAGTGCAGTCCTCGGATCACAAACCTTGTGGAAATTGATGTCTTGTCATTTGTTAAACAGAACCTTAGTTATGCCGGGTCTTCCGACCTTCTACTTTGGGGAAATTAACAATTGAAGTTACTGTTCTTAAGAATCAAACAGAAACTTGGTTAAGTGCAGTCCTCGGACCACAAACCTTGTGGAAATTGATGTCTTGTCATTTGTTAAACAGAACCTTAGTTATGCCGGGTCTTCGGGCCTCCTACTTTGGGAAAATTAACATTTGAAGTTACTGTTCTTAAGAATCAAACAGAAACTTGGTTAAGTGCAGTCCTCAGACCACAAACCTTGTGGAAATTGATGTCTTGTCATTTGTTAAACAGAACCTTAGTTATGCCGGGTCTTCGGACCTCCTACTTTGGGGAAATTAACATTTGAAATTACTGTTCTTAAGAATCAAACAGAAACTTGGTTAAGTGCAGTCCTCGGACCACAAACCTTGTGGAAATTGATGTCTTGTCATTTGTTAAACAGAACCTTAGTTATGCCGGGTCTTCGGACCTCCTACTTTGGGGAAATTAACATTTGAAGTTACTGTTCTTAAGAATCAAACAGAAACTTGGTTAAGTGCAGTCCTCGGACCATAAAGCTTGTGGAAATTGATGTCTTGTCATTTGTTAAACAGAACCTTAGTTATGCCGGGTCTTCGGACCTCCTACTTTGGGGAAATTAACATTTGAAGTTACTGTTCTTAAGAATCAAACAGAAACTTGGTTAAGTGCAGTCCTCGGACCACAAACCTTGTGGAAATTGATGTCTTGTCATTTGTTAAACAGAACCTTAGTTATGCCGGGTCTTTGGACCTCCTACTTTGGGGAAATTAACATTTGAAGTTACTGTTCTTAAGAATCAAACAGAAACTTGGTTAAGTGCAGTCTTCGGACCACAAACCTTGTGGAAATTGATGTCTTGTCATTTGTTAAACAGAACCTTGGTTATGCCGGGTCCTTGGACCTCCTACTTTGGACAAATTGACATTTAAACTTATTGATCTTAAGAACCAATGGGAAATTGTTTAAGTCTTGTCCTCGGACCACAAACTTGATTAAAGTTAATTTCTTATTGCGCCTGGAAATTAGTGCCTTACTGGTCATTAACTCGGATCTTAAGTTCTATATCTTTAAACGTTAAACAAATTTATATAAGGAATGGTCCTCGGATCTTACATCCTACTAAAAACAATGCTACACATTATAAGGTTTTAATCATTATATGAGGTCTCTCTTTTTTTTAACCAAGGCATTGTTTAAACAGAACCTTAGTTATGTCGGGTCTTCGGACCTCCTACTTTGGGGAAATTAACATTAGAAGTTACTGATCTAAGTAATTAAAACATCAACTTTGTTAAGTCTTGTTCTCGGATTGCAAACTGGATTAAAGTTAAGTCTTGTTCTCGGATCTTAAGTTCTATATCTTTAAACGTTAAGCAAATTTATATAAGGAATGGTCCTCGAATCTTACATCCTACTAGAAACGGTGCTATACATTACAAGGGTTTGATCGTTATATGAGGTCTTTTCTTCTTTTTAATCAAGGCATTGTTTAAATATCTTAAACATGTCACCTTCTGTTAAGTCTTTAATAACATGCGCATGATTATGTGGAAGTTATGATTGTGCAATCCTTGGAGTTAGATTTGTTTACTCTGAGAAACTTTTGCTATGTATTAATGGGAAACTTTTGCGATAAGTATAAAAAGAATAAAGTAAAAACAGATGCAACACGAGTGAAAATCAAATAAAGTTGTTCTTCATTAATCATTTGGACATGCATTACATATAAAGGCTGAACATGGAGAAAGAGAAGCCCTAAGCTAGGTCCTAAGCTTTTGGAGGAGGATCTTGCTGAGAAGTGTTGGTTCCCTCTGTCTCTTTCAGCTCCAACTCAAAAGGAGACAGAACCTTTTTTCCTTTGTCTGCTACTTTCGTTGGAGGGACATTGGATTCCATGGCTTGGCTAAGGCCCTTCTCGGCATCTCCGCCTCCTTCCTTGTCTTTATTGGAACCCGAAGGTTCTGTAGGATCTGGAATTAGCTTCGGGACCATGGGAGGAAGAGCAGGAAGAGTTGTCTCAGGGGTAGGATTAGCAGCAGGAGCCTCTTCAATCTCCTGTATCTCCAGGGGAAGCCAAACGTTCTTGGACTTCCTCAGGTCCGAAGATGGAGGAACTCCTGCTACGTTTAAAGCTTCCCCCCAGACTTTCTGACAATACTCCCGGCACAAGGCCGCGAAGTCCTCTGTCAGTTGCTCCTCGGTGGTTGCTACCCCTTCCTCGAAACTCGCCTGCTTGGCAGCTTGTAAAGAGAGTTGGAATGAGCTGGCTTCTTCCTTCATCAGCGCAAGTTCTTTTTCCAAATCCGAGCGTTCTTGTTGGACTCGGGCGAGCTCATCATCTTTTTCGCGAAGGAGCTTGCGTTGCCCTTCTATCTGGGTCTTCATAGTCTTCAAGTTTGACTCGACCCCATTTTTCTCTCTCCTCAGCTCAGCCACCTCCGAGGTAAGCTTTTCATTCTCAGCAAGAGCTGTGCCCAAGGACTTCTCTGTCTCCAGCCTAATCTCCAGCTCAGTCCTGGCCTTCTTCCGAGTGTCTTCTATAAATTTCTCGGCTACAAAGACCTCCTGAATGGCCTGTAACAAAGTGTGATGGAATCAGGAATAGTAAACAAACTTATGAATAGTGTTAAAAGTGGAATCTTCCTAAAAAGGGGTAAACTTACCAGTGCTAAATCCCTTTTTAAAGAGAGGAATAGTTGTGGCTGGCTTATTTTTTCCAAGGTCTCCATGTCCTTGGGCAACAGAAGAGGGCGCTCCAACACTTCGGCCAAGTGATGGGCATGGCCTTGTTGAACTGCCCTTATACTGGATTGGCAGGAGATGGGTGCGCCATCTAATCTTAAGTCGGGGGACCAGGTGGTCGGTGCTCGGCGCACTTCGGCCTCGTCCCTGATTTCCCCGCTTTCAACAGAGCGGGCCCTACCCTTGCCTTTGTCCAGCTTCTGCTGCTGAACCGGTGGGAGTTGTTGTCGTGGTTTCTTGGGGTCCTTACTGATCGTCCCCTCAATATCCCCCTTTCTCTTCTTCTTGGGATCCTCGGCTGGAAGTTTTGGCTCAGCTGGAGGAGGGGGAGGTGGCAAAGATGGGGGAACTTAGGACGTCCCCGTCTTTTTCTCCATAACCTTCGCAGCTCTATTGGTAAGGAGACCCTTCATCCTGCCCATATCTTCCTCAGATTCATCCTCGAGTAAGGCAACTACAAACCCTGCAATTCCAGAGGCCTCGGTGGCTTCTTCCTCCTCATCGGAAAGTACGACGAACTGATTCCCTCGAGGTCTCTCGGTGTCTTCAAAATGGAATTGATCTATCTCTTCGTCTAGTGTATGTGAAGAAGACACCTGCTCTTCTGGAATAATAGTTGCCTGAGAGTGCACGGCGAGGGGAATTGCCGCTATGAGTTGGTTGTACAAAACGGTGTGAGGGGCATCAGGGAGCTCGCGGTCGTCCAAAAAGTGGGGCCGGGCTACGTTTATTCTCCTTCGTCTTCGGTCACCCGCAATTATGGCGTTCTCTATCTCCTGGAAGTCCGAGGATATGGGAGTGTACCCCAGAATGAGATGAGCAGCCCTGAGTTGTAAGTCTTCGTTAACGAACACCTCGGAGCGAAGTACTCGGTTTAGGTCTGCGATGTTACAGTGACTCAAACGAGGGCGCACGTGTTGCTTATCTGCAAAAAAGACGTCAAAACAAACAAGCCTGATCAGATTCACACAGATATGTAATAAGTTTAAGTAATTATGAATACTCATTTTTGTGTGTGTTAGGGGAAGTTGTGTTGTGGGGAGATTAATCCTATGGCATCGTACCTGGTCCCCCCACTCAACTGGGCAGTGGAGGCCGTCGTGCCAGTTCCCAGAGACGATCAGGTGGTCGTCCTTCATGCCTTTGTTGGATTTGGGCAGACAGGAGATTAACCTAACGACACTAGAACGGGACTTAATGTAGTAACCTACATTGGAGAGTTTATGGGACTCGTATAGAAAAACGACATCATGCCAGGAGAGGTTTAGACCCATTTGCTCGTTTAGAGCATCGACGCTACCCAAAACTCTAAAAACGTTTGGGAGGCACTGATCGGGACACAACCGGTGGTTGCGAAGGTACTCCCTAGTTATAGGTTTCATTGGGAGGGTCATTCCACCCTCTATAAAGGCTATCATTGGGATGATAACCTCTCCCTCTTTCCTAGAATCGGCGATGGCTTCCGCCGGACAATATTCTAGACCTACGTCGCTGGGAATACGGTACTTGGCCTTAAAACCTTCCATCCCAGCGGCGGTATCAACTAGACACGTGAATCTTCCCATTACAGAGGAACGAAAGATTAAACTCTAAGAGGGAGAATGCTTATAGTGACAGCCGAGGACAAGGACCGAGGAGAAAAGGTTAAGAATAGAAGAAACAAGAACTTACAAAGTTGAAGGTGTGCAAATTCCCACGGTTTTCTGCAGGTAAAGTATGATGGCTGATGTTTTGATGGGATTAACCCCTGGGGAATTAAATGAAGGCGCAGGTTCCCGAAGCGTCGCAGCGTGCGGAAAAGCGGCCTCGAAATTATATTTGTCCCGCCCAAATTTTCGTGGAGTAACGAGAGCCGTTGGATGCCCATCTCGCCGTTGAACGTGGGGGACAAAGTGTAACTTGCAGTAATAAATGCGCGCGTTTTTGAAAATAAAACCGCCGAGTGGCATCTTCTGGGACGCGAAACGATTTCCACACGTGCCATCACTCACAAAGTGTGTGGAGTAGGTTCTCGTCAGATCAAAACCCTATTTTTCTCCTCAGACGTCGAAAATTAGAGTTTTAAGGGGCTATTGTGGGGAGTAAAAAGACCCTGATGGGTATATGGGCCTTTGGGCCATGCTAAGGAAGGCCGACCTGCTCCTGGATTTAGAACTTGTTAGTGCTATGGGTCGGCCCATACGCCGAGGATCCAAGGGTATAGCCGAGGATGATTTTTCCCCTCGGACGGACATCGGAGATTCCGGGACTTCATTGTAAAGGTTAGGGAATGACACGGTCAGGACCAACGGTTAAAGGGGGTAAACCCTTGAATGTCCTCGAAGCATCGATGTTAGAGAAGTACCAAAGATAAAGGCTGTCACCTCCACATTAAAGACCCTGCACCTACTACCCTGGCCGCATTAATGGGGAAGTGACATCTGAACAGTGAAAGGGAAACTTCTGGTTACTATTCAAAGGCACTGAGAAAAGAAATATCTAGGCTAAGGGGGAGTTGGGGCAACACGTGTACAAAGTATAAAAAAGAAGAGTATTTAAGGAGCAACCTAGAATAGAAAGGGGGGGCTCCCTTCTTTGTAACCTAAAAAGAAAAAAGAGAAAGTGATAATATAAGAACAACTCTTGGCTTACGTCCGAGGAGGTTAATTTACAATAGTCTCCGTTGTTTTTAAGTGTTTACAATCTTTGGCTTGTCATTTAATCCTCAAACACTTCTAACCTGGGTTTCAAGCCCACACTCTACAAATCATATTGTTTAAGGCTCATTGGCTCAGAATCGTTCTTAAAGGTAATGCGCACTTACAGTACACATAATTACAATAAATTTATATGCATGAGTCAATGAATGACGTCTACTTTATTTATTTATTTATTTTAAATATGCACTATAGTTCATATATTTATAGATTTATAACTTTTACCCAGCAACAATTATAAAAAGAGCAAACCCAAACAAAAACAGATGGGCCATGGCGTACAAAGTACAAACAGAAACAAACAATAAAAACACAAATAATTTGTGACTCTGTGAGCGAGGCAGAGGTGTAAAGTCCAAATGGACCAAATCCCAACAAGGAAAGGCCGAATGTACAATTTGTACATTGTACATGCTCTTTGTGCCTAGAATGTAGAAACAAATCGTACCTTTTTTTTAATTCTATTTTACTGATTTCAGTTCATTGTGCTTCAGCTCTTTCTAGCAACTTTATTATGCCTAGATTTTAGAATGAGGAAAAAAAAATGTGACGTTTTAGGTTTCTGCAGATTTTTGTTTCTGTTAATAGTAGTATAGTGCAGGCTTGTAACTCTTTATGTGCTAACAGATGGCAGGATAGGGCAATCCGGCTATGGTTGCTGATCTTAGAGCCTTAAAGCCTCAGAGTATTGTTTGTAAAGCCTTTGGGCTCAGTTTTTTTGTATAGCTGAACTAGCAGCAACCAACCCAGGACACCATAGCTGGATTATTCCAGACCTTTTGTAATGATTATGTTTCATTGGTATCAAACAAAAAAGACAAAAAAACATATTTTATTGATCATCCTAGTAAATCTTTGTATACAATATCCAAGAACAAATGTGGTCTTTCTTCAATCCCAACATCAATACTTACAGGAGTATGAGCTTTATGAGCTTGAACCCTTGTAGTTGTATTTTGTGTGTATTTGACATTAGTTTATTTAATTTTTAGTAATTATTTTTTTATTAAAAGTGTTTTAAAATATACTTGTATTATGAAAAAGTAATAAAAAAAGCTCTTCTTTTAGTTCGGTAGATTATTATTTGCGAGTCCCACAATTATGTTTTTGGAAAAGAAAAATCAATACAATTAACTGAATGCAAGTCTCATGCTATTAATTTTCTCAAAATGCTAAGTGCTTTTCTGCCTATTGTATGTCTCATTTTTTTTTAATTAATAGTACTTTCAGCAAAAAACTGAATAAATTATTCCTAAATCAAAACTATAGACTAACTATTGCACCTAAGGCCCATTTTCAAAATTGGCCAAAATGTGATCAAGATCTTTCAATAGGTTGCCACAAAAGGATATCATGTCACAAAGCATTTCTTAGGCTTAAATGCGCTTAACACGCTCAAAGCTCGTTTCATAGTTGAAATATGCCGAATTGAGCATTAACCAAGAAGAATAGGCCCTTTACTATTGGGTTCATTTATGAGCTTTACAAAGATTAAGACCCAAAAAAGTAAGAAAAAAAAGGGGAAGGAAGAATAGAGACTTGGACCAAAGGACCTTCAACATTTCAAGCAAACTTGGATGATTTTGAAAGTGTAATTTTAGTATTCAGATGTTATATAATTGTTCTTCTCTTTCTGAGTTTCAAAACAGCTTTTGAATCGCAAAAATCAGACTTGAAATGAGATTTTGCAGCCTATTTTAGTGAAATGGAATCGTTTTAGGCCTAAAAGGATTGACATCTAGTCCAGTGGGCTGGTTCTTTTTTCTTTTTCGAATCCAGTTGGTGAGTCAGCCCGTATTCAATAGGTAAAAATTGGGTCAAGATTGATGACGAACACCAAACGATTTGACTGATTTGTCATCTAAATTGCATTCTAAAAATGACAAGTCGATTAGTTAAATTTTAGGTGCATTACTTAATCTTAGGAGTTAGGATGCGTTGTTTTATTCTTTGAAAGTTTTCGCAAAATGTTGCGTTTTTGTCTTTCTTTTTCCTTATTTGAGTACCAAGTTTGAGGTCAAAAAGCAACGACATGTTTTTTTCTTTCCCTCTAATAAACAACAAGAAGAAATTAATTCCATGAATACTGGAGCAAAAAAAAAAAAAAAAAAAAGTTGTGAATACAAGATGGTTATAGCTATTATCACCATTCACCACTCACCACTCACCTGTTCGAATTAGCAAGAGGAAGAGAATAGGGAAAGGGTTTGTAGGCTCTTGAGGTTATAGGAGCTAAATGTTGCTGTGAGAGGGTAACATTACAGATTACTATGACAGGGTTTATAGGAATTTTGGTGGGACGTGTCATGTGTTTACTTTGAGGCGTTCGGCCCATGATTAAGCTTGGTCTTTGTCCTTTATTCCTTCGTGCGATTAAGTTCTCTCCTTCGATCTCCTTTTTGCACATAAGCTTGGTCCTTGTCCTCTCCGCCTTCGTGCACATAAGCTTGATCCTTGTCCTCTCTGCCTTCGTGCACATAAGCTTGAATCCTTTTCCTTTGTGCCTTTGTGCACATTACGTTGATCGTACAACTTGACTCATGTCTACCACCCTGCTTGGCCAAAACTGTATGTATCATGTGGGGCCGTATATTGTCGAATATGGGGTTTTATAGGACTTTAATCTAATGCTTTGGCGTTGTGCACATGCTATAAGTAGTAGTGTACTTGATAAAGGCTCAAACATAATTGTCCATTGTAATCGTTGCAACTTGCAAGTTCATTCGAGTGTCCATTGAAGCTTCCTATCTAAATCTAAATGCTTCTAAATTTTATAACTTGTATTCGGACTGATTAATATCGGCTAATATTGGTATTTCCAGTTTCTTTCTAAAAGAGAAGGTTTAGTCAGGGGTCCATGATTTGAACGCCCAAAAAAAATATAAAAATTGACTTCTCTTCAAAAGAAGAAAACAAAACAAAACAATTTTTTTTTAAGGAAATCAAAAAAGTTTTAACAAGATTGTAATATCTCATAAAAAACAATAAAAAAGTACCAATAGATTATAAATTTTTATAAAAACTCCACTTAAATTTATCATTTGTTGAGGTAAAAGATGACAATTATTTAGTGGTTGTAGTACAATTATGTTAACTATTAGCATTGATATACCATATTGAATATGCTAGTATGGATGCGGAAGCGAAAGTATAAAGTATAGAATACAATAACACACGAGAATTACGTGGTTCAGCCAACTACCTATATCCACAGAGAAAACCCTAAAGAGTTATATTAATAATATATTAGAGTATAGTACAAATCTTGTGTTATAATGAACCATAACATGTATATATATAGTAGACTAAATCTTAGACTAATAAACTTCTAGTACAAGTAGGAGACTTGGCTTGCACATAAAGTAGAATTAGACTTGGGCTTATGCTAATGAGCTAATATATCTCTAACAAATTATATTAAATCAATGTGGCTAAAGAAATCTCATTATCAAGTAAAAAATAAAACTCTTGATATGAGTAATAAAATGTTGTTTAAGAAGTTTTAGGTTTTGTTGTATATGTTTGTTATGCCTTTTTATAATTTTTTTGAGCACTCATATATTTTTATTTACTACTAATTTTTTCTTAATCTTTGAGACGAAAAAGAATGCAAGTCACGTGAGATATCAATTTGGAAGAAAATAATATAATTTTTTAAGAAAATAATTAGAATGATAGTGTAAGTGCACAATTGCACCTGGACCCAAAGACAATCACGGGCTCAGGCCCAATGAGCCTTAAACAATAAGATTTGTAGAGTGTGGGCTTTAAACCTATGTTAGAAATGCTGGGATCTTGATAACAGGCTTTTATAAGCAAACGCAAGTAAATAAAGAACGATAATGACAAATGGGTCTCCTCGGACTCAAGCCGATAACTATTTCTTTATTATTTTTCTTTCTTCCTTCACAATTACAAGTTCTTAATTTCTTTCTTAGTTTTTCTGATCCCCCTTTTCTTTGGCCTTTACCCCCCTTTTATATTGCCTTCCCTGATACTTTTTGAACAGTGACTAGAAGTTTCCACCTCACTGTTCAGGGGTCACCTCCCCATTAATGCGGCCAGGGAGGTAGGTGCAGAGCCTTTAATGCGGAGGTGGCAGCCTTTATTCTTGATATTTTCTTTAATACCGGTGCATCTAGAAGATTCAGGATATCCCCTTTTAACCACTGGTCTCTCCAGAGTTGTGCTTTGACCTCCATAATGAAACTTTGAACTCTCTAGGGCTTTTTCGAGGAGAATCTCGTTCTCGGCTATATCCTCAGACCCTCGGCGTATGGGCCGACTCATAGAGTTTAACCCTGGAGCAGGTCGGCCCTTCATGTTATAGCCCAAAGGCCCACATTCCCATTTGGGCCCTTTCACTCCCCACAGATAGTTTCTTTAAATGATTTTTTATTGGTGTATTGCTTTGTTATTTATGAGTCGAATGATTTTTTATTGGTGTATTGCTTTGGTATAGTTTTAGTTTACTTTTATTAAATTGATTTGGTATAGTTTTCAGTTTTTCACAATGGTAGGTACGCAACCTTTATTTAAAAAAGTTATGGTTAATTACCTTTTAATTTTAGAGTTTTAAGTATGTTTTATATATTTAAGACATTTTTTCACTTAAATAGTTACACTTTAAAATTTCTAAGTACACTTCATTTAAATCTTTTATTTGTTACCACCATTTTTTATGAATACAGCTAAACATCATATATTAAGCTGATTTAAGCAAATTTTATTTCAAACTTTGAAGTACTACTTTAAACAAAACTTACCCCAACGTCTAAGGTCTAAATAAAACTCTATCAATACTTTGAAATTCCTTTACCCCATTTTGATTAGGATAGTGCACCCATGATTATCTTATCATCTTCCACGGTCTAACATATGGTTGGGGTAACCGCTTTTTAAGGTTTAATTGCACCTCCTTAGGTGCTAAAAGTGCCTAGAAGTGAGCAAGGTCTATGGTTTGAGAGCTGGGGTGGGTAGTGGTGGGGTAGATTTAGGAATTTCTAACTAAAAAACAAGAGAGAGAGAGAGAGAGAGAGAGAGAGAGAGAGAGAGAGAGAGAGAGAGAGAGAGAGAGAGAAAATAAAGGAAAATATTGGCCTAATGGAGCCTTGGAGGGACACATGTATGCTGTTAAAATGGATGAAATTTCTTTGAATGCTTTTGTTTAGGGATATTGAAATAACTACGTAATGATGGTTTGGTATAGTTTAATTTTGTTGGTTTATTATATTTGAAAGTATATTGTCAAAAGTTTTGTACCTAAATTAATTAGCACTTTCTTATATTTTCGATAGAGATAGTCAAAATCTAAATTCAATTACCCCCAATTATCAAATAAAAATTAATTTGATAAAAAGTATAGTTATACCTTGTTGTGCCAAACTTAAAAGTTTTAAAAAGTTCTACATATCAGGAAAATTAAAAAAAAAAAAAAAAAAATCACTTTGATGTGTTTCAAGATTTAATCATAAGACATTGATTTAAATAATAATTTAATGATCCTGTTGAGGATCAAAGGATAAAATGCTGGTCGGAAAAATACAAATACAATGAACATCAATGGCTTTTAAACATTAGCTTATGGCTGCTCTGTTTCCTCTCACTTCTCAAATGGTCAAACTTGTAAAGTGAGCTATCTTAACTCTTAAGCTTGCCTTCCTGGACCAACGTGGCCTACATTTGGTTTCCTCTCTAAATGGTGCTAAGGCTCAAGTGCCCTCGATTTTTTTTTCCCTTCATTCATAGATGAGTCTCCTCCAGTCAATAGCGCTCTCAAAATCTCTATTTATTCCTCTTTTTTTTATATATAAAAAAAATAGACATGATAGATTAAAACTTAGAGTATTAATTTCATAATAATTACCTTTTATATTATCTAATCAAAACACCAAATGATTTTTAATATAAAGTACAGACGATGAATTTGCACTTTAATCATTTAGTCGATAATATATATATATATATATATATATATATATATATTTTTTTTTTTTTAAATTTATTTAGAGTAAAAGTCTATAATAAATTAACCATGGTCCTTCTCAAAAAATAAAGAAAAAAAAGAAAAAGAAAAAAAGAGAGAGAGTTAACCATGGTCCCCCTATAGTTGACCCCTACTTGTTGTTTGAAGAAACCCTCCACTTCAATTGGTATTTTGAATAGCTATCCCGAATTCAAGTAGATTCTGTTTCACCTCTTCCTCAGAGAAAGACGATCAAACAATTCCCTAACAAAACGTCGTTTAAGTTATGAGTAAATTATATTATACTTAAAGAGGTAATTTTTGTGGTTTAAATACTCCTGAAAGTTAACAATTTATTAGAGACGCATCCAAAACAATCTTGTTCAAAATGAGAAACTGATAATTCATGAGCAAGCAGCTCATCATTCTCTGAATGTCAAACGTTCCAGATAAGCAATGCATTACCAGTGAGGGGAAAATTGATTCATTGTACAGTTTTCACTGAAGTTCTATGTCCCCTTTGCAATGACAAGGAGTAGGCCATTTCTTTTAGTGAGCGTTGTACTGCGTGTTAGGGTGACAACACCTTAACTCAAAAATTTAGGCCTATGGATCTAAACCCAATTATGTTATATATTATTTCTTATCCAACACGGTTAGTATTGTATGATTTGGTTATGCATTAACTTTGAGGACACAGTTCAAAACTAGCAGTCTAGAACATTTTACAAAAGCCATAATTGCTTAAAGAGAGACTACTTATCCGGGTCAAAGTAGATTCATATTAACTCTCACACCCAACATAGATTACCAAGTTTAAAACCGTGGCTATATTTGATGACCAACTGATAAACAGCAAAGTAAGGCTCATATAAAATAGATTTGACCCAAATATCCAAAAGCTCTAAAACAGAAAAACAGTGAGCTCAAGAATAAGCAAAAATTTATTTATGCCAAAAATATGAAACTGGCAAGCAAATAGAATGAAGAATACAGATAGGGAAGGAGGGGCACCACAAGGAGGAAATGTTATTATGCATGTCAGTCAAATTAAGAGTGTCTTGCAAATATACGTATCAAATCTAGAATGCAAACATACAGCAATAACACTGCAAAACATGAGCAGAGAGTAAATGCAAAATCCCACAAGAATTTAAGGCTATAAGAAAATCATGTTGGACAATCAGAAAGACTTCATTTTTCTAGTTTTGGAAAGTTACAAGAAAACCCCATAGAGAGATGCTGTTTTCACAAACTTTTCAGAAACGTTTCCATCCACCATTGATTTATCACATACAAATTCTACAATTATGATAATTTGATAGTTAACATGGGAGAGGGGAGATTTGAACCCTAGACATCTCCATTTGAAAATACCAAGATGCTAGTTAAGCTACATATAGCCCTTGGCTACAAATTATACAATTATGATTTGATAGTAAACGTATAGATCAAGGCCAACGATATGATTGTGAACAGAAATATGTGAAAACCTAAATCTATAGTAAACTCATCAGTCATCACCATAAGTCCATAACATCAAGCCACACCAAAATGAAATTTCCCACAGCCATTAAACTACACCAAATTAGATGTCCACATCACATATCCATGTAATGGTCACACTTAAATCCAGCTTCTTAAATACTTATCAATATCATATAGGATAACCAACATGTTCACTTAGCTCAACAGGATTTACCCAAAGTTGGAAAGTGAACATCAAGACACTCAAAAACCCACTCATTGCCATCCACTAAACACAATAACATGGCCAGACCACTCATGTGTGAATCTATCAATCTTGACCCTTCTTATACTATTTGTTCAGTACCTTATTTTCACATGCTGAAATGATCCAAACTACAAAGTTAAGAACTTTGATTACCTTTTCTAAACAGCCAAACATATCTTACAGTTTAAATTCCTATGCTTTGCTCACAGAAGGAAGATGTGTCTGTGTTTCTAGAACAAACATGTATAAGCATAAAAGCACATCAATTAGTTTTGCCAAAACTTTAAAATGGCTCAAGGCATTCAATATTTCCCAAAGTAGAAAAGCTCTGGAACAACAAATTTAACATCCAAAAACAATGGTCTTCAAATGACACAGGCAAAAGAACTTGAGGAACCAAATAGAAATCACCCATTTCCCCACCATAAATAATCAATCATTGCATATAAAGCTATGGTTCCTTAAACAGCCTATGCATCAGGGTTAAAATAATTTACCATTGAAAGATATTTTTACTTATAAAGCTATGGTTCCTTAAACAGCCTATGTATCAGGGTTAAAATAATTTACCATTGAAAGATATTTTTACTTCAAGGACTACTTTTTGAAAAGTCTGTTGTCAAATTCACAATAAGTCTGTAATTACAATTTGCCCCAAAAAGGGACATATATATTTAACCCCAACCTTTCCGGCCCAAATTTAATTCTCTCAATACATCAAAGCCAATCATGCAATGATTAAAAAACCAGTGACATATTTTTCCTCCTAGAATCAAATAAAATATATAAGAATGAAATTTTGTAATAGTAAATAAATAAAACACCCAGAAAATCAAATAGTTTAACTCAGAGGTGAGGAAAATAAAACATGTATTCCACAAAAATGATAATAAGCCCCACACCCAACAAAGAATGCCAAGATCAAAACCAAATCTATCTGCTAGCTGATGCACAAACTGACAAATCACAAAGTAGCAAGGCACAAGTTAATTAAGATCAATATAACTCAAGAAGCCTAACAGCTCAAAATCAAAAAATCTAGTGAGCTCCAGCATAAGTGCAAAACCAGTTTTACCCCTAAAATATGAAGCTAACAAACAATTAAAATGCAGATTGCAGATAGAAGAGGTGGCACTATATTCTATAGGGAGGAAGTTGAGTTATTGGTAAGAAAGCCAAATTAGAGTTTCTTGCAAACTTAGGTATCAAATCCTAAAATGCAACTATACAACCATAACAACATTGCAAAACATGGAATTTAAAATAAAAAAAAATAAAAAAATAAAAAAAGTAAAAAGCAAAAATCCGATGGAGATTTAAGGCTAGAAGAAAACCCCAAAAAGAAATGCTATTTTCAAAGCCAAATATCATGCAATAATTAAATCAATGACATATATATTCTCCTAAAATCAAATAAAATATATGAGAATGAAAATGTAGAAGAGCATGCACATCTTTTTTTTAATTTTATAATTTCTCTAATTTAGCTCTTAAAAAGTTTTTTTTTTTTTTTTCTTTTCAAATTTACAGATCCACTTTTAAAATCCACTGTACATCTCACTCTCTATCCTCCAATTCATTCTATGAAAATATTATAACAAACCCATATAGAGTTTTCTCCAAAAATATACCAGATCAGACCCAAAATATTCTAAAAACGCTCGGTGAGACCAAAATGAGCTGAAATCATATAGTACAACTTAGAGCTGAGAAAAAGAAAGCATTTTTTTTTTTCACAAAAATGATATGAATTACACATACAACACATATTACCAAGATCAAGACCACAGCTAAATATCTAATGACAAATAAACTCAAAAAGCTGTAAGGCAGAAATTAAAGATGTATACACCCATGAAAACTACACCACATATATATATATATATATCAAAATCAACCAAGTTCCAAAATAACAATCAAATCTGCATAAATCATAAGTATATATGTATCAACCTGGTTCCTGAGCAGGCAGAAAGATAGATAAACGACCAAGAACTCAAGAAGCAAATCTCTGCGTTTTCTAAACTTTCTGATTCTATTTTATAGACAGAACGATAAAACACAATTTGTTTTTTGGGTCGATTCAAATGGTTTGGACTGGAAGCCTACACTAGTCACTATAGCCTATAGGTTTCACTCGCTCCTCACTTCTAAATTCTATGAATCTGTATTGTATATGGGTCTGTCCACTAACCCAAATTCGGCAGTTGGAAAGTAGTTTGTTGTACCACATTGGAAAAGAAAAACTTGGCTCAAACGGACTATGTTGATTTGGGGCCCAAAATGGAAGATTTGATTTTGGAGGCCCAAATCAATTTCCCCTATCAAAACTTCCCAAACCTGCCAGCAGAAAGAAAAAGGCCCATATCCACACTACCATTCGTAAACCTCAGCAAGTTTTGGAGGAAAAGAAAAACAGAGCATGACAGAAAACCAAACTGTTCAAATTTTCATAAGCCTTCAACAGAGGATTAAAAAGTACAACAAATCCACCCAACATATATTCTACAAAATGGGAAAAATAATACATAACATAGCAAGAAGTAAATTGCAAACCTCACACCACAAGAAAATTCAATTCAAGCTACGTAATTCAAACAAACCAACAAATCAGAGCATGGATAACAGTACACTCTGTTTCAACTTTATGTATATTAAATGATGTGAAGCCAACATAGTATATTGTAAAATTCACAGTAATAAATTACAAATCGTTGACATATATAATATGTTATTTCCTCCTAAAATCAGATGGTATAGAAGAATAAGTGTCTAATAATAATCATGATAGTGAAAAACACCCAGAAAATCAAATGTGAAAAACAAAGCATTCAATTTTCACTAATAATATAAATCTTACGCCAAACACTGATAACCAACATAAAATAAAATAAACACAGATAATTAAGATAAATAAATCTTCTAAAGCTATTTTTTTCTGCTGAAGAAATTAGAAGCAAACATGCATTTCATTCTTTTTCTCTTTTTATACCATGAGAAAATGACGGAACATGCCAAAAGACCCAAAATATACGCACATATTTTTAATTTTTAAATATGATAGAAATTAGTAGTAATAACTCAAACAGAAGCATAAAAGGACACTTTGATTACAGTAAAGTCTGAAAAGAAAGCTTAGAAATAAGGAAAAAAAAAACCCCAAAACATTTGGTTTACTTGTTACACACATAATAAAGCTACCTAGAAGAACAAAGGGTTGGAAATAAAGGAGAGATAATACCTGAATTTTCCTTGGAAATTACACAATTTGATTTTACTAAAAAGAGGTGGCAGAGATGAGGCGTGGACTAAGTCACTGTCTTGAGACAAATCGTGCTGTTTACTATATATCTAATGTAGTTAGACAAATAGTTTCTGCACGTTGTCCTGCGATACAATACGTCCTTTCTTGATTATCCTCATGGTTCTTTCGTAGGATATAAGCTCTCTATAGTACTTTTTTTCCCAAAAATTTTGTAAAAGATAAAATATTTTTTGTGAGTAGTAAGAAGCAAAAGATGGTAAGTGTTTAGAAAAAAATTGTTTTTTTTTTTTGAAAAGTTTGCAGCTTTGTATTCAAAAATAAAAATGTGTCTGATGCTTTTTATTTCTTTTCATATATATATATATATATATATATTTATACGTAAAAAGAAAGCTATTAACTAAGGCATTGATTTCAATATTTTTTTTAAAACTTTAAAGATAGCAAACGTATTTATTTTTTGGCTAAGGATAAGTAACGTGTCTAGCTATATATATATATTATATAACCGGTCAAAACATTTTTGTTTTTTTTTGTTTTCTATGTTTGTACGTTGAGGCAGACAAAACAAGTTTGTCTTTTTAGTGTCAAGATGCCTTTTAAAAATGACAGCCCCTACGTGGCTGTCTTTTAGATAGTAAGTAATAATTTCCTTTGAAATTTGACTATACACAATAAATACAACCAAGAATGGAAAGTACTATATAATGTTATAATCCATCAACGGTAATTTATATAAATATATAGTTGTACAATATTTGATACTTTCTATCTATAACGTTACTATTAAATATATTAAAAGAAATGTTTTAAAGTAAAAGTTTATAAAGGAAAGTATACTAAAAGTTGGCAATATATGGTATTAAAATTCACATTAATTTTTAGAGATTTTCTAATTAAAACCATTGACAATAGCTATTCAAATTTTGAATTTTCAAAATTTAGCAATTAACGCATCTGACATTAAGGGATAATTGATTTCCTCAATTCACATAAATGAGTATTAAAATAAATATGATATTTTTTATAAAAAATATCCAACACAAAGACTACATATTATGAACGGTGGAGTTGGTGAAAGTGGTATTACACGTACAAGATAGGTTTTCTTGAAACCAGTGAGTTCAGATTTTCAGTTCCTCGTTCACAATTACATCATTTTGGCTATTGGCAGCATCACCTTTAGCATCAGTAAGTGGGGTATCGTTCTGGCCATGGTTAATATCAGCAGTCCAAATAGACCAAACCCTTCTGCATATGCGTATCAGTCGTAGAAGCAGAACAACAAAGTTGACACGGGACCTAACTACATCATCAATGAGTTTTAGGACTGACACAACTTGCTGGAATCTGAAATAAAATGGAATTGTTAGAATAACAGTAAATTTAAAGAGCGTCAATAATGAGTTATTGGGGAGGAAGAAGTTGAAATATTTCTCACCCATCATGTGCCATTGAAATTATCTGGCAAAGATCGGGTATTAACCGTTGGAGTTGAACAACAAAGCTAACAAGGGTCCCATCTATTTCTCACCCATCTATTACATATAATGCATAATATTTTAAATCTCTTGCCAGCATTTTGATGCCATCTCCAAGGGATTCATTCATGTAATAACTTGGTGTGTATGGGATGGAAAAACTGCATATACCCTAAAGAATATTCAAATACTTGAAGAAGTCTAGATACTTTGTTTGTAAAAAAAAAAAAAAAAAAAAAAAAAAAAAAACATATAAAAAAAAGTTTGTCCTTTAGGAGGTTTATGTTATTTAATGGGTATAATGAAGGTACTTTTTTTGTACCAAACATTGAAGCCTAGAGCAAAAAAATTCAGTACTCCTTTCCCTATACTAGCTTTATGAATATTTAGATCAACCACTTCCTTTTGTAGAATAAACCTGTTGGCTGTTGCGGTGTTGTCAAAATTTCCAAAGTCCTATGGGAAAAAAGCACCTTTCAAGGGTTGCCAATTTCCTGGAAATAACTGTTGTCAAAATAATTTGTGCCATCCCAATATAGTAAAGGCCATGAATAAAAAAGAGGGAAATGTATATACTTTATATTACAGATACGCATGGGTGATCTTTCAATACTTTTCTCTTCTGTATATACTATTTGGCTTGAATTGCTTTCTATTATTAAAGGCTTGGATTTCTGGTAACTAGCTTGGATTTTTATAGAGATACCACTCGGCATGTTACTGCAGGCTTGGCTTTCAACTCAATAGCTTGGAATTCTTGGCTTTCTAATAACTAGCTTGGATTTTTATGGAGGTCCCACTCAGCATATGTGACTGCAGGGGCATGCCTTTTATTTTTTTGCTGAACAGGGGCATGCCTTTTATACTATAATATATTTGGCTTGGATTTCTATTAAGTAGCATGGATTTTTATGGAGATCTCACTCGGGACGTGACTGGCTTGGCTTTCTAATAATTAACTTGGATTTTGGTTGGGTTGAATTTTTGGCTATATTCTCAACTTTTCTAGAATTCCGTATGTCGTTTTTAATGATCACCCTCACCCTCGTTTGATTCTGTTTACTTCTAACGCGGATTGTTACATGATTACACATTTACACTTGTATTGCTTCAGTTTAATTCGAAGGGAAAGTGGGATGTAGTTCAAGCATATATCCAATGTTTCTTAAAAAAAAAAAAACTTATGCTCGAACCCCAAGAAACCAAGCTTCATTATTAATAAATAAATATATTAAATTCATAGAAAAATTGACTTAAAAAATATCCAAAATAATGTAAACAACTTTTCAAATGAATTTTCATAATTTAGTAATTAAATATAATTTTTGTCAAGCGGATACTCAGTTAACTTTTCTCTATTTTCATTGAGGAAAAAAATTATTTTTGAGCTGTGTTTGTAGGCCAGCTGATATGATATGGTGCAGGACTGAATATGTTTTGTTTGTTTGATTTTGAAGCAGGTAGAGGTCCTACTTCTAACTTCTAAAAAGAGGATTTGTGGGTTTTGTGTGAGGCCGTTGATGCCGTATATGGCTCGGCAAAAAGAGAGTCGTGGGTTTCCTGCATCAGGGGTTGGGGGTGAATGCGTGGGCTATGAGCCTCGTTAAAGTCCAATTTGGGAGGTAGAAGTCAACTTTATTTTTATCTTTTGAAAAGAGGAATGTTACAGATAATATAAGTATTATTGTATTAAGTTTATTACAAATTTAGGACTACAAACATAGTCACAATTTTTATTATAATTATAACTATTAGTGTGAGTAAATAAATAAATAAAAATTATGAATTTATGTGAAAGTAACAAATAGTCCATCACAACCTAGTTCGTAAGAAATTTATAAAGAAGAGTGTAATCTTAATCTTAGAATTACTTAACTTTTTATATTAGAAATGTGACTTGTTAAAGTGACAAAAAAAATTGTGTTCCCTGCTAATGTGTTAGTTAAGTTTAACTAACTGGGTAACTTATAAATTTTCATACATGCATGTAGGTTTTTTTTTTTTTTTTTGATGAACTGATACATGTAGTTTTCAGTGTACTCATATATTTAAGGCTTTGTGGACTAGGGTCCTCTGCAAGTTATGCAAAATATTTTAAATTGATTAAGGAGTGTGGTACTCTAAACTCATAATTGTGAACCATTTAGATTTTAGCTTGCTTAACTCCCTCCACAAATAAAGAAAAGAAAAGAAAATGCAAGTAGTTATAATTGATATGTTTCACAAAATTATTCTTGATATGTTTTTATGAGATTCATATACAACAAATTCTAAGAATTCTCACTAAATTAAATAAATATATAACCACTACTAACATTATATAACTCAAAAAACTAAATTATAATTATTACATTTTATCATTTTTTTTTTCTAAAAGCAAATACGTGTAAAGTTAGTTTGATTATGATTTATGTCCACATGACTAGGAAAAGGAGGATGCCATGCATTATCAAACTCCTAGCTAGGTCCTAGCAGTTAAAAGATTTAGTTGATCAACAATACAATTTATTGCCCTAATTTCAGCTCCCTCTATATTGATCTTGCACCATGTTTAATATTTAAAATGTTTGACTTACTTTTAGTACTTTTTTAATTGGACATATCCATTTGTTTTAAATATACAATGATAAGTGATAGTGAATTGTAATATCTACGTTTTATTTAAGTATTGGGTGATATGACAGTCTCTTATTAAAATAAAAGAAAATTTCAATTAAAAAAGTATTGGAGGTAAGCCACACCCAAATTTTAATGATATTTTGACTTGATCCCTGAAACTTCATAATATCCATGTTGATGTAACCTTTTCAATGTAACGCAAGTATTTTGAAATTCATTTCAAAGAAAAAAAGAAGAAGAAGAAGAAGAAGAAGAAGAGAAAGTATTTAATTTAACAATAATAAAATGTTTTAAAAACACTTTGACTATGTTTGTCACTTAGAATTTGTTATGAAAAAATTGTGGACATAACATTTCTCTTTTATTTATTTATTTAAATGTTGACATATAATTTTTTTTATTGTTAATTAAACATTTTAATATTATTTTAATGACCATGTTAGCATCTAATATGCCAGCAGTGCACTTCATTTGTCACGTAGGCTATTTCCATTAGTGAGATGATGGTAGAGACTAAAATGTGAATGATTTTTTTATTTTTTATTTTAGGGACTACATCCGAGAAAAAAAGTGAGAACCATGATAGAAATTGGTCCAAAATGTATGGACCAAAAGTATATTTACCTCAAGAATTTTGTTAATAAATAGCCAAAGAGCAGTGATCAAAATATATTTAATAGTATTATATTGAATAATACTACATTCACAATATTTTTACAATAAATTATAAATAGTAAGTTATTATTAGTGAATAAAAAAATGACTTCAATGGTGAACCCAAATTAGAATAAATAACAATTTGTTATTTGGAATTTATTGTGAAATTATTCTGATAATATTGTTGACGCAGTATTACTCAAATATTTTTTTTATACATTTTTTTTTAAAAAAAAAGGTTAAATTATACAAATATATCTAAAAAAGTACACATAATCATAATAAATTTATATGCATGAGTCAATGAATGACGTCTACTTTATTTATTTTAAATATGCACTATAGTTCATATATTTATAGATTTATAACTTTTACCTAGCAACAATTATAAAAAGAGCAAACCCAAACAAAAACAGATGGGCCATAGCGTACAAAGTACAAACAGAAATAAACAATAAAAACACAAATAATTTGTGACTCTGTGAGCGAGGCAGAGGTGTAAAGTCCAAATGGACCAAATCCCAACAAGGAAAGGCCGAATGTACAATTTGTACATTGTACATGCTCTTTGTGCCTAGAATGTAGAAACAAATCGTACCTTTTTTTAAATTCTATTTTACTGATTTCAGTTCATTGTGCTTCAGCTCTTTCTAGCAACTTTATTATGCCTAGATTTTAGAATGAGGAAAAAAAATTGTGACGTTTTAGGTTTCTGCAGATTTTTGTTTCTGTTAATAGTAGTATAGTGCAGGCTTGTAACTCTTTATGTGCTAACAGATGGCAGGATAGGGCAATCCGGCTATGGTTGCTGATCTTAGAGCCTTAAAGCATCAGGGTATTGTTTGTAAAGCCTTTGGGCTCAGTTTTTTTGTATAGCTGAACTAGCAGCAACCAACCCAGGACACCATAGCTGGATTATTCCAGACCTTTTGTAATGATTATGTTTCATTGGTATCAAACAAAAAAAACAAAAAAACATATTTTATTGATCATCGTAGTAAATCTTTGTATACAATATCCAAGAACAAATGTGGTCTTTCTTCAATCCCAGCATCAATACTTACAGGAGTATGAGCTTTATGAGCTTGAACCCTTGTAGTTGTATTTTGTGTGTATTTGACATTAGTTTATTTAATTTTTAGTAATTATTTTTTTATTAAAAGTGTTTTAAAATATACTTGTATTATGAAAAAGTAATAAAAAAAGCTCTTCTTTTAGTTCGGTAGATTATTATTTGCGAGTCCCACAATTATGTTTTTGGAAAAGAAAAATCAATACAATTAACTGAATGCAAGTTTCATGCTATTAATTTTCTCAAAATGCCAAGTGCTTTTCTGCCTATTGTATGTCCCATTTTTTTTTAATTAATAGTACTTTCAGCAAAAAACTGAATAAATTATTCCTAAATCAAAACTATAGACTAACTATTGCACCTAAGGCCCATTTTCAAAATTGGCCAAAATGTGATCAAGATCTTTCAATAGGTTGCCACAAAAGGATATCATGTCACGAAGCATTTCTTAGGCTTAAATGCGCTTAACACGCTCAAAGCTCGTTTTCATAGTTGAAATATGCCGAATTGAGCATTAACTGAGAAGAATAGGCCCTTTACTATTGGGCTCATTTATGAGCTTTACAAAGATTAAGACCCAAAAAAGTAAGAAAAAAAAGGGGAAGGAAGAATAGAGACTCGGACCAAAGGACCTTCAACATTTCAAGTAAACTTGGGTGATTTTGAAAGTGTAATTTTGGTATTGAAGTGTTATAAAATTGTTCTTCTCTTTCTGAGTTTCAAAACAGCTTTTGAATCACAAAAATTAGACTTGAAACGAGATTTTGCAGCCTATTTTAGTGAAATTGAGTCGTTTTGGGCCCAAAAGGATTGGCATCTAGTCTAATGGGCTGGTTTTTTTTCTTTTTCGATTCCAGTTTCAATAGGTAAAAATCAGGTCAAGGTTGATGACGAACACCAAACGATTTGACAGATTTGTCATCTAAGTTGCATTCTAAAAATGACAAGTCGATTAGTTAAATTTTAGGTGCACTACTTAATCTTAGGAGTTAGGATGCATTGTTTTATTCTTTGAAAATTTTTGCAAAATGTTGCGTTTTTGTCTTTCTTCTTCCTTATTTGAGCACCAAGTTTGAGGTCAAAAAGCAACGATATTTTTTTTCCCCCGTAATAAACAACAAGAAGAAATTAATTCCATGAATACTGGAGCCAAAAAAAAAAAAGAAAATTGTAAATAAAAGATGGTTATAGCCAGTGGCGAAGCCAGGATTTGACTTCAGGGGGGGCAAAATTTATATACACTATAAACATTTATTAGGACATGTATATGTATATTATTTACTTGATATAAAAAAAATAATACACACATATTTTAGTGATATTTTAATGTAATAAGACCTACATAATATAAAATAAAATAATAGAACAATACTATTACTTCTTAAAATATAGAACTTTTTAAGAAAAATACTATATTTTTGGACTGAAACTCTATAAGATAGCAAAATACTATACTATTTTTTCTTAAATTTGTTATAAGGCACCAGCACTTCAGATTCTTTTTGGCGGGCCAGGGGGGGCAGGTGCCCCCCCTCAACCCCCCCTGGCTCCGCCCCTGGTTATAGCTATTATCACCATTCACCACTCACCACTCACCTGTTCGAATTAGCAAGAGGAAGAGAATAGGGAAAGGGCTTATAGGCTCTTGAGCTTATAGGAGCTAAATGTTGCTGTGAGAGGGTAACATTACAGATTTCTGTGACAGGGTTTATAGGAATTTTGGTGTGACGTGTCATGTGTTTAATTTGTAGCGTTCGGCCCATAAAGCTTGGTCTTTGTCCTTTATTCCTTCGTGCGAATAAGTTCGCTCCTTCTCCTTTTTGCACATAAGCGTGGTCCTTGTCCTCTCTGTCTTCGTGCACATAAGCTTGATCCTTGTCCTCTCTGCCTTCGTGTGCATATATTTGATTTTTGTCCTCTCAGCCTTTGTGCACGTAAGCGTGAATCCTTTTCCTTTGTGCCTCTGTGCACATGACATTGATCTTACAACTTGACTCGTGTTTACCAGCCTGCATGGCCAAAACTGTATGTATCATGTGGGGCCGTATATTGTCGCATATGGGGTTTTATAGGACTTTAATCTAATGCTTTGGCGTTGTGCACATGCTATAAGTAGTAGTGTACTTGATAAAGGCTCAAACATAATTGTCCATTGTAATCGTTGCAACTTGTGAGTTCATTCGAGTGTCCATTGAAGTTTCCTATCTAACTCTAAATGCTTCTAAATTCTATAACTTGTATTCGGACGGACTAATATCGGCTAATATTGGTATTTCCAATTTCTTTATATAAGAGAAGGTTTAGTCAGTGGTTCATGATTTGAACTCCCAAAAAAAAAATATAAAAATTGACCCCTCTTCAAAAGAAGAAAACAAAACAAAACAATTTTTTTGTTTAAGGAACTTAAAAAGTTTTAACAAGATTGTAATATCTCATAAAAAACAATAAAAAATTACCAATAGATTATAATTTTTTTTTAAAAACTCCACTTAAATTCATCTTTATCGAGGTAAAAGATGACAATTATTTAGTGGTTGTAGTACAATTATATTAAATCAATGTGGCTAAAGAAATCTCATTATCAAGTAAAAAATAAAACTCCTAATATGAGTAATAAAATGTTGTTTAAGAAGTTTAGGTTTTGTTGTATATGTTTGTTATGCCTTTTTATAATTTTTTTTGAGCACTCATATATTTTTATTTACTACTAATTTTTTCTTAATCTTTGTGACGAAAAAGAATGCAAGTCACGTGAGATATCAATTTGGAAGAAAAAAAAAATAAGAAAATAATTGGAATGATAGTTCCTTTAAATGATTTTTTATTGGTGTATTGCTTTGTTATATATGAGTCGAATGATTTTTTATTGGTGTATTGCTTTGGTATAGTTTTAGTTTACTTTTATTAAATTGATTTGGTATAGTTTTCAGTTTTTCACAATGTTTGGTACACAACTTTTATTTAAAAAAATTATGGTTAATTACCTTTTAATTCTAGAGTTTTAAGTATGTTTTATATATTTAAGCCTTTGTTTTCACTTAAATAGTTACACTTTAAAATTTCTAAATACACTTCATTTAAATCTTTTATTTGTTACCACCATCTTTTTATGAATACAGTTAAACATCATATAATAAGCTGATTTAAGCAAATTTTATTTCAAACTTTGAAGTTCTACTTTAAACAAAACTTACCCCAACCTCTAAGGTCTAAATAAAACTCTATCAATACTTTGGAGTTCCTTTACCCCATTTTGATTAGGATAGTGCACCCATGATTATCTTATCATCTTCCACGGTCTAACATATGGTTGGGGTAACCACTTTTAAGGTTTAATTGCACCTCCTTAGGTGCTAAAAGTGCCTAGAAGTGAGCAAGGTCTCTAGTTTGAGAGCTGGGGTGGGTAGTGGTGGGGTAGATTTAGGAATTTCTAAATAAAAAACGAGAGAGAGAGAGAGAGAGAGAGAGAGAGAGAGAGAGAAGAAAAGAAAATAAAGGAAAATATAGGCCTAATGGAGCCTTGGAGGGACACATGTATGTTGTTACAATGGATGAAATTTCTTTGAATGCTTTTGTTTAGGGATATTGAAATAGCTACGTAATGATTGTTTGGTATAGTCTAATTTTGTTGGTTTATTATATTTGAAAGTAAATTGTCAAAAGTTTTGTAATTAAATTAGTTAGCACTTTCTTATATTTCCAACAAAGATAGTCAAAATTTTAATTCCATTACCCCCAATTATCAACTAAAAATTAATTTGATAAAAAGTATAGTTATACCTTGTTGTGCCAAACTTAAAAGTTTTAAAAAGTTCTACATATCAGAAAAAAAAAATTAAAAAAAAAAATCACTTTGATGTCCTTTCAAGATTTAATCATAAGACATTGATTTAAATAATAATTTAATGATCCTGTTGAGTATTAAAGGATAAAATGCTGGTTGGGAAAATATAAATATAATGAACATTGGCTTTTAAACGTTAGCTCATAGCTGCTCTGTTTCCTCTCACTTCTCATACGGTCAAACTTGTAAAGTGAGCTAACTTAACGCTGTATGTGTGTGTGTTTCTAAAAAAAAAAAAAAACTCTAAATGTGGACCGACGTGGTCTACATTTGGTTTCCTCTCTAAATGGTGCTAAGGCTCAAGTGCCCTCAATTTTTTTTTTCCTTCATTCATAGATGAGTCTCCTCCAGCCAATAGCGCTCTCAAAATCTCTATTTATTTCTCTTTTTTAAAAAAAAATTTGACATGATAGATTAAAACTAGAGTATTAATTTCATAATAATTACCTTTTATATTATCTAATCAAAACACCCAATGATTTTTAATATGAAGTACAGACGATGAATTTGCACTTTAATCATTTAGTCGATAATATATATATTTTTTATTCAGAGTAAAAGTCAATAATAAATTAACCATGTTCCTTCTCCAAAAAAAAAAGAGAGAGTTAATCATGGTCCCCTCCCCCCCCCCCCCCCTTTGGAAATTTCTCACCACTCCTTTTTTTTTAATATTATTTTTATAATTTCTCCACTCCTTTCAATTCACTAACAAAACGTTTAAGTTATGAGTAAATTATACTATACTTAAAGAGGTAATTTTTGTGGTTTAAATACTCCTGGAAGTTAACAATTTATTAGAGACGCATCGAAAACAATCTTGTTCAAAATGAGAAACTGAAAATTCATGAGCAAGCAGCTCATCATTCTCTGAATGTCAAACGTTCAAACTCCAAATAAGCAATGCAGCAATGCATTACCAGTGAGGGGAAAATTGATTCATCGTACGATTTTCACTGAAGTTCTATGTCCCCTTTGTAATGACAAGGAGTAGACCATTTCTTTTAGTGAGTGTTGTACTGCATCTTAGGGTGGTAACACCTTAACTCAAAATTTTAGGCCTATGAATTTAAACCCAATTATGTTATATATTATTTCTTATCCAACACGGTTAGTATTGTATGATTTGGTTATGCATTAACTTTGAGGACGCAGTTCAAAACTAGCAGTCTAGAACATTTTACAAAAGCCATAATTGCTTAAAGAGAGACTACTTATCCCGGTCAAAGTAGATTCATATTAACTCTCACACCCAACATAGATTACCAAGTTTAAAACCATGGCTATATTTGATGACCAAACTGATAAACAGCAAAGTAAGGCTCATATAAAATCGATTTGACCCAAATATCCAAAAGCTCTAAAACAGAAAAACAGTGAGCTCAAGAATAAGCAAAAATTTATTTATGCCAAAAATATGAAACTGGCAAGCAAATAGAATGAAGAATACAGATAGGGAAGGAGGGGCACCACAAGGAGGAAATGTTATTATGCATGTCAGTCAAATTAAGAGTGTCTTGCAAATATACGTATCAAATCTAGAATGCAAACATACAGCAATAACACTGCAAAACATGAGCAGAGAGTAAATGCAAAATCCCACAAGAATTTAAGGCTATAAGAAAATCATGTTGGACAATCAGAAAGACTTCATTTTTCTAGTTTTGGAAAGTTACAAGAGAACCCCATAGAGAGATGCTGTTTTCACAAACATTTCAGAAACGTTTCCATCCACCATTGATTTATCACATACAAATTCTACAATTATGATAATTTGATAGTTAACATGGGAGAGAGAAGATTTGAACCCTAGACATCTCCATTTGAAAATACCAAAAGATGCTAGTTAAGCTACATATAGCCCTTGGCTACAAATTATACAATTATGATTTGATAGTAAACGTATAGATCAAGGCCAACGATATGATTGTGAACAGAAATATGTGAAAACCTAAATCTATAGTAAGCTCATCAGTCATCACCATAAGTCCATAACATCAAGCCACACCAAAATGAAATTTCCCACAGCCATTAAACTACACCAAATTAGATGTCCACATCACATATCCATGCAATGGTAACACTTAAATCCAGCTTCTTAAATACTTATCAGTATCATATAGGATAACCAGCCATGTTCACTTAGCTCAACAGGATTTACCCAAAGTTGGAAAGTGAACATCAAGACACTCAAAAACCCACTCATTGCCATCCACTAAACACAATAACATGGCCAGACCACTCATATGTGAATCTATCAATCTTGACCCTTCTTATACTATTTGTTCAGTACCTTATTTTCACATGCTGAAATTATCCAAACTACAAAGTTAAGAACTTTGAGTACCTTTTCTAAACAACCAAACATATCTTACAGTTTAAATGCCTATGCTTTGCTCACAAAAGGAAGATGTGTCTGTGTTTCTAGAACAAACATGCATAAGCATAAAAGCACATCAATTAGTTTTGCCAAAACTTTAAAATGGCTCAAGGATTTCAATATTTCCCAAAGTAGAAAAGCTCTGGAACAACAAATTTAACATCCAAAAACAATGGTCTTCAAATGACACAGGCAAAAGAACTTGAGGAACCAAATAGAAATCACCCATTTCCCCACAATAAATAATCAATCGTTGCATATAAAGCTATGGTTCCTTAAACAGCCTATGTATCAGGGTTAAAATAATTTACCATTGAAAGATATTTTTACTTCAAGGACTACTTTTTGAAAAGTCTGTTGTCAAATTCACAATAAGTCTGTAATTACAATTTGCCCCAAAAAGGGACATATATATTTAACCTCAACCTTTCCGGCCCAAATTTAATTCTCTCAATACATCTAACCCCAAAGCCAATCATGCAATGATTAAACCAATGACGTATTTTTCCTCCTAGAACCAAATAAAGTACATAAGAATGAAAATTTTGTAGTAATAAATAAATAAATAAAGCACCTAGAAAATCAAATAGTTTAACTCAGAGGAGAGAAAAATAAAGCATTCATTCCACAAAAATGATAATAACTCTCACACCCAACACAGATTACCAAGATCAAAACCAAATCTATCTGATGCACAAACTGACAAATCACAAAGTAGCAAGGCACAAGTTAATTAAGATCAATATAACTCAAGAAGCCTAACAGCTCAAAATCAAAAAATGTAGTGAGCTCAAGTATAAGTGCAAACCAGTTTTATCCCTAAAATATGAAGCTAAAAAACAATTAAAATGCAGATTGCAGATAGAAGAGGTGGCACTATATTCTATAGGGAGGAAGTTGAGTTATTGGTAAGAAAGCCAAATTAGAGTATCTTGCAAACATAGGTATCAAATCCTAAAATGCAACTATACAACCATAACAACATTGCAAAACATGGAATTTTTTTTTTTTAAAATAAAAGTAAAAAGCAAAAATCCAATGGAGATTTAAGGCTAGAAGAAAACCCCAAAAAGTAATGCTATTTTCACAGATTAGAAAGTACAACAAATCCACCCAACATATATTCTACAAAATGGGAAAAATAATACATAACATAGCAAGAAGTAAATTGCAAACCTCGCACCACAAGAAAATTCAATTAAAGCTACGTAATTCAAACAAACCAACAAAAACAGAGCATGGATAACAGAGCATGAAAAGCACTCAGAAAAGCAAATGTGGGACTATTCGTTGTGGCCATTGGCAGCATCAGCTGCTTCAGCATCAGTAGGTGGGACTTCGTTCTGGTGTTCATTGGCAACGGTAGCAGGCTGTCTTGCTGTCCAAATGGACCAAATCCCTCTGCATGTGTGTATCAGTTGTTGGAGTTGATCAACCAGGCTGAAAAGGGACCTAACTACATCATCAATTAGTTGTAGGACTGACACATCTTGCTGAAATCTGAAAAAAAAAAAAAATTGTTAAGAATAACAGTAAAATTTACAGAGCGTCAATAGTGGGATATGGGGGGAAGAAGTTGAAATACTTCCTCACCCATCATGTGCCATTGAGATTATCTGGTGAAGATCGCGAATTAACTGTTGGAATAGAACAACAATTCTAAGAAGGGTCCGAACTGCTTCAAAAATGAGTTCTAGGGCCAACTCAACTTGCCGAAATCTGAAACAAAAACAGATTGTTAGAAAAAAATTTACAGAACGTCAATAATGGGTTGTGGAGAGGAAGAAGTTGAAACTCTCTCACCCATCATGATTCATGTGCCACTGAGAGGATCTAATCCATTTTTTCAAAATTATTCTTGATGTGTTCTAAAAAGAGTCATTTACAAACAAACACTGGTATTCATTATTCATAAACTTTAACTAGTATAAGAAGAAAAAGAAAAACAGAGCATATATGACTTGCACTAAAGCAATTAGAAAGCCAAACAGTTCAAATTTTCTTAACCACAAGAAAATTCAAACTTCCCAAGCTGTCCAGCAGAAAGAGAAAGGCCTAGATCCACCCTATTATTCATAAACCTCAGCAAGTTTGGAGAAAAAGGAAAAACAGGGCATATATGACATGCACGAAAACAGAGCATATATGGCATGCAAACAATCGGAAGGACAAACAGTTCAAATTTTCCTAAGCCCTCAAAAAGTATTGGACTAAAATCAATGTATTCATAGAACATTACAAACCACAATAGATCCACACAATATAGATTCTGCAAAATGAAAAAAGAAAGTGCAAACTTCACGGACAATTCAAGCTACGCAATTCAAAAGAACCGATAAAAACAGAGCATGAAGCAGTGCACACTCTGTTTCAACTTATTTATATTGCAAGCTCGAAGTTGGCAGTAAAATAGCAGTGTTGTTAGTTAAAAACCTGGGAAGTGAGAGCAGTGTGATGATAAGAATGACCAGACCAAGAAGTATGTCCGAATTAAGCTCGTTCCCTGCAGTAACCAAGAAAAAATTAATTGAATGAAATACTGAAACCAACAAAAGTAAAAATTGTTAAAAAGATATATTCAGTATTTCAAGTAAAAAGTTAAAAAGTTAATCACAAAAACTAAAAGAAAAAAAGAGTATAACATACATGTGGAAAGATTGTGTTACCTGAGAAGACTTGGAGAAGAGAAAAAGAGAGCAGAATGATAGAAGGTTGGACAGAGTCCATTTTGGGACAAAAAGAAAACGAAGTGTTTTATAGAAGTTGGTATGTTTTTTAAGAGAACTTCCGGTGTCTGTTTTGCAAATGCGGGAGAGATTTAAAAACAAAATGGTATGGAATTGGGGTGATTTATTGGCTTTGGAAAGATTTCAGCAATTTTTTCAGATTGTTTCAGGTTGTGCTTCACGGTGTTGAAATCAGACAGTCACATACCACTCCTGTTTAGTGACTATTTGGTCAAAATATATATTTTATATATTTTTTCAGATTAGTGTGATTTCTACAGTCTGTTGCGAGAACTGACGCCCGTGCTGACGAAGAACGGAATGGAAGTGTGGGCTATAGTTTCATGGGCTATATGGAATGCACGAAACAGGTACATGCATATAAATTTGAGAAAAGTCACTAAACAGGAGTGGTGTTTCCAAAAGTCAGATTGATTTGGGTATTTCCAAAAGTCAGATTTGGGTATAGCATAAGCTTCAAGTCCATAGACTCCACAGTGCAAACCATTTAATCACTATACGTATATTTGCTTCAGATAGTCACTGTCTGCCCATAATCACTGTCTGCTCAAGGTATGCTCTTTAGTCTGAAACAGTAATATACGTATAGTGATTATCTGAAACAAGCTACACTAATCTGAAAAAATATATATTTTGACCAATGAACACCAGAACGAAGTCCCACCTACTGATGCTGCCAATGGCCACAACGATGTAATTGTAAACGAGGAATTGAACATCTGAACTCACTGATTTCGAGAAAACCTATCTTGTACATGTAATACCACTTTCACTACCTCTACCGTTCATAATATGTAATCTTTGTTATTCCAAATGTTTTTAAGTATCTTTTTTTCTCCTAATTTTCGTCGAAGAATACGTGAGCTTTCTTTTCAGACTTTACAGTTATCAAAGTGTCCTTTCATGTAACTTCATCAGCTTGTGTTTGAGTTATTACTGCATAGATTCTATCATATTTATCTTTGCGCCGGTGTGCGTATATTTTGGGTCTTTTCGTTATTTATTGATAATTTCCTTTTTTAGAAACACAATATTTTTGGCATGTTCCGTCATTTTCTCATGGTATAAAAAGATAAAAAAGAATGAAATACATGTTTGATTCTAATTTCTTTAGCAGAAAAAAAATAGCTTTAGAAGATTTATTTATCTTAATTATCTGTGTTTATTTTATTTTATGTTGGTTATCAGTGTTTGACGTAAGATTTATATTATTAGTGAAAATTGAATTCTTTGCTTTTGACATTTGCTTTTCTGAGTGTTTTTCACTATCATGATTATTATTAGACACTCATTCTTCTATACCATCTGATTTTAGGAGGAAATAACATATTATATATGTCAACGATTTGTAATTTTATTACTCACTCAATTTTACAATATACTATGTTGGCTTAACATCATTTAATACACATAAAGTTGAAACAGAGTGAATTGTTATCCATGCTCTGTTTTTGTTGGTTTGTTTGAATTACGTAGCTTGAATTGAATTTTCTTGTGGTGTGAGGTTTGCAATTTACTTCCTGCTATGCTATGTATTATTTTTCCCATTTTGTAAAATATATGTTGTGTGGACTTGTTGTACTTTTTAATCCTCTGTTGAGGGGTTATGAAAATTTGACCTGTTTGGTTTTCTGACTGTTCTAGTACAAGTCATGCTTTGTTTTTCTTTTCCTCCAAAACTTGCTGAGGTTTACGAATAGTAGTGTGGATATGGGCCTTTTTCTTTTTGCTGGCAGGTTTGAGGTTTTTCTTTTTCACGAATAGTAGTGTGGATACTCTAATTTGGCTTTCTTACCAATAACTCAACTTCCTCCCTATAGAATATAGTGCCACCTCTTCTATCTGCAATCTGCATTTTAATTGTTTGTTAGCTTCATATTTTAGGGATAAAACTGGTTTGCACTTATACTTGAGCTCACTACATTTTCTGATTTTAAGCTATTAGGCTTCTTGAGTTATATTGGTTTGCATAGACAGTTGGATCAATATCCGTCATGCTGTCAAGGGTACTCTTCCCATTGTATCGTTGTGGCCATCATTGGCATTAGCAGAAGGTTGTGCAGTCCAAATGTTCCAAATCCCTCTGCATGTGCGTATCAGTCGTTTGAGTTTATCAACCAGGCTGACGAGGGACCCAACGACATCAACAATTAGTTCAAGAAATGACACAACTTGAAATCTAAAAAAAAAAAAAAAAATTGTTAGAATAAAAGTAAAATTTACCGAGCCTCAATAATGGGATATGGGGAGGAAGAAGTTGAAATACTTTCTCACCCATCATGTGCCATTGAGATTATCTGGTGAAGATCGCGTATTAACTGTTGGAGTAAAACAACAATTTTGACAAGAGTCTGAACTGCTTCAAAAAGGAGTTTTAGGACCAAGTAAAATTGCTGAAATCTGAAACAAAAACCGATTGTTAGAAAAAATTTACAGAGCGTCAATAATGGGTTGTGGAGAGGAAGAAGTTGAAACTCTCTCACCCATCATGATTCATGTGCCATTGAGAGGATCTAATCCGTTTTTTCAAAATTATTCTTGATGTGTTCTAAAAAGAGTTATTTACAAACAAATTCCAAAAAAAAGGGTAAAAAATAAATAAACATACAGCTACTACTAACATTATGTAACTAAATTAATTCCGCATTAAAAGATTTTTTTTAAAGCAAAATATGTAAAATTCGTTTTACTATGTTTTATTCCTTTATGACTAAGAAGTCTCAGATGGTCAAAATGTAATTACCAAATACCCAGCAATCAGATGATTTAGTTGATCAATGATACCATTTATGACCAAAGTTCCTATCAATATATATTAAATTGACTAACGAAACTTTCATAATATTGATGTGAATGAGAATCTTTTATCCCACCTGCAATATTCCATTTTTTACACTGGTATCCATTTTCTTAGACGGAAAAAAATAATAATCAGTATATCATGTGTATGGGATGAAGAAGTAGTCATTTTATTTTAATTTTATTTTGCTGATAAGAGACGCTCGCATTAGTGGTCGATTAACCGTTAATGTTTAGGACTACCAAATAAATACGTTAATGTCACACAGTGGCCGAACTAGGATTTTAGTCTAAAGGGGACAAAATTAAAAGACGATATTAAAAGTGAAATTTATCTAAAAAACATTAATCAACAATAATAACAAAATAAATAAACAATTGTAAGCAAATATGAATATATTTCATATTATTAAAATAAATAAACAAAAACAACCAATTTATAGCTACTAAAAAATTTACAAATTGATGGAGTAAAAATATGATTAGTGTTACTTAAAAAATATAATGAATAAATGTTTGAAATTATTTTTTGTGATTGGTGACATGCTAATTTGTAAGACATAAGTAGTAAAATTTGTACTATCTTTAGCATCATTCAAAGATAAAATGCTATGAAAAGTATCATAAATAGTAAAAATGGTGTAAATAATGATATAAAATAAAAATAAAAATAGTGAAATAGGTAGTTTGGTCACTTTCAAGTTTCAACAAGTAGAATTTTTTTTTTTTTTTCATGTGACTACTAATACAAAAAAAAATTAGGAGTCAGGGGGGGCAAGTGCCCCCTCTCTTCCCCCTCTGGCTCTACCAGTGATGTCACAAGACTCACAACCATATATTAACCATTCATCCTTATTATTTTTATATTGTGAGAGATTTCACAATTCGCTCCAATATCAATGGGCCTGGTCTGCGATCTAATGCTATAAAAGATTTGTGCCCTCTCATCCTTCACCAATTGGTCGTTGGATGGATGGGTAAGGCACATGGTCCGATAAGTGGTATCAAAACCAAAATCATAGGTTCGAGTCATTGGAGCCGCATTGTAAGGGAAGGATTGTGAGGGATTTCACAATTCACTCCAATACCAATGGGCTTGGTCTGCGATCGAATGCTATAAAAGATTTGTGCCCCCTCATCCTTCACCAATTGGTCGTTGGATGGATCAGTAAGGCACATGGTCTGACATATACTATATGGGACTTTGTCATTTAATTTAACTAGGTAATTTACAGCAATAATTCTGAATTATTTAACTTGCTTCTAGTTTATCTCTCTCAACAACAAAAGAAAAAAACGCAAATAATTATAATTGTTTACCTCTCAAAATTATTCTTAATTTGTTTTTAAGAGACTTGTGTTCAACAAATTCTAAGAATTCACAATAAATTTTCTTTTATATATATTAGTATACAACTTAATTAATACTACATTAAAATATTAACTTTTATCATTTTCTCTAAAAAAAAAAATGTAAAGTTCATTTAACTGTAGGAGCAGAAAGATGTCTCTAATGCATTATTAATAGTTAGAAGATTTAATTCATCAACCATACGATTTTATGACCCTAACTTAATCTCCACCTATAGTGGTCTTGCGCCATGCTTAAATGTTATATTGAACCAATCCCTATAACTTCATGATAATTTTGTTGTAACAAAATTTTGTTGTGTTACACACTTACACTAGTATGATAATAAAATCTTTTAAGAACACCTTGTTGAGGGACTATGTTTTAAGTCCATATAACTATAGGAAGAGAAGGATGTCTCAAATGCATTATCAAATAACAAACAGTTAGAAGATTTAGTTGATCTATCGTATGATATGAGCCAAAGCTGCCTATATATTGGTCTAGTCATATGCCATGCTTAAATTGTATACTAAATAGATCTGAGTAATTTCATAGTATTTACGTATATATTTCAAATAAGAGATGAAAATTTGAACACTGGACGTGTGAAATACTCAAAAGTACCAAGCCAATTAACCTAAAGGTCATTGGTAATTTGATGCAACCTTTTCATTTCAACAAAGATTTTGTTGTTACACAATAAATTGTTTTGAAATACTTTAACACAGGCTAAATGTCTATAGCTCAATTATTACTTCCAGATGTTGAAATCCTCCTTGCTTGTAATTATTGAATCATCTAAAAAAAATTGACACAATAATTCTAACACATGTACACATATATGTACAAATATATAATTACACACATTTGTATATAAAGATAGACCAAAATCCAGGCAGATACCTTTGGTGAAGTTTATGCCAACCCTTTAGAAAGCATGTTATCTTGCCTATGACTTAATCATTTGAGACAATTTCTTAGGATCAATACATTATGTTTCTCATTTAAATTAAAAAAATTGATTACATTAAATGTAATTGTTTTAGAGAAAGTAACATAATTTGTATTGTATTGGTCATGCAACAATTTGTTTAATTTTGATTAAGAAACCTAAAGTACAACAAATAAAATTTTTACCTAAGTTTGTTGTTATGTATAAACATATTCTAAAAAAAAACCACCAAATTAAATAAATATATAGTTACTAGTAAAAATACACAATTAAATCTGTGGGGGGTGAAAACTCCTGAATAAACATTTGGATTTTGGGCCTGATTGGCTTGTACCAGTTTGTTTTTTATCATAGCCTCCTGGCTCACAAGTCAGTCTGCACTGTAAAGGTCCGAGGAGTTGTCCGAGGAGGAATGTCTCTTCGGACAGGCTCGGCAATGACCCTGGGACTTGCTAAATGGGTTAGAGGCAAGATTTTGGAAAAGCTGATGGGTAAAGGGATGACCCAAGCACCCTCTAGAAGCAAGGATGTGTGAGAAATATCTGAAGAAAAAGCTGCTACCACCACATTTAAGGCCCTGCATCTATCTCTCTGGCTGCATTAATGGAAAAATAACCTTTGAAGAGTAGAATTCAACATTCCTGCTATTATTTGAAGACTTCAAGAAGGTGGTGGATGGGACAAGTATTTAAGTAGGAAGATTAATATGACACGTGGATGAACCAGTGAAGGAGAAGTATACGAGGAAACGAGAGAGGAAAGAGAGGGGGGATCTACACTTTCTGCGGAGAAAGAAATAAGAACTAAGAATTGTAAACTTTGGCATAGAAAGAGATTATTTATACAAATCGTTCTCGGCTTACATCCAAGGAGGTCTTTTTGTTATACCTGTTTAGCATTTGCACTGATTGTGGCACTCTAGCCTGCTAATCAAACTTCCTACATCTCGAACCTAGACTTCAAATCCACACTCTACAAATCTTATTTCATAAGACTCATTGGGCCTGAGCCCAATATTCGTTTTTTTTTTGTCTGACTACAATTATGCACTTACAAAATCAATATTGCATTAGAAATTATTAATTTTGATCATTTTCTAAAATAATCCTTGTTGGCTTACGTGAAAAGATTTGACAGTAGTCAAGCTCATCCCGTTGAGTGTAGTCCTTAGCCAAGAGTCTTGCTTTATATATTTCTACAAACCCATTAGACCTATACTTTATATTATATACCCACTAAGAACAGTAGCATTAGGTTAGCATAGCAAACCAAACACCAAAAACTTCACAATCAAATGTTCAAATTGCTAAAAAATTTAGCATGGATGAACATTACAATTCTATTAGTAGAACTATACAGCAAATATGGTAAATTTTTTTCTTATTTTTTTATTCTCTTTTTCTCTCTCCTCTGACATATGTTTGTCTCTCTCTCTTTCCCCGGTATGGCCCTCAACAACTTTTGGGGCCTAAGGCGAAAAACTTTAAGTGGGGCATTTTCTTATATGTAAATATTAACTAAATAAAATATATTTTCATTATTATCTTTTTGTTGTATAATTTCATTATTTTCTAATTATTTTTTGTTCATTTGTTATATTTTCTTCCTAATTTTCTGTTGTGTTTTGTTCAGTAATAGTAACAAATTTATCCATAGATCCTTTTTGTGATTCAATTTATTTTTCAAGTTTTATCTTTATTTTCAAAGTTTTTTTTTTATCCATTTTTTAATAGATATTTATAATTGATAAATATTTCTAAATAAATAAAACACGATTTCCAATAAAAAATTACAATTTAACTAAAATGAAATTTAAAGAATAGAACAATAGAACCTGATATATGAAAAACAAGATTGCAACTTTACTAAATGATGTGATCACTTTATACCCTAAATCTACATAAATAAACATGTATTTATCACATAACTTAGTAAACTAGTACTAATATAAAGTAAATTATTCTAAAAGAATAACTAATAAAAATATTCCTAAACAATCCAAATTAAATTACTATTGGAAATTAAAATAATAATAAAAAGTTAACAAAACACGTGATAATGCCATAATGGTAGTAGTCTAGTGTTAGTAAAGTAAAAGGTTTTGACTAGGTGTGTAAACGTTTGTCAGTGGGCCTTTTTAAATTTAATTTTGTCTCTTCACCTTCATTTTCTGTGTTTTGTGAGTATTAGAAGGGCCTTTTTAATACACAATGCATTTTATTGGCTAACAAATACGCCTTATTATTATTTATTTTTTCTTGAGTATAGGCCTAAAGAAGTCTTAAATAAAATATAAACATAAATATGTTATACTATAGAATCAGGGGCGGCTCCATGTTATGGTTTGGGTGTTCAAATGAACACCCTAACCTGGGGAAAAAAATTATATAATAAATTTTTTTTTGTCTACCATAAATAAAAATGAACACCCTAAGATGCAGTTACAAAGACCAATAATGTGGCGTTTGGTACGGGGAATCCACATTACTCCTGGCATCTAGATTCCCAGGAATGTGATTCCTAAGAATCACATTCCTAGGAATGTAGCTATTCCTATGTTTGGTTTCATTGGGAGATTCCCAGGAATGTGAGATGATAATGTTTGGTGTATTCCCAGGAATCTTAAATGAATTATTTGTTTTTCCCATTTTGTCCTTAAATTTGAATGTGAAGTACCAAGCCCATTAAAAAAAAAAAATCTTCCTTTAAATAAATAATGAAAAAATATATATAAACTATTAATTAGTCCTTTAAAAAAAATATCTTACTCTATATAGATAGATAGAAAACATTATATAAACTATCAATTAGCAACACATTCATTAAAACTGTGATCTAACATTTCAAAATGACAAGAATAATACAAAAATAACTATTAGCAGAGTTATTTATCCTGTTTATGTTGTTTTAGCGGGAAAAGATAAAGACAAGAGAGAAGATATTGATAATTTATTTTATAGTTTATCTTAATTGCTTAAATAATAAGGAAAAATGGTTAAAATTGTCAATTTATGAAAAATACAATTTCTTTTAAGTTTGGGAATCTGGATTCCCACCTGTTTTAAAGGGAATCCACATTCCTACTGAGGGGGGTTTAAGGATTCCCCTGGCATCTGATTCCCTAGCGTAATTTGCAACCAAACATGGGAATCTTTAAACATTCCTGGGAATCCTAAAACATTACCCCGTACCAAACGCCACCTAAGGGTAAACATAGTTACAAAAATCAATAAGTTGAGTAATAACAAAAATTCCTAGTGCAAAAATTCTTCAAAAATTCTAATCTATTTTAGCATAAAAAGCTAAATTTTCTATTTTACATAACCCCCTTTTTTTTAAAAAAAAAAATTTATATCAAATTATCTATTTGACACTACATTTTATTAAAGTATTTCTTGATTAATTTTTTACTACTCTCCCAAATAATTTCTCTCTCTGTATATGAGTATAAAAAGTATTAGAAAACAATTTTGCATATAGATAGTAATCGTATATATTTGCACAGTCATTGTAACTATAAATGCATTTTACAAAATAATACATTAGTTGATGTGGATGATTTTTGTGGCTGGTTGTGCAAAACCACCTTAGAAAAAATTCTTAGAGCCCTCGCTATATAGAATTAGTTAAAGAAGGGGACATTCTTTATTTGGTGGCCTTATGTTGTTACCTATATATGCTCCAGCCGGCCCTACCGATATGCTTCTCTCTAACTCTTTGCCTATCTCACTCTAACCACACCTCTGATCTCGCCATTATGTCCGGATCTCCTTCTTGTGGTGGGTTATTATTATTATTTTTTTGTTGTGGATTGATGGGTGGTTCCGATGGTGGGATCGGCTGGTGGGTGGGACAATTTTGGGATGAGTTGCTCTGGTTTTGGGTAGGTTCTTGTGGCAGTTGGCTGGTTGCTGCTTGTAGGAGAGGTGGTGGTTGTGTGTGCGTGTGTGTGTGTGTTTTTTAATAAATAAAAGGTAGTAATTTTTTAAAGTTATTTTAATTGGTGGTGTGGTAAAGTAAGAGATGTGATGTAAAGTGTATTGTAGAATGATGTGTTAAAATAGGTAAAATAATTTTTTGTTGTGTGAAGATTTTTTTATTTTATTTTAGCACAGTTGATGATACTCTCACAACTAATTGGTTGTTTCCTAGAAGGTAAAGTCTGGTGCCTTACTTAAACTTGTGGGGCGTTATTTTTTTCATCTAAAATTTTAGCAATACTCTGCATTTTAATCTTTCTTATTCCTTATGCTTTATCAAGTTGCAAGTGATTGGAAATTTTATGTACACCGCCATTTGGAAATTTTAATGTAAGACCACTTGTACAGTTATCAAGAGTTAGAGTTAGAAAGAGTAGGTAACTGTTGAAGCCATTGAAGCTTTTGTTGCTAATGCAGCGGTCCAGTTTGCCAAGGATCTTAGCATTCACAAGCTTGAAATTGAAGGGAACTCACTGTTGGTCATCTTGGTCTTTTGAGACAACAGAACATCCTTTGCTTTGCAGGGACATTTCATAGAAGAGACAAAGATCTTGTGAAGATCTTTACAATAGTTTAATTTTAAGTATGTTAAGAGGGTGAACAACTGTTTAGCTCATGCCTTTTATAGAAGAGTTATTTTTCATCTTCAGGTTTGGATGTTTAGGTAGAAGAGCTCCCGTCTTATTTGAAAATTGTATTCCAAAATGATTTAAGTTAATAAAGTAAACTTGCATTTTTCTAAAAAAAAAAAATAAATAAAAGAAGAAGTAGGTAACTTCTACCCAATAAAAAAAAAAAGAGTGGGTAACACTGTAACAAGTTAGAGGGTTTGGACTGGAAGCTTATGTTATAGGCTACACTCACACTTCATAGTTCTTCCTCCTCACTTTATGAACTTTGTATGTCCACTGACCCAAATCTGGCATTTGAGAGTACTCTGTTTTGTTGTACTACAGAACAAGCAAAAAAACTGCAAACCTCATAGCACAGACGGTTTATTTTAGTAATCAAACTAAACCAACAAAAGCATGGACTCCCCTCTGTTTCAACTTTACGTACGAACGTGATTTTTTCCAAACAAGCTGCAAATTGCATATAGCAAATAGTATATATATTGGAAGCTCAAACTTCAAACAGGGTTGACGTTCAGAGTTGTAAGTTGGATCTTGAGCAGAAAAAATAAAATGATGGTGTGAGAGGCCAACCGACAGATTTTTTTTTTGTGACAGGCTTTATAGGAATTTTAATGTGACTTTGCGTGTGTTTTTTACTAGTATTCTGACTGATTAGTTTCGACTAACAGTGGTATTTCCAATTTCTTTCTAAAAATTTCCCTCTCTTTAAGAAAAAAAAAACACAAATAAAAAAAAAATAAAAAAATCTTTCAGGGAACTTAAAAAATATCAAACAAAATTGTAATATCTCATAAAAAAACAATAAAAATCACCAACAGATTGTACAAATAATATTCCGTTCTCGTTCCAACTAGAAAACTTGGTGAGAACTATCTCAAAAGAACAATCCACTATATCAAGTTGAGATTTACAGTTTAGAATATCAATTCGTAGTAAATCTAACATAGTTACCAAACTATGCTTTGACTCCATAAACTTCCTTGATTTGGATCTTGTTCTCACATGAACCACCTGTTCATGCTTCAATCTTCAGTACGCTTGATAGTTGAAGGCTTGGCAACAACTTTACTCCATTGGTACTAGCAATATGAATTTGATCTCCAGTAGATGCTTGTAGAGTTAGAAGGTTACAGAACCTCACACATCTCATAGGAGTAATTCTCAAGACTTGAAAAACGTGTATTAGGTTTTTTCCATTTATACCTATCAATGGTGGACTCAAACCCTAAATGTTTTGCGGGCTGTTGGGTCTGATTTAAAAATCTGTAGAATTGCAGTTCAATCAATTGAAGGCCTTTCTCGATCGATCGAGCTCTTCAGATTTTGAATTCTTCTTTCTATAGCTTGTATGTTCTTGAATCTTGATTTGTATAAAATTGAGCAATGTCTAAAACACTTCTAAGACATAAAATTGAGCAATGTCATAAATATGATATGACATCTGTATGCTTCGGCATAGCAAAAGTGCAATGTCAAAAAACTTAACATAATTGGGTATTTCTTTTCTCTCCTTTGTATACCCATGCATGATTTACTTAATAAAAAGAAAATATGCAAAGAAAATAAAAACAAAAAAATAAAAAATGCTTTAAATATGATTGCAAGCGTGTTTTCTAGGAGATGTGGGAGTTATAGAATGTACCTCAAAGGTGATAGTCCCCATCAAACTGTTATGATTGTGTGTGAGTTAAAGTGATTTTCTCATATCTTAAATCGTCATAACATAGAGACACTTATGCAATCTTGCGATGTTTTTACACACAACACACAATATTCTCTACTACTTTTGATACATGTACAGGTATAATGTGATTTGGTCATCACAAGATTTACATGTGTTGATGTATACTCATTAAACTGTCTTGACTTGTTTTTGACATATAAAATCGGTTAGACTTGTTTAGTGTGTGTGTGTGTGTGTGTGTGTGTGTGTGTGTGTGTGTTTTGGGATCCATGTGCTTAAAATTGTTGTTGAGAGATGATTTTGAGAGTTTAATATGTTAATTGAATCTTTGATTAAGTTGCATGCATGATTGCATTCATGTCTGTGTTTTTCCTTCTCGAAAAACCACTTTTAAAAGCTGGCTTGACACCTCCTCGATACCTGGCTGTCTGTCGAGTTTCTTAGCTTTTTCTTATCACAATCTCGACAGCTTCTCAACACCTTGTGGATCGATCAAGAAAACTTCTGTCCTCTCGATAGCTTTTCGACACCTGGTAGATCAATCAAGCTTCTGTTCTCGTGTCTTTGCTTTGTTCCTCAACACCTTCTCGATAGCTCTATCTATCAATATTACTTTTCTCGACACTTTCCTCGACAGATGGCTCGACACCTCTCAACACCTGCATCTGTCGAAATTTACTGAACCTCTATTTAAAGGTTCTGTGCGATCCAGTTTCTCATTTCTCTCGATCTCTCTCTCGATAGCTTTGTCTCTTCACCTTCTAAACCTCTCTCTAGGGAGGGAGTGGGATCACAAGGTTTCTTCAATTTTTCTTCAAGATTTTCTTCACTTGGTAAGCTTCTAATCTTCTTCATTTACTTGCATTTCATGTTTTGAAACCTAGTTTTTGGAGTTCTTAAAAAATTTTGGGGTTTTTCAAAATTGATGAGTTATTGTTGCAATTTTGGGATGGGTTTTGTAGATTTGATCTTAAAAACTCCATGCATTGCATCGCATTCGCATTTTAACAGTATTCTCATGCATTTAGATGTGTGCAAACTATTTGTGTACTGGTAGGTTTGGACTGGACTGAGCCCATGATGCTTTTCATATTACATGTCACATATTCATGCATTTCCCATGCATACGTTCTCTCTTTTCAATATACTTATTATATTTGAATTGTTTTGGGACTTCTCTGAGTGTTTCTTTCTCTCCCCCCCCCCCTTCTTTCTGTTTACGTTAGTAGTGTCTATGGCACCAAAATGTAAGTCAGTTCCGTCCCAGAACCCTCTCCGTTCTAGGGCCTCTTTGTCTTCTGATCCCACTCCCTCCTATGTTCAGTTCCGTGGTGAGGATGCCCATAAGAACTTCTCGGAGAACTTTTCTAAACGAGGTGTTCATTCGGAATGCCAAGTTATTCTAGCGGACTTCGCCGACACTGACCTTCCCGATGTCATTCACAAACGGGAATGGGAATCACTGTGTGACATCCCGATCACTTGTTCTTCCGTGCTGATTCAGGAGTTTTACTCCAACATGCATGGAACTGATACTTCAGTACCTTTCTTTCACACTCGCGTTCAAGGTACGCGCATAGTAGTCACACCGGAGTTGGTATCCGATGTGCTTCATATTCCGAGGGTTGCACGTCCTAACTACCCCGGTTGCAAGCGTCTACGGACTGTTTCCAAAGACGAGATGATTTTTGCTTTCTGTGAGCGCCCTTCTGTTTGGGGTTGAGCACCACTTTACATCATGTCAACTTTTTGCTAAAGGTCCTCATTTCTTGAACATGGTGATGACTTTTGTGTTGTATCCTCTCTTTCACTACAACTCTATTACAGAGCCTCGTGCTTGTTTTCTGTTGTCTCTTCTTGAGGATATTACCATAGATTTTCCCTCACATTTTATCTTTTCTATCATAGATATGTATAGGGATACGACTACCCGTGATAAGCTCATCTTTCCTTCCACTATCACGAGGATTTTACGCCATTTTTCCATCCCTTTTCCCGTGTCTGACCCCTTTCATGTCATGGGTGCCATAGACGCCGCTACCGTAAAACGTAGTGAGGCGCAGTTTAGGTCGTGACAGACGGTTTCAACAGCTCCTTCCTCCCGTCCGGCTCCATCTAGATTTGCTCGAGCCTCATCCGTTCCCTCCTCTTCTTCGAGTGATGTGTCATTAGGAGACATCATGGTGCAGCTTCAGCGCATGGATGCTCGCCTAGATACGCTCTCTACAGAGTTGTATTAGGTGAATGTTCGTGTTGGTCGCATTGCTCTGTGACAAGCGACCATAGGTGGTTTTGTTCCTAAGGTTTCTCCTCCACCACCTCTTATGGCTTCCAAGTCTGAGGATGAAGATGGTTATGACGATGATGCTTCGGATGATGATGATAGGGATGCTAGCTCTACCGATGAGATGTCTACCTGACGCTCTACCGATAAGATGTCTACTTGACGCTCTACCGATAAGATGTCTACTTGACACTCTACCCTTTGTCACTCGTGACAAAAAGGGGGAATAGTTTTGGGTTATGAGAGTAGTCATACTTAGGGAGAGAGCTTGTATAGGGACATTTTTTATAGGGGGAGTGTTGTTGTTTTGAGGGATGTAGTGAGGATTACTTATATCTTTTTCTTTTCTCTACTTTAGATACATTTTCTTTATGACCATGTATGACATACATTGGATTTATTCTCTTTATATGTTGATGTATGTTTCTTTCACCTACCCTTACATGTGTTGTTTCTTTTCTATCTTTATACACATAATTCTTATTACTTGTATACAATCTTTAATTTTCGTTTCACACTAAGATGCCTTGATGAGTTTTGTTTAAAGTGTTTCATAAATACAGGTTGTCAAAGTCTACTTTCCATAAACTCTCTTCTTGCAAAGTTTTTCAAGAGTTTGTGTTAGGATAGATTTTATTGTATTCAACAAGTGAATATGAGTTAAATGATTTATGACTTCTCTCATATGTTCATTTGTTAGTTGTGGTTTTGCCACGGATTGCCAAATGGGGAGATTGTTAGTACATATGTGTTTCACTTGTTTAGAACATATGTTATTCTTTTATGTAATTGGCTAATCTTTTGACAAAACGCACTTTACTTGTAATTGGGTAAATTTAGGATAAGTTTTATACTTCAAGAAACTGTGTTTCAAGATTAAGTGTTGAAGTCATCAAGTCTGTCCAAGAAACAAGCTGAAAAGTGCAAGCTCATTAAAGCTCGACAGCTAGCATGTGTCGAGGTTTAAAGAGTTGTTCCAGCCCCGTGGCTCAATAGCTACTCGACAGCATCTCAACACCTCTATCTGTCGAGGTTTAAGAAAAACAGATTTTGAGTTTTGTTTTGATTCAAATCCGTAGATGTGTCTTTGGGCCTTCTGTTCTCCTAACCCTAGACATATAAAATGATTATTTTAAGGACCGTCAAAAAGTACACAGGTTGCACAAGCATTGAGAAATCCTTGTTCAAGCAAGTTGTGATCGGAGACAAAGTTCTTGCCCTAGTTCATCTCTCTTGTGAAGAAGTTGTTGTGTAATGTGCACCGTAGGGTTTTGTAACCAAGTATCTTCTTTATCTTCATCGTGTGGATGAATTGAAGAACTTTGTAGCCAACAATCTTCTCTAGTTGGTGATTGAAGTCACGTACTGGGATCCGCGCAATTGGTTAGTCACATACTTGGGAGCCATGCATTGAAATGAGAAATTGTCACTACAGAATAAGTTCAATTGGGTATTGGGGTAAGGGTTCAACTGTAGGTTGGTAAGGTACTTAAGATTTCTTTACTTGTAACCGCTTGTTGTGATAATAATGGAATTTCGGGAGTGGTGACCTTAAAATTACCCCGTGGAGTTTTTGCCGTGTAGGTTTTTTCCATTTGTAAACAAATCACCGTGTCATTTATTTTCCGCTGCATACTTAGTTTAATTGGTGATTTGTTTGTGTTACCACGCAATTTGCATGTTAATTTGATTAATTAATAACTTGACTAATTAATCAATTAATCCACCACAAGGGGTCAATACGTTTTTGGCCTTTCAAATATATTTTCCCATATTGCTAAGCACTAATTTTTCATTTATAGTAATACATATAGGATATATGAATGTTGGGCGCAATTTTTTTTTTGGGGAGAGAGAGAGAGAGCACTGAAAAGGAAAAAAAAAAATATATATATATATATATATATATGTATGTATGTGTGTGTGTACTGTAAATTTGAGAACAAAAAATTATGAGACAAAACAGTGTTATATAAAAACCGCTTCACATATTATAGTGAATGATCGTCAATCATGCAAGAAAACAGAGAGAGAGAGAGAGAGAGCTTCTCATTTCCTCACATGGACCCACCGCCTACATTCTTAGACTTCGTGACAAATTGTACAATTAAATAATAATCAATCATGCAAGAAATTGAAAAGGTATGAACAAGTAGATGAATTTTTCCATACCCCTAGCAGCACTCCAAGAAAAGGTGTGGACATGATATAAAGACAAACCTTTGATCTCTTTTCTTATGTGTTGAGATAGGCCCAGGTGTTAAAAAAAACTAAAAAGCCGATGAATTTTTCTATGCCCTACCTGGACTGAATAATAAAGTAGTCTTTGAAGGAATTGGTAGCACCCCTTTGTCAATTTTGCATCTAAAGGAAAGTGAGAATCCTCAATCGTTGCATTAACTTTGGATTCCTTCATCCCCCCTTTCCACATTTTACAAAGAATGCGTTTGGATCCAAGTCTGCGTCCCACGTCCGCGTTTTGCTTCCTTTTTTTTTTTTTTTTTTTTTTAACCCAGCCGCAAGGTTTGACTATTCAGCCATGAACAGTGCACAAATGCACTGTTCATAGGTCCCACAAATTTCACTTTTTAACAACTTTTTCATTAAAAATGGGTCCCGCAGTACTATTCACACATTTAAAAATTATTTTGCTATAGTGTTTTCAGTTTTCAGTTTTCAGTTTTCAGTTTCAGCAAAATAAGTTCTATCCAAACGGACTCAAAATCTTCAATTGCTCAGACAGGGGTTAAAGATTAGTAGTATCCTATTAAAGGCTCTTTTTACTTCAAAGGCTACTTATTGAAGAATCTGTTGTAAATTTTACAAGGAGTATAAAATTTTTTAATATGTAGATGGCATGAAATTAAATAAAGCAGATAAGTGATTCTAAAAAAGTAGTGACATAGATTGTATCTAACCTAAACCAAATTTAATTCTCTCAATATAACAAAGCCAAATTTCAAATGTCTTACAAATATAGGTCTCATATTCATAATGCAAACATACAGCAATACACCGACATTGCAAAACATGAGCAACAAGTAAAATGCAGAACTCCACAAGAAATTTAAAGTTTGAAGAAAACCATGTAAGACAATCAGAAAGAGTTTTCTTTTATTTTTCATTTTTTTGAAAGTTTAAAAGAGAATCCCAAAGAGAGATGCTCACCAATGTTTTAGAAACATTTCGATCCACCATTGATTTCCTTGCATACAAATTATATCATTGTAATTTGAAAGTAATTAAACACATCAAGGTCAGGGATATGATTGCCAAACTACACTTGCCCAGTTGCCCACCAAACAGTCAAAGCTTATTTTTAGAGAAACCATATGGGAAACTCTAATTATGCTCCATCAGCAACCAGATACACAGACTACTAAAGGCTGCAGCTGTTTAACTTATTAAAAGCTGTAATTAAATCAGTAACATATATTACCTCCAAATAGTATAATTTAGAGCTGAGAAAAAGGGGAAAAAAATCATTTAAGATAGTATAACTCTCGCAGATAACCAATATAAAAACAAAAACAAAAACAAAAAAACAAAACAAAACACAAAGCAAAGAAACACAGCTATAATGAAGGGCTGCAAGACAGAAAATTTGGCATCCAAAAACGATACAAATCCAAATATAAACATGTTAAGCTGAAAATATGATGCACATAAAACGTGTTTTCTGAAGATTTAAAGAATGGATTCTAAAAGGTAGAATGGCACCAGATTTAGCAAGGAAAATGCTTGATCTGATGAGTGCAACTCCAACTATTTCTGCAACAACAATAAATAGTTGTGATTTCCAACGTGAGGGTTGAGGAAAGAGTGATAAGAGAACTTCATTGAGCAATCTTTATAAGCGAATCTGACGGAGGACAGCTTTGTTAAATGGAACGCGGATTGCAGACACGTATGCACTGGACCCGTTGGATCCGTTAGGATGTTGACACCTGTGCATCTTGGCATCACTGACCTTGTTGATCACTTTGTTTAGTTTTGGACTATTTGCGCTGCAAAAGTCAAAACTTTTCCAAATTTTTCTTTGAAGCTGTTACAGTAATTCTCTTGATATAGAAAATACCGTAGGAACTGAATAAAAAAAATATTCTCTCTCTTTAGTCTTTCCTCCCTTTCTCTTTTTTCTTCACTCCCTCTCTCGCTACTCATCAGAGGACAAATGGAAGCAACTCTTCTCTCATAAGTAAAATTATTGCATACAATCTGAACAAAAACACAAAACAAAAATATGCAATAAAACTACAAAATACAATCTTTCACATAAACTAATAAAATCAGAACCCAAAAAAAAAAAAAAAAAAAAAATCCAGCCTTTATCTCAACAGCTACTAACTGCAACAAAATACAATCTGAACAAAACACAAACAAAAAATGCGATGAAATCAGAAAATACAATCTTTCTCATAAACTAAGGAAATCAGAACAAAAAAAAAAAAACCGATCAAACCCATTTTGACCGCAAGTCGTTGGCAGTGGGGGAAGAGGACGAGCGGCGGTGAAGGCAGAGCAGACGACGGAGGACGAAGGTGAAGCACAGCGCCGATTTTCCTCTTGAAGATTGCCTCTCTCTTTCTGTGTTTGATGAGAAGAAATCAAATCCAGATGGTGAACCGTGTGAATAGTGTGTGGCCTTCTGATTTTTATTAGGTGTTTTGAGGGGAGAAATAAACGTGGCCTTCAGCCTTCCAGCTCTCTCTTTTTTTCTTTTTTTTAATAAATAATACTACTAAGTTTATACTAAAAAAAACTAATGCTAAGTTTATTTTTTTTAATGGAAATTAATTAGAAGTTAATGAATACGAATAATAATATCTTTAATTAAGATTAGATATAATTTTTTTATAGAAAAAAAGGGATAATGGTAAGTTGATGGATATTAATAATTAAAATTTAAGGGATAATTTAAGGGATGATCTCTTAAATTAAAAGTAGACTACTAACAAATAAAACTCTTGAAAATTTTGAAGATTAAAATTTTTATTGGGAAAAGTAAGATTAAAAAATGAAGATTAAGGATCAGTTTATTTTGCTGAAGCTGAAATTTTTTTACTGAAAGTATAAATGTAAAAAGTAGTTGAAATAGTATAGTGAAACCCATAAATAGTACCAAAAAGTGTAGTGGAATTTATGAATAGTAGTACAAATAAGCTGAATAGTAAAATAAGTTGACAAAAATAATTCATGTCAAACGAACACTAATTATTAACAAATTAAAGATTAAAAAATAATAAAGGAGAATTAAAGAATGAATGAAGAAATAATATTTAAATAAGATAGAGTAAAAATAGATAATCTATTGGAAATTGAATTTGAAAAAGTAGGTAAGTAAAAGCTAAAAGGAACTGTTCCCCGTCCAAACAGTACAAAAATTAAAATAAAATAAAAACTGTTAGAGATGCTCTTAAAATACGGATTTTATATAAGAGCATTGATTGTAAAATTGAAAAGCAACTCATTTTGCATTGATTGTAAATTAGAAAAACCAATCCATCTTCTACCTAAAATCCATCAACGATAAGGGTGGCAATTTATGTTCATGCATCAGGTTTGTGTCATATCGAGCCATGACTATTCGACTGTATGGGTTGACTCAAACCCGACTCATTTAGTAAATGTGTTAAGTATCCTTAACCTGAACACGATCTGATTATTAAATAGGTTAACCCAACCCGACACGTTTAACTCGTTTAATTAACAAGTCATGTAAAGGTCAATACAAATGACCCGTTTAATTATCTATTTGATTAATAGGTCATACCTAACTTATATAATTTTTTATCAATTCTCATATATTTAAAATTAAAGTACAATTATAACTATAAATATAGTAATAAACATATAAAAAAACTATAAATTAAGCAATAATATGAAAATAACTAATAACTTTATAAGCTAAAAACCGGTCAAACAAGTTTGCATGTTGAATATGAACATGACTCGTTTATAAAAACAAGTCAGCTATGTTAACCCGAATACAACCCGAGCCCGTTTAGCTTCAACCCATGACTTGTTTATCATAGACCAAGAATGTATTGACCCCTTGTGATTAATTAATTGATTAATTAGTCAATTTTATTAATTAATCATATTAACATGCAATGTACGTGGTAGCACAAACAAATCGCCAACTAAAATATCATGTAGCGGAAAATAAAGTTGACACGGTGATTTATTTATGAATAGGGAAAATCTCTGAAGCAAAAATCCTACCGAGTGATTTTAAGGTCACCACTCCCGAGAATTCATTGTTATCACAACAAACGGTTATTGATGGGACTGACGAAATCAACTACTGAGGAGACTAAGGCATCTGATGGGACTGACGAGATTAACTACAGACGAGACTAAGGCATCTGATGGGACTGACGAGATCAACTACAGACGAGACTAAGGCATCTGATGGGACTGACGAGATTAACTACTGACGAGACTAAAGGTATCTGATGGGACTGACGAGACCACTTTCTGAGACGAGCCTAAACAAGTATACACGTCACTGACGAGGATATCAGGATCATTCAATGCCGCCAATAATACCCCGGACGGTTACAGAACCAGCTGGACGAACCGTTGAAGGCATATTAAAACCCCATTACTCAGCAAGAAGCGTTACTGAAAGAGGCATTAAAGCCACAATAACTGCCATAACGGCTAGAATCTGGAACAACATATATAAAGCCCACGCATTGCCAACAGAAGGTATGAACACAGTGACAAGATATCCCTAATCATTTTTATAGTCTATTATTATAAACTCCCTTGTACTAACTTTGGCATCGGAGACGTTGTGGCAGGCACCACACCGGTGACCATTCTGGAGAATTTCTTCTTCCGTCGCGACACAAGCAGACCTCTAGTCCCATCTGGACGACCTCACTACGACTGACGAACTCGTGATTCATCAGTCTGGTCCCGTCTGGACGACCTCACTACAACTGACGAACTCGTGTTTCATCAGTTATAAATAAAGGAATCCCAATACCTTATACCAACTTACAGAATGAAGATGTATCTATGTTTCTAGAACAATCATGTATCAGTAGAGAAACACATATCAAGTAGTTTAACCAAATATTGGCTTAAAAAATCCATATTTTCCAAAAGTACAAAAGCTCAAGAACAACATTTTCAACATCCAATTACAATGCAAAGCCATCTTCACTAGTCTTCAAATGACATAGCAAAAGAACTTGAGTAACCAAATGAAAATTGCCCATTTGTCCTCCAAAATAATCAATCATTGCATCTAAATAACTGTAATGAAAACATCTAGGATTCAAATCTTACCCTCCAGCTATCGAATTATCAACCAAAAAAAAAAAAAAGACTATAAGGCTACAGTTGCTTAAACCGCCTATGTATTAGGATTAAATCTTTCTTTCAAATTTTTACTTCAAGGACTACTTTTTGAAGAGTCCATTGTAAAATTCACAATATGTCTGCAATTACAATTTGCCTAAAAATGAAAAAGGACACATATATCTTATGCCAACTTGTTTGGTCTAAATTTAACTCTCGATACAACAAAGTCAATCATGCAATAATTAAACCAGTGATGTATATCCTCCAAAAATCAAATAAAGTATATGAGAATAATATCTAATAATATAAAAAAGAAATACCTAGCCGATCAAATAGTTAAACTTAGAGGTGTGAAAAACAAAACATTCATTTCACAAAGATGATATTACTCTCACACTCAACACATATTACCATTTTTTTAAATAAATAAAAAACATACATTACCTAGATCAAATCCACATCTATATTTAATTCCCAACTGACAAAAACACAAAGTAGAAAGACACAGATTAATTAAGATTCAATATAAGTTAAGAAGCCAAAATGCCGTAAAACAGAAAATGTAGTGAGATCAAGTATAAGTGAAAACCATAAAATGTAGTGAGCATTGCCCAGTTGCCCACCAATGCTTAAATAGCCTATGAATTTGGATAAAAATTTTACTTTGAGCACAACTTTTTGAGGAATCCGTTGTAAAATTCACAAAATAATGCCTGTAATTACAATTTGCCGAAATACTTAAAATCAAATAAAACAATTTAGAGCTGAGAAAAAGAAAGCAATTTTTTTTTTTCACAAAAATGATATAAATCTCACATACAACACAGATTACCAAGATCAACACCACAGCTAAATATCTGATGACAAAGAAACTCAAAAAGCAGCGAGGCAAAAATTCAGCAAAGAAAAACGAAGCAAATCCAAATTCCAAGCTACATGCTAAGGAAAAGATAATGTTACGTAGCAATTTTCAGCTGAGCTATATGAGTAAAAATCATTATGCATGCGCGCTCTTTATTTAATTACTTATTAAAAAGTCCATTGTAAAATTCAAAATAATAAATCGTTGACATATTTCCTACTAAAATAAGATGGTATAGAAGAATCAATATTTTGAAAAACTTTCAAAAAATCAAATAGTATAAATTTATGCGAAAAGGAAAACATCCATTTCTCTCTAATAATATAAATCTCACGCCAAACAATGATAACCAAGATAAAATTAATAATAATAAAAAAAAACACAGATCACCAAGATAAATAAATCTTCTAAAGCCTTTTCATTTTTCTGAAGAAATTAAAACAAACAACGGATTCTAGAAGCAAAAATGCATTTCATTCTTTTTTTGCTTTATACCGTGAGAAAATGACGAAACATGCCCAAAATAATGTGTTCAGCGTCAGCATCAGCTTCGTCATTAGCATCAGCAAGTGGGATGTCATCAACAAAGCATATAAACCGTATGAGCTGATCAACAAAGCTGGCAAGGGACCCAACTACCTGGTGGGCTCTAATTATTTTTTGCTGACAATTTTGCCCCCCTTGCGTATCAGTGGGATCTAATTTGTGTCAATATCAGTGGGATCTAATCTTATGCTCGAATCAATCTTACTGGGATCCGGCTATTTTAATCGTTGACTATACTATGTCGTTATGTGTTAGTTTAACAATGATAAATTAACCATTTACTATTTTTATAACTATATTATGTGGGATTCTTTTTATTTTTTTATTTTTATAGAAGTTCTATGTTGGAATTAATCATTTAAATATCTAATTTAAATATTTATGGATATGATAAAATTTAAAATAAGTGGGAATTATCTATTTGGTTCATGATAATTAGTATTATATTATTTATTATCCTATCAGGATTTTTAATCCAGGATTACATAAGAATACTTATACACATTTTCTTTTAATAATCATATATTTATTACATGTCATGCCTTATATTTTAAATCAATTTAGGAGTGCGTTCTAGTCCTCTAAATTGATATTTGAGAATCATTTAGCTGGCTTTTAGTTTATCTTCCTCCACAAAAACATAATATGCAAATAATTATAATTAATCTATTTCTCGAAATTAGTCTTGATGTGTTTTTAAGAGATTTATATACAACAACTTATTCATTCAATATATATATATATATATATATATATATATATATATATATATATATATATATATATATATGTAAGTGCACAATTGCACCTAGACCCCAAAGACAATCGCGGGCTCAGGCCCAATGAGCCTTAAACAATAAAATTTGTAGAGTGTGGGCTTGAAACCTAGGTTAGAAGTACTGGGAGCTTGATAACAGGCTTTTATAAGTAAATACAGGTAAATAACGAATGATAATTGCAAATGGATCTCCTCGGACTTGAGCCGAGGACTACTTCTTTATTATTTCTCTTTCTTCCTTAAAGATTGAAATTCTTAATTTCTTTCTTCGTTTCCCCCCCCCTCCTCTCTGGCCTCCACCCCCCTTAAATACTTCATTTCCTGATACTTTTTGGACAGTGACTAGAAGTTTCAACCCTACTGTTCAGGGGTCACTTCCCCATTAATGCGGCCAGGGAGGTAGGTGCAGAGCCTTTAATGTGGAGGTGGCAGCCTTTGCCCTTGATATTTTCTTTAACACTGGTGCATCTAGAAGGTTCAGGGTGTCCCCCTTTAACCATTAGTCTTTCCAGAGTTGTGCCTTGACCTTCATAATGAAATCTTGAGTTCTCTTGGATCGGTTCGAGGAGGAACTCACCCTCAGTTGTATCATCGGACCCTCGGCATATGGGCCGATTCGTAGAGTTTAATTCTGGAGCAGGTCGGCCCTCCATGCTACAGTCCAAAGGCCCATATGCCCATTTGGGTCCTTTTACTCCCCACAATATATATATATATATAGCACTAAATTAAATAAGCTTTTACCAACAATATACAACTCAGTCAATACTTAATACTGTGTCAAAATTGCTAATTTTTATCATTTTCTCTAAAAGCAAATGCATATAATTTGACTGTATTTGATGTCCATATCATATGACTAGAAAGAGGAGGATGACTTAGTCATGAAGTATGAATCCATTTGATGTGTTCTCAAAAAATGGAAAAAAAAAAAAAAAAAAAAAAAAACCCAGAAAAGCCACCTACTAACCATTCCAACCTGAGGCGCCAACCAAGGGAAAATTTTTTTCTTAAAAAAAAAATGTTATTTAGGTCATTCTCCATTTTGTATATGGGGTAGTACATGTCAATTTGTGATTTGTTCAACAATTATTTAAGAGAGAGGGACAGAGAAAAGTGGAAATGTGGAATAAGGATAAGCTAAGCCAAGTCCTTTTCCTCATCCAAGGCTAACGGTTTCCAGCCTCTCCTATGTTGACTCCCCTTGAATTTCTGTAAATGTGTGGCTGCCACGTGGTTTGTTTTTTTCTCCCTAATTTTAGGAGAGATATTGAGGACGAAACAGCTAGACAAGAAAATGCCATATGTTCTGTAATTTTATATTTCTTTTCCTTCAACGTGTTTTCTTTATTTTCTCAAATGGCATTTTTTTCCCCTTTTCTTTTGGGGTCTGCTTGGATTGAGGGGAGAGGAAAGAGGAGTGAAAGGGAGTAGAGTAAAGTTGGCTGAAAATAAGTTAATTTTGGGCAAATTTCACTTTACTCTACTCTACGCTCCTCTCTCTCCCTCAATCAAAACGGACCATTATGGTGTTTTCTTTATTTTATCAACTAGTGTATTTATTTATTTATATTTTTTAAAATCAAGTCTCAGTAGTGAATTTTGTGTTTACCAGTAGATTTTTTTTCCTTTTCCTTTTTTGAATCATAGGTAGTTTTTTTAAACCAAATGATGGCCGGCTCCTCTATAATTGTCATATAGTATACTAGCCTCTAAGAACGCACACGAGACTCTTTTATTTTTTTGAGTAAATTTTAATAATTTACATCTGTTATAATTTAGAAATATATATTTTTATTTTTCAAACAAATAAAAATAATAAACTTTAGAAATAAGTAGTAACTATAATTTCTTTGAATAAAGTTTTTCTCCAAACTAGTTTGGAGAGAAATCCTTCAAACTTATCATATATCTTTTTTTTAGGTGTGAATTTTGAAAATCTAACCGTTGAATTTCATGTTCCTTATGTTCTTAACATGCATATCTAATTTCGTTCAAATTGGATTTTATTTACTATTTGATCAATGAACTTATTTTTTATACACAATTTTAGATTACAAAAACTTGAAATTTTAACATATGTTTGATGACATAGCAATTGATTTTTTATTTTCTTGAAATTTTGCAAGCATGAATAATATAATAAGAACATGCAATCTAACGGTTAGATTTTCAAATTTCACACTCAATATAAAAATATTTGATAAGTTTGAAGGGTTTCTCTCCAAACTAGTTTGGAGAGAAACTTTTTCCAATTTCTTTTTTGAACGTGAAGAGAAAAAATCCTAAATTTTAGAAATTTTCTTTTTGAATTCAAAATTAATAATTCGGTATTCGACATTTATGACTCTATTTCTAAATGAAGTTACTATTCATTAATAAAAGTATTTTTGAACCACATAAAAGTCCAGTTGAAAGAGAGGAATTCTCTTATATATAGTATAAATAATGTTATAAATAAAAATAAAAAATATTAGTTTTTTATATTTTGTAATAAGGTATAAGAGTAAATTTATATAAACTACTTGTTTTATTCTCTTATTTTTCTCTTTAACTAAACAAAAAAGTTTTTCATCCCTCCAACCAAACACATATGAGGTAAAAATCTTTTCTATCCTTTAACTTTTCCATCATCTTACTATTTTTTCTATCCTTCAAATTTTTTATATTTCCAACCAAACAAACCGTAAAAGAAGAGGAGGATGCATCTAATGCATTTTCAATAGTTTAGAAGATTTGGTTCATCAGTGGTACGATTAATAACCTTAACGTCACCTCCCCCTATATTGTTCTTGCGAATGCTTAAATCTAATATTAAATTGATTTACGAAACTTCATAATATTTTTGTTGATGTATTCTTGTTGTAACAGAAATTTGTTGTGTCACACACTTGCACTAGTATTTAACGATAAAAAAATATTTTGAGAACACTTTGTTGAGGAACTATGTTTTCAGTCCATATAACAACGAAGTGTAGGATGTCTCAAATGCATTATCAAACAACAAACAATTAGAAGATTTAGTTGATCAACGGTATGATTTATGAGCCAACTTGACTGCCTATATATTGGTCTAGTCATACACTATGCATGAATTGACCTTGTAATTTCATAATATTTATGTTTTATATATGGGTTTTACTAATGTATGCCCTTTAGGGCATATGTTAGTAAACCATTTTAAGAAATTTTTTATTGAAAATTGAAAAAACTGTCAAACTTTTTTTACAGCTTTTTCAATTGCCGACAAAAATTTTCTTAAAATAGATTGTTAATGTATGAGCATACATTAACTAGACCATATATATATATATATATATATATATATATATATATATATATATATATATAAGATGGGTTCAAGTTACACATTTTCTAAACCATTGGATTTAAGTAAATCCAACAATTAAAAAAAGACACTCATTAATACTGAGATTAGGATCTCATTTATTATCATTTATTTATAACATTACATACTTATCTCTAAACTCAAAAAAAGGTATACATATTTCTCTTTCTCATATGTATTTATATAATCTTTTCTCCCTATATTGTTTTTGGTTTTTGACACAGTTAATGACATAGAAATGGATAGGCGAAATATAAAACATAAGGGTAGAATAGAAGTTGAAGTAGTACCAGAGGAGAAGTAATTTGGGTAGAGAAATTTCACTCATATTCATATTAGAAATTTTGATTTTTTTATAGATAAATTTCACTATGCAAACACCATTGAGGAGGTCTTCAACGAGGAGCAAGATTTAAGAGGTGGAGTAAATAGACTTTGACTTGGAGATGGAATAACAAAGGAGATTAAATTAAAAGTCAATCACTTTGCTTGCTTGTGGTACAGGTGTACAACTGATTTTATTCTTCTCTTTCCTTCATATTTTTTTTCCCTCTTAATAAATATTTTAGCAATTTAATAATTGAGATGAAAAATTGGATGGGGTTTGCTCTTAGTTTTTGCTCTCTAATATTTTTTCTTGTAATCAAGCTAAAGAATTTAGCTCTATCAAATTTCTGGGTCAAGAGCACAAAGCCAAGAAATAAAACAATTGAGAGAAAATGAGATTGTTGTTCCTAATTAGCAGAAAATGAGTCACAGGTTGAGAGACAAGGTGGTGGTAGAATGTAGTAATACACACAGTCTTGCCATATTTGATGTTTGTTTTCTCTCTTCCACTAAAAGTTAGGATATTTGTGAGTGTAATTAATAAGGAGAGAGATAATATGAATGTTATTAATTAGGTAAGTATTTAATAATAATATGCATAATGATGTTTTCTTTTTAGCCGTTAGATATTTTGAAAATCAATAGCTATAAAAATGTGTAACTTGAACTCCACATACACACACACACACACACATATATATATATATATATATATCAAATATGAGACATATATTTGAACATTGTACATTTGAAACACTTAGAGTTGCTAGGCCTATTGACCTAAAGATCACTGGTAATTAGGTGCAACCTGTTCATTGCAACATAGATTTTGTGGTTATACAATAATTGTCAATGGAATATTTTAAAACATGCCAAAAGTCTTCAACTCAAGTGGCATTTTCTGATATTTCTAATGTAAACATTCAGGATTCAAATCTTTCCTCCCCAATTATTGAATCATCATAAAAGAACAAAAAACAAAAAATTGAAACATTAATTCTAACACATGTACATGTATATGTACAAACATATAATAACACAATCATTTTTATATATAGATAGGCGAAATTCTAGGCCTATAACTAGGGTGAGCTTTATGTCAACTCTTTGGAAAGCTCGATATCATACCTATGAGTTTAAATTTTGACACAATTCTTTTAAGTGCTGTACTTTATGCTTTTGATCTAAATTCAAACAATTGATTACTCTAAAAGTAATTCTTTTAAGGAAAATAACATTATTTGTATTGTATTGGTCAATGCAATAATATATTTAATTTTAATTAAGAAGAATAAAGTGCAACAAATAAAAATTGTACCTACGCTTGTCTATATATATAATCACATTCTTAAAAAGTGGAACATATTAAATAAATATATAGTTTTTTTTAAGAAAAGTATTTAAATAAATATATTGTTACTAGTAAAAATACAAGATTAAATCAATATTGCATTAGAAATTATTAATTTTGATCCTTTTCTAAAATTATCCTCTTTAGCTTGTGCGAAAATAATTCAATGTAATCAAGTCGATCTTGTTGAGTATAGTCTTAGCGACGAGTCTTACTTTATATCTCTCTCTACAAATCCAATAGATCTATATTTTATTTTATAGTCCCACTTACAATCAATTAGTTGTTTCCTAGTCGATAAATTCAGGTGCCTTAAATTCAAGGAGTGTTGTTTTCTTCATTGAAAATTTTAGCAATATGTTATATTTTGGTCTTCTTTAGTCCGTATTCATTGGACTAATGAAACAAAATCACTCCTTGTCTTTGGAAATTTTATGCTTTATCAAGGTGCAGGGTGATTGGAAATTTGTGTCACGATGCCATTAGGAAATTTCAACATAAGACCACTTGCACATTTATACAAGAGTTCGAAAGAGTAGGTAGCTTTTATTATTAATAACAAAAAAGAAAGAGAGAATAATCAAGCCTATATTGTTGAGTGTAGTCCTTAACTATGAGTCTTGCTTTATATCTCTCTACAAATCAATCAGACCTATATTTCATTTTATTGATCAATTACAACCATTTGGTTGTTTTCTAGAAGGTAAAGTTAGGTGTCATTTTCAAACTTACTTTGCGTTGTTTTATTCATTGAAAATTTTAGCAATATTGCCTTTTGGGCTTTCTGATTCTCTATTCATTGGAACGAAAGAAAATCAGTCCTTGGCTCATTACTAGATGCCCAACAATTACTTTCATATCGTGAAATATAAGCAATATATTAGCATGTTTATTTACTTTCATATCGTGAAAATCCACCTAGGATTTGACTATGCAATTGGAAGGGTAAAATGATCCAAAGTTCCTCCTCAAACAATTCATTTCTTCGCCAGAGATGGCCTAAAATTTTTTGCTACTGATCCATGATTAGAACGTTGCATCATTAATATCACCACCACACGTTGCAAGTCAATTGGAAATTTTATGTACTAGGCTAGCATGGGGTGATGGAATTTTTATGCGTTATCAAGGTGCAAGTTGATCGAAAATTTTATGTGCCATAATGCCACTTGAAAATTTCAACATAGGATCACTTGCACAATTTTACGAGTTTCTGTTTTTTATTTATTTTATTTTTTTCAACACAATTATGCAAGAGTTAGAAAGAGTACTAGAGTAGGTAAAAGTTAGGATTCATAGTTTATGCTCATAAAAAAAAAAATAATAATAATAATATATATATATATATACACACACACACAAACAAATATTCTTTGCATTTTTCCCATCACACTCCTCCCCTCTCAATCAGGCCTCAAGAGTCACTGGCACTATAAATCTTGATGACAATTTCTATATAATCTCTATTAATTCAATTTTGTTAGGCTGAGAAATGATAGTGAAAGAAGCAAACCATCACTTTTTCTTTTTCTAATTTTCTTTTCCACTATTGTATTCTTTTTTTTATTTATGAAGTTAACTCGTTATGAGGACTGTATAATTTCTCCATTATGAGGGCATTGCTTCTTCATCTTTTATTTCTTTCTAGTTTCTAGTGGTGTATTTATGGTTGGCACTAAAATGAGTAAAAAAAAAAAACTGTTTTCCTTTACACCGGCTGTTATTTTTATTATCAAATTGGCAATTAATTTATTGGAATAGTGTTTGGATTTTTTTTTTTGGGGGAACAAAATGATTCACACTTTTAATTGTCAATTTCTGGAGAGTTAAATGGTCCAAAGTAAATTTGATAGTTGGGTTAAAATGTTGGCCAACCCATTAAAACCAGACGTCTTTAATTCTCATCCAATAGAACTGTTAATTTCTACATCGGCCAATAAGCCAATGACTATCTAAGGCTTGGCATTTATTTCACTTGGTTAATATTCGAAACTGCGACATCAATGTATTAATGTCAAAACCATTTATTAACCATTCACCTTTATTATTTCTATTCTATGTGGAACTTAATCATTTCACTAATATGGTAATTTACAAATAAATTTGAAAACTATAACACTTTTTTACAACTTATGGCGTTCGCTTTTTATAATTGTGTTATTTATCATTAAACCAAGACATCAATTAGTTTTTGTTGTATGCAAGAATTGAATCATAAATTTCTTATTCAACTATAGAGATTTTATCAGTATAATTAATTGGAACCCACAACTATAAATTTTATTCATAACAATTGTTTTTTATTGTCAAATCATGACTACATATAAATATTTATATATATTCTTTTGTATGCACATATATCTATTACATATCATGCATAATATTATATATATATATATATAGATATATATATAGAGAAAGAGAGAGAGAGTAATACTAGAAGCTTAGATAGGGTTGACGACGTTAATTTAGATTGATCATTTCGATTTTGTCTTGGATGCCGTCAACACCACCATCGTTGCCCATGGGGTTAGTTGTAAACTTGTGTAGTGAGTGTGATGATAGGGATCACCCGTCCATGTATTTCAGTTGCAAGTTTAAGGTTAGAAAAAAGCAACATTTGTTCCCTACTGTAATGTACAAGAGGAAATTAATTCAATCAATCAATACTAGAAGCAACAAAAATATAATTAGAAAAATGGTTCATAAAACATTTTCAAGAATCTTATTTTGGTTTTTTGTGGTGTGTATGTATGCTCTATTTAGGAGACATTTTCATATGAGCCCAATTTCTCCTAAATAGAGCATTAGGCAATTTAACTTCCCTCACTCCATATTTAGAGACATGTCAAGCTTCCTACTCGCTATTAAGCTGGTCTAGGTTGGTCTAATGGTCTGGACTCTGGAGCAGTAGCGGAGTCAGAAATTTATCTTTGAGAAAGGCATATATAATTTTTTTTTGTATGAAATGTAAAATAGTAACGTGCAATTTTTTTGGACTTTTTCTTTTTACTTGAAAGACCCTAATATATTGTTAAGTGGACCAAATTATGGACCAAAGTTTAATTTTATTGGGCATAAAAAAAATTTAAGATGGTCACAAATATTTTTTTATGGGTAAAAAATGTTTATTATTAAGTATAGAGGCTAAAATGATAAAGTTATTTAAAAATTTTCAAATATTTGCAAAAATTTTTTTTTTAATTTTTTCCAAAATTTTGGGGGCCCAGGCCCCCTCAGTCCCTTAATAGCTACGCCACTGCTCTGGAGCTCCCACTTGAAACTAATTTTGTTTTTACTTGTTTTGTTCTGCTAGTAACCAATAACCATAGAGTTCTCAATATTTTAATAGATTTAATTTTGGCCATAAATTCCCTACTTTTGTTGACTTCCACATTTCGCATTTCGCATTTCATACTCTTAGGACAACCTCATTGTTTCAATTTTGTTTTAAGGCTGATTTTTTAAAACGGGATTTCAACTTGCCTCCATTTTGTGGTGTGACAATTTATGATTGGTCAAAATTTTCCTCTCTCTACAAAGTGATCTCATCATGCTGCCTTCTAAATTTTGTATGTCGGTTATTAACTTACTGGTATGTATAAATTTGTGTTGGTTCAACTATGCTTTAAAAGTGGGACCGGGGAAATTTTGCAATGGGCTTAGGCCTTTCTTAAATGAGTATACGATAAGAGTGGGACCCAGGGAAATTTAGAAATGGGCTTAGGCCGGGGTTAAATGAGTATACAATGTGAGTAGTTTTGGGCTTGGGCATTCAAGCAAAGGCCACGATAGTGCCCACGCAAAGAGTCCCCAACAGATTGATTGATTGTTGCCAACAATAAAATAAAACCAAAATCTTAAATTGTACCTAGAAATAGAATAGAAACAAAACCAATCATTTCTACACTACTCTATGTCAAGATTCTACAAAGAAAGATAGAAAGGATCATGACAGAAGCAAGGATCAAGTGAAGAAGCTTCCCAAGTCTGCTGCTTAAACGACAATTTGTACACTGTCCACTGTGTTAGTTTTATATTTATACTACATGTAGCTTTGCATTTCTGTGTTAGTTTTAATGAGCACGTGGTTTACATGTGTGTGGTAGTTATTTTTATTAATCAAGTTTAGAGGGAAATCTGGCAGTTAGTTAGTGATTAGTTAGTTAGTCCGTTTCCCCTGTTTTCCTTTCCTTGTATATATATATACATTCAGCTCTGTAATCTTTTTCTTTAATGCAATATACACAGATATTCTCCAAGTCCAGAAACTGTTTTCTCTGTTTTCCTAATATGGTATCAGAGCAGTTTTTAGCTTCCGCTTAATTTTCTCAATTCCTTTTCTTCCCAAAAGTTAGGGTTTTTCTTCTCATTTAGAATCTTGAAGCTTCATCAATGGCTTCAGAAACTGTTTTATTCATTGAAAATTTTAGCAATATTGCCTTTTGGGCTTTCTGATTCTCTATTCATTGGAACGAAACAAAATCAGTCCTTGGCTCATTACTAGATGCCCAACAATTACTTTCATATCGTGAAATATAAGCAATATATTAGCATGTTTAATTACTTTCATATCGTGAAAATCCACCTAGGATTTGACTTTGCAATTGGAAGGGTAAAATGATCCAAAGTTCCTCCTCAAACAATTCATTTCTTCGCCAGAGATGACCTAAAATTTTTTGCTACTGATCCATTATTAGAACGTTGCATCATTAATATCACCACCACATGTTGCAAGTCAATTGGAAATTTTATGTACTAGGCTAGCATGGGGTGATGGAATTTTTATGCGTTATCAAGGTGCAAGTTGATCGAAAATTTTATGTGCCATAATGCCACTTGAAATTTCAACATAGGATCACTTGCACAATTTTATGAGTTTCCATTTTTTTTTTTTCAACACAATTATACAAGAGTTAGAAAGAGTACTAGAGTAGGTAAAAGTTAGGATTCATAGTTTATGCTAATAAAATATATATATAGACACACACACACACAAACAAATATTCTTTGCATTTTTCCCATCACACGCCTCCCCTCTCAATCAGGCCTCAAGAGTCACTGGCACTATAAATCTTGATGACAATTTCTGATGATGCCGAAAATATCACCAGTGAGTTCTAAGCACTCCTCAAACGAAAGCAACACCTGCAAAAGTAAAACGAAGAACCTAGAAGAGAGCACCGGTGTGGTGTCGGCCGAATACCCTCCGAAGGTCAAGTTAGAATCTTGTTCCTTTAACCCTAGAGTGCTAGAGTTAAGAATATTATGCGTACCTTCATACCTAGGGTTTCTGGGGTATTTATATTGAGTAGAATTACCTTTCTTTAAGGATACAACTTCCTTCTCAAGTTCCTTTCCATATAGGAGTCTTCCCAAACGTGCGTCGCAAGAAGTCCAAATATACACGTTTGCGTGGGGATAAAGCAAAGGCTTATCCGAAATGTATCAAACGACATGCCACGTGGCAGCCATAATTAATTTATACAGGACGGATATTCAGCAACACCCAACCGTCATAGCTGGGTCACTCATGGTGTCGACCCGTCATCTCTGTCCATCCATTTACTATTTTTATCCCCTTCAGTTGCCCCCTTCAGTCCTTGGATCCGTCCTTATATTCTGACGGATCCATGGAATGACTAAAAGCAATGTATTAAATGGGGACGGCCTTGGCATACCATGACGGATGACACGTGGCCTGTATTTCTGACGAAGAGCACGTGGCCCTCGTGGATTGGCTATTTCCCCAAAACGAGGCGTCGCTTCGTATTCCGTGCCCTCTGTTCTATAAAAAGCCAGATTTTTCTCTCCTCATTTTATCCTCATATCAAAAACTTGCGAGCAGAGCACAACCGTCATAACAATCGTGTCTTCCTGCCATTTCAGCAGATCCGTCCGTCGCTACTCGTCTGAAACCGTCTCAATCCGGTATGTGTTACAAACCTTTCTCCGTCTTTCTCTGAATTTCACTATTTTAAGTATATGTACTTTCTTTAGAACCGTCGGTATCTTAGGTTATACCGTCATAAATGTAGGTAATGTCTAGTGCGTCCAGTAATCAGTCGTTTGCCCGCGAGGGGGCGGGCTACGATGAAAAGTTTCCGTCAGGTCCAAGAGATCCTGACACTTCTAGTGAAGAGAGGAATTCGTCAAGTACCTCTTCTTCCCTTGACGGTGGTATAGAGACAGAGAGTTCAGAGTCGTCCAGTAGTAGCTTGGACGGCGTTGATCCCCCCGTCCAGTCAATAATTGGCCCAGATGGCCTTAGGGAATTCGTCATCTTGCCTCTGCGGACGGTAAATTATTTTATGTCGTCCATGACTGAATCCCAACTCAACTCACTTAGGACCAAGTATCAAATACCGGATAACATCCGTCCGCGTCTTCCCAAAATCCGAGAAATGCTACTACAAGGGAGTAGACGGTGTTGGGATCTACGAGCAAGCTTTAAAGGCGGGGCTCGGGTTTCCATTAAGTTCTCTTCACCGTCGACTTCTTCAATACCTTGGTACGTCCGTCACCCAAATCTCCCCCAATGCCCGGAGAGTGTTCATTGGGGTTGAGGTTTTGTACGGGGCAATGTCCGACGGTTCCCGAAGGTTGACGGTGGAAGAATTTTTCCATTGTTACCGTCCGACGAGAGATTGTTAAGTCCAAGGGGATGTATAGCTTCGCGGCTAGAAGTCCTTTATTGAGGCTCGTCGGTGACACTCCGGACTCGAACAGAGGCGGAAGAGCCGTTACTTCTTTTTAGAAGGGGACGAATGGATGTGTCATCCAGGAGATGTAACTAATATGCCCGTCGACACAACATGGGGCATAATGCCTCCGTCGGGTATGTGTATCCCTTTTGCTTCCGTCCAGTCTTTGAAGTTTGTTTTCATTTTTTCTTTTAGGCCTAACCGTCCTTTATTGCAGCGCGGGACCGTCCACAAGTTGATTTGGAGCGGTGGAATTTTACGGAGAAAATCTTCAACAAAACAAAATTGCAAGAGAGGACTTGGGCTCAACTCGTCACACTCGACACGCTTCACTGGTATTGTGACGGACCAGAACCTTCATCCGCTGCCCGTCAATACGATAACAGAATTCGAAAACGTAAGTCCGTCAACATTATACCCGTCTTTAATTTTTCTCTTATTTTACTTTTATTTTTCCCTTCTCATCCGTCTTTGATTTACGAGAGATGGACGCCGCCGGGAGGAAAGCATTCATTAAGCAACGGGCGGCGAAGAAAAAACAAGAGGGAGGTCAAACAAAGGGGACGGTCCCTCATGTACCGTCAAAACGGATTCAAGTTGAAAAAACGGACCGTCCTCCCAAGAAGCAAAAGACCTGCGAACCGTCGTGGCCTTGGAGGCGAGAGAAGATAGTTGTCGAAGCATGGAAAAGGAAAGGGCTTTATGAAAGGCCCGGAAGGAGAGAAACCACCCGTCCTCTTCGGGAGGATTCTAGCTACGCCTGGAGAAGATGTCGTCTATGCCGACGGTGACGACTATGCGGACCTTGGCAACCATTCAACGGAGGCGATGGGTGAGACGGGTCTTTTCACCCTTGCACGGGTAATCTTGAATCCGTCTAGTATTGTTGCTAAGTTTCTTCACATCCGTCATGACATTGTACTTTGCTTTCAGGCCATGGTGATGATGAAAGGGCTTCTTGGCCGTTGTCTCAATCACGATACATCTATGGACCGTACGAGAAAGAAAGGCAAGACGATGGAGGATGAGCTGCACGAGTTGAAGACCTACAAGATCAATATGGACGAAAGCTCAAATGCTCGGAGCGAGGTCGGAGAGGAGGTGGAAAAGGAGAACGGGCATCTTCGTGAGATATTGAAGGACAAGGAGAAGCAGCTGACGGAGACAACATCCAAGCTTCACAACGCGAAGGAGATGGCCATTCTAGAATACCGGGATTCTGAACTCCTTCTGACGGAGCTGGGGAGCTCCTTTGCTGACGGGTTCGATGACGCCATCCGTCAGGTGAAGTCATCGTACCACGACCTGGACGTATCCCATATATCCATTGACGCCCAAGGGCAAACGCTTGCACAATCCGTCCGTTCGGAAAGTACAGAAGAAGTATTTGCCGTCGGTTGCTCCAGCCGACGAAGGCGAAGTTCCACCTCCTAGCCAGCCAAATGACGGTCCAATGGTCGAGAACTCTCCTCCTAAGGATGAATAGGACACTTGCTTTTTGTAAAAGTTTTTACCGTTGTAAGAGAACTTTATTTAATCCGTCATTTGTAATTTTAACTTTGATTTATCGAATCTTTTATTGCATGTTGCTTGCTCATTATCCGTCGTACTTTCAGTAACCCGTCCACTTGATGAATGGCCTTTCAAATGTATTTTTGCTAACCGTTCATTTTTCGAACTAGATTTCTTTCTCTTTGGGTGATCCGTCCACTTTGTGGACGTGTAGGTTTCTCACCCTGTGGGTGATCCGTCCACTTTGTGAACTTTAGGTTTTTCACCCTTTGGGTGATCCGTCCAGTTTGTGGACTCGTAAATTTCTCACCCTGTGGGTGATCCGTCCATTTTGTGGACTTGTAGGTTTCTCACCCTTTGGGTGATTCGTCCACTTTGTGGACTTGTAGGTTTCTCACCCTTTGGGTGATCCGTCCACTTTGTGGACTTGTAGGCTCTTCACCCTTTGGGTGATCCGTCCACTATGTGGACTTGTAGGTTCTTCACCCTTTGGGTGATCCGTCCACTATGTGGACTTGTAGGTCTTCACCCTTTGGGTGATCCGTCCACTATGTGGACTTGTAGGTTTTCATCAGCATGCATTTATTTAAAAAATTCCTCCCATAAGTTCAATAAACCAAATTGTTCATGAAAAAGAAAAGCTGTCTAAAGAGTAAAAACTACAACTGTCTGAAACTAAGGCGAAAAGTAAGGCGGCCTAGGTGTTGTGACTCGCCGCACTATTGGTAGTACTTCTTCGGGTGCTCCGTGTTCCGGGGATGGCTCAACTTCTTTCCGTCTAATGTCTCCAAGTAGTACGTTCCCTTCTGTGCCATGAAATGATTCGGTACGGGCCTTCCCGATTGGGACCCGGCTTTCCCAGGGGATGCATCTTTCGTAGCGCCAAGCACTTTTCGTAACACTAGATCTCCGACTTTGAAGTCCCGGTGCCGAACCTTAGAATTGTAGTGTTTTGCCATCATGTCCTGGTACCGCGCCAGTCTTTGAGCCGCCGTTGCCCTGACTTCGTCAACAAGGTCAAGCTCTAGACGTAATGCTTCAGCATTCTCATTCTCGTCATAGCTTTCCACGCGGTAGCTCGTCAAACCTACTTCTGCCGGTATGAGGGCTTCAGCACCAAACGCCAATCGAAACGGTGTTTCTCCCGTTGGCGTTCTTGCCGTCGTTCTGTACGCCCATAAGACACTTGGTAACTCGTCCGGCCATATGCCCTTTGCCCCCTCGAGCCGGGTCTTGATGATCTTTAACAAGGACCGGTTCGTGACTTCAACTTGTCCATTAGCCTGTGGATGAGCGGGTGACGAATAGTGATTCTTGATTCCTAGCTGAGAACAAAAGTCTCGGAACGCATCGTTGTCGAATTGCTTCCCATTGTCCGACACGAGTACTCTCGGGATCCCATATCGGCAGATAATATTTCTCCATACAAAGTTGCGAATATTTTTCTCCGTGATTGTAGCAAGAGCTTCTGCTTCCACCCATTTGGTGAAGTAGTCGATTCCTACTACCAGGAACTTCAGTTGTCTTGCAGCCATTGGAAATGGACCCATGATGTCCAATCCCCATTGTGCGAACGGCCATGGGGCCGTCATGGGTGTGAGTTCCTCTGTTGGCTGCCTAATAAGATTGCCGAACCGTTGACACTTATCGCAGGCTCTCACGTAAATATGGGCATCCTTCTGCATTGTCGGCCAATAATACCCAGCTCTGAGTAGCTTGTGTACCAGAGACCTCGATCCTGAGTGGTTTCCACAAATCCCTTCATGAACTTCCCTCATTACATAATCTGCTTCGTCATGGCCTAGGCATCTTAGATATGGTCGGGAGAATCCTCTTTTGTAGAGGATGCCTTTGATTAGTATGAATCGGGCAGCTCTAACCTTCAGTTTCCTAGCTTCTTCCTTCCCGTCTGGAAGCTTCCCGTCCTTGAGGTATGTCACAATTGGAATCGTCCAATCGTCTTCAGTGGTTAACTCCTGCACCTGAACGTTATCTAGCAACGACGAATATTGGACAAAGGATAATACCTGTTCTGGGATAACCATAGGTTCGGCCGAAGCAGCCTTTGCAAGTCGATCCGCTTCTTGGTTCTCTTCTCTCGGGATTTGAGTTATTGTGAATTGGAGGTCATTAGTTCGACCCTTCACTTCTCCGAGGTACTTTCTCATTCGTTCACTCCTGCAATCATAACTCCCATTAACTTGGCTAGCTACGATTTGGGAATCGGAGTATACCACTGCCTTCCTGGCCCCAGCCGCTATTGCAAGCTCCAATCCCACCATCAGGGCCTCATACTCCGCTTCATTATTCGTAGTAGGGAACTCCAGACGGATCATACATTCAATCTTATCTCCTTCTGGGGTATGGAGTACAACTCCGACTCCTCCCGCATGCTTATTGGAGGATCCGTCTGTGTGAATTCTCCATGTGGGCTCCTCTCGCCGCCCCCTCGCTCCTCATGTGTAGTGAACTCCGCAATAAAGTCCGCCAATATTTGTCCTTTCACACTGTTCGTGGCCGGTATTGGATATCGTACTCGCTCGGCTCGATTGCCCACAAGGCCATCCGTCCAGCCGGCTTCAGGATTGTTCATTGCTCTCCGCAATGGTTGATCCGTCAGGGACTATTATTGCGTGTGCTTGAAAATACGGTTTCGGTTTTCGGGCTGCAGTTACAAGCGCGAAGGCGAGTTTTTCCATCCGTGGGTACCTTTCCTCTCGCGCCTCGTAGCGCCCGGCTTACAAAGTAGACGGGCTTCGTACCTTCCTTTCTTCTCTAATGAGAGCCGCACTTACCGCCGCCGATGAGACAGCCGGTGCAGGAATAATTCCTCCCCCGGCGTAGACGGGCTTAGCAACGGTGGGGCACGGAGAGATATGCCTTCAACTCTTCAAATGCTCTTTGGCATTCGTCCGTCCATTCAAAAGATCTCCTTAGCGTCCTAAAGAAAGGGAGACACTTGTCTGTTGCTCTTGATACAAACCTATTCAAGGCTGCTATCTTCCCTGTCAGGCTTTGCACTTCCTTCACTGTCCTTGGAGGAGCTAGATCCATTATTGCTTTTACTTTCTCGGGGTTGACCTCGATGCCCCGCTGGGACACCATGAACCCTAAGAACTTTCCAGAAGTTACTCCGAATGTGCATTTGCTTGGGTTCAGCTTCATTTTGTACGTTCGAAGAGTGTCGAAAGTCTCCTGGAGGTCCCTCAGATGATCCGACGCTTTTACGCTTTTTACCAACATGTCATCTACGTAGACTTGGACGTTTCGGCCAATCTGGTGCTCGAACATCTTGTTCATTAATCTTTGGTATGTGGCTCCTGCATTCTTGAGCCCGAATGGCATCACCTTATAGCAAAAAAGCCCTTGACTCGTCACGAATGATGTCTTCTCTTGATCTGTCTTCTCCAACTTAACTGGTTGTACCCCGAGAAGGCGTCCATGAAGCTCAACAACTCATGTTTTGCGGTTGAGTCGACTAAGGCGTCAATCCGTGGGAGCGGGTAACTGTCTTTAGGGCATGCTTTGTTCAGATCCGTGAAATCAACGCACATTCTCCACTTCCCATTTGACTTTTTGACCATTACCACGTTCGCCAGCCAGTCTGGGTAGTACACCTCTCGTATGAAGTCCGCTTCTCGTAGCTTCCGCACTTCCTCTGCTGCGGCCCGATCTCGCCAGGGGCAAACACGCGTTTCTTTTGTCTGACCGGGGGAAGGAGGGTGATACATTCAATTTATGAACTATGACAGCTGGATCTATTCCCGGCATGTCGTCATGGCTCCATGCGAACACATCTTGGTTCTCTTTGAGGAACGTTAAAAGCGCATGTCGAATCAGTTGGTCGACCGAGGTTCCTATCCTGGTGGTTCGATCAGGCCTTGAATCATCTAGTTGGACTTCTTCCAATGTCTCCACGGGTTCTGCCATTATTCTCTGTTCTTCGATGCTCATTGTCTGTACAGGGTCATCCATCTCCATCATGGCCACGTAGCATTCCCTCGCAGTTACTTGATTTCCGCGTAGTTCTCCAACCCCATGTTCAGTGGGAAACTTGATCATCAGATGGTAGGTTGAAGTGATGGCTTTCCATGCGTTGAGTGTAGGTCGTCCGAGTATGGCGTTGTATGCTGAAGAACAATCCACCACTAGAAAGGAGACATTTTTAGTTATTTGTCGTGGGTAGTCTCCTACCGTCACCTCCAATGTGACGGATCCTAAAGGATGGACTCGGGTTCCCCCAAAGCCGACGAGGGGCGCGCGTGCCGGGATCAGGCGCTCCTTTGCAATCCCCATCTGCTGGAACGCAGGATAGTAAAGGATGTCTGCTGAGCTCCCGTTGTCTACTAGAACTCGGTGGACGTTGAAATCCCCTACCTGGATGCTAACCACAAGCGCGTCGTCATGGGGGTGGTGAAGGCGCCGGGCCTCGTCTTCAAAAAACTCGATGCTGGAGCCGTTTCGCCGTATTTTTTCTAATGAAGGTCCCGTCGATTGGACACTTTGTACCGTCCGTAAATAAGTCTTTCTGGCCTTCTTGGACGATCCTACTGAAGCGTTGCCCCCCATTATCATCCGTATGTCTGTTACCGGTGGTCTGGGACGCTCGTTTTCCCGTCTAGGATTCTGCTCCTGAGGATGATCAGTTCTTTCCTTCCTCACGAACCTTTGCAACCTTCCTTGCCTTATAAGGGCTTCAATCTGTTGTTTCAAATCAAAACAATCCGTCGTATCATGGCCGTGGTCCCGGTGAAAGCGGCAATATCTATCTCTCGACCTCTTGTTCGGATCTCCCTTCAACTTACCCGGGAATGTCAAGCTTCCTTCATCTTTGATTTGCATTAGTACTTGGTCAATTGGGGCTGTGAGGGGGGTGAAACTTGTGAACCTCCCTGAAGGCGGTTTGGGTCTCCGGTCTTCTCGGTCGATCTCTGGTTCTAGCCACTTTTCGTCCGTTATCCGGTTTCATATCTTCCTCTCTCTCCCTTTTCTTTGGTTTGTAGTCTTCTCTGGCCAGCAAGGCATCCTCCGCGTTCATATACTTCGTCGCCCTGTAATAGACATCGGACATAGTCTTTGGGTCATTCTTACATAGGGAAAATAAGAACTTACCCTCTTGTAACCCGTTTGTGAATGCTGCCACAAGTGTCTTGTCGTCGGCCTCGTCTATCGAGAGGGATTCCTTATTAAAGCGGGCTATATAAGACCTTAAAGTCTCACCCTCTCGTTGTTTAATTCCCAATATACATGCAATAGACCTCTTGTGCCGATGACTTCCAATGAAGTGTGACACGAACTGTGCACCTAATTCCTTAAAAGTGCCGATGGAATTAGGCGTCAACTTGCTGTACCAATCCCTCGCAGGCCCTTTCAAGGTGGTGAGGAAAGCCCTGCACATGATCTCGTCCGGTACACCCTGAAGATGCATTAGAGTTCTGAAAGACTCCAGGTGATCCAACGGGTCCTTGGATCCGTCATAGTTTTCCACATGGGGCATTTTAAACTTCGAAGGGACGGGGTATGAATTCACCAACGCTGTGAATGGTGAATCCGTTCTATGGACTAGGTCGTCCAGATTGCTGGATACCCTTCCCTTAAGGGCGTTCATCATGGCATCCATACGTTCCCTCATCTCCTGCATCTCGGTGGCTATGTGGGTCGGCACTGTTTCTAAAGCAAGTGGTGGATTGGTTTCTTGTCGCTCGGGTCTAGTCGGAGCGTTGTTGCCCTCAGGTCTTTCCACGTTCCTTCCTTCGGGGCTAGCGCCCTCCTGATCTTCCTGTGGTGCACTTTGATTTGCGGTTATTTGCCGCAACTGTTCTTCCAAATCATGATTTTGCTTAGTGAGGCGCTCAACCGCCGCCGCAAGCGTTTGGACCTGCCTTTCCAAAGCGGTGGCACGTGGTTCGTCGCCTTGATTGTTGTTCGTCGCCATCGATCGGGTGAGTGCCATGCAACTCTTTGTCTCAGGGATAGAGCGAGGCTAAAAATAATCAGAAGATTTTCTTCCTCTTTCCCACAGACGGCGCCAACTGATGATGCCGAAAATATCACCAGTGAGTTCTAAGCACTCCCCAAACGAAAGCAACACCTGCAAAAGTAAAACGAAGAACCTAGAAGAGAGCACCGGTGTGGTGTCGGCCGAATACCCTCCGAAGGTCAAGTTAGAATCTTGTTCCTTTAACCCTAGAGTGCTAGAGTTAAGAATATTATGCGTACCTTCATACCTAGGGTTTCTGGGGTATTTATATTGAGTAGAATTACCTTTCTTTAAGGATACAACTTCCTTCTCAAGTTCCTTTCCATATAGGAGTCTTCCCAAACGTGCGTCGCAAGAAGTCCAAATATACACGTTTGCGTGGGGATAAAGCAAAGGCTTATCCGAAATGTATCAAACGACATGCCACGTGGCAGCCATAATTAATTTATACAGGACGGATATTCAGCAACACCCAACCGTCATAGCTGGGTCACTCATGGTGTCGACCCGTCATCTCTGTCCATCCATTTACTATTTTTATCCCCTTCAATTTCTATATAATCTCTATTAATTCAATTTTGTTAGGCTGAGCAATGATAGTGAAAGAAACAAACCATCACTTTTTCTTTTTCTAATTTTCTTTTCCACTATTGTATTCTTTTTTTTATTTATGAAGTTAACTCATTATGAGGACTGTATAATTTCTCCATTATAAGGGCATTGCTTCTTCATTTTTTATTTCTTTCTAGTTTCTAGTGGTGTATTTATAGTTGGCACTAAAATGAGTAAAAAAAAAAAACTGTTTTCCTTTACACCGGCTGTTATTTTTATTATCAAATTGGCAATTAATTTATTGGAATAGTGTTTGGATTTTTTTTTTTTTTTTGGGGAACAAAATGATTCACACTTTTAATTGTCAATTTTTGGAGAGTTAAATGGTCCAAAGTAAATTTAATAGTTGGGTTAAAATGTTGGCCAATCCATTAAAACCAGACGTCTTTAATTCTCATCCAATAGAACTGTTAATTTCTACATCGGCCAATGAGCCAATGACTATCTAAGGCTTGGCATTTATTTCACTTGGTTAATATTCGAAACCGCCACATCAATGTATTAATGTCAAAACCATTTATTAACCATTCACCTTTATTATTTCTATTCTATGTGGAACTTAATCATTTCACTAATATGGTAATTTACAAGTAAATTTGAAAACTATAACACTTTTTTACAATTTATGGTGTTCGCTTTTTATAATTGTGTTATTTATCATTAGACCAAGACTTCAATTAGCTTTTGTTGTATGCAAGAATTGAATCCTAAATCTCTTATTCAACTATTAGAGATTTTATTAGTATAATTAATTGGAACCTACAACTATAAATTTTATTCATAACAATTGTTTTTTATTGTCAAATCATGACTACATATAAATATTTATATAGATTCTTTTGTATGCTCATATATCTATTACATATCATCATAATATTATATATATATATATATATATATAGAGAGAGAGAGAGAGAGAGAGAGAGAGAGAGTAGTACTAGAAGCTTAGATAGGGTTGACGACGTTAATTTAGATTGATCATTTCGATTTTGTCTTGGATGCCGTCAACACCACCATCGTTGCCCATGTTGTTAGTTGTAAACTTGTGTAGTGAGTGTGATGATAGGGATCACCCATCCATGTATTTCAGTTGCAAGTTTAAGGTTAGAAAAAAGCAACATTTGTTCCCTACAGTAATGTACAAGAGGAAATTAATTCAATCAATCAATACTAGAAGCAACAAAAATATAATTAGAAAAATGGTTCATAAAACATTTTCAAGAAGCTTATTTTGGTTTTTTGTGGTGTATATGTATGCTCTATTTAGGAGACATTTTCATATGAGCCCAATTTCTCCTAAATAGAGCATTAGGCAATTTAACTTCCCTCACTCCATATTTAGAGACATGTCAAGCTTCCTACTCGCTATTAAGCTGGTCTAGGTTGGTCCAATGGTCTGGACTCTGGAGTAGTGGCGGAGTCAGAAATTTATCTTTGGGAAAGGCATATATAATTTTTTTTTGTATGAAATGTAAAATAGTAATGTGTAATTTTTTTTTGGACTTTTTCTTTTTACTTGAAAGACCCTAATATATTGTTAAGTGGACCAAATTATGGACCAAAGTTTAATTTTATTGGGCATAAAAAAAATTTAGGATGGTCACAAATATTTTTTTATGGGTAAAAAATGTTTATTATTAAGTATAGAGGCTAAAATGATAAAGTTATTTAAAAATTTTCAAATATTTGCAAAATTTTTTTTTTATTTAATTTTTTCCAAAATTTTGGGGGCCCAGGCCCCCTCAGTCCCTTAATAGCTACGCCACTGCTCTGGAGCTCCCACTTGAAACTAGTTTTGTTTTTACTTGTTTTGTTCTGCAAGTAACCAATAACCATAGAGTTCTCAATATTTTAATAGATTTAATTTTGGCCATAAATTCCCTACTTTTGTTGACTTCCACATTTCGCATTTCGCATTTCGCATTTCGCATTTCGCATTTCATACTCTTAGGACAACCTCATTGTTTCAATTTTGTTTTAAGGCTGATTTTTTAAAACGGGATTTCAACTTGCCTCCATTTTGTGGTGTGACAATTTGTGATTGGTCAAAATTTTCCTCTCTCTACAAAGTGATCTCATCATGCTGCCTTCTAAATTTTGTATGTCGGTTATTAACTTACTGGTATGTATAAATTTGTGTTGGTTCAACTATGCTTTAAAAGTGGGACCGGGGAAATTTTGCAATGGGCGTAGGCCTTTCTTAAATGGGTATACGATAAGAGTGGGACCCAGGGAAATTTAGAAATGGGCTTAGGCCGGGGTTAAATGAGTATACAATGTGAGTAGTTTTGGGCTTGGGTATTCAAGCAAAGGCCACGATAGTGCCCACGCAAAGAGTCCCCAACAGATTGATTGATTGTTGCCAACAGAAAAATAAAACCAAAATCTTAAATTGTACCTAGAAATAGAATAGAAACAAAACCAATCATTTCTACACTACTCTATTCATAAAATATCAGAAAATAGTGTATTCAGCTCAAACAAAGGATTACAACACGTGAATACAAATTAATGAATTATACAATACATAACAGAGAGAGCATGAAATAATAACTTATAAGACAAAGCCTCATCAGTTCATATATTCAGAGATTTTAGCAAAAAAGAAAGGTTCATATATTCATAGATGGAAGTTCGACTTCGATATTGGGCTGGCTGCTACTATTGCGTTCACACTTGAGTAGCGCAACAATGAGAGCAATAACCAGTATCAGGAGGGAGACAATTGCACTAGCGACTTTGAGGTGCAAGAGAAAATGTTCTTCCCTGTTACCCAAAAAAAATATAACTATAATTAAATCTATTTTTCAAAAATATCATTGAAAGATGTTTATATATGCACACTTATTCTAGAAAAATAAAATTAATACTACATTACAAACTAATAAATTTGATCACCATGGTGACGTTCCAGTGTCCACCCTCATAAAAAAAAACAAAAACAAAAAACGATAGTTGTCAAGACAATTTTTTTTTTTTTCTTTTTCCACATACAACAATACATTCATTTTCTTATTTTATCCTCAGCGTAAAGAAAAAATAAAAAATAAAATAGAAAACAAATAATGTCAATATAAATTTACAAACTATATATTCGTTGATGTGGGTTATTTTTTCCTAAAAATGTATAAATTTTATACAAATTTTTTTATTATACACTCATGCTCTAACTTTTATTAACTTACATGTCCAATGACCCAAATTTGGCATTTGGAAAGTACTCTATTGTACAACATTTAGACAAGAGAAAGATGGTTAAAATAGACAAGGCAAACATGTCCAAAGACAACTCTTAAATAATTTATTTGGACATTTGTAGGAGAATAATAAAAATCCAGTTCCAGATCATTCAAAAGAGCATTACATCTGTATAAATATCATAATCTCTAATTGGTAATTAGGAAAAAAAAAATTGAGACCCATTTCTGGTAAAAAAAAAAAAAAAAACCTCTCCATATTGATTTGGGCCTTCTATATAAATCAATCCAAATCTATATCTTTATTTTGGGAGCCCCAAACTGAATATTTGGACCTAAATGCCCAAATCAATTCCCCCCTGGCCTCTACCCCTTTTGGCCCATATCTTATCCACACTTTTTTTTTTCATTAATAAAAAAATGAATTAAGAATGATCTCACTATTTATTCATAAAGCTCTACAGGTTTTGTTGTAAAATCACTGCATGATTTGTACGAAAACAATGAGAAATACACACCAGCAGGAAGGTTTGGACATCCGTATCGACATTCAGAGGCCATAAGCTGGATGTTGTCTTGGCTGCTGCTGGCAAGGTTGCCGCCAGGAAGCGGTTGGGTAGCAGTACCAGTGTTGTTAGTAGTAAACTTGCGTAGTGCAAGAACCGAGTGTGATGATGAGATTCATTAGGCCAAGTATTTAAGCAGCAAGTTTAACGTCTGAATTAAGCAACGACATTTGTTCTCTGCATGCAGTAACAAAGAGAAAATAAAACCAACAAAAATATAACTAGAAAGAAAAGGCATGTCGGATCTGAATGACGTATGAGTTTAAATAGCCAGGGGAGGAAGGTTAAAAATAAATAATCAAAAACAACGAGAGAAGTCAAAGGAATTCGGTGCCGTGCTCTGTCTACACCATCAGACGTGTCCATGGTCCACCCTCGTTAAAAAAACAGTTGTTGTCGAGATAATTTTTTTTTTCTTTTATATATATATATATTGATGCTCTTTTTTTTAATCTACAACACTACTCACATATAAGCTTACATCCATTCTCTTCTATTAGGCTATTTTTGGTTGAAAATGGAATAGGAAAGATAGAAAAAAAAGGAGAGAAAATATCATTTGGTGTTCTCTGGCAAGGAGAAAAAGGATAAAAAAAAATTGGTGGGATCATGCATTTTCTTGTTTGGCCCACGAAAATGCAATATCTCCAAAATAAGTAGAAAACTGGGTAGAAAACTCAAAACTGGATTAGTGATTTAATTTGGACAAAAATATCCAGCAGGAATATGTTCTTTTACTCACAAATTTTTTTTTTTAATCTTTTGCTTCTTTGTTTTCTACTTTTCTTTACTGTCTTAATGAAATGCCCTCCATACACAATTTCTTAATAAAAATATAATTTATTACTTTCTTAATCTAGTAGGGCATATATGTGAGTAATTTATACAAACTACATTTTTCATTCTTCCACTTTCCATCTCCCAATCAAACACAATTGAGGGAAATTAAAATCTCTTCTATCATTTCTATTTTCCATAATTTCCCTATTTTCTATTCTCTTACTTTTTTTTATCTCTCTAACCAAACGGACCCTTATCTTTAGGGTATGAAAAGAAAAAAAAATGCAAAATAAATAGTGATAGTATAAATTTACATACTTTTAAATTTACATAATTATATAGTCGTTGATGTGGATCATTTTTGCCTAAAAATGTATAAATTTTATACAATTTTTCTGTTGTACACTCATTGATGGAAGTGCTCTAACTTTTATGAACTTACATGTCCAATGACCCAAATCTGGCATTTTGGAAAGTACTCTGTTGAGTCTGTTGTACAACATTTAGACAATGGAAAGATGGTTAAAATGGACAAGGCAAACATGTCCAAAGACAACTCTTTTATAATTTATTTGGTGATTTGTATATCAATAAAAGGAAGTGGAGGCAGAGAATATGGAAAGGGTTTGGACACGATAGCTTAGGTCGAAAATCATGTATATATGGGGCTTTTGATGAGGGAACCTCTATTGGATCGCGCCTTATATGACCTTAGGGCCGGGGTTTGATTATGACATATGGGAAAGTAGTAAGGATTGAGATTTGATTAATACTTAAGCAAAAAAGAGATTTGATTAATACTATCGTAAAGTAAATTGAGTGGGGTTTGATTATGACATACGGGACAATAATGAAGGCAGGGGTTTGATTAATATGATATACGGGAAAGTAATTAATATGGGAAAGTGTCAAGGGCTCGTCTAGAGGTCCTCGTCTGGAGGTCCTCTGGATGAGCATATCTCGCTTCTCAGGGAGGTCGTTCCTTTATGGACGACCTTCTTATGGACGAAGTTGATGGTTCCCTTGGACGGCACGGTGTGGTTTTGTAAAACTTGACCACTCAAAACTTCGTCCAAGCACCTTCTTGCATGAACGAGCTTTTTATGGATGAGGTTCTTACAACTTTTGCTTTCTTGGTCTTGCCTTGGACGACCTCCATGGACAATATTGAAGTCTGTACCCCATCATATAGTAATGGTAAAGATTCAGAGAGGGTTGACGTTCAGTGTTACAAGTTGGATAGTGTCATGGCTGCTGCCGGTAACGCCATTGCTGTCGACAAGGTTGTCCCCAAGAAGCGTTTGGGTAGCAGTGTGAGTGCTGTTCGTTGTAAGCCTGAAAAGTGTGAGAACGAGTGTGATGACGAGGATGACCAGGCCAAGTATTTGAGCACCACGTTTGAGGTCGAAAAGCAACTACATTTCTTTCCTTTAATAAATAACAAGAGGAAATTAATTCTATACGAATACTAGAACCAAAAAAGAAAAATCAGAAATTGTAAAATACAAAGATAGTTATAGCTATATTGTCACCACTCACCCGTTCGAAGGAATTAGCGGAGACAGAGAACAAGGAAAAGGGCTTGAGCTTAATGGAGAAAAATAAAATGATGGTTTGAGATAACATACAAATTTTGTGACAGGCTTTACAGGAATTTTGGTGCGACTTGCATGTGTTGTTGACTTTGTACGCGTTGTGCACAGAAGATTGGTCCTTTTCCTTTGTGCGTTTGTCCACATAAGATAATAGATCATTTACCTTTGTACCTTTGTCCACACAGCATAATCGATCATTTTCGTTTCCGCCTTTTTCCACATAATATATATAATCGATCATTTTCCTTTATGCCTTTGTCCACTTTCTATAATCCATCGTTTTCCTTTCTGCCTTTGTCCACATACTATAATCGATCATTTTCCTTTGTGGCTTTGTCCACATACTATAATCGATCATTTTCCTTTTTGGCTTTGTCCACATAAGATAGCTGATCACTTACCTTTGTGCCTTTGTCCACATGATATAATCGATCATTTACCATTGTGTCTTTGTCCACATAAGATAACTGATCATTTCCGTTGTGCCTTTGTCCACATAATATAATCAATCATTTTCCTTTGTGCCTTTGTGCACGTGACATTGATCTTACGACTTGACTCATGTTTACCAGCCTGCTTGGCCAAAACCGTGTGTGGGGTCATATATTGTGGAATATGGGGTGTTATAGGAATTTAAATTCTTTAATGCTTTGGCGTTGTGCACGTGCAAAGTAGTTTAGTTGTGGTCTTTTTTTTTTTTTTTTTTTTGAGAAGCAGGGTGGTCATTAAGAAACTTAAATTATACAATATTTAATAAAAAAGATAGTTATATCTTATTATCAATTCTGCAAGTTATATCTCTTTCAAAATTTTAGTTAAATAAATTTTTTAAAAGGACTAAAGGCCTAATATATTGTTAAAATGACTAAAGTTTGACTACAAACTTATTGTAGCCTAAGAATACAACTTTCACTAAACAAATTAATATGACTATATATTTTGAAAATCTACATTGAATTGTATGTTTTTTTATGTTCTTAAAACACATGTCAAGTTTCATGTCAATCAGATGTTATTTACTATTTAATCCATAAACTTATTTTTTGCGTATAATTTTAGTCTACAAAAATTTGAAAATTAAACATTTGATTGATGACATAAGCTATTTATCTTTAATCTTCTTGAAGTTTTGCAAGTATGGAGGATATAAGAAAAAAAAAATGTGATCTAATTGTGGAATTGTTAAAATTCATATCCAATAAAAAAATATTGAGTGAAGTTGTAGCCTTAATTTACAACCAAGTTTGTTGCTAAATTTTGTTCAAAGTTTAATTATATTGGACTTAAAGAAAATTAGGGTGGTCACACATTTTTTTAAGGTAAAAAAATCATAAAATTTTTAAATTTTATATATAATAATAATGATTATTTTTTTCAAGCCAAGGTGGTCTTCTGACCACCCTGACTCTAACATGGAGTCACCAGTGGTGTCCATTGAAGTTGCTGTTAGGTTCTAAATATTTAAGATTAAATGTTTAGGTTCTAATTTTATCTATGTTGGTAAACTAAGTACAAAAACATGTCTAGTATAAGATATTTATGTCTTAGAACAGTTATAAACATTGCTCAAGTTGATTCAGTCAAAATTCAAGAACAGTCAAGCTGTAGAAGGAAGAATTCAGAATCTGCCTTGCTCGACCGATATAGAGAGATCATCGACCAATCAAGATTCGAATTCTGCAGATTTAAAATAAAGCCCGCAAAACGTCTAGGGTTTGAGTCTAACACTGCTAGGTATAAAAGGAAAATCCTAATTCATGTTTTAAAAAGTCTTGTAAAGTCTTGTGAGTTACTCCTGTGAAATCTGAGAGGTTCTGTAACTTTCTAACTCAATAAGCATCTACCGAATATTAGATTAATATTGCATAAACTGGTGAAAATAAGTTGCTACATACAAGATTAACTATTGCTAATGATCTTAACCTTTGAGTGGGATCTCAAAATCACAAACTAGAGTGTTTGTGTGCAACAAATTCAAGTAGAAGAGTCCGTGGATTCGGAGCTACGTGTGGTCACATGAGTAAGTACTACAAGAGGCAGCATTAGATTTAGGGAAAAATCTATTGTAAACACTTCCATTCTATTTAGTGAATTTGTTTCCTTGTGAATTGTTTAGGTTAAATTCTCTCCAAGTTTTTTACCATGAAATTAGATGGTTTTATTAGTTTTTCCGGGATCATCATATCGCATGTCTTCTTTACTTTTTCACTATTGTGATATGATTGTTATTGTTTAACCTAAACCTACTTAATTAACCTACATTACAATTTGGCTAATAAATTAGGTTAAACAATCTAAGTGCTTAATTTCTTTAAACACCTTATTGAATCAAACGTGTATATATTGCACGACTATAAATCAAACGTAACTTTATAAGTCATAAGCAAATAAAAGATTCCAATAGACCCATCATCACGCCACAAAGGATTCACAATTAAAAGATGCTAGAGGAAATTGTTTTTGTTAAAAACTCTTTACTTGGACTCCATAAACCAAACTCACTAGAGAAGAGAGGAAAAAACTAAAATAAAAAATAATAATTTGTTATTTAAAGAAAGTACTCTTTTTTTTGTGGTGGGGGGGGGGTGGGAATAGACATTTTATTTTTGTTAATTAAAGAAAGTTTTTTTTTTCCTTAATATATATATATATATATATATATATATATATATATATATATATATATCATAAATTGAAAAACTTTTGGAGCTAAAGCCAACATGCAGCTAGGAGAAGTTTCCCTTCACCTTCACAGCCTCCACGTAATTCATATTCTCATTCCCACCTACGTACAAAAGAAAACAGCCAAAACTCCGCTATCTATTGTATGATGTGTCGTGTGTGACGTGTTCATGACTATGGATTCAGGATATGACACTCCCCACCACAACTAAACTTTCCAGTTACAATTTTAACATGCAAAAAGTCCCCGTCATGGACGGTCCCTTCTATTGCAACATGAGGTTACGACTTAGTACTTACGATACGTTAATTGCGCAATTGAATAAAATCAGTAGGAGTTAGTGGTCTAACTCCAACTGATTAATAAATCAGGCTTTGGTGAGTTGAGCGTGTACAATTCCAAGGGCTTAAGCAAACTAAACCCACTACCCGAATTTAAAAAAAAAAAAAAAAAACAATGTTAGAGTATTAGCCTTGCTTTTTTTTTTTTTTCCCATTTATTTAATTTAATGTTCCTTTATTTCTGTAATGATTTTTAGCTTGCGAATTGCTTGGCTTTTGGACAATATTCTTTACATTTATATATGTTGTTTAAATTCTGTTAATTGATCTGTGACTAGAATTTCTCTTTTGTGATTTATTACTTTTGTTCGAATCGAAGATTTTGCAACATGTTCAATTTGGCAGTGCCATTTTATTTTATAAAAAAATTCATTATGCCAAAACAATATATTTTGATGATGACCGGTTGGTCCAAAGTCAAAACCAATCAGAATATACGTTGTACTCTTTCAAAACAAAATGAGAAAAATTGGGTTAAAGCCTATTTAGTATGTGATTCTAAACAACAATTTTTAGTATTTAAGTACTAAAAACTGTGATTAAAAAAAAACAGATTCTACTTCCATAGTTTACCCCCTCCCCCCCCCCCCCCCAAAAAAAAAAAAATTGCTTCCATACACTTCCAGGACCACCGAAGAATTAGTCGTACAAGGAAGGAAAATTTGGAAATTTTCTATTTGGCCGACTAAATTAAGGCAACTCTTTTTTTTTTTGTATAACAACTAAATTAAGGAACCTAACGATAATGTCTATCGGTGAATTTATGTCGAAGCGCTTAAGAAATTCCCCACTGGATACTACCTTTGTCAATGTAGATAATTAGTTCAAAAAATTATATTTTAATCCTTTATTCATATTACCATCGGATCTTGAGCTTGTCTATGCAACAAACCACATACGCATGTATATATTCCACAGTATATATGTACTCAAATATATTTTGAATCAATTTAAGAGAGTGTTAAGTTGGTTACCATACCGAGATATTTTTAGAAAGTGAAAACAAAAAATTTAAAACCTTAAAACACCTTTGTCGTTAAAAATACAGAATACTCAAAAATATAATTTAATCAATCTAAATTCATGGGCAAGATGAGATTAAATTTGATAGATGCTCTTCAATCCTTGATAAATGAAAAGACATGTGGCGAGCAGTGGACACAAACTGGTGTCGGGTATGATATTAAATGAAACACAAGATCATAATTCTACCGACTGCCTTTTACAATTTTGGGTCTTTTACAAGTTACAGCCACTGTCAAACATGGAGGCTGTGGGCCCTAGCCACTAGCCAATTAACCATGAGATCACACCGTCCTAAGTTGTTTGATTACGGCACTGGGGCCTAGGTACTGTTTGAAGTTGCTCTATAAAATACGGTTTACTTTCACTTCTCGCACTGAAGTAGTTACTGAGCCTTAAACTATGGTGAGACTAGTAGACTCTTTTCCTCCTCTTCCTCCTCCTCAGAAGGGGTATGTGCGTAGCTTTTATTTATTTGTATTGAAATTTTGTTTTGTTTTATCTTTACTTTGTGATATTGATACCACTTTCCCTCTTGTACCAGGGAAGACATGCTGGTTTGGATCAAGGTTGCTACTGCACAGTTGTTCTAGGGATCGCTCTTATCTCTCTATATCTCGCTATACGAAGGTGTAGATCCAACAGCAATGAAGCACATCCCAGAATCGAACTTCAGGGTGCGATTCCGGGCTTCAACTTTGAGAACCCTGTCTGATGATTTCAAAGGTGACAGGAACTCTTTCCGGGTTGGTATGTGACTATTTGTTTGTATCCTTTTTAGCTTTCGCTATGTGTTGATGCCTAGGGAACCACAAAAGGGGCCGTGAGGCCAAAGTACTGGACATGGGTATTTATCCTTGTTGTGATGAAGATTATGTGGTTGGATTTTATGTATTTCTGTATTTTTCCACTATATATTGATAAGTGATGTTTGGTTTTACAGGGATTTCACATAGGATTCTGAATTATTACAAACATGTTTTAACATTAATTTGAAAACAAGTCTATATTTTACGTATGTGTCTTTTGTTCAAAACCAATCTTGAGCTTAATAATAGTACAAAATTTAGAGCTGACCTCAAAACTGCACCGCCTATAAATTTAGAGGTTATTCCGGGTGGGTTGTTTTTTTTATCCTCTTTAACTTTTGCTATGTGATGATGTCTAAGTAAGGAACCACAAAAGATGCCGAGAGGCCAACAAAGTACTGGACATGGGTATTTTTCCTTGTTGTGATGAAGCTGTGAGTGGATTTTATGTATTTCTGTATTTTTCCACTTCATATATTGATAACTGATATTTTGTTTTAATTTACAACGTTTTTTGAAGGGATTTTGTATTATCACAACTGGGTCATCATGAACTTGTATTACCATCAATTTGAAAACAAGTTTTTGTGGTGCGTATTGGTGTTTTTTTTTTTTTCTCCCAAAAACCGTCTTGAGCTTATAAAAAGTACAAAATTTAGGTCATGCCTCAAAACAGTACTGCCTTTAAATTTCCAATTGGGTTTTTGTTTTAGTTGGTTTTAGCTCAACCACAAGTTGTGCTACTAGGGAATCTGATCGACTTTGGGGAAGGTCCACCTTTAAACTTAGCAAAATGAACTGCAAGAAAGTTGAGGAAGCCACTCATCAAGATAATAGGAAAAAACCCACGTAAGGAAAACAGGAGTTACTGCAACATTATGGTTACTTTTTATACAAACATAATTGAAAAGAGACACTTTCCAATTTGGAGATACAGCAATTAGTAGAAAAATATATGCTCTACCTTGCCTTCCTTTACGAGTCTGTCCCTCTCTGTTCAACTTTTATTCCATAGATAAGCTCATATCTACAAGTCCATCTATGCCTGTAAAAGCCAACCCATAAAAAAATTATACTTATCACACAAACAAATTAATATAGAGAGGGTTTGGATAGAGATTATTTTTTCTGCGTTTACTTTTTTGCATTTTGCTTTTTTTTTTTTTTTTTCTTCGTTTGCTGCTGCGGTGGGGATAAATGCGCAGTGCGCGCACGGTATACGTACTGTACACGTATTGTTTATGTACTTTTTTAGCAATTTTTTATTAAAAATGTGTCCCGTAATACTATTTACACATTTAAAAATTATTTTGCTATAGTATTTTCTGTTTTCAGCAATAAGTTCTATCCAAACGGACCCATAATATAGAGGATGAATGATTTAATCTAGCATTGAAGTGCCAGCATGCAAAGAATTCTAATGAAGAAAGTCTCATGGATTTTGTTAACAAACCTTGTTACACACCACGGTATATAGAAGTCCTCTGTCCAAAGGTATCACTGGACTTTTTTGGCACTGCCTCAACGTCAGATGAGTCATCAGGAGGCAAGTGTTGCGAATCAGCAAGAGATTGACGCTCTTCACTCTCTTGTTTGAAGATCTAATACTATCTAGTATATGAAAGCCATTAACAAGACTAGCTCAGTCATGGCAGAAGTATCCGAAAAAAGATATATCCTTCACCATTTCTTTATGGAATTTGTCCATTTATATCTCATGTATGCGTTCCCTGAAATGTAAACCAACCGAACTATTCAGGTATATAATTAAGCCGCTTTGTTGAAATTGGATTAGCCATGGACTATCTAGCTTTTTGCAAAATTGCTTGTAGTATCTTTATTACGCATCTCCGGACTTTCTATAGCTAATTAGGCCACGCACGTATACATCGTCATTGTCAAATTATGAATTCCAAAAAATAATGCAGTAGCTAATATGACATTCCCAAACAAATGCGACAAGAAACTTCCCACTATTAGCTTGAACGTTAGCTCTATTCTCCTTATCTCGTAGTGGCTCAAAACTAGATAAATCCCATTTATAAAAAAGCTCATGAAATGGGTTCTGACTGACACAACAACTTGTTTTTTTTGCCACATTTGGTCACATAGCATAATCGAGACTCATGCCAATTTCTTTTTAAGTTATAAGAATATCTGTAATATAGGATGAGAAGTGGAAAACTAAAGGCTAATACAAGACTACCAGTTGTGAAAACCCTAGACCGATAGTTGGTATGTCAACTGGCCTAAGGCTCGTTGGAAATTTCCTCCATCATATTGACACCTTTTTGTTTGGTTAAAAATTGGTTCTTTTGAGGCCAGTAATTCTGAAACTAGATTTCATTATTATAAAAAATTTTGAACAGCTTTCTAAAATGTCCCTCTCTATAATTTTTTTCTTATGCTCCTCCTTAGCTTCCAGTTCCATCTCCGGTGTGCTGACCAATGCTCGAATATCTAATGTCCACAAACAATATTGCTCCTTTAAAATCTATTGATCACTGCGTTTCTTTGCTACTAAATTTAACAAGTTTTACTCCACAAAGGAAAATTACATATCACTCATTGCTTATTCTTTCTCTTTAAATGCAAAATCATATTACCTTTTTACTATTTTTTTTTTTTAGAAGTAAAAAGTTGAAAGGAACACAATTATACTTTTTTTTTTTTTTGTATTTAAAAGAAAAAAAAGATTGTACAAAAATTACTAAGCTTTAAAAAAAAAAACCCTAATCCAACGGCTCTTAGATGGTGTTCGTTGCTTTCGGTTGGGCGCTTAGATTTTTCTTCTAGCGTATATGAAAAAAAAAATAATAATAAGGGCCCGGATGCTTTTTCTGTGACGTAAGTTTTGTATCATTCCACTAACCCTGATTGTTACGTGTGATTTTGGAAGAAGTACAATGGGGGAAGAATAAAAAAAATATACAATGCTATTTTGTCCTATTTATTACTTGGAAAAAAAGTTCAGTGAGCTGGCCGGAAAGAAAACCCAGTTGAGGGAAAACGAAGTGGCCGGTGTCGGTGTGAGGTTTTTCCTTTTTTTTCCGGCCCCACATGATTCTGTGATTAATACCCAACCCAATCCGGTGTGAGGTTTGAATTCTCCTTCCTTATTTATTGTAAAAATTGAATTATTAAAGTAAAAAAAAAAAAAAAAACACTAAACCTACAATTTTCTTATCAAACAAAAAATTTACATATATATTATATGCAATAGAGCAGTGTTTGAAGGCATTGTTGCTAATGCTTGTTGCATCTAATTGTGACTCTACAATGCAAGTATGCCTTCTTTCAGCAAGAATCACCATGTAAATAAATTCTTTGCAGGCTCTTTCAATAGACTAGCTGCAGGAAAATGGTTTTTATGTTTTGTTGTGGATAGAGGGGGGTAGACTGCATGCAGCCGCGGAGAACGAATATATGCAGTTGTGGGCCTTGTGGCATGTGGGTGATGTTTACAGTTTAGACTTTACACACTAAAAAAAAAAATAAAAAAATAAATTGTCAGCTGGCGTAGAGTTGAAATGTACACACCTTGGCCGTTGTTGGCAGTTGGCTACATGACAATCTCAATATGTGTGGGTGTGGTATAAAGAAAATCGGTAATATTAATGGCTATTTTTAGGGCAATTTAATTTTTTTAATAGTCAAGTCTATAAAAAATTGGAAAAATGGTTAAAATATTAATTATTTCTAGCTGAATTATATATTTGATTTTTAGCCTTTACACCATATTTCAATTTGATTTCTAACTTTTTAATTGTGTCAATTTGATCCTTATTTTTTTTAGTTTCGTATCAATTTAATAATTGCTTTTATATATTAGATAAAAATGGTTGACCTGACAAATAGCCATAATAAAATTTTAGTTTATTATCATATGCTAATTTTTTTTTTGGTGATTATACATGTTATCAATTTTCATTTAAAAGATAACAGTAAGGACTAAATTGACACAATATTAAAAAGTTAAGAACTAAATTGACACAATTGAAAAGTTAGGAATCAAATTGAAATATGGTGTATAAAATAGAGATCAAATAGGCAATTTACCTTCTTCTTCTTTTTTTCTCTTTTTCCATAAAAACATTCCTAAATTAGTTTATCAATAATTGTCTTTAGGCCATTGGTTAATTTTTCAAAAAAAAAAAATTTGATTGGAAAATGAAATCAAATAACATTAATTATTTATTATTTAGACTGTTACAAATTACGTCCAGACAAATACAACCGCCGACATTTGTTTCCCTTGAGCGGGTAGCCAATGAGACGAAGATTCCTACCCACTAAAAATCTAGTTAGAGAAATTACAGAAAAAAAACAAAAACAAAAAAAAGAAAGTGGCGGACAAATCTTTTTTTCTTTTTGGTTTGTCGGTCAACTTATTTTTTTTGGTAAACGTTTGTTGGTCAACTTAAAGTGTGTATATATATATATATATATACACACGTATTTTTCCCCAATTGATGAGCTAGTCAAATAGTAATTTGCAGCTTTTAAGGAAGCGCCGTACCAATATTAGAATTACCGTATCAACTTTTCTAAAATATATTTAATAAAATATCAAGATGTATGAGTTGCACTGTTTTATAAATCGGACTGGACCAACCAGTTTGACCGGTTCAATCGAGAAAATTGGTACAGTCTGGTCTGATTAAATGTCTTAAAACCAATTAACAACAGGTTAAAAACTGAAAAATCGGTCAAAAATTGAAAATTTTGAAAAGAACGGTTTGATTCTCAGTTCGGTTTTTAAAACCATAATGAGTTGTATTAGTTATTTTTTTGGGTATCTCTCTCTCTCACCCTATCAAGAATAAATTTAATTCTCTAAAAAAAATCAAATATCATGCAATAATTAAATATGTGGCATATATTTACTCATAAAATCAAATCAATTCATTAAACTCTTCTCTCTTCTCCCTATGTGTGTGTTAAAATACTTAGCATTCTTAAAAAAAAAAAAATCAAATCAATCGCACAAAAAAGAAAATAGTTTAACTTGTCTTTGGATAATGGCAAATATTTTACTTAAAGGTGAAAAAAGAAAACATTCATTTCATAAAAATTATATAACTATCAACATTCATTTTACAAAAACTATACGATTCCCAAATATAAGCAAAGAGTCTGCAAACAAAAAGAAAGAAAAAATAAACCCCAATTTAGAAAAAGAAAAAATAACAACAAAAAAAGCCAAATAAATTGAGAGATAGAGAGAGGGAGAGAGAGGGGGGGGGGGGGCACATGGATTAAAGAAACAATTTTAATTAGTTAATCATTGTGCTTTCAACTCAATTTTGCGACACTCTCGTCATATGTGCCTAGAATGTAGAAACAACTTGTGCCCAGTAGCACATATTTTATTTTTCATTGTTATATGTTTATAATATCTATAATATGATTTTCCTTTTTAAATTGGACCTTTATGTAGTTCAAAAATACTTTCATTAATAAAAAGTAACTTCTCTCATAAATAGGGTCATAAATGTCAAATACCAAATTTAAAACACATTTTTTAGGACACCTATATCTACTATCATTTTAAATTTAAAAAAAAAAAAAAAAAACATATCAAAAGAAGAAGAAGAGAACCCCTAGAATTTTGGCTTTTTTTTTTTTTTTAATCCTTCATGTTCATCTTCTTCTTTTCCCCCTAAAATTTAGCATTTGTTTTTTCTTTTTCATCCAACTAAATTAAATAGCTCAAGTAATTTTTTTTTTTTAAACCCTCTTACCCTCCTTATCTCAAACGTATCAAATTTAAAACACACATTTCTAAGACACCTATAGCTACTATCATTTTGAATTTAAAATGAGAACTTCTAGAATTCAAACTTTATTTTTAATTTTTTACGTTCATCTTTTTCCCCCCTAAAATAGCTTTTTCTTTAGACTAAAACGCCTCTAGTAATTTTAAATAATAATAAAAAAACACCTTTTACCCTGCTTATTTTAAGCGTACCAAAATTTTGACCTTTTTTTTTTTTAATTCAAATACTTCAACTATATATATGGTTACTTTTTATATATTTTTTATAGGATATACGGTCACTTCATAAAAAAAGAAGAAGAGATAACTACTCATTCTTGTCTCAATTCATACAATTATCACAATAATTTTTTTTTGAGAAAGAATTATCACAATAATTGATAGGATAATTTTTAAGGAAAAAAAATTACAACTCCCCACTGGTCCACATTTTCCAAAATTCAAATTTTAAAAACAACACAATTTCATGGAAACTACAAGTTTAAAACAGTTATCACCACAATTATTTTGGATCCTTTTTGTCAATAAAAACTGCTACACACACACGCACACATATCACTGGTATCATCTTGGGAGAAAATGTATGATGAAGGGCAAGCACACATATCACTGGTACCTTTTTGTTTTTGTTTTTGTTTTTTTTTAACGTTTGGAATTCTTGGTTTAGTTGGATTTTATGTTGAATCTTAAACTTGTTAGTTTAAAAAAAAAAAAAAAGTTTCTTTTGGCTTAGTTAGGACTTTCAGGGTGTTTTTTTTTTTTTTCACCTAGCTTATTTTTATTTTTATCTATAATGAAATTTCAAATTTTGATTTTTAAGATATTTTTTCCTTTCATGTCAAATAGAAATTTGTCAAATTGATTTAACATCTTTTTTCTACTATCATTTGAATGTATGTAGGCGAAGCAATTGTGATGATGGATGAATTTTCCTTCTCTCTTTACAGATATCTTTAAGAATTTAATTGATTAAGAAAAATAAATTTGGTTGATAACAGGTTTTAATTTTTTTTATAAATAAATCTTCTTGATAACACATATGTCACCTTTGGAGCAAAGGTACCACAAAGTTCATGGTGAAAGGCTAGCACAAAGTTCGAGTTGATGCATTTTTCAATTACATAATTTCCCTGGGTGTGTGAGATTTATACGTTTGTGAGTGAAATAAATTTTTTGTAATACACATATAAAATTATGTGTATTATATGTTGAATTATACGTTGAATTATATGTTCTTTACGCTTATAATACACATATCAAATTTTGTGTTAATTTGATATTATCGATACTATTAATAGGAGAATTTCCCTGTTTCGTATTCAATTTTTGGAGTACCAAAATAATCTTATACTAATTCTAAAATAACATACCCTTTAGTTTAATTTTTTCCTACAAAAAAGCAAAAAAGGTGAAAATAGTAATACTATCTCACGTACAAAAAGAAAAAAAAAAAAAAAAACCATTATTCTCACCACCCATTTGTATTCAAATGTCTGATTCCTATATATATTTGTTATCTATTTGAATTTAAATACTTCAATTATCTTTATCAAAAATAAAAATGCAAAATTACTTCTTCCAAAAAACCAACCTACTACCTCATGTAGAAATTACTCATTCTTATCCCGAAATGTCTATGGTTTTTTTTTTTTTTTTTTAAATTTCTATAAAAAATTACAAAATTTTTGATAGCCAAATTCTATGCTCTTATCACAAATCTCCATCAATCCACACAAACGTATATCATCTTTCTTTTGTTCAAATTTCAAATTTTTTTACTTATTACAATACTTATTCCAATCAATAAATTCAAATGTTTCATTAAGTTTCAACTTTTTATGGTTCCCTATCTCATTTTTAAACATTATTCCATATTACCTTACCTCATTCTTTAAAAAAATAAATACATATGGTTATTTATATATTACTTTTAAGCATTATAACACTAAACTAAAAATAAATAAATTAAAAAGAGTATTATTGCATGCACAAAGAACGTGTGACGTGTCTAGTTTACTATATGAACTAAAAGTTTTGTATTTTATGCATAATTTTAAACTACAAAAACTTGCCATTTAAATACTCTATTAATAACATAGCTATTAATCTTTAATTTTCTAAAAAATTTGCAAGCATGAAAGATATAAGAAGAAGATGTTATCCAATGGTGAATTTATTAAAATTTACATCCAATATAAAGATATTGAGTAAGGTTATAGCCTAAGGCTACAACTAATTTTGTAACTAAATTTTGTGTAAAGAGTATTTTGATTTACAAGTTGCAGCCTATTTTCGAAATTAGCAAGACTTAAATACAGTACTTAGGTGTTATTCTTTAGGTTCATCCCTTAAAATTTTGCCATGTGGCATTTTTCTTATGAATAGAAGTGTATTTTTTAAATTAAGTAGCCACATGATAGATTTTTAAGAGATGAACCTAAGGAACAGCACCTAAAGTACTGTATATAAGTTTTGTCCTTTTGAAAGTGTCCTAAATGTGATGGAGTTTCCTTAACCAGGTTGCCCAATACCTCTTCATTCATTTCAATCTTGCAAGCAAAACGCAAGGTTTTATTAACACTTTGAATCTTCCTTGGAAATAATGAGCCTACAAGTTTTATCATATTACAGTTTGTAATCAAATTTATCAGCTTTTTTATTTAATTTGCAATTGATTTTTGGTAGACGAATGTATACAAATTTTGGAATAGAAATTCTTTGAGTACTATTCTTGTTATCTAGGTTTGTGTTCTAGTATTCTTATGATCTGGGTTCATGTTTGTGTGTTCCTTTAATCTAGGTTCATCTTCTTGTTTATTTTTATTCAAATCTGAATTGATGTATTTTTATGTTTTAAATTTTGTTTTTATGTTTTTTTAATTTTGTTAAAATTAATATTTTTTTTAAATTAGATGTTGACATAGATGTTGATGTGGTATTTTTTATTAATATTTTCCTGCCACGTTAGCATTTAGCATGCCACCTATGCATTCCGTTTGCCACCTCAGATTTTTCTGTTATTAGGTTGATGGCAGTGACCAAAATAAAAACAATTTTCTAAAATCGGGAACTAACCTAAGAGCGAAATTAATTTAGAGACCAAATTGAGAATCGGCCCAAAATGTAGGGACCAAAAGTTAGAAAGAGTAGGTCATTGTTGAAGCCATTGAAGCTTTTGTTGCTAATGCAGTGGTCTAGTTTGCCAAGAATCTTAGCATTCACAAGCTTGAAATTGAAGGGAACTCATTGTTAGTCATCTCTGTCTTGTGAGACAACAGAAAATTAATCCTTTTCTTTGCATGGACATTTTATAGAAGAGACAAAAATCTTGTCAGGATCTTTACAATGGTTTAATTTTAAATATGTTAGAAGGGAGGACAACTGTTTGACTCATGTTCAGGTTTAGATGTTTGGGTAGAAGAGCTCTTGACTAATTTGAAAATTGTATTCCAAAATGATTTAAGTTAATAAAGTAAACTTACATTTTTCTAAAAATATAAATAAATAAAAGAAGAAGAAGAAAGAGTAGGTAACTTCTATCCAATAAAAAAAAAAAAAAAAAAGTGGGCAACACCCTAACAAGTTAGAGGGTTTGGACTGGAAGCTCTTCCTAAATAAAATGATTTTTTTTTTTTTTTTTTTTTAATTGAAGAAAAACGAGAGAGTACAGTCATAAATATCTACTGCTCTGATATTTATACAGCATAGCAGAATCAGTTCCAAGCAAAAGAAAAAGGCGCCAAAAAAATAACAAACTTATTATCCTCTAATGAAACAACGACACCTGTCAAAACCTAATAACAGATTCTGAGCTTAAGTCTGGCACGTGCACAGTCCATGTCTTCATTAATCTTAACGGTGCCGTTTTCTTTTAATTCAACTTATATTCTTTTACTCAAAACGATGTCGCGTGAACTCTGCTCCTTCTTGCAATTCTGCTTCTTGGCCTGAGCTTTAACAGCTACACTCAAAACTCAAAAGTGAAGATCTTCACTTTTATGAACTTTGTATGTCCACTGACCCAAATTTGGCATTTGGAAAGTACTCTGTTCTGTTGTACTGCAAAACAAGCAGAAAACTGCAAATCTCATAGCACAGACGGTTTATAATTTAGTAATCAAACTAAACCAACAAAAGAATGGACTCAACTTTGTTTCAACTTTACGTATGAACGTGATTTTCATGTGCCATACGGGAATTCAACTGGCCTAATTAGGCCATTGGAAATTTCCTAGCTTCATCATAAGAAACCATTTGATTTGATTTTTTTTTTTTTAAATGAACATATTTTTTAATGATTTCAGAATTATTTTTTAGAAAATCCAAAAATAGATGTAGGATCTTAAATTTTAAATTTAACTTCTTTTCTACATTTCTACTCTTGAGTATTGACCTCCTATTTTATTGTTCAGTCTATTTTATATGATAAGCTATACTCCACAAAACACTAACTTAGTAAGTAAGTAAGTCTAATGACACAAGACCCACGTTAAATTTCACGGCAAATTTAATACACATCAATGACTTGATATTCTTTTCACAAACGCCCACTAATAACATGCAATGGTGCTAATTTGGATTTAGAAAGTAGTATTATTACCGTATTATTTTATTTAATGCTTTTGTTTACCATTAGCAATGGAAGATCCCATTAATGGGTGTTTAACTTATTTTAATGGGTTTTTTTTTTTTTTTTTGGGGTCTGCTTAGAAAGAAGTTTGTTTTTCCCAAGATCAATCATATATAGTATGGTAATTTTTAATAGTTGGAAAAATTATCAAATATTTTCCACAATTGTATAATTATTTTCAAAATGAAACGCCCATTAATTTTGATAAAAATGAGAATTTACTGGTTCTTGTGTACTTATCATAGTTCATAAGAATCAGAACCTACCATGAGAAAATTCAATAGAAATTTATGAAGAAAACCTAAATCTATAATAATCTGCTCACCATATATAAATCAAACTTCAAGCCACCCCAAATGAACTGTCCCACACTGCCATCAAACTACACTAGTGCATTTGATGTCAATATTCTTTAAATCCTATTTATTTATTTTTAAATAAGTGAATTGAAATTTACAATACCAAATTGGTAATAGTTAATGTTCGTTTAAATGTTGTTAGTGTAGTAAACTTCAATGTGTTTATTTCAAAAGTCATATAGTAAATTTAATGCCTGTAATTTCTTATTAAAAGTAGTTTCAACTTCTTAAATACTTTTGGAGTAATCCATCATAAAAATTACAATAAATCAGTAATCACAATGTGCCAATAATCAATAATTACATATGTATTTAACCATAACTTATCTAGGCTAAAGCTATGTTTGGTTGGAGGTGAAATAGGAAATATAGAAGAGAAAAAGAGGGAAAATAGAATTTTGGATTGTTTGGTAAGGAAAGAAAATTAGGAGGATTTTTGGTATGGCCCAATCATTTTCTCTCTTAGCCAAACAAAATTTGATCTCTCTGTTTCATAGAGAAAACAAATGTGAAAACTTGATGCAATTGGCATTACTAAATTACCTCCGATTAATACCTCTCACCAACCCCCATTTCTTCGCTCTTTTGCAACTTGTCACACTCTGCAATCTAGACAAACATGCACGTATGTCTCTCACCTTTTTTTTCTTTTTTGGGCTAATTACAACTAACCTACCTATAACTTGGCGGAAATTTAAGCTGTCTACTCATGATTTGAAATTTAACACTTTACCCACTTGAGGTTAATTTAGTTAAAGTTCTATAACTCAGTTATGTTAAAAATAAGGTTAAATGTGTAATTTTGCTTATATTTTATCTCTCTCTCATCCCAAAACATTAAAAAAAAAAGGATAAAAAAAAACAAGATAAAAAAGTGAGGTTAAAGCAAGTGATGAGGCAACAATTTGACCTAGATATAAGAGCTAACAGTGGGGTAGCCATGGGCATTGTGGATACTCGGATTGGGCGAGGAGAAAATTGAGAGGCTTTAGCAAGTTCTTGGGCTTCTTGATAGATGGGTTTAAGGAACAATCTATGGGCATTGCTGATGACTATCAACGGAAGGCAGTACTTATCTCACACTGAACCAAACAAAAAAGGGAGTCACGGAGCTTGAAATTTTGATAACCAAAATTAATTATGATGGAAAGGGAGGGGAAACAACAGGAATGAAGAGGTAGTTCATCATTAGGATTGAATGCTTAATCTGAAAGTTACAAATATTATTGGGGAATGTTAGAGGGTTAAGTGACCCCAATAAAAGGTGGATAGTGAAGAACGTGATGAAATAATGGAAATGTGATGTGGGGCAAAACCAAGCTTGACAGTGTGGAATTCAATATTTTTTGTAAACATTAAAAATGGGACTAATGTTTGTTCTTAATGTTTACAAAACCCTAACTTGTTTATCTTGCTTTCCCTTGTTCTTTTATGTTTTTTATGTTTTGGGAGGAAAGAGACATAAAATAGGAGCAAAATTACATATTTAGCCCCATTTTTACAGAAGTGAGTTATAGAATCTTAACTGAGATAACCTTAGGTGAGTAAAGTGTTAAATTTCAAATTACAGATAGGCAACTTAAATTTTGGCTAAATCACATGTAGATAAGTTGCAATTAGCCCTTTTTTTTTTTTTGGTTCGTTCTTTTCCTATCATTGCATTTTTGCTTCTTCCTTTTTTGGTTCATTTCCTCTCAGTATAATCTTGCTTCTTCTTTGTTTGGTTCATTTCCTCTCAGTGTATTTTTGCTTTTTTTTTTTTTTGGTTCTTTTCATCCCAACGTGCTTTCTAAATCAGTGGGTTTTGGTTTTGGTCTTTTTTATTATTTAAAAATCAATTATGGCTTTTTTTTTCTTAATTAATGGTGGGATATTTTTTTGAACTAAATGGTGGTTTTCACTTTTAATACAAATATATAGTATGTGATTCTGAAAATAAAAATTACGTACATATATATATGTGTGTGTGTGTAATATTATGGAAAAGTAAAAAATTTTATTATCTAATGATTAAAAAACATTATTTCTTATATTATAAAAGAGGGATATAAGAATAAATTTAAACAAATTATATATTATATCTCTCTACTTTTTCATCCTTCCAAACAAATACTATGAGAGAAAATTAAAATATTTTTTATTCTTCCACTTTTCTATATCTCCAACCAATCGGACCCTAATTCTCTCAAACAACAAAGTCAAATATCATTCATTAATTAAATCTAGTGACAAATATGTCCTAAAATCAAATAAAGTATATGATAATGATCATGTGGTAATAATAATATTAAAAGCAACTAGAAATTCAAATAGTTTAACTCAATAACTCAGGATGTGAGGAAAAGAAACATTCATTTCACAAAGATAATATAACTCTCAAGAGTCAAGCCCAAAATCAAAACAGACCAAATCCCAAAGGTCCATGAGGAAAATGCCAGAGTCACGTGTGCACCCTTATTTTTTATTCAAGTTAGAACAGAACATATAAAAAATAAAAATTCAATCATTGTGCGTCAGCTCAATTTAGAGACAAAATCTTACCATTATTTTATTTTATTTATTTATTGAATGTAACATTAACAAATACTCCGCAGTATTTTATTGATCATTGTTGTAAATGGTTGTATGGTATATACAATATCCAACAATAAATGTGGGCTTTTTTCGATCCACGCATCAAAACATTCAAGAGTCTGAGCTTTTTGGGCTTTGGACTCTTGAAGCTATATTAGCCCACATTTGCAAGTGGCGTAAATGTGATTAGGCTCCGTTAATTAGGTTGCCATAACTGGTCACGCCCATATTTCATATTTGTATGGAAAGCCTGTCAAAAGTTTATTTAAATCATAATAAACGAAGAACATTAACCCGTGTGATGCACGGGAATAGTTACTAAATGAGTTTTAGGAAAAAAAAATTGGAGTAGTAAGCAAAAATTCATGAAATTAAAAAAAAATGATATTGAAAGAAATAACACAAAGTTTCTATTGGCCGAAAATGTGCCTATTAAATGAAAATGTGTCTATTGATCGAAAATGTTCCTATTGAAGGAAAATGTGTCTATTGATTGAAAATGTATCTATTGATCTAAAAGGTGTCTATTGATCGGTCACAACTGTTGGTGTTAATAAATATTATTAATTTGATTTTATAAGAAAGTATTTACATTCATATTAGGATTACAATCGTATTAGTGGCTATCAAAAATAATAATAATGATAAACTGTGAAAAAAAAGAAGAAAAAAATTCTAATTTTTGCTCCTTCGGGAAAACCTCTCTGACTTACTTTGGAGTTTACGGTGGGAAAGTCTTCTTCATCCTCAATAAATTACACCACCGCTTTGCAGATGAATCTCCAACAGATTTGCAACTTGGCAAATAGGCAACATGCTGGCGCCAACCACATCACATTCTCATAGATGAGTTTTTGACTCTCTTTCTCTCTCCTCTCTCAATTCTTTGGTCTGGTTTGCTATTTTTTTTCTCCTACTTTACTCTTCTTCCCACCGTTCCAATTTGCAGGATTTGAAGTCGACTACCAGTCTACCACTATACAAGTCCCAAGACAAGATTTTTGTTACAGTTTTGAGATTACAATTTGCTTCAAGTGCCACACGTGTATGGTTACACTTCAAGTTATCTTCAAAAGCAAAAACAAATACTCTCAAGTTTGATCATTTACTTGTTTTTTCTTATTTGTCATTAAATTAATAAATATACTATTAGTGTATATAATATAATACTATGATTATTGAAACTGATATTACTTTCAATGTATAATATAAATAAACTAATATAATCTTTACTTTTTAGTCTATTAGGAATTTAGTTGTACCGTAGTCATTAACTTATTATATAGAAGAACTAAAATTTAATTTTAAAATCTAGGTTTATGAGTAAGTTAAAATTGTTGATTCATTCTTCAAAATAAAGAAAGATAGTACTGTTATTAATTTAACTATGGTCCATAGTATTGATATATTACATATAAATTTTAATCATCTTATTATTTTTTGGGCCCCAAAGTCAATTTTTGGCTCCGTCACTACTCACTACGAGAAGGTGCTTATCAAATGTAAAATTTCCTATTTATTGAAAATGTGACTATTGAAAAAAGGCACAGCTTTTCGATTTTGTTAAATGAATGACATTTATTTATATAACCACTCGGTGCAATGAAGAGTGATCATTAAAAAGTCAATCGTTTCGTTTTTAAATTATATATAGATATAAATATGGATATAGATTAATTTATGTAGCAATGTGGTGCAATAAAGAGCGGTTAACAAAAAGTCAAAAGGTACCTATTGATTGAAAATGTGCCTATTGGTCGAAAAGATGCCTATTGAATGAAAATGTGTCTATTAACCGAAAAAGTCCCTATTGAAAAATGAAAAGTCACAACTGTTCGTACTTTTAAATGTATACGTGGCAATAATTTATGTAGCTACATGGTACAATGAGGAGCGGTCAACAAAAAAATCAAACGTTTTGGCTATTAGTTATTATGTATATATATATAATATCTTGGACAAAAATTACACTAAAAAACATGACCAAAAAGTAAAAAGAAAAACCTCCACAAGAAATTTAAGGCCAGAAGAAAACCATTTATACATTCAAAGGGAGAGTTTTATTGTTTTTTTTGGTTGTAAGAGAACCCCTTAGACAAATGCCATTTTCACAAAATTTTTAGAAACACTTCCATCCACCATTGATTCTTCACATACATATTTCATACTTGTAATTACAGAGCAATTAAATAGATCAAGGTTAGTGATATAATTGTGAATAGAAATTTGTGAAGAAACCCTAACTCTAGTAAACTCATTATCAAAATACCAGTTCAAGTTGCAAGTATAGAACCTTATTTTTCACATGCTGAAATGATCCAAACTGCAAAGTTCAGAACTTTGTTTGCCTTACTAAACAACAAACATAAGTGTAAGGGTTTAGATGCATATGTTTTGATCAAAGAAGGAAGGTGTCTCTATGTTTCTAGAACAACCATATATAAGCTAAGAAGTACATATCAATTGATTATAAAAAAAAAAAAAAGTACATATCAATTAGTTTTACTAAAACATTTAAATGGATCAAAACATTTCATATTACCAAAAAGTACAAAAGCTATGGAACAGCAAATTCAACATCCAAAAACAATGCAAAGTCACATTGACTAGTCTTCCAATGACAATGTCAATCATGCAATAATTAAGCCATTTAGTTCCAATAGATCAAGGTCAATAATATAATTGTGAACAGAAATTTGTGAAGATCATATTACTCCTTAGAAAACTCATCACGTAAGTCCACAACATCAAGCCACCTCAAAATAAACCATCCTAATGCCATCAAACTACATCAATGCAGTAGCATATTAAATATTAATGCAATGACAACACTTAAAACTAGCGTCTTATATACTCATCAATCTATCATATAGGATAACCAGCCATATTCACTTCACACAATAGGCTTTAGCTTGGAAAATGAATATCACAACTCTAAAAAAACCACTCATTTTTATTCATTTAACACTATAATAACATGGACAGAGCTGCTCATTTGTTCGATAACCGATATTGACCTTCCTTATACTGTTTGTCTTAGCTCAATACCTTATTTTATACATCCTGAAATGATCCAAACTACAAAGTTCAGAACTTTGACCAATTTTTCTAAGCAACCAAACATAAGTTAGGGATTTAATTGTGTTTTGATTACATAAGGAAGATGTGAGTGTTCCTAGCAGAAGCATGTATAGGCAAAGAAACACTTATCAATTAGTTTTAACCAAAAGGTTAAAATGGCTAAAAACATTCCTTATTACCAAAAAGTACAAAAACTACGGAACAAAAAATTCAACATTAATAACAAAGTAAAGCCATCTTGACTAGTCTTCAAATGAAACAAGCAAAAGAAATTGTGGAACCAAAATACACTTGCTTAGTACCCACACCAAAACAATCAAAGTTTTCTTTATTTAGAAAAATTGTATAGAAGACTCTAATTATTCTCCATCGGCAACCACATGCACGGGTGACTAGGCTTCAATTGATTAAACAACCTATGAATCCGGATAAATATTTAACTTAATTTGAGAGCTACTATTTGAGGAATTGGTGTAAAATTCACAATAATGTTTGTAATTACAATTTGCCAAAAATAAAGGTATATAAAATATAACCCCAACTTGTTCAGGGCTACAATTTTATTCTCACAAAAAAACAAAGCCAAATATCATGCAATAATTAAATCAATGACATATATTTCCTCCTAAAATCAAATATAATATATGAGAATGAATATGTACAACACAGATTACCAACATCAAGACCACAACTAAATATCTTATGACAAATAAACACAAAAAGCTGTAAGGCAGAAATTAAAGATGTATGCACCTATGAAAACTACACCATATATATATCAAAATCAACCAAGTTCCAAAATAATAATCAGATCTGCATAAATCATAAGTATATATGTATCAACTTGGTTCCTGAATAGTCAAAAAGATAGAAAAACAACCAAGAACTTAGGAAGCGAATCTCTACGTTTTCTAAACTTTCTAGTTCCATTTTATAGATAGACCAATAAAGCACAAGAAGTTTGTTGTACACATGTTTTTTTAGTAATAATTTGGAGAGAGAAGAGACAAGTGCGAGTGTGCGACAATCTAGGTGGACAAGTCACAAAAGGCTAAACCATGTGTGCACGCGCTCTCTTTGTAGAGGTTCTGGGTGTCGCCGGTGATGGTGGGTTTGGTTGTGCAGTGGCGGTTTGTGGGTGGTTGATTTGTGGTGGTTGTTGGTAGTGTTTGAGTTTTGGGCAAGGAAGCTATTGGCAGTGTGGTTGCTGTTGGCTGTTGGTTGTGGTGGCTGTTGGGTTTTGTTATACTGGTGGTAGTGGCTAGCTAGATTGTGGGGTTGCGAAGAGGGAGAGCCAGAGTGGAAGAATTAAAAAATCATAAAATATAATAACGGAAGAATAAATAAATAGAGTGCTAAAAAAGTAGAAATTTTCACGTTGTAAAGTGAAGTGTTAAAAGAGATAAAAAGTAAATTTTTGAATTGTTAAATGTTAAATTTGCAAGACTCTTGACCGTGAATGCTCTATTGTAAAGTGAAGTGTGAAAAGAAATAAAAGTAAGTTTTTGAATTGTTAAATGTTAAAATTTGCAAGACTCTTGACCGTGAATGCTCTAAACATCTATAGTAAAATTCACAATAATATATTATTTCCTCCTAAAATTAGATGGTATAGAAGAATGGCATGTCTAATAATAATCATGATAATGAAAAACACCCAAAAAATCAGATGTGAAAAGGAAAACATACAATTTTCACTAATAATATAAATCTTACGCCAAACACTGATTTAACATAAAATAAAATAAACACTGATAATTAAGATAAATAAATCTTCTAAAGCTATTTTGTTTTGCTGAAGAAATTAGAAGCAAACATGCATTTCATTCTTTTTCTCATTTTATACCATGAGAAAATAACGGAATATGCTAAAAGACCCAAAATATACGCACATGTGTGCCCAAATAAATATGATAGAATCTATGTAGTAATAACTCAAACAAAAGCATAAAAGGAAACTTTGATTATAGTAAAGTCTGAAAAGAAAGCTCACGTATTCTTCAAAGGAAAAAAAAGCTACTTGGAATAATAAAGCTACTTGGAATACCAAAGATTACATATTATGAATGGTAGAGGTGGTGAAAGTGGTATTACAAGTACAAGATAGGTTTTTTTGAAACCGGTGAGTTCAAATGTTCAATTCCTCATTCACAATTACATAGTTTTAGCCATTGGCAGCATCACCTTCAGCATCAGTAAGTGGGATATCGTTTTGGCCATTGGCAGCATCACCTTCAACATCAGTAAGTGGGATATCGTTCTGGCCATAGTTAATATCAGCAAGTGGAACTTCGTTCTGGTGGTCATTGGCAACAACTGGTTGTCTTACAGTCCAAATGGACCAAATCCCTTTGCATATGCGTATCAGTTGTAGAAGTAGAACAGCAAAGTTGACAAGGGACCCAACGACATCATCAATGAGTTCTAGGACTGACACAACTTGTTGAAATCTGAAACAAAATAGAATTGTTAGAATAACAGTAAAATTTACAGAGAGTCAATAATGAGTTATGGGGGAGGAAGAAGTTGAAATATTTCTCACCCATCATGTGCCATTGAGATTATCTGGTGAAGACCGCGTATTAACCGTTGGAGTAGAACAAAAATGCTGACAAGGGTCCCAACTACTTCAGAAATGAGTTCCAGGACCAACTCAACTTGCTGAAATCTGAAACAAAAATAGATTGTTAGAAAAAAAAAATTTATAGAACATCAATAATGGCTTGTGGAGAGGAAGAAGTTGAAACTCTCTCACCCATCATGATTCATGTGCCATTGAGAGGATCTAATCCGTTTTTTCAAAATGATTCTTGATGTGTTCAAAAAAGAGTTATTTACAAACAAGTACCAAAAAAAAAAAAAGGTTAAAAAATAAATAAACATATGGCTACTACTAACATTATGTAACTAAATTAATTTTGCATTAAAAGAATATTTTTTTTTAATTTTTTTAAAGCAAAATATGTAAAATTCGTTTTACTATGTTTTATGTTTTTATGACTAAGAGGTCTCAAATGGTCAAAATGTAATTACCAAATACCCAACAATCGGATGATTTAGTTGATCAATGATATCATTTATGACCAAAGCTAGTTCCGATCAATATATATTAAACTGAGCAATGAAACTTTCATAATTTGATGTGAATGAGAATCTTTTATTGCACCCGTCATATTCCATTTTTTACAGTAGTGTGCATTTTCCTAAACAGTGGAAAAAAAAATCAGTATATCATGTGTATGGTTTTTTTTCCCCATTGATTCTTTTAAAGGTGAAAAAAGAGGTGTGGCATATTGTGATTGTTGGAATAGAAAGTGGACTAGTCAGATTTGGACATGATTATAGTGATACTGGGGCAACCTTTTCGTTTTAACAAAGATTTGTTGATCTACACAAGTATTAATGTAGTAAGTGGTTAAGAAGTAGTTTGATGCATCTATTCTAACACTTATATGGACATGTACGCATAATTGCACACTAGCTATGATTTTTAAGCAATATTTTTTTTTTGTTTTTATTTTTTTATGAAATAAAAATGAGAAGTTATTCTAATCCAATATTTTTCATGGAAGAGATTAGACACTATCACTAAACTACAAGATCAATGACAAGCAAATTATAATTTAGTGCAGAGTACTCAGGCTGTCAATGTTGTTACTTTATAAAAATACCTTTCTCATTTTTTTTATACCCATTCTTTGTTTTGACAATATGGTACCAGTTTAGGCTATTCTAACTAAATTAATCCATGTATCTTCTTGATTTAGTGTTTCTTAATGATAGTTTAAACTTTAAACTTATTGGCTTAAAATATAAGTTGAATAAAAATACAATTGTAATTAAAAAAAATATAGAAGCCATAAAAGCTATACTTAAATTAGATAAAGAAGTCAGCTTATAAGCTGAAACAAATGGGCTCTTAATGGAATTTGATCGTGGGAATCGAAACATGAAACTGGAGGCAAAGAGAAATATTTTATAATTAGTAAAGGTAACAAGTATAATTCAGCCAACTTTTAGCAAAAAGCCAAAAAAGTTGATACCAAAACAGACACCAAACTCCTCATTGGATTGACCAAGATCCTATGCTGTTAAATTACCAAAGCTCAAATTTGAGTCAGAATAGAAAGAATTTTGATGGACTCCAATCAGCAAATTCACGTAGGAAGTTGCTCTAAATGTGAAGCAAAAAGAAGATGAAAAAAGTGAACCTTGAGCATGGATTTGGCTTCTATTTCAAGCACCTTAATAACAGAGGATTTAAGTCTAGTGTGAAAATTAACAAATCAAAATTGTCTTTTAGACTTCAACCTCATTTGATAATTGAACCAATGTCCATGTTCAGTGATGGCAATGGGGCAGGGCGAGGTGGGCCAAAGGTTGGGGTCCACATAGTTTTGTCTCGTCCTATCCCTGTCCTGCCACGCATGATGGAAAAAATTTTGTTACCCCATCCCCGCCCCTTGGGGCCCTATGAAGCAAGGAAGTCAATACCGTACCGGAGGCTGTACCGGAGGCTGTACCGGTTTGGCCACCGGTACGATATATTTCGGATACCGGTCAATACCGGTGTACCGTTTCGGGTTTACCGCTATTTTATATATATATATATATATATACACACACACACACACACACACACACACATACACACACACATACACACACCAAAATCTCTAGAACCATATTTATAAACATATAATATTTCACCTATATTATAGTAAATATAAAAGTTTATTATAAAACATTACCTCAATTCAGAACAAATTATTTATAATTTTAGACTTTAATATTAAATAAAAGAAAAAAAAACACAATATAAAAAATAGAAAGCTTAGTTGTTCATTGCATACTAAGAAAACAAATAATACTAAGAAATTAATATAAATAAGTTACCATTATGCCTTTACAAAAATTCAAAAATTACAAAACTAAAAAATTAAAAAAAAAAAAAGTTTTTTTTTTTGTACCGGCCGGTACGCCCGGTACCAGCCGGTATTGCCCAAAATTGACCGGTATGGCCGGTACGCGGCCGGTACAGCCGGTATTTTTTTCGGTACAATATAGAAGTGTACCGGTACCAGTGCACTGGCCGGTACGGCCGGTACCGGTAAGGTATCGGCCACACTGCTATGAAGTCCCATCCCACCCCATAAAAGTTTATTTTTTATTAATTTTTCCCAAAACTATTACAATATTTTTTTTAATAAAACTATTTCATTAATGAAAATATACTTGAAATTATAAGTAAATTTATCCCATCAAATCAAACTAATTTTTAGTAAAAACTGAATAATATTATCCAAGTGTTTAATAAGACAATATCACAACAACAACTGTTGGGAGGATCACAATTTGACTCCCTACAACCACTCTAAAAACAGACCCACGTGGTGTAATGTCGAAAGTTATAAAAGATTTGAGTGTGTTTTCCTCATTACCAATTGGTTTTGAGGTGGAATGACATAGCTCACGGTTCGACAAATGGTATTAGAGCCAAGGTCATAGGTTCAAGTCATGGGAGTGTCATTGTGAGGGAGGGATTGTTGGGAGGGCTTTGACTCTCTACAACCACTTTAAAAACAGGTCAACGTGGTGTGATGTCGAAAGCTATAAAAATTTTGAGTGTGTCTTTCTCATTACCAATTGGTTTTGAGGTGGAATGACATAGCTCACGGTTCGACAAAAGGAAAATCTCATAGTATAACAAATAACAAAATAGAAGCAGAATGCCACGTTAGATAGAATAAAATAAGCTAATAATGATATGTTTATTTAAATAATAAAGTTTTAGGACATGAAAAATTTACAATTATAAAATTTATTAAGGCAAGGTGGGGCGAGGTGGGTCTAAAAAGTCTAAACTCATCCTCGCCCCGCTCTATGGTGCAGGGCTAAAAACTCGCTCCATCCCCTCCCCACTACCTTTGCGGGGTGAGGAGAATTCACCCAGGGTGAAACGGGAAGGGGCAGGTCAAGAGAGGCATGGCAAAATTGCTATCACATTAATATGTACATCCTTGTCACAGTTTGTACAATCCCTTATTAAGGCCCAATCCTAGGCCAAATTCACTTCAAGCTCAACAACAATGGGCACAAGATTCTCAATCCAAATAAACTTGTTCCCTTTACCCTTTTTTTTCCTTCTTTTTTTTTTAATTATATCTTCCAATGTCATGAGGTGTCCCCCCCCCCCCCCCCCCCCCAAAAGGGACTTTTTAATTAATAATAATGTATTCAATCAAAACAGGGAATAACAAGAAGTTTACACAATATAGAACAAGCTGAATTTCTGAAAGAACCTCACACCTTTATCCTCTTATAACCTGTAACAATGTCATACACTAATAAATATTTTTATTTGAGGCTTTATATCTATGAGAACAGTTTCTGCCTTGCTAGAGAGATCATAATAATAATGCCAATCATTCCAATGGTAACACAAGAGTAAGGAGTAACGTGGTATCCAATAAAAATGGATGTTGGAAGTTGGAAGAGTAACACAATTGTTAATTAACTCTCATATTTATAAGAAGAAAGAGTAATACTACTATTTAGAGTAAGTAGCACTCCCTTTAAGCTATTCTAATTTTAAGCATCTTGACACACATTGCTAATGTTCAAGTAATAAAAAGAGTAATGTTAAGGATATAATATTTTTCAACTGGTAATTGTTGACGTAACCGATTATGATTAGAATAATATTATTTTCAATTAATTTTATTACTAATATCACTTTTGTTATACGCCAATACTACTTTTGTTATACAATAAGCCATATTAGGAGTTGTGAAATAAATCATGAAAAATGTTGTCTTTAGATTTATTGTGTGAGTGATGCTAAGGTTACAATGAATTTTATTATATAATATTTACTAATTAATGTGTTATTAATCACAACAACAAAATATTTGTTTTTGAGAAAAATATTTTCCTTTACTATTTTATTTTATTTTTATGATCATATTGGCAATTAATTGATTGGAATAGTGTTTGGATTATTTTTTGAGGGAAAAAAATTATTCATACTTTTAATCGAGTTAAATGGCCCAAAATTAAATTTACTAGTTGCGTTAAAATGTTGATCAACCCATTAAATCTAGACGTCTATTAATGTGTTATTAATCACAACAAATTTTTGAGAAAAATATTTTCCTTTACTATGGTTTTTATTTTTATGATTATATTGGCAATTAATTGATTGGAATAGTATTTGGATTATTTTTTGGGAAAAAAATTATTCGTACTTTTAATTGAGTTAAATGGCCCAAAATTTAATTTACTAGTTGGGTTAAAATGTTGATCAACGCATTAAATCTAGAAGTCTATTAATGTGTTATTAATCACAACAACAATTTTTTTTTTTTTGAGAAAAATATTTTCCTTTACTATGGTTTTTATTTTTATGATTATATTGGCAATGAATTGATTGGAATAGTGTTTGGATTATTTTTTGGGAAAAAAATTATTCATACTTTTAATTGAGTTAAATGGCCCAAAATTAAATTTATTAGTTGGGTTAAAATGTTGGTTAACGCATTAAATCTAGACGTCTTCAACTCTTATCCACCAGAGATGTTAATTTTTGGACTAATTATCTACATGTGTTTGATTCAATTAAATGGTTTAGAGTCTTTGGACTTGAAGCTTATGCTATACCCAAATCTAGCTTTTGGAAAGTACTCTATCGTACCACATAGAAAATAGGACACAAGAGAAAGATAGCTCAAATGGACAAGGCAAACTTGTCCAAAAAAGACAACTGTTATATGGTTTGTCAGGGAAACCAAAATATGGAAACCCAGTTCCAGATCATACAAAAGAGAAATTAGATATGCATCAATTATAATCTCTGATTAGCAATTAGGAAAACAATTAAGAACCATATCCCAAAAGAGGGATGAAAAAGAGTGACCTACCTAGGTTGACTTGGGGCTTTTATAAATATCCATCCAAATCCACATCTTTTTGTTTATGAGCCCAAAGTGGAAGATTTGGTTGTGGAGGCCCAAAACATTTTCCAAAACCAGCCAGCAGAAAGAAAAAAGCCCAGATCCACACTATTTTTTTTTGTATAAAACCAGATCCACACTATTATTCTTAAAGTTTAACTAGTATAAGAGGAAAAAGAAAAGCAGAGCATGACTTGTACTAAAACAATTAGAAAGCCAAACAGTTCAAATTTTCACAAGCATAGGAAAATTCAAACTTCGAAAACTGGCCAGCAGAAAGAGAAAGGCCTGGATCCACACTATTATACATAAACCTCAGCAAGTTTGGAGAAAAAAAGAAAAATAGGGCATGACTTGCACGTAAACAATCGCAAAAACAAACACTTCAAATTTTTCTAAGCCCTCAAAAAGTATTAGACTAAAATCACTTTATTCATAGAACATTACAAACCACAATAGATCCACACAATATAGATTCTGCAAAATGAAAAAAGAAAATGCAAACCTCACGGACAATTCAAGCTATTCGCAATTCAAAAGAACCAATAAAAACAAAGCATGAAGCAGTGCACACTCTGTTTCAACTTATTTATATTGGAAGCTCCGTGTTATGTAAAAGTAAAACCCACATAGTAGGTATTAACATAGCTCCAGTGTTGTTACTTGTTAGTTACATACCTGGGGAGTGCAAGAAGGAGTGTGATGATGAGAATGACCAGGCCAAGAACTATGTCTGAATTAAGCTCGTTCCCTGCAGTAAACAAGAGAAAATTGATTGAATGAAATACTGAAACCAACAAAAGTAAAAATCGTTAAAAAGATATATTCAGGTAATATATATTGATTCTCACCCATTTGGAGGAGTAAAGGAAGCGATAGAGGAAGCGGTTGTTTACTCTACAAATGGACTTGAGTTTTTTTTTTTTTTTTGGCTATACAAATGTCAAATCTTCCCAGACATAGTACCAGCCGACCAAACAAATGATGAGTGGCAAGGTGTGCGTTTTTTTTTTTTGGCTATACAAATAGACTGAGTTTTTTGTTTTTTTTTTGGCTATACAAAGACAAATCTTTCCAGACATAGTACCAGCCGACGGAGGTTCCTGGGTCCATGTGGGAAGTGGGAAGGCCTGAGTTTTATTTTTTGGCTATACAAATGGACTTGAGTTTTTTTTTTTTTTTTTTTGCTATACAAATGGACTTGAGGGATAAGATAGTCATTTACATGTATGAGGGTACCTCATACGTGGCATGTATGATGGATATGAGAAATAAGATAGTCATTTAGGGATGTATGAGGTCCCTCATACGTGGCATGTATGAGTGATAAGATAGTCATTTACCTGAGGGATGCTTTCGAGACGGGCGGACTTGCGTTCGAAATGGGTTAACCCGGAAACTATCAAATAAATAAATGTCACAAGACTCTCAACAATATATTAACCATTCATCCTTACTATTTTTATCCTGTGTGGGACTTTTTCATTTAATTAACTAGGTAATTTACAGTAATAATTCTGAACTATTTAGCTTGCTTCTAGTTTATCTCCCTCAACAACAAAAGAAAAAAAGGCAAATAATTATAATTGGTTTACCTCTCAAAATTATTCTTAATTTGTTTTTGAGAGATTTATGTTCAACAAACTAAAAGAAATCAAAATAATTTTTTTAATTTATATATATTAGTATACAACTTAATTAATACTACATTAAAATATTAACTTTTATCATTTTCTCTAAAAGAAAATACGTAAAGTTCGTTTGACTATAGCAACAGAAGGATGTCTCTAATGCATTATAAATAGTTGGAAGATTTCATCAATAGTACGATTTTATGACCCTAACTTCACCTCCACCTATATTGGCCTTGCAATATGTTTAAATGTTATTGTGGCAGGCAAAAAGTAAATAATGATGTTGACGGATTTTATTTTGCTACTCTTGCTCACACAATTAATTTTTAAGAGGATGCTCAATCAACCTTAAATACCTTTAACAAGAGGAAAAAATTTAGAGGATGTGTTAGAATTGATTCCAAACATGGACAAATGATATTTAATAAGGATTAGTCTTGGAATGGTTATATTGGGGTCCTCGGGATTAGTCCAAGATAGAAGTTACAAGTAATTTCTAAGTCCAAAAAAGTCCATCCTTTGATCCAGGGGCTTCTTGGCTTTATATAATTAACTAAGGTGTATCTGAGCTCTACATTTGGAAGGCCAGGATCGGATTTTCTTGATAATTGTCCCATCACAGCCTTACTAGAAGGTTTCTACACTGAGATATGAGCTGGGTGGATACTATTCAAAGTCAATTCCTCATTAATACCGCCAACTAAGTGGTTGCAATGCATTAAATGTGGAGGTGATGGTTGCTTTGTCCATCCACTTTCCTTTCTTCCCTGCTTGGCAACACATCTTTCTCTTCACCCTCGACTTGCACCCAACGACCTTTAGCCTCAGTTCTCAACCTTCCGAGAGTGTGCTGGCGTCCTCGGGTTTCTCTTCCATTCTAGCCTTTCTGAGTTGCATAAGGTCACTTGTATCTTTTCGAGGTTAGTCTGCTAGTGTTTTCCGAGGTTTGTTTCTCCAGTGCTGTCCTTAATCCCCTTATTTGTATTTTTGGATCCTTGTCCCCTTACAATTATATTGAACCGATCCCTAAAACTTCATAATAATTTTGTCGTGTTACTCACTTACACTAGTATTTAACGATAATAGGATCTTTTAAGAACACCTTGTTGAGGGACTATATTTTATGTCCATAAAACCAGGAAGAAAAGGATGTCTCAAATACATTATCAAATAACAAACAGTTAGAAGATTTAGTTGATCTACAATACAATTTATAAGCCAAACTTAGCTACCTATATACTGGTCTGGTCATGTGCCATGCTTAAATTGTATACCGAATAGATCTAAGTAATTTCATAGTATTTATGTATATATTTCAAATAAGAGATGAAAGATTTGAATATTGGATATTTGACACACTTAAAAGTGTCAAGCCAATTGACCTAAAGGTTATTGGTAATTTGGTGCAACCTTTTCGTTTCAACATAGATTTTGTTGTTATACAATAAAATGTTTTGAAATACTTTAACCCATGCCAAATGCCTTTAGCTCAATTGTGACTTCTAGATGTTGAAATCCCCCCTCTCATAATTATTGAGTCATCCAAAAAAAAAAAAAAAATGTTTTGACACAATAATTCTAACACGTGTTCACATATATGTACAAATATATAATTACACACATTTTTATATAAAGATTGACCAAAATTCAGGCAGATACCTCTGGTGAGGTTTATGCCAACCCTTTAGAAAGCACGTTATCTTGCCTATGAGTTAAACATTTGAGACAATTTCTTAGGTGCTATACATTATGTTTCTCATTTAAATTCAAACTATTGATTACATTAAATGTAATTATTTTAGGGAACGTAAAATAATTGTTATTGTATTGGTTATACAATAATGTGTTTAATTTTAATTAAGAAACCTAAAGTACAACAAATAAAAAATTGTACCTAAGTTTGTCATTATATATAAACGGATTCTTAAAAAAAGCAACAAATTAAATAAATATATAGTTATTAGTAAAAAATCACAATTAAACCCATATTAATATGTGCTACCAAGATGCAAGGTTATGTAAATTTTATGTCTTACAGGGGTGATAGAAATTTCATGTGCCATACCAAAATGCAAGATGATGCAAATTTTGTCTTACTAGGGGTGATGGAAATTTTATGTGCTATCAAATTACAAGTGATGAAAATTTTTTGTGCAACTAAGGAAGGTGATAGAAATTTTATGTGCTTCCAATGTGCAAGGTGATTGAAATTTTTTTTTCTAATAGGGGGTGGTGGAATTTTATGTGCTATCAAGATGCAAGGTGGTGGCGGAAATTTGTTGCGCTACTAAGCAAGGCGATCAGTGCCGGCTCAAGGCCTAGGCCTAAGGCCCCACAACCCAAAAAAAAATTCCCTACTAAAAAAAGCCCCATTTTATTTGTAAAGGCCCAAAATTTTATAAAAACATAACATTTTTTAAATAATTAGTACTTTTTTTTTAAGTGATGTTAAAGATACCACAAATTTACTATAGGTTTAAGTTTAAATTTAACTAACATGTCACCAATCACATAAAAAATTAATTCAAATACAAATAAATTAAGTTGTTAAATTTCATCAATTACAATCATTATCACATTATATTGTGAACATTTTGCAGTATCTTTAGTATTTATCTTTTTCATTTCTAACAAGGCTTCCAAAATAGGAGACCAATAGAAATTAAAACCAATTGAAACCCTAAAATGTTTCAAAAAAAAAAAATGCTACAAATGTGATAGATCATTAATGATGACTAATCTCCTCTAATAGTTTGAGATCTTAATTTTTGTAAACTAATATCTTACAAAGCCACACACCAAATAATATTTATCTATCTCTTTCTCTTAAAAAGAATATATAAATTAAAATTTAGGTTACAACTGTACTTAACTATGCATAGTTATATATCCAAGTTAAATTAAGTTTTTTTTAAAAAAATATTTTTTCTAATTCTTTTTGTTTAAATTTATGGTTCAACTATAATATTCAATCCTTTGTATGAAATTAACCTTAGTTTAATTATTATTATTCATCAATTTTTGTATTTACATCAAATTAGTCTTAATTTAATTAGTATTATATATATTTATTTAATTAATGTTTATATATAAAAAGGCCTTATATAAAATTTCTGCCTTAGGCCCCAAATTTTGTTGGGCCGGCCCTGAGGCGATGGAAAGTTGATACGCTACCAAGGTGCAAGGTGGTGAAAACTTTGTTGTGCTGCTTAACAAGGTGATTAAAACGTTATGTGTTATCAGACTTTTTGTGTTGGCAAGCTGGGATTATTTCATGTGGTGTTTGAGGTCCCACCGGGTGGATGGGTTAAAGAACTTTAAATTGAAGTTAGTGGGGGACTCAAGTAGGACCATTTAGGCTCATCTTTTTTTTTTTTTTTTATAAAAAAAAAGAGCTTTTTTATGTAGGCTCCTTGACTCATGCCACGTGATTGGCAATGAATAATACTGCATGTATCACATGGATCTTGTTGAGATTATCGCTCGAACTTTTCCTTTTTAGATGTTGGAATAAGAACTCTTACTATCAAGTCACACTCTATGTGGTTTGGCTCATCTTGTTAAGAGTTGAAAACATATTTGGCTTATACTACAGGGTCATCTTAATCCGACTGCTAGAATGTGCTTGGCTAGAGCAAGTGAGCAACCAAACAAATGGGGGGTAAGTCAAAATCCCTTTGTACAAAATGAATATTTCAAAAAGACATATTAAGTAAATTTCAATCATGCTTCTCACCAAAAATAAATAAATAAATAAATAAAATAAAATTAGAAAAGTAAAAGAAAAGTTGATTCCAATCAGATCTAAGAAATTTGAGGGAAAATGGACCACTTGGGTAAGTATTGTTTATAGCATCAACTAGAATCCTGGCCGCTTTTAGATTTTGCTGTCCATTGCTTTCACACCAAATGAATAAGCATCAGCAATGGGTGATTATCAACACGCGTTCACGTGCTCACGCGCCCATGCTCCAAAAACATTCCGTGCACATTATTTTTCCACACACAACTATTCGCCCTTATTACAGTAAAAATTGTCAAACTATTACCATCCGATGTTGTACTCTAGAATTTCGATTTCGGTCTTTATAAAAAGGTTTCTTCGGGTGCTCTGCAAGTTTAAATACTTTTGGATGGAATCATGAGCGTGAAATAAATGTTAGGCCAAAATGTCAAACCCACCATTTAAATTTTACCATTTTTCATTTTAGTTCTCTAAATTTGCATTCGGTTATTTCAGACTTCTAAATTTCAAAATTCCTTAATTCGGTCATTCATAAACAGCCATCCATTTATGCTATTAACGCCACCAAAACGACACTGTTTTGGATTGATTTAAAATTTTAATTTAATTATTTATTTCTTATTTTTTAAAAAAAACATTAAAAACACTAGTAATTATTAATTAAAAAAAAAAAAGGACACCCAAACTACCCTCTCGGCTCTCATCAATGGCTTCCATACCCAATAAGTAAACAATGAAAATCCCAACAAGAACTATACAAATCCCAATAACATGAACACCATTACCATTGCAATCATCCCTCCCTGCACCTTTTTCTTCTACATACTCTCTCCTCACTCTGCATTTTCACTCTCATACACTCTGGAAACCTAAAACCTAGAACTCCTTTTTCATTTTCACCACCATGGCTATGAACATTTTCGATCACGAAGTGAATCAAGACACTTATGACCTCTTCGAAGTCACACTTAGACTCCAACCAAATCAAAACCCTCGTCACCCACACTGCCCACATGGTCAACTCCTGGTTCTTCGACATCTACAACATCCACCGCCGCCGTCTCCACCTCCTCATCATTAGCATCCAAACCTCAATTTGCCAAAGCTACTCTGCTTCACAATCGTCCTCTCTCCTTCCCATGCTTTCTCGGTCATCACCTTCTCTCCTCTCAACGGAGGGATGACATCGTTTGGGGTTTGGACTTTTTTTAATTTCTGTTTTTTTAATTAACATTTTTCTAAATTAAGAAATAAATAATCAAATGAAAATAAAAATTTTAAATCAGACCAAAAAGGCATCGTTTTGGGGGTGTTAATGGCGTAAATGGATGGTTGTTTAACAAAGGATTGAATTGAAGAGTTGAAATTTAGAGAACTGAAATAACTGTATACAAACTTAGAGGATTGAAATGAAAAGTGGTGAAATTTAGAGGGTAGGTTTTGCATTTTGAATTAAATATTACAGTAAAAAATTTCATGTTTTATATATGACATATATAATGCTTTTGTATTTGAAAATATATATTAGCTGCTTATAAAATAAATTTAAGTTTATTAAAAACAAATGAGAATCTTAGATTTGGTCTAGATGAGAACGAAACCTAAGTTGAAGCCTAAGTCTAGTACAAATATAAATTTCATTTGCCTTATTTATTTATCTTTTTAAATTTTCTCCATTACCATTGTGAACAATCACGTTAATACCTTGTGAAAGTCAAACCAAACCTTTCTTTTTTCTTTTTATTTTTATTTTTGAGTCTTTGGTTTTTGCACTAGCTACTCACTTGACACAAAAATTAAAAAGATTATTATATGGGACATGTGGCATAAAATTAGTTTTGAAAATTTAATTGAATTTTCTCTTAGCTTTGCAAATCTAACCGTTATATTATATGTTCTATATGTTCTTAATATACACATCAATTTTCTTGCCAATTGAATGTTATTTATCATTCAATTCATAAACTCATATTTTATGTATTATTTTAAACTACAAAAATTTGAATTTAAGCAATTGCTTAATGACACTATTATTGATCTTTGATCACCTTCAAATTTTGCAAATATGAAAAATATACAAAGATAATGTAATTTAACAGTGAATTTGTCAAAATTTGTATTCAATTAAAAAATATTAAGTGTAGTAACATTTCTTAAAGTTTGAATTGGTGTTAGTGGGTTAAAATCTTGGGCTAATGTTAATTGACCCATTAAAACCAGACGTATTCAACCCTCAATCTCTCATGTCTAACCCAATAGAGAGGTTTCACTGGCTTCTCACTCCTAAATTTTATTAACTTTTTTTTTTGTTTTTTGGAGAAACAAATTTTATAAACTTGTATTGCATGTCCACTAACCCAAATCTGGCATTTGGAAGTATTCTATTGTACCATATAAGACAAGGTAAAGATGGCACAAATGATTCTATCTTTGATGTCAAAAAAAAAAAAAAAAAAAAGCACAAATGAACTTGGCAAACTTATCCCGAAAAAACAACCCTTATTTGGTTTGTTAGGGAAAACAAAACTAGAAACCTAGTTCCAGATTATACGAAAGAGCAATTAGATTTGCATCAATCATAATCTCTAATTGGTAATTGGGAAAACAACAAAGAACCATTTTCGAAAAAAGTGACCTATCCATGCTGATTTAGGGCTTGTTTAAAAATCCATCCAAATCCACCTTTAGTTTGTGAGCCCAAACAGAAGATTTGGCTTTGGAGTCCCAAATAAATTATCACTTTGAAAACTTCCCAAACCGGCCAGAAGAAAGAAAAAGAACCAGATCCACAGTTCCACACTATTATTCATAGACCTCAACAAGTTTTGGAGGATAAAAAAAACAGAGCATGACTTGTACTAATACAATCAGACAACCAAACAGTTCAAATTTTAATAACCCCTCAACAGAGGATTAAAAAGTACAACAGATCCACAAAACATATATTCTGCAAAATGGGAAAATTAATACTTAAGTAAATTGCAAACCTCACACCACAGGAAAATTCAATTCAAGCTATGTAATTCAAACAAACCAACATAAACAGAGCATACTGCACACTGATCTGTTTCAACTCTATGTATATTAAATGATGTGAAGCCAACATAGTATACTGGAGGCTCAGACAGTGTTGACATTCAGAATATCAAAAAAACAGTTTTGATATTCTGTTTGACTTGGTGGGAACAATCTTTTTGCTCTGAAGTTGCAGACTTTGAAACTTCTTGGATCTCTTAGATTGTAATATAAAAAGGGTCTTCTCTTCCTTGTTGATCAAAGGCTTTCAGCTTCTCTCCAAGCCACTCACGTTTGGCTGCCTCTGCATCAAGAAGAGAGACGCTGGTCAGAGCTAAGAACGACGCTAGTAGCAGCAAGATCACAAGCACAAGTGATCTCTTTCTGATCACCTCAGTTTTTCTCTCTTAAGAATATTTCTTCATCTCTTTGGAATCGGTTTGAAATTTCACCTGTGCGTATCGCGTGAATTGAGTAGACGTTAGTATTAAATAGCCAAACAAAGGTAAGTTGTGATTGGCACATGAGTAGTTCAGGCACCAACGATCCGTTTGTTTCAATGAAAAACCTTGTGTAAAGATAGTTTTCCTTGTTTTTCAGTGTTTGGTAGCATAAAAAAAGATGAGTCAAAGGAAATCTATCTTTAGTCAACATAAAAAATATGACTTATTTTTTGAGATTGTTTTCCATTAAATTTTTTTAGAAAACAACTCTATCTCACAGTAAGCTAAATAAGAGAAGTTAGGAGGTTGTTTTTCAACTCATTTAAAGTTTCTACCAAACATTGGAAAATGAGATAGTTTTATAGAAAATGCTATTTAGAAAATAACTCATTTTCTAGAAAACATCATTGTTAAAATAAACAGAGCGTAAATTGGCTGGCTCAATAAAAAAAAAAAATTGGTGAAAATAAAAGTTGAATGGGGGTAAGGGCTACAATCCCAAAGTTCTAAGGGTATAGGAGCTTCTTTTTTTTTTTTTTCCTATTTTAAATAAAGTGGTAAAAAAAATAAAACATTTGATGTTGGGTATATTGTAGCATAAATTTGACTTACTTTCGGTACTTTTTTAACTGGAGGTGTCCTTTTGTTTTAAATACAAAATAGCAAGTAATAATTGGTTTTAATCTTCATATTTTATTTAATTAGTGGATGATGTGACAGTTTTTCATTAAAACAAAAATATATTTTAGTTTAAAAAGTATTAGAGGTAAGTCAAACCCTTGTACACTGAGGTAATAAAAATAAATAAAGTAGCATTTTGAGGTGTTAAAAGATAAATTTTTTAACACAATAAATGCTCTAACTTAATATATATCTCCTAGCTAACATAGTATAAAAAAAACATTGTTATTTTTTTTTGTCTTTATTAATAGATAATTACAGCTTAATGTATTAAAAAATAATAATTTTATGTATTTATAATTTGTTAATATTATATGAATGTCTATTTAGAGTTTTTTTTTTTTTTGCTTATATTTAGTCCCCTATAACTTAAAATCTTGAGTCCGTCTTTGGTTAAACCCATTGAGTAAAGTTAAATGTTCGAAATAAATTTCAATCAAACTTTTTTTTTTTTTTAGGGAAAAGATAATGAACTTTAAATAAGAAAAACCGACTATGTTAGCCTAAAATACAGAATAAAATTGTGATGGATCATTTGAACAATAATTAATAATCAGAAAAGTTATATAGTTATGGTACTATATAGGGGTACGTGTTAATTATTAAATATATTTTTTTCATATTGCTTAGCATTAGTTTTTTTTTATATATATATATATATATATATATTTTTACATACAAAATAGAATTTCTATTCTAACATAATCTAAGTGAATATATATGTGAAATTCTTTTCTGGAGACTTGAATTTCGGTCCTTTTCTCCCACACCCCACAATTAATTATACTTGTGAAGTAACCACTATACCAAGGATGCGCGGTAGTGTTTTTCATTTACAATTAAACATATATCAACTAAAAAATATTAATGGATAATAAAGTTAATCCATAATAATACATATATGAATGTTGGGCACAATTTTTTCTTGGAGAGAGAGAGAGAGAGAGAGAGAGGAAGCACTGAAAAGAATATATATATATATATATATATATATATGTGTGTGTGTGTGTGTGTGTCTGTACTGTAAATTTGAGAACAAAAAATTATGAGAGAAAACACTGTTATATAAAAACAGCCTCACATGCTATAGTGAATGATCGTCAACCATAAAAAAGAAAAAAGAAAAAAAGACAGAGCTTCTAATTTCATGCAATTTGCCAAACAAGGAAACGGCTTCAAATGCAAGTGAGAGAGCGTGTGGAAAGCTTCTCATTGCAATTTATCAAACAAGGAAAAAGCTTTACATTCCAGTGAATGACCGTCAAATCATGCAAGAAAACAGAGAGAGAGAGCTTCTCATTTCCTCACGTGGACCCACCGCCTACATTCTTAGACTTCGTGACAAATTGTACAATTGAATAATCACCAATCATGCAAGAAAAAAGGTGTTAGTTGATGAATTTTTCATACCCCTGGCAGCACTCTAAGAAACCTTTGATCTCCTTTTTTACGTGTAGGGAAATTAAAGACAAACCTTTGATCTCTTTTCTTACGTGTTCAGATAGGCCCAGGTGTTAAAAAGACCAAAAAGCCAATGAATTTTTCTATCCCTACCTGGACTGAATAATAAAGTAGTCTTTAAAGGAATTGGTACCGCTCCTTTATCAAATTTTTTTTTTTTGGGTTAAATGGATGATATATAAAACAAACTAGCCAGCCTCTAAAACAGAGGTGACCAAACGATCATACAGAGTTCCAGCCGAATCAAGGCCAAGAATAAAAGCTACATGTTGGGGGGGGGGGGGGGGGGGGGGATAGAAAAATCTTGTCCTAGCAGAACACCTCTTCTAGCAAGGGCATCTGTGCATTTATTAGCCTCCCAATAACAATGTTGAATTCTCACATAAGGAATAGCTTTCATACATTCCCTGCAATCCGAGACCAAGACATCAATTCCACTGGGATTATCCAGCTCCTTCTTCATCAATTCCACAACTAACATGGAATCAAGCTCAATGATAACAGTAGGAAGCTTAAGGGCTGCACACAAATGAATCCCGTCTCTTAGAGCCCAAAGCTCAGCTGCTACACTAGAGGTAATTCCAATCGCTCTCGCATACCCCTTGACCCATTCACCTCTCTCATTTCTAATTAAACCCCCTCCACCTGCCAGGCAGGGATTCCCCATGGATGAGCCATCTGAATTCAGCTTGAACCAATTGGAAGGAGGAGGCAGCCATTGAACCTTGATAATTACCTTAACCTGGTTTTGCTTCCCATTCATCCCCAGGTACAAAAACTCCGAGGCCTTGGCCATTACCTCTGACTTCGGCTTCTTGAGATGGTTTGAGTTATCAAAGCAGTACAATTACGATGAAGCCAAATAGTCCACACAGCAAAAGGGAAAATAATACTCCAGCTTATATTAGAAGTATGACTAGACTTGAGGGTCTTGCAATTTAGATTCAGCCAGTCCACCAATTGCAAACCATAAAAAAGGTTACCTTGGAAGGGCGGAGAGAGGGAGTTCCAAACAGCTTGAGCCTTAGGGCAGTCCCTTAACAATTTTGCATCTAAAGGAATGTGAGAATCCTCTTCACTACTCACAATTGGGGTACCAAATACAACTGCCGACCGACAAGAACAACCCTTTCCTCTTTCTCATGTTGAAGTGACAGCTCAATTGCACTCCTATCTTAAAAACAAGAAGCATTCTAAAACATTTTACAAAATCTTCAATTGCTCAAACAGGGGTTAAAGATTAGTAGTATCCTATTACAGGCTCATTTTACTTCAAAGGCTACTTTTTGAAGAATCTTTTGTAAATTTTACAAGAAGTTTAAATTTTTCTAAATATGTAGATGGCATGAAATTAAATAAAGCAGATAAGTGATTCTCAAAACGTAGTGACATAGATTGTATCTAACCTAAACCAAATTTAATTCTCTCAAAATAACAAAAGAAAAAAGGCGCCAAAAAAATAACAAATTCTAACAAACTTATTATCCTCTAATGAAACAACGACACCTGTCAAAGCCTAATAACAGTAACAAATTTTGAGCTTAAGTCTAGCACGTGCACAGTCCATGTCTTCATTAAGTTATACACATCTTCATGGACAAGGAAAAGATGGCACAAATGGACAACCTTTATTTGGTATGTCGCTAATAGGACTGATGAAATCAACCACAGACGAGGTCAATAAGATAGACGAGACCGCTCTCAGAAACGAGCCTAAACAAGTGTCCACGTCACCGACGAGGATATCGGGATCATTCAATGCCGCCAATAATGTCCTGGGCGGTTACAAAATCAGCTGGACAGGCCGTTGAGGGCATATTAAACCTCATTACTAAGCAGGAAGCGTTATCAAAGAAGGCATTAACATCACAATATCAACCACAACGGCTAGAATCCGGAACAATATATATAAAGCTCTCACATCGCCAACACCAAGTACGAATACAAAAAATAAGATATACTAAAATATTCTGAACTGTTATTATAAGCTCTCTTGTGCTGACTTTGGCATCAGAGGCGTTGTGGCAGGCACCACACCGGTGACCATTCTAGGGAGCTCTTACTTCCACGGTGACACAAGCGAGCACCCGGCCCCATCTGGACGATCTCACTATAACTGACGAACCTTTGCTTCATCAGTTTGGCGCTGTCTGTGGTGACGACATTTTCATACTACGGTTCGAGAACATAGTTTCTACCAACTTCAATATTCAGATGGAGTCCAATCAGGAATCAATGGCCTTGGCTCAGCAAGTCCAAGCTCTTGCGGCCACTGTTGAAGAGCTCACCAAGCAGAATCAGGAGATGAGACAAAGGCTTTAGCAAGAGGAGAACCGATCCAAAGCTGTCCAGGAGGATGAGGGAGATAGCTATGGGAGAAGCGACCGACGAAGGACCACTACCCCAGATGAGCAAAATTCTGATCTTCTTCAAGAAATGAGGAAGGAGATGGACGAGCTGAGAAATGCCATTAAGGAGAAGACAGATCGGAGCCTGGATAGAATGGTCAAGGCAACAGATTCTCCTTTCACCATGGCAGTCTTGGAATAACTAGTGTCGGCGAAGTTTCGGTTGCCTTAGCTTGAGCCTTTTGACGGGCTTAAGGACCCCTAGGATCACTTTAATACCTTCAAAATGACATTGGGCCTCCAACAGCCCCCTGATGAAATAATGTGGCGTTCCTTCCCTACCACACTTAAGGGAGCTGCAAAAGAGTGGTTCACAAGATTGCCCACCTCATCCATTAATAGCTTCGAACAGTTAAGTAGTGCCTTTTTGCTTCATTTCGTCAGAGGGCAACGTCCTAAGAGACTAGCGGATCACCTACTCACTATTAAGCAAGGGGAGAAAGAGACCTTGCAGTCATACGTGAAACGCTCCACTCGAGAAACCCTAGAAGTGGACGATGCTGACGACAAAGTACAACTGATGACATTTAAAGCAGGGCTGAAGTCTAGAGAGTTTGTGGTTTCACTGGCAAAGAAGTCGCCTAAGATGATGGTGGAAATGCTCCTAAAGGCGCAAAATTACATGAACGCAGAAGATGCATTAGCAGCCATAGTGGACGAAGGAAGGCCAAGAAAAGAGGGAAGGAAGGAGGACGAACGTAGAGGGCAAAAGAGGGAATGCCCAGACCGTCGAGGAAGTGACGGAGACAAACGGAAGGACAAAAAAGCTCCACGAACGGTAAAATTCACCCCTCTAATTATGCCTGTTGACAAAATTTTGACGTAGATTAAAGATGAACACTACCTCTAGTGGCCGAGACCTTTACATTTGTCCCCTAATATACGTGACAAGAACAAATACTGCCGGTTCCACAAGGATCATGGCCATTACACGGAGGATTGTCACGACCTGAAAGGACAAATAGAGGAGCTGATATAGAAAGGAAAACTGCAGAAGTATGTGAAGAAGGGAGAATCCAGCAGGTTCAAGGATGGCAATAAGAGCCAGTGCGAATCCTCGTCCAAAAATGAGAATCGTCCATCCCAACCACCCCAAGATGTGATTAGGGAGATAAGTATGATCGCAGGGGGGTCATTCGCGGGAGGATCATTCAAATCCCTTAAGAAAGCATGCTAGAGACAAGTGAATAGCGTCCATATGATACCCCCATTCAAGCAGAGACGGACGAACCAGGACATGTCTTTTAATGAGGAGGATGCTAGGGGAGTGAAGCAGCCACATAATGACCCCTTGGTTATAATGCTCACAATTGAAGGGTTCAATACCAAAAGGACCCTCGTAGACAATGGTAGCTCCGTAGACATCATCTACTTACCGGCCTTCCAGTAGCTAAAGCTAGATCCTGGGAGATTGCGCTCATTTGACCCCCCCTCGCTAGCTTTAGTGGGGACAGGGTATACCCTAAGGGCATAGTGACGTTGAAAGTCACCATAGGAATCTACCCGAGGCAACTGACCCGTCAATTGGACTTCCTGGTGGTAGATTGCCCCTCCTCTTATAATGTAATTATTGGAAGGCCTACACTTAACCGATGGAAGGCGGCTATGTCCACCTACTACCTAAAAGTGAAATTCCCAACTGAGGACAGTGTTGGTGAGGTGAAAGGAGATCAGGTCTTAGCCAGGAAATGCTACCAGGCTGTGTTGGCTACAAAGGAAAACCATACATGGAAAACTGAGGAGGAAAAAGAAGACAAAGTAGAAGCTTTGGAAGCAGTAGAATTGGTTGAAGGAGAAGCAGCCAACATGACGAGGATAGGAATAACCTTAAGCCCCAAGATGAGGACGAAACTCGTTCAATTCCTCAGGGAAAACATGGATGTCTTCACGTGGAGTCACGAGGATATGCCCGGTATATCCCCTAAAGTCGTCCAGCACAAGCTGAACGTGGACCCTGAGAAAAAGCCCGTCCAACAAAGACGATGAGTCTTTGCCCCTGAACGAAACCAAGCGATCACTGACGAAGTTAACAAGCTATTGCAAGCAGGCTTCATTCGGGAGGTTTACTATCCTGAGTGGCTGGCCAACGTCGTACTAGTGAAAAAAGAAAATGAGAAATGGAGAATGTGTGTGGATTTCTCGGACCTGAACAAGGCTTGCCCAAAGGACAGTTTCCCTCTACCAAGGATAGACTAGCTAGTGGACTCTACGGCTGGGCATAAGCTACTAACGTTCATGGATGCTTTTTCAAGATACAACTAGATAAAGATGGCTGAGGAAAATCAGTTGAGGAAGATCACAAGCCAAGGGCTCTATTACTATAGGGTGATGCCCTTTGGATTGAAGAATGCAGGGGCAACGTACCAAAGGCTAGTAAACAAGATGTTCAGTAAGCAAATTGGTAGAAACATGGAGGAGTATGTGAACGATATGCTCGTCAAGACTAAGGAGGAACTGACGCATCTGAAGGACTTGAAGGAGACATTTTCCACCCTCAGAGAATACCAGATGAAGCTGAATCTTAGCAAGTGTGTCTTCAGCATAGCCTCAGGGCAATTCTTGGGATTCATGGTGTCCCAAATAGGGATAGAGGCCAACCCGGAGAAAGTTCGGGCCATCCTAGACATGACATCGCCCAAAACTTTCAAAGAGGTCCAAAAATTGATGGGAAGAATCGCAGCCCTCAACAGGTTTGTCTCTAAAGTAACGGATAAATGCCTGCCCTTCTTCAAGACATTGAAGCAAGGTTTTGCCTGGACTGAAGAATGTGAGGCAAGGTTTCAAGAACTCAAACGTTACCTGAGCAATTCACCCCTCTTGAGTCCATCCAAGAAGGGAGAGAATCTATATTTATACCTGGCAGCGTCAACCTCAGCCGTAAGTGCAGCCTTGATTCGAGAAGAGGAGAAGAAACAACTCCCGGTTTATTACGTCAACCAAGCTCTCTAAGGAGCAAAAGCCTGATACCCCAGGATTGAAAAGATAGCGTTCGCCTTAATAGTAGCTTCGTGCAAGCTGCGTCCGTATTTCAAGGCGAACCCCATTGTGGTAATGACGGACCAACCCATTAAGAAGTTCATGAACAAGCTTGAGGCAGCAGGGAGGATGGTTTAGTGGGCGATTGAGCTCAGCCAGTTCGACATCGAGTACCACCCTAGAACAGCCATCAAGGCACAAGCTCTGGCGGACTTCATTGCTAAGTTCACCCTCCCAGAAGATGACAACCCTAATAATGAGACGGAACGGTGGACGATCCAGACTGATGGTTCGTCAACTCAAAAGAGGGGGGGAGTAGGAGTCATCATAAACACCCTTGACGGAGAAATGCTTAGATACGGAGTTCAACTGAAGTTTTCAGCCACCAATAACGAGGCCGAGTACGAAGGTCTACTAACGAGGTTAAGACTCAGGAAAGCACTCGGGCCAAGAACCTGTTTATCCAGAGCGACTCGAAATTAGTGATAGGGCAGATCAAAGAGGAATATGAAGCAAAGGAGGAAAGAATGTAGAAATACCTCAAGCTGATGAAACATTTAGCCCTGGAGTTTGATAAATTGGAGTTTGTTCAGATCCCAAGAGACTAGAATATGGTAGTAGACGAGATCGTAAAAATGGCCTTGTTAGAGGAAGGGTCAACGAGCGCGGAGTTAGACATGGAGATTCAGAAACGACCTAGCATCGAAGAAGTTCTAGTATTTGCAATCCAAAGCATAAACAGCTAGATGACACTGACCGTGTCTTTTCTCCAAGATGGGCACCTCCCTCACGACGCCAAGGAGGCTAAGAGGATCAAGAAGAGGGTAACCAGATTTACGATCCTAAACGACACTTTATATAAGAGGGGCTTCTCCATGCCTTACTTGAAGTGTGTCGACGAAGAAGAAGTCAAATACATCCTAGAAGAGATCCACGAAGGAATTTGTGGAGACCATGTTGACCTTAGATCACTTGTAAGCAAGGTCATTCAAACAGATTATTTTTGACCAACTATGCAGGTAGACGCGGTGGAGCTCGTCAAGAACTGTGATAAGTGTCAGAGGTTTGGGAATGTCCAGCGACTTCCAATAGAAAGACTGACGATGATAGCATCCCCGTGGCCATTCGCACAATGGGGAATTGATATCATCGGCCCGTTGCCCCTGGGTAAAGGTCAGGTAAGATTCCTACTAGTTGCTATTGATTATTTCACGAAGTGGGTCGAAGTAGAGGCCATAGCGACGATCATAAAAGCACGAATCCGTAGCTTCTTGTGAAAGAATATGATCTGCAGGTTCGGGATTCCAAGGAAGATCATATCAGATAATGGTCGGTAGTTTGACAGCCAAGGCTTCACGGACTTCTGCTCGGGCCTAGGCATCAAGAACCAGTTCTCATCCCCAGGGCATCCATAAGCGAATGGGCAGACGGAGGTGACAAATAGAACACTGCTCAAGATTATCAAGGCCAGGCTGGACGACGCGAAGGGTGCCTAGCCAGAAGAATTGCCTAATGTCTTGTGGGCCTACAGAACCACGGCGAGAACCCCAACAGGAGAAACCCCTTTCAGACTTACTTATGGCACTGAGGCGGTAATCCCGGTTGAGGTAGGAGTGACCAGCATCAGGCGAGAAGTATTCCACAAAGAAAACAACGACGACCAGTTACGAATCAATCTGGACTGCTTGGATGAGATAAGAGACAAAGCCTCTGACAAGATGACGAAGTATCAACAGAAGATGGTCGAATACTACAACAAGAGGGTAAAGCTCAGACTACTTGACATAGGCGACCTCGTCCTGAACAAGGTCACCACGACTACTAGAAACTCCGCCCAAGGTAGCTATCACCTGGAAACCCTGGACGGGCAGAGGCTCCCACGACCATGGAACATTGAGCACTTGAAGAAGTATCACCAACCGATGTAACAAATAAATGTACTCATTCCTGAAATTAATAAAATAATTGTTCAGCTAATATCTTCGTGCAAACAAGTCTGGTCAGTTGTAAGTCACAGAAACCAAAAATGGCTAAGTAATAAGATTCTGCCTAGACGGATGTACATTACTGACGAAGACAAAAAATCATATATAAAAAAAAGCCTAAGTAATAAGATTTTGCTGAGACGAATGTACATTACTGTCGAAGGTAAGAGATAATCTAAAAAACGGCTAAGTAATAAGATTCCGCCTGGACGGATGTACATTACTGACAAAGCCAAAAGATTATCTCAAAAAGGGCAAAGTAAAAAGATTCCGCCTAGACGGATGTAAATTACTAACGAGTCAAAGAAGTTGACAAATCCCTAGAAAGAATGTAAGTCACAACAAAAAGATGATAGGCAAAACTCTCGGGGGTAATCGGGAGGAAAAAGAAAAGCCACTGCTAAAAATACGGACGAATGCAAAATACCACAAGTATAACACATGCAAGTAAGTACGTTGCTATAAAGGCCCAAAAACAACGGGCAATTACCTTTGTTTTTACATTTAAAAGCCCATAAACACTAGGCTAAAAATATTCTTTTCAAGGAAAATTAAAATAAAACTGTTCTGGAATTTGAGCCCGAGACACAGCGGGCAACCTAAAAAAAAAAAAAAAAAGAGAGAATTTTTTCACAAGTGTCAGGTTCAAATGTCTGCAGCAGCATCGTCACCAGCAGGAGCATCCCCGGGGGCGTTAGTCTCGGTGGTCAAAGATTGAGCAGCCTCGTCAACAAGTATCTCCTTGTCCACTTCCTCCATGTCCAGCATCTCTAAGTCTACTCTAAAGGGGTGCTTGATACAGTATCTCCTCAAAAGCTTAAACCCCTTGAAGTACCAGCTGAAGAGCACAGAGTTGTACTCCTTAGTTTACTGGAAGCCCTCAATGGCCGTGGCAGCAATGACTCTGATTTTCTCCTTGGTGGCCGCAAGCTGCTCGTCCTTCTCCAAAACCAACTGCTGTTCAACTTTGAGCTCGCCACTTAATTTCTTGGCCTCCTCCTTGGCATGATTAACATCATCCATCGAAGCTATCAAATCTTTCTTCAACTTCTAGTTCTCTGTCTCTAGGGCCTCTATCCGAGAGAGCGCAGACTCGACCTTGGCCCTCTAAGCAAGATACTCCAAGGAAAGATGAATGCTCTCCCCCAAAACCTAAAAAAAAAAAAAAAAAGTGCAAGGAAATTGCCCCTCAGAACACCTAAAAAAAAAAGAAAAAAAGAAGAAGAGGAATTAAGAAGAGATAAACTTGTACAAACGCGTTACCTAGACAAGCTTATAAAGGTGACGACCCACCAGCTCACTTGGAGACGAACTTGAGAATACCTTCAGATCTTCTGAAGTCACGACCCCATGAGCCCTGTCTAACGCCAGCCTCTCGTCGTCCCAGATAGTAGACGGGCAAGCACCATCTTTCCCCCTGTCAAACGTGTACGACCTTTTAGAAGCAGGGGTAGGGATCTCTTCAATCAAGGTGGCAGGAGAGGCAGTCCTCGTTGTCTCAGTGCTAGGGAACCTAAGGCCATAAGTGAAAGTGGCCTCATAGAAGCACACTTCACCAGGAAAAAAGTGACAAGCCCTTTCCTCGTCATTGGGCCGATGAACATGAACCCGCTCTAGAAATTGAAACCTTTCTCTAAACCTACCTACAATGTCAACATCCAGACCACATGCCTCCACGAGGGCATGAAAAGCCCTAACCTCTCGAAGAGTCGAAACGGCCGAATCTCCTCCTACCGGGTCACCACTAGATGATAACCCAGTATCAAGTTCACTGGACCTAACCTCAGACATTGACCCCTGCTCCTCACCAAACCTTCGAACCAGTCAATTGATTGACAAAGTAAAGGAAACAACTCGGCCAAGACAACGCCCAAGCTATTACCCTAAAAAAAAATTTCAAGGTTTGGGAAAACACCAAAGACCCCCCCCCCCAAACGCGCGAAAAGAAAGGAAACTGAGGGGCAAGCTATCCTAACCTCAAAGTTACTAATCATGGACACCCAAGAAAGACACAGGAAAATAGGAAAACGCTAAAATTCCCAAAAAATCAAGAAACAGAAGCCAAGGGAAAAGAAAAGAAAATCAGATGTTTACTACTGCCAAAGAAAGAAAACATGAAGACAAAGAGAAAGAAAAATGTACCTAAAAAAAGAGAAGGTGAGAAGACCAACACCAAACCCGCACCGACTCGAAAGAGAGTGGCAAAGGAAAATTGAAGGAGAAAATTCTCAGAGAAACAACTGAAAGTTTGGGGAAAACGAAAAGTAAAGTAAGGAGGAGAGAAGTTTAAAAATCAAGGCAAAAACTGAAAACCAGCGGGAAACCCAAGAGTCATACAATGAGAACATAAACCCCCTCCAACCAGAACACGCCACGTGGCCACGACCAGTATGGCGTCGCCACTACGCATTCAATGCAGTGTGAAATCCCAAGAGTCGCCTGCAGTAAAAAAAAAAAAAAAAACCTTTCAACTTCTATGGCCGTCATGACACGTCGTGACAACTACAAAATCTGGGGGCAGCTGATAGGACTGACGAAATCAACCACAGACGAGGTCAATAAGACAGACAAGACCGCTCTCAGAGACAAGCCTAAAAAGTGTCCACGTCATCGACGAGGATATCAGGATCATTCAATGCTGCCAACAATGTCCCTGGCAGTTACAAAACCAGCTAGACAGACCGTTGAGGGCATATTAAACCTCATTACTAAGTAGGAAACGTTATCAAAGAAGGCATTAACATCATAATATCAACCACAACGGGAGAATCCGGAACAATATATATATAAAGCCCTCACATCGCCAACACCAGGTACGAATACGAAAAATAAGATATACTAAAATATTCTGAACTCTTATTATAAGCTCCCTTGTGTTGACTTTGGCATCGGAGGCATTGTGGCAGGCACCACACCGGTGACCATTCTAGGGAGCTCTTACTTCCACGGTGACACAAGCAAGCACCGGGCCCCATCGGGACAATCTCATTATAACTGACGAACCTTCGCTTCATCAATTAGGAAAACAAAAATGGAAACCAATTCCAGGCTATACAAAAGAGCAATTAGATCTTAAACCGGCTAGAAGGAAGAAAAAGGCCCAGATCCATACTATTATTCATAGACCTCAACAAGTTTTGGAGGAAAAAGAAAAGCAGAGCATGACTTTTACTAATACAATAAAAAAAAATCAAACAATTCAAATTTTCAGAACCCCTCAACAGAGGATTAAAAAGTACAACAGATCCACAAAACATATATTCTGCAAAATGGGAAAATTAATACATAAGTAAATTGCAAACCTCACACGACAGGAAAATTCAATTCAAGCTACGTAATTCAAACAAGCCAACATAAACAGAGCATGGATCACTACACACTATGTTTCAACTTTATATATGTTAAATGATGTGAAGCCAACATAGTATATTGGAGGCTCAGACAGTGTTGACATTCAGAATATCAAAAAAACAGTTTTGATATTCTGTTTGACTTGGTGGGAACAATCTTTTTGCCTTGAAGTTGCAGACTTTGAAATTTCTTGGATCTCTTAGATTGTAATTTAAAAAGGGTCTTCTCTTCCTTGTTGATCAAAGGCTTTCAGCTTCTATCCAAGCCACTCACGTTTGGCCGCCTCTGCATCAAGAAGAGAGACGCCGGTCAGAACCAAGAACAACACTAGTAGCAGCTCAGTTTGACTAGAAGCACAAGTGATCTCTTTCTAATCACCTCAGTTTTTCTCTCTTAAGAACGTTTCTCCATCTCTCTATGAATCGGATTGGAATTTTTTTTTAAACGTGCGTATCACATGAATTGAGTAGACGTTAGTATTAAACAGCTAAACAAACGGAAGTTGTGATTTGCCACATGTTTATAGTTCAGTACTAAATTCGCTAAAATGAAAGTTGAATGGTGGTGAGGACTAAAACTCCAAAATTTGAGAGGTGTATGAGTATTTTTTTTTTCTATTTTAAATAAAATAAAAAAAATAAAATATTTGATGTTGAGTATATTGTAAAGTAAGATAGTAAAAATAAATAAAGTAGTTTTTTGAGGTGTTAAAAGCTAAATTTTTTAGCGCAACTATTGTGAATGCTCTAAAAAACAAAAAAAAAAATCCTAGCTCACTTAATATTAAAAAAAAAAACATTATTTTGATTTGTTTTGTTTTTGTCTTTTTTGCATCTTAATATATTAAGAAACAATAATTTTGTGTATTTATAATTTGCTAATACTATATGGATGCCTATTTGAAGTTTTTTTTTTTTTTTGCTTACACTCCGGCCTCCACTAACTTATATCCTAGGTCTGTCCTTGGTTAAATCCATTGAATAAAGTTAAATGTTTGAAATAAATTTCAGTCAAACTTTTTTTTTTTTTTTTAGGGAAAAGACATTGAACTTTAATTAAGAAAAACCGGCTATATCAGCCTGAAGTACAAAATAAAATTATGGTAGAACATCTTCCATCCACATAAGAAAATTTGGCACATTAATAGAGTATCTACCCAGAGCATGAGCAATCTTATTGCCTTATCTCCCAGTGTAAGAGTAAAGAAATTGAGAAAAAAAAAAAACCCGAGATAGTGTGGAGGGTAAAAGTTCCTGAACAAAACATTTGGGCCTTGGGCTTTATTGATGGGTGCCAGTTCGTTTCTGACTAAAGGCCTCGAGGCCCACAAGTCAGCCCACACTGTGAAGGTCCGGGAAGTTATCTGAGGATGAATGTCTCCTCGGACAGGCCCGACGATGACCCTAGGACTTGCCAAGAAGACTAAAGACAGATTTATGAAAAAGCCATTGGGTAAAAGGGGGATCCAAGTACCCTCTAGACGCAGCGGTGTGAGAGAAATATCTCAGAAAAAAGCTGCTACCTCCCTGGCCGCATTAATGGGGAAATGACCCCTGAACAGTGGAATTCAACCTTCCTGCTATTATTTAAAGACTTCAAGAAGGTGGTGGATGAGACAAGTATCTAGTAGGAAGATTTGAGGGACACGTGGACGAATAGGGAAGAAGAAGGGGTATTTAAGAAGAGAAGAGAGGAAAGAAAAGGGGGTTGGTCAGTTAGCTAAAAAAGAAGGAAGAACTGTAATTTTTGGCATAGAAAAAGAAGCAATATACAAATCGTCCTCAGCTTACGTCCGAGGAGGTTCCCTTGTCATATTTGTTTATCATTTGCAAAGATTGTGGCATACTAGCCTGCTCATCAAGCTTCCAATACCCCTAAACTAGATTTCAAATCCACACTCTACAAATCTTATTGTTTAAGGCTCATTGGGCCTGAGCCCACGTCTATCCTTGGGTCCAGGTGCAATTGTGCACTTACAGATAGTATCTTCGCATCTTGTATCAAAGGGGCATGGGAAGCCAATTAAAAAACCTCAACGGCCAGAGCTTTAACAATCATCCCCAAATCACCTTCCAAAACAGCGTGGGTAATACCAAGTTCTGTCCCAACCTCAATAGCACGGGCTGCAGCTAGAGCCTCAATATCCATTGCTTAGTAAGCTTGAGGTAATTTTTGGTATAGAGCTTCAATGACCTGACTTTGGCTATTCCGATTGATCACACCAAGTCCGGATATGTTATCTTCTTTGACTGCTCCATAGAAGGTGTAAATTGCATTTTAGCTAATTTAATTTAATAAAAAAAAATTTGTTCGAACAATAATTAATTAATTAGAAAAGTCGAACAGTTATGGTACTATATGGGGGTACATTTTAATTATTAAATATATATTTTCATATTGGTAAGCATTAATTTTTCATTTATAGTTAAACATATATCAATTTAAAAATATTAATGGATAATAAAGTTCATCCATAGTCTTCAAATGATGTTTAGAATATATATATATATTAATATATATATATTAATATGTTTAGAATATATATATATATATATATATATATATATTAATATGTGTACTGTAAATTTGAGAACAAAAAATTACGAGAGAAAACGGTGTGTTATATAAAAACAGAGAGAGATTCTTATTTCCTCACGTGGCCGCCTACATTCTTAGACTTCGTGAAAATTGTACAACTGAATAATCATGAATCATGCAAGAAATTGAATAGGTGTGAAAAAGTAGATCAATTTTTCCACGTCCCTAGCAGCACTCCAAGAAAAGGTGTGATCATGATAAAGTATGGAAATTAAAGACAAACCTTTGATCTCTTTTCTTATGGGTTAAGACTTAAGATAGGCACAGGTGTAACTAGGAGTCTAGGTGTTAAAAAGACTAGCAGACTGAATAAAGTAGTCTTTGAAGGAATTGTTACCACCCATTTATCAATTTTACATCTGAAGGATAGTGAGAATCCTCGTCAGCACTCACAATTGAGGAACCAAATACAACTTCCGACCGACCAAAACAATCCATCGTTGTATTAAAGTACGATTCCTTCATCCACCATTTCCACCTTATCTAACCTAAACCCAAATTTAATTCTCAAAATTGCAAAGCCAAATTTCATGTACTAATTAAATCAGTGACGTATACTTCATTTTGAAATTAAATAAGGAAGCTAAGACCACCGCACACCCTTGGTGCGATAGATACTCTATAAGTATAAGTACTTGTGGAGTGTGGGTGTGGGGGTAAGGATCGGAGTTCAAGTCTCTAAGAGGGAGCTTTACACACATATACACTTAGATTAAGTTAGAGTAGAATTCTATCTTGTATAAAAATAAATAAATAAATAAGGAAGCTAAGTGATTCTCAAAATAATAATAATAATAATAATAATAATAATAATAATAAAATTTTGAGAATCACTTAAGATGCGTCAAGTAATAGAATTCTATCTGACCTAATGTTTTCTCCTTTTAGCATTAAATTTCTTGTGGGGTTTTGCATTCTACTTTTGCTCATGTTTTGCAGTGTTGGTATATTACGCATTATGAATTTGAGACCTATATTTGTAAGACATTTTAAATTGGCTTGCATACCAACAACTCTACTTCCTCCTTGTGGTGTCCCCATTCTTCTCAATCTGCACTCTTCATTTTAATTCTTGTTAGTTTCATATTGTTGGCTTAAATTGGGTTTTCGCTTAATGAGAAAACATTAGGTCAGGTTGTGGCATACAACACTGGTTTTACGCCATCCAATAGCCTTTTGTCACGTCACCCATCACTTAAAAACATAACGTCTTAAAGGAAAAAAAAAAAAAAAAAAAAATCACGCTGTGTTCCCACAAATCTCACAACCCCTCTATTCGCTTTCATCTTTCTCTAGACTCACCCATCGTTGAAATCCCTAACAGAGGAAGAGAAACAAAATGATTTAAAAAAAAAAAAGTTCTCATCGTTTTCCTCTGCTTCACCAAGCCGTGTCCTCTGCCGTGACCACGAAACACCCTAAGTATGTTTGGTTGCCAAGAAATTGAAAAAACAAAAACGAAAAAGAAAAAGAAGAAGAAAACCCCATCTCTTTCTAGTTTTACTCAGAAGGATGGGGTAAAACCCGACAAGAACAACAATAATAATACTAAAAAAACACAACAATTCAACACAACAGACTTAAAATTCTTCACATATTTCCCACCCACATCTTCAATTTTCTTTTCCTCATGTTTTCTCAGCAACCAAAAAAAAACAAAGGAGACAGTCAAATCAATAAAGACCCACAATTTTATTTAGTACCCAAAAGAGAAAAGAATGAGAAAAACTCAAAAAGGGTAGGAAAGGAAGGCTAAAAAACCAGTGAAGCAGTTGAGTTTGATGTTGGCTTGGGCGCGTTCAGCGAAGAGCTCAGTGCTTTCATGGTTTTGCTCGATGGCCTAGTAGTAGAGTTCGGCTGCAAGCTCGAAGCGGTCGTCGATGTAGGCTTCCTTGGCCTTAATTTCTAGATCGGACGCCATGGCTTGCACACAGAGAGACCGAGAGAGAGAGATAGGAAGAGTCCAGAGAAAGAGGAAAACGAAGAGAGGGGTTGTAAGATTTGTAGGAACAGAGCGTGATTTTTTTTTTTGTTGGAAATCGTTCTGTTTTTAAGTGATGGATGATGTGGCAAAAGGCTATTGGAAGGCGTAAAACCAGTGTTTTACGCCACAGCCTGACCTAATGTTTTCTCAAAAAGAGAAGAAAACCATGTTAGACAATTAGAAAGAGAGTTATCTTTTCTTCTTTTTTATTTTGAAAGTTTAAAAGAGAAAACTAGAGAGAGATGCTCACCAGCTTTTTAGAAACATTTTGATCCACTATTGATTTCCTTGCATACAAATTCTATCATTGTAATTTGAAAGTAATTAAATAGATCAAGGTCAGGGATATGATTGTGAATAGAAATTTGTGAAGAAAACCAAAATCTGTAGTAAACTCATCACCTTAAGTCCACAACACCAAGCCACCCTAAAATGAAATGTCCCACTACCATCAAACTACACTAATGGATTAGATGTCCACATCATATTGCCCAAAAGTACAAAAGCTCTTAGCCAGCAAAATTCAACATTTTAAAATAAAGCAAAGCCACCTTGATTCTTGACCAGTATTCAAATGACAAAAGCAAAAGAAACTGGGGAACCAAACTACACTTGCCCAGTTGCCCACCAAAATAGTCAAAGCTAATTATGCTCCATCAGCAACCAGATACACAGGCTACTAAAGGCTGCAGCTGTTTAAATTATTAAAAGCTGTAATTAAATCAGTAACATATATGACCTCCAAAAATCAAATGAAGTATATGAGAATGAATATCTGGTTATAATCATAAAAACACCCAGAAAATCAAATAGTATAATTTAGAGTTGTGAAAAAGGGAAAAAAAAATTAAAGAAATCATTTAAGACAATATGACTCTCGCGCCCAACACAGATAACCAAGATAAAACCTATGAAGCACGGGTGCGTTTCGGGATTCGGGTGCGGGTACGGGAGCGGGTGCGGGACTCAGCAATTTCTGAAAAAGTAGGGTGCGGGTGCGGCAGGGTGCGGCGATTAAAAAATTATTTAAAATATTTTTATTTATATTTTTAATATATTGCTAAACATACTTTTTTCACATTATATAAACATATACCAAATTTAAGAACAATAGTAAATAATAACTAGAATACAACTTCATTATATAAACATTCCATGATGTTCGAAAATTAAAATACAACTCACAAGTTTGAAACTAAAACAAAATAAAAGATACATCAACAAGACAATCAAACACCAATTTCATCATCATCAAGATCAATAGCTTCACTTCGAACTTCACTTTCACTAGTAGTAACACTAGTGCTAACATTCCCAATAACCATGGCCTCCAACTCTGGCTCATCAAGTGTAAGAGCTGCATTCTCAAGAATTCCAGCTCCTTCATGTATGTCGCTAACATTCCAAGAGTCTCCTGCAATATCCCACATCTTTGTATCTCTATTTATATACTCCGCATTGCGCCTTGACAAGAGTCGAAGATAAAAATGCACATATACCAAATCCTCAGCACGTGCAGGAGCCATTTTGTTTCTTTTTAAGGAATGAATAAATTTGTATGTGCTCCAATTCCTCTCAGCACATGAGGATGAACAAGGTTGTCCAAGAAGTTTAAGGGCAAGGGTTTGAAGAGTTGGAAATGCGGAGCTATGGTATTGCCACCAAACCAAAGGTTGTAAGACCCACCTATCTGTCAAGATAGCTGGTGAAGGAAACCTCCCTCCTGAAAATGCAGCAAACTCAGACTTCACCACATTTAATTCATTCACATCTTCAAAGAATCGATCCAAACACTTGCTCCTTTCCATAGAAATTTCATGATCTCGATGTGGAGGGATGCGTTTTGAATTCTCCAAAAGCCATTCAGTGGAGTAATACCTAGAGTTAAAGATTAAAAAACAAATATAAATGAAATGTGTGTTTTACTAGAAAGGGGAACTAAAGAAAATAGAAAATAGAAAATAGAAAATAGAAAATAAATGTACTTACCTAGGATTTAAGGAATGAGCCAAGCCGTGTAGTGGAGTACAATTTTTAGTCCAACGATCAATAAGTATATCATACACCACACTCCAAAATGAGTTATACTCATCGTCTTCCAAGCCTTCATGTCGATATATTGCTACCTTTACCTTCTCTATCATTGAATCCCACATCTCATACACAAGATGAAGACAAGGCTTATCTGTGTCAGCTACTCGTATCATATCATAAATAGGTGCTGTGAATTCAAGGATATAATCAACCTTATCCCACCAAAGATCACTTAGAATCATCTCTTTCACCTTTTGAGCTTTTCCAACATCATCCTCCCTATAAGAAGCCCATTGCTCATTAATAGCCATGGCTTGAAGGCATCTTTTTATCAACTTCAACCTTTTTAGCATTATAAAAACCGAAGCAAATCTAGTATCAGCAACTTGGAGCAATTTTAATGGACAAAATTCATTAAACATTGCCAACCTCATTGAATGGTTCATGATAAAAACACGTATGAAGGATGCATCATCAGCAATACGTGTAATCCAACTACATTCCTCATATGTAACTTCATTCTTTTCAGTGTTTTTTGCTGCACAAATATTCTTCAAAGCTAGATTGAGAGTGTGGACAACACAGGGTGTCCAAAATATTTTAGGATACTCACCCTCAATAAGAGCTCCAGCAGATTTCATCACATTAGCATTATCAGTGATGACTTAAACAACTTTCTCATGTCCAATCTCTTTTATAGCATCCCTCAACACCCCAGCAATATAATGTTTGTCTTTGAACTCACCTGACCCATCAATTGCCTTAATAAACACTAGACCCCCATCTGATACAGCCATAATATTTATAAGAGGCCTCCTTTGTGGATCTGACCATCCATCAGAAACTATACTTACACCATTTTCAACCCAAAAGTCCTTAATTAGTTTCAAAAGTCTATCAACATGAGCTTTTTCTCTTTGCAAAAGTGTTGTTCTCAAGGCATTGTATCTAGGAGGAACATAACTTGGAATGCTATGAGTAGTGGCATATGAATAGGAACTACGATAATATGGGTTCCTTGCAAAGTTAAATGAAATCCCACCAGTGTAAAACATCCTAGCAATTTGACTATCCAATTCATGTCTAGCATTATTTTGGAATAATTTCTCCACCGAAGGATTCACAACCTTCCTCCTCTTATTACCATCAAAGAGATTTGTACTATCACTCTCTTCTTGTGTCCGAAATGGGGGAATACTCCCAATAGGCCCACGGCTTGGGGGAGGTGGGGGTAAGGGAATTTGTTTTCTCCGTTCTCTTTCTAATTTATCATTCTTAACTTGATCATGCATTTGTTGCATTTCCAACCTATGGCTCGGTGTCACACTAGGGCATACTTTAATACCTTTATTAACAATTCTTAATAAATGAGCCTTAACCCTAGAATAGGATCCCAAATAAATATTACCACAATAGTTGCACTTAAAGTGTGTGTTTCCACCTGATTTAATAGTAGAACCAGATGGTTTTTCTATTTTAGTCACATACTGCCAAAGAGGAGCTTCATCATTTGGCACTCCTTCATTAGATGAAGGTGAACTTTTTGTGCTAGTAGCTTCATCCATTTCAAATTCAACAGATTCAATTTAACCTACAAATAATTTCTAAATATATAATAACTATTAATTAAATAAAAAATCAAACCCAATGTCACAGACTCACAAAAAAATAAAAATAAAAAAATCAGATCATCACAGATTCACAACACAATCACAAATCTGAGTAATAATAACTATTAAGTATTAACTAAATAAAAAATTAAACGTCACAAGACTCACAAAAAATAAAATAAAAAATAGAAAAAAATCAGCTCATCACAGTCCACAACACAATCACAAATCATAATAACTAATAGTTGCAAATTTAGCTATTAACTAACTAAAAAATCATCTATTAACAATAAACTAAGAGTGTGAGTGTGAGAGCCATCAGCTATGATACCTGACAGTGAGGGGAGACCGAGAGCAAGGGAGACAAAGTGGAGCGCTGAAAAATGAGATGTGCTGAAGAGTGAAGGACTGATGGTAGAGAGTGGGAGAGACTTGAGAGCACTAGCTTGAAGAGGCAGGGGCTGGGGCGGTTGAGAGTACAGAACCAGACTTGAAAAAAATGAAGAGAGGTTTATGGCTGCTGGGACGAGTGATCTGTGAGGGAGTTAGGCATATAAGGGTTTCAAAATTTTTTTTACAAAACGCAACTGTTTGCCATTTTTTTTTCCGGCTAAGTAAAATGGTGCGTTGCGCACTTGTTTCTTTTTTTTTTTTTGAATTTCCGCCGTATCGGCCGGTATCCGATTCAGGCCGAATTGGCGCGTGTCGGCCTGATTTCACGCGCGTCGGCTTGAATCGGCGCCGTATTGGCGCGAATCGCGCCGAAAAAATTGATTTTTTATTGCCCGACGCGGCACGGACGCGCAGGCAGCGGCGTCGCCTGCGCGTCGCCGCGACGGGCCGCGTCCGACGCGGGTGCGGCGGCCCAAACGCCACACTCGTGCTTCATAGGATAAAAAAAATAAAATAAACAAAAAACAAAGAAACACAGCTATGATGATGATAAACAAACCCAAAGAGCTGCAATACAGAAAATTTGGCATCCAAAAACGATAAAAAATCCAAATATAAACATGTTAAGCTGCAAATATGATGCACATAAAACGTGTGTTCTGAAGATTTAAAGAACGGATTCTAAAAGGAAAATACTTGATCTGATGAGTGCAACTCCAACTATTTTTGCAACAACAATAAATAGTTGTGATTTCTAACGAGAGGGTTGAGGAAAGAGTGATAAGCGAATCTGAAGGAGGACAGCTTTGTTAAATGGAACGCAGATTGCGGGCGCGTATGCACTGGACCCGTTGGATCCGTTAGGATGTTGACACCTGTGCATCTTGGTATCACTGACCTTGTTGACACTTTGTATAGTTTTGGATTTTTGCGCTGCAAAAGTCAAAACTTTTCCAATTTACCTTGCGGAAGATACCTTCAAACTATTCATATATCTATTTGTTGCTATTTGTTGGGTGTAAGTTTTGAAAATCTAACTATTGAATTTTATATTACTTATGTTCTTAATATGTATATCAAATTTCATTCAAATCGGATATTATTTACTATTCGATTAATAAACTTATTTTTTATACACAATTTTAGACCACAAAAATTTGAAATTTTAACATTTATTTGATGACATAGCAATTAATCTTTGATCTTTTTGAAAATTTTCAAACATGAAGGATATAACAAGAACATGTAATCCAACGATCAGAAAACACTTAACGCATCTCTATCACTTGACGCATCTTAAGACAATATGACCATGGGTTTTATAAATTTTATTATATTTTAATGGAAAAATTAACAGATGCTTTAAGTGGTTTAGTCTAAGAAATATTTTTTAAAAAATTTTATGAGTAAAAAAAAAGCAAAATTTTCACAATTTTTTATATATCTCATGAAAGTTATATCAAAACTTTCCTAACATGGTTGATTAACAAATGCTCTAAGGGCACTTATTAACTTGATCTATATTCAAAAACTACCCTATCAATGTGTTAGTTTATCAAAGATCAATTAACTACTCACCTTATTTTTCCTATGCAGGAGTTATTCATTCAACTAACACGACAATTTAAATGTGAATATTCTTCTTTTTATTTTTATTTATTTTTATAAATATGATAAAATTAATTTGAGAACTACAACATTTTAGTTTATGATAATTGCTCTTTATCATCAAATTAGATTACACATAAATACTTATTGAGTTTGATTAACCAGTGCTCTTAAAGTATTTGTTAATTAACAATTTAAAAAAAGTTTTAATACAATTTTTATGAAAAATATAAAAAGCTATTAAAAAAAGGAAAAAAATTAACTACAAAATTGGTTGTAATTTTAAGCTACAACCTTACTCAATATCTTTTTATTGAAAGTAAATTTTAACAAATTCATCATTAGATTACATCTTCTTCTTATATTCTCTATGCTTGCAAAATTTCTAAAAAATTAGAGATCAATAGCTATATTATCAATAAATTGTTTAAATTGCAAGTTTTTGTAGTTTAAAATTATGCATAAAATATAAGCTTATTGATCATATAGTAAATAATATCCAATTGACACAAAATTTGACATGTGTATTGAAAACATAAAGAATATGCAATTCAACGGTTAAATTTTCAAAATATGTATAATATATATTTTATTAAGTAAGGTTGTAACCTAAGGGTACAACTAATTTTGTAGTTAAAGTTTGCCTTTAAAAATATCAATTACTTTTTCTTTTTTCAAAAAGAGTTTTTAAAAATATTTTTCCCACGTTGTTTTATTCATTGAAAGTTTTAGTAATATTGCGTTTTGGCCTTTCTAATTCCTTATTCATTGGATTGAAACAAAATCACTTCTTGGCTCATTACAAGATACCTAACAATCGGATGAGTTAGTTGATCAATTATATCGACCATTTATGACCTAAACTTGGCTCCAGACCGGCCATATTTGTCTTGCACCGTGTATAAATTGTGTGTGTATATATATGTTTTGAATTTATCCATGGTACTTCATAAATTGATGTGAATAAAAATCTTCAGAAGATTTAGTTGCCAATTCAAGTTTGTTTATTGTTCTTCGTAGTCTAAGCATGAACATTTTAATGGTACAGATCACCCATATATATATATATATATATATATATTAATCTGGATCGCTTGCTGTATAACATGAAATATATAAGCAATATATTAGCATGTTTACTTTCTTATTGAGAAAATTCGCATAGGATTTCACTTTAGAAGGGTAAAGTGATCCAACGTTGCTCCTCAAACAATCCATTTCTTCGCTAGAGATGGCCTAATAAGTTTTGTTGCTGGTTCACGATTAGAACGTTGCATCATTAATATCACCACTACATGAAATTGCAAGGTGATTAGAAATTTTATGTGTCACACTGCCACTTGAAAATTTCAACATAGGACCACTTGCACAATTTTACAAATTTTTGTTTTTTTTTCTTTTCAACACAATTATACAAGAGTTAGAAAGAGTACTAGAGTAGGTAATAGGTTAGAGGATTCACTTTCTCCAAAAAAAAAAAAAAAAAAGGTTAGAGGATTCATGGCTCATGCTCATCAAAAAAATTATACAAACAAATATTCTTTGCATTCTTCCCATCTCATTCCCCCTCCCCCCCCCCCCCCCCCCCCCCTCTATCTATTAGGCCGCAAGAGTCACTGGCACTATAAATCTTGATGCAAATTCCTATATAATTTCTAATGATTCGATTTTGTTAGGTAAAGTAGTAATAGTGAAAGAAACAATCCATCACTTTTTTTTTCTCTAATCTTCTTTTCCACTATTGTATTCTTTTGTTATTTATTAAGCTAACCCATCATCAGGGCATTGCTTCTTCATCCTTTATTTCTTTCTAGTTTCTAGTGGTTTGTTTATGGTTGACAATAAATCCGTAAAAAGTATTTTCCTTTAGAGATTAAATTTTGTAAGAATGTGATGTAAAACCTATATTTTACCCCTCCAATCCCAACATGCCACATTACCTTATCACATATTTAAAAATAAGCACAATTATACTCCATCAATTCTAATACTCATATAAATCCAACCAAATTGGAAGTTTATAAAAATGTTATTAAATGTGGTGAGATGTATTGAATTTTAAGTAAAGTGCTAATGTAGCAATATTTTATTGGATGTGTTAAGGACATATTTTATGTACTTGGCTAATCCTTTGACAAAACGCATTTTACTTGTATTTGGGTAGATCTAGAATGTGTTTAATACTTCAAAGAACATGTTGTTTAAGTCTAGTATTAAAGCCATGGAGATTGGACAAAGAAACAAGTGAAGAAAATGTGTTTACTGAAGCTGGATACCTGCTAGACACTTCCTGAACACCTGCTGGACAGCTGCTTGACAGATAGCTATCTATTGAGGTTTAATGAGGCTCGACATCTGCTATCTATCGAGGTATCTATCGAGGTTAAGGAAATCAGAATTTTCATATTTGATTTTTGGGCTAGGCTTTCGTATTTGTGTAGGGTTTCTTATCTCACAACCTTAGACATATATAAGGCTTATTTTAGAGGCCGTCACATAAGAGAATACAAGGAGAACACATGAAAAAGGTGACCGAAGCCTTATTCTCTTAAAAAGAAGTTACTGCGTCTTTGCGCCTTAGGGTTTTGTAACTAAGTGTTTCTTGATCTTCATTGAAGTGAAGAACTTTGTAGCCAACATTCTTCGTTCTCAAGTTGGTGAGTGAGTCACATATTAAGATTCGTGCAAAGGAGTGAGTCACGTACGGAGATCCGTGCATCAAAGGGTGGCGTTCATATATTGAAGAGTTCAGAGGTTCTAAAGCGGTAGAAGGTTTCTACTATGAGTTCATCTACGGAGATTGTAAAGTCTAGGGACAAAGGTTTTGTACTAGATCTGAAACTTCTCTTTACTATAGTGAATTGCTTTTCGGGAAGGTTCCCCCTCAGGTTTTTTACTGTGAAACTGGTTGGTTTCATTGGTTTTCCTGAGTTATCATATCTTGTCTTATTTATTTTTTCGCTGCACTTAGTTTTGACATGATATTGATGTTTGTTTATTTTAACAAGTTTTATGCATAATAAATCTAATTAACAACTTGTGTTTAAAATTTGTTAATTCTATCAACCGGGGTCTAAATTTCCCAACAGGATGGTGTAAAATATAAGTTTTACCAAATTATTACCAAATTCAAACTCTTTTCTTTACTATGGTTATTATTTTTATGATCAAATTGACCATTAATTGATTGGAATAGTTCTTCTCAACAAAATATATATATATATATATATATATATATATATATATATATATATATATATTGGAATAGCGTTTAGATTAATTTTTGGGGGGAAAAAATGATTCCTACTCTTAATTTTCGGTTTTTGGAGAGTTAAATGGCCCAAAACAAATTTTTTAGTTAGGTAAAAATGTTGGTCAACCCATTAAAACTAAACGTCTTCAACACTCATCTACCAAAGATGTTAAATTTTTGGGCTAAATTTTATGAATTTGTATTGTACTATTCTATGTCCACTAACCCAAATTTGGCATTTGGAAAGTACTTTGTTAAACCATATAATTAAGAAAAGGGAAAGATGGCTCAAATGGACAAGGCAAACCCATCTTTAAAAAAAAAAAAAAAAAAAAAAAACCCTTATTTGGTTTGTTAGAGAAAACAAAAATGGAAACCTAGCTCCAAATCATACCAAAAAAAAAAGATCTAAATCATAATCCATGTTAATTGGTGATTAGGAAAACAACTTAGAACCATTTAAAAAAACAAAATGAAAAAAAGTGACCCACCCATGTTGATTTGGAGCTTTTATAAAAATCCATACAAATCCACATCTTTAGTTTGCTAGCTCAAAAAGGAAGATTTGGTTTTGGAGGCCCATATCAATTTCCCCTCTGAAAACTTCCCAATTGCCAGCAGAAAGAAAAAAAGGCCCAGATCCACACAATTATTCATAGACCTCAACAAGTTTTGGCGGAAAAAGAAAAAACAGAGCATGACTTGTACTAATACAATAAAAAATCCAAATATTCATAATTCCTTAAAAGAGGATTAAAAAGTACAATAGATCCACACAACATACATTCTACAAAATGGGAAAAATAGTACATAAGTAAATTGCAAACCTCACACTACAGGAAAATTCAATTCAAGCAACGTAATTCAAACAAACCAACGAAAACAGAGCAAGGATCATAGTATATTGGAGGCTCAGACAGCGTTGAAGTTCAGAGCAAGTTGGATATTGTCATGGTTGCTGCTGTTAGTAACACCATCGGTGCTAGCAACGTTGCCTTCAGGAAGAGTTTGGATAACATTTCCAGTGTTGTTAGTTGTAAGCTTGCAAAATGCGAGAATGAGTGCGATGATGAGGACGAGTGAGCTAAGTATTTGTGCAGCAAGCTTAACGGTTGAAAGCAACGAGGTTTGTTCCCTGCATCAACAAGAGGAAATTAATTCTATGACTTACTGGAACCAACAAAAATAAAATTACAAAATAATTTGCTAATAAAAGAATATGCAGCCATTGTTACACATGTTTGGAGGAGGAGACAAAGAGGATGATAGGGTTGAAGGAAGAGGAGCCAGAAAATATAGAAAGGGTTTGCTTAAAAAGCAACTAGTTTAGCCGATATATATAGCTCTCAAATGGTCACTACTCTCTCACTTCAACTAGTTTCGCCGACGTAGGGACCAAATAGAGCTCACTACCCAGCATACTACCCAGTATGACTGTATGATGTTTGTAGATAGGGACCCGACTAGTAAGCAACATGTTAAGAGCAGCGCAAGTTTTGTTTGAACATACGTACAGGCAGTTTTGTGAATATCTTGGAATACACCCGAGTATCTCCGAGTTCCAAACTATCACCAGACTAGTTTGTGAGCGCGTGAGCGTCACGCGTCTCGGTTTTGTGCGTTTTGAGCAGAGTAGTTTGGTTTTGGCTTTTGAGCAGGGTGGTGAGTGCGTGAGGGTAAGGCTATCCAGCCGTTCGGTTCCCACACTATCTCCGATTGTCCGAGTCCCACACTATCTCCAATTGTCCTCAATCTCCACTTTTGAGAGTCCAACCACTTGTCCTTAATCTCCACTTTTGAGAGTCCCACCACTCTCTCTCCACTTTTGAGCAGAGTAGTTTGTGAGCGTGAGGGTTTTGGTTGAATATACATACTTTTTTTTTTTTTCTTTTTTCTGGGTAATTGTTTTTTTTTTTTTTTGGTTGGGTAATTGTTTATGCAGGGGATAGAACCCTAAGTTGACAGTTACTAGGAGAACGGGTACCACTTAGGCAAGAAGGCTCGGTGGTGAATATACATACCATTTTGTTTGTGGGTCAGACAGTTTTGTAAATATTTTGACTTCCTTATATTTCAAAATTACATTTGTTAATGAGTTAATGCTATAAAGATATATTAACCATTCATATGTGTTATTACTATCTAACGTGGGATTTAATCATTTAACTAATTAATTAGGTAATTTATACTTAAATTTCAAAATTAGAACATTTATTTATAATAGTTCTCTTTATCATTAAACCAAGACAATATATGAATATTTATATGTATACTTTTTTGTATACTAATATAGTAACATACTAGTATCTATTTCAAAACATGCAAAACATTTTACATCAATTCAGGATTGTGCTTTGTTTCTGTAAAGCAATATCAATATTTATAAACCATTTAGCTAAAATATAAATGATTATAATTGAACTATTTCTCAAAATTATTCTTGCTGTGCTTTAAGAGATTTAATGTACAACAAATTCTAAGAATTCACAGTAGATTAAAGAAATATAACTCTCTGTGAATGAGGCCATTTATTGTGGTTTTATAGGACCCTCTGCTGACTCAATGCATTTTGTGAATTCTGCCCTCCCTCTATTGTGCTTTAAGGGAATGCATTCTACTACCACTTTTTATTGTAGGACGTTTTTGCCCTCCCCCAACACGTTTTTGCCCTCCCTCAACAAAAATAAAATGCTAATAAAATAATTCACAGGACGTGCTCACTCCCTATTGGTCTCGTACTTGATTATCGGTCACCATTTGATTGGTAGGACGCTTTTTTTGAAGAAAAGATACGTTTTTCGAAGAATCCCCCACCAAATTACGAATATGAAGACACCTGAAAAAGAATATAAAGCTAATGCTATTCACGGACGTCTTTTTCTATCTATTTGCATTTTAGGACCACCTTTCACCACTTTACCACTATAGGAAGCGTATACAAATGTCTTTAATGCGTTTTCAACAAATGGTACAATTTATGATTCTAATTTCACCTCCCCTTATATTGGTCTTGCGCCATGCTTAAATGTGATATTGAATTGATCTCTAAAATTTCACAACAAATTTTTTTTTGATGTAATATTGTTATTGTGACAAAAATTTGTTGTCCTCCACACTTACACTAGTATATTAAAATCTTTTAAGAACACCTTCTTAAGGAACTATGTTTATGTTCATAGAAATTAGGAAGAGATGAATGTCTCAAATGCATTATCAATCAACAAACAATTAGAAGATTTAGTTGATCAATAGTACGATTTTTGAGACAAAATTGGCTGCCTATATATTGGTCTGACCGTGCGCGATGCTTAAATTGTATATTGAATTGATCCCATTAATTTTATAGTATTTACATTTTTTTTAGACATATTTCAAATGGGGGAGGAAGATTTGAACACTAGATATTTGAAACACTCAGAGGTACCAAGCAAATTGACCTAAAGGTCATTGGTATTTTGGTGCAACATATTCGATTTAACATAGATTTTGTTGTTACACAGTAAATGTTTTGAAATAATTTAACACATGCCAAAAGTCTTTAACTCACCCAGGATCCCAATTATTGAATCATTAAAAAAAAAAATTGACACAATAATTCTAACACATGTACACATATATATACAAACATATAATTACACACACGATTTTTAATTTTTATATAGAGATAAGCCAAAATTCAAGTAGATACCTTGGGTCAGGTTTATGACAACCCTTTGAAAAGCATGTTATCTTGCCTATGAGTTAAACCTTTGATACAATTCCTTAGGTGTGTTGTACATTTTGTTTCTTATTTAAATTCAAACAACTGATTACATTAAATGTAATTGTTTTGGGGAAAATTAACATAATTTGTATTGTATTGGTCAATGCAATAATGTATTTGATTTTAGTTAAGAAACCTAAAGTAAAAAAAATAAAAAATAGTACCTAATTTTGTCATTATATATAAACAAATTCTAAAAAAAAAAAGCACCAAATTAAATAAATATATAGTTACTACTTACTAGTAAATATACATAATTAAATCAATATTGCATTATAATGATTAATTTTAATCCTTTTCTAAAATTAGCCTTGTTGGCTTATGTGAAAAGATGTCAGTGAAGTCAAGCCCATCCTGTTGAGTGTACGCTCTTGGCCACTAGTCTTAACCACAAGTCTTACCTTATATCTTTCTACAAAACCAATAGACTAATACTTTTTCTTATAGACCCACTTACAACTAATTGGTTGTTTCCTAGAAGCTAAAGTCCGGTGCCTTACTTATACAGTTAAACTTTTGGCATGTTGTTTTATTCATTGAAAATTTTAGTAATACGTTGTGTTTTGTTCTTTCTTATACCTTATGCTTTATCAAGGTGCGAGGTGATTGGAAATTTTATGTGCCGCAATGCCATTTGGAAATTTCAATGTACAACCACTTGTAAAATTATACAAAGAGTTAGAAAGAGTAGGTAACTGGTGAAGCCATTGAAGCTTTTGCTGCAAATGCAGCAGTTTAGCTTGCCAAGGATCTTGGCATTCATAAGCTTGAAATTAAAGGGGACTCATTGTTGGTCATCTCGGCCTTGAGAGACAATAGACCTTCCTATGCTTTGCATGGACATTTTATGGAAGAGACAAAAATCTTGTCAAAATCTTTACAATGGTTTAATTTTAAGCATGTTAAAAGGGGAGGGCAACCATTTAACCCATGCCCTTGCCAGAAGAAAGGTACATAACCTTCTCTTTGGTGTTGGTCACTACCCTGTGGCCAATTTGGATCCACAATAATAGAGTAGTGTTTGAAGGAATTGTTGTTAATGCTTTATCCAATTTGCATCTAATTTTAAATCTACAATGCAAGTACAAATAAGTTGTGCCGGTGGGAAAGGATAGCGAGAGGCCTCACCAGAAAGCACAGAGAGACGCATTTACTGCTTCGCGTTAACAGTGAGAACTGAGAAGCATTTCCCACTCTAATCAATTAGTTTAATTTGTTACAAATTCTATTTAAAAGAATTGCAAAGCCATCTTGACTTGTCTCCAAATGACACACACACGTACAAATTGAGGAATCAAATGCAACTGTCTAACTAAACAATCAATCGTTGAATCACATTTGGACATTTGACACTTGCTCTACAATCTTTATCATCTTAAATACAAGTGGTATTCTGAACCATTTTACAAAATTAGTCCCCTATTACTATCTCTTTTTACTTCAGGGGCTACATTTTAAAGATTCTGGTGTAAAATTTACAATTAGAATCGCATGACAGAGTACATAGTTATCTAATTCTAACTTGTCTCGGCTAAATTTAATCATCTCAAAACAACCAAGCCAAATGTCATGCAATAGTTAAATCAGTGAGTATATAGAGTTTCTCTTGGAATCAAATAAAGCAGATGAGATTCAGGAGAATGAACATGTAACACTCCAATAGTAAACAAAAATCAGATAACTTAACTTAGAGGTGAGAAAAAGAAAACACCCATGACCCATTTAACAAAAATGATATTAACTCTCACACCAAAAAAAAACAATTTTTTCTCGTACCTTCACATTTCTCTCTCACATTAATAGTCAAGTAATAAGGCAACTTAATAAAATAAAACCATCACGAGTAAATTGTGTAAACTCAAAAAATAAAAAACACAAACATCATCGCACGCGCGAAACACGTGTGATGAGACTAGTTTATTTTTATGGATCTCTTGCTGTGTAACATGAAATATAAGCAATACATTAGCATGTTTCATATCATGAAAATTCACAGAGAAACTGACTTTGCAATTGGAAGGGTAAAGTGATCCAACGTTCCTCCTCAAACAATTCATTTATTTTCCAAAGATGGCCAAAATTTTTTTGCTGCCAATCCACGATTAGAACGTTGCATCATTATTATCACCACCACACGTTGCAAGTCATTTGGAAATTTTATGTACTAGTCTAGCATGGGGTGATGGAATTTTTATGCATTATCAAGGTGCAAGGTGATTGGAAATTTTATGTGTCACACTGCCACTTTAAAATTTTAACATAGGACCACTTGCATAATTTTACAAATTTTTGTTTTATTTTTTTCCAACACAATTATACAAGAGTTAGAAAGATTACTAGAGTAGATAATAGGTTAGAGGATTCATGGCTCATGCTCATCAAAAAAATTATACAAACAAATATTCTTTGCATTATTCCCATCTCATTCCTCCTCCTCTCAATCAGGCCTTAGGATTCACTGGCGCTATAAACTTGTCGAGAATTCGTATATAATCCTAATAATTCAATTTTGTTAGGTAAAGCAATGATAGTGAAAGAAACAAACTATCGGTTTTTTCTAATTTTCTTTCTCACTATTGTATTTTTTTTTTTCTAGTGGTTTATTTATGGCTGGCAATAAATACGTAAAAAGTATCTTTCTTTACTATGGCTATTACTTTTATGATCAAATTGGCAATTAATTGACTGGGAAAAAAATAATAATTGGAATAGCGTTTGGATTATTTGTTAGGGGAAAGAATGATTGGTATTTTTAATTGTCGGTTTCTAGAGAGTTAAATGGCCTAAAACATATTTACTAGTTGGGTTAAAATGTTGGTCAAACCATTAAAACCAGCCGTCTTCAACTCTCATCTACTGCACGTGTTAATTTTTTGGGCTATTTATTTGCATGTGTTTGGGTCAATAAAATGGTTTGGATTCGAAGCTTACGACTATAGCCTATAGGTTTCACTCTCTTCTCGCTCCTAAATTTTATAAATTTGTATTGTATGTCCACTAACCCAAATTTGGCATTTGGAAAGTACTTTGCTATACCACATAGGAAAAGGGAAAAATAGCTCAAATGGACAAGGGAAACTTATCCCCAAAAAAACCCTTATTTGGTTTGTCAGGAAAACAAAAATGGAAACCTAGTTCTTAAGTAAAAAAAATAATGAATGGTGATTAGCTTTGGAAAAAAATAATGAATGGTGATGAAGCGGGCATAGGAGGGACCAGAGAGGATTACAAGGAAAAGGAAGATAGAGGCGGTTAGGTGGTGCTTAGAGTTAGACTTATTAGCCAGGGATGGTTTATAGGGCTGGATGCCCTCTCATATCTGTTCAATTTTTAGCTTTTGTAGGACCTGAAAGTAGAGATGTTCATATCAGTTCAATTTTTTTTAGTTGTAGGATCTGGGTTTGCGTTTTAGTTCCTTCAATTATTATTATTATTATTTTTTTTTAGGACCTGGGTTTGAGTTGTGAATTTACTTTTTAGTTTTTGTAGGACCCGATGTGCTTTAAGAGAATTCACGGCAGATTAAAAAAATATATAGCCACGACTAATAGTATATAACTCAATTAATACTACATTAAAATTATTAATTTTTATCATCTTCTCTGAAAGCATATACGTAAAGTTAGTTTGAATATGTGCATATGTTCATATCACTATAGGAAGCGTATATAGATGTCTCTAATGCGTTTTCAATAGTATTCTGATAGTACTATTTACGATTCTAATTTCACCTTCCCTTATATTGGTCTTGCGTCATGCTTAAATGTGATATTGAATTGATCTCTAAAGTTTCACAATATATATTTGTGTGTGTATGCGCGTGTGTTTCGTGAGGACTTTGGCCAGTGCTTTCACCTTTAGAAAACAAAGTGGAATCTAAAAGATCCCGTACATTACTTTGGGCCAACCTATATATAAGACATATAAATCCCTATTCGCCATAGGTGGAGGGGAGAACTGTAGGAAGGAAAGCAATTACTATTTCATTTAGAGAGGGAAAATTAGAGATGTGTTTGGATACCGTTTATTACTAAAAATTGAAAACTAAATACACTATAATAAAATAATTTTTAGATGTGTGAATAGTACTGTAAAATTCGATTTTAGAGTAAAATTTGCTAAATTTCATATTTGTAGGTCTCGTGAACAATGCACAGAACCCACAAAAAAAAATACAGACACGCACGTCCCTTGTTTTCAGTGCAATCCAAACATACACTAGGCAACCGTGGTTTAAACCTTTTAAAGTCTTCGTGGTTTTTTATTAATAATTTAATTTACCTTGTATTTCTCATCATTAAACTATACAGCATGTAGGCTTGATTCTATGGGCGTCGAAGGTCGGAAAGTTTCAAAAAGTGACACATGAATGGTGGCTTGAACTTTGAACTAAGAAATCAATGCCTGACTCCCCAAGCTTTGTAAAGATTCGGCCCCACTAGTTATATCAATATTTTTCCAGATTCTTTAGTCAAATCTTCCAGTAAATAAAAAAATAATCCAAACTTTTCACCCGAATTCAACTAAATCTTCTTTATGTAATGTTTTCATTGTAACAAAAATTTGTTGTACTACACACTTACACTATTATTTAATAAAATCTTTTAAGAACATCTAATTGAGGAACTATGTTTATGTTCATATAAATTAGGATGAGAAGAATGTCTCAAATGCATTATCAATCAACAAACAGTTAGAAGATTTAGTTGATTAATAGTATGATTTCTGAGCCTAAATTGGTTGCCCATAACTTGGTCTAGTCCATTTAACACATTTTAGTTCAATAAGTTTCTTACATGGATCTAATCTAGGGGCAGCTCCACATTGAAGCTAGGGAAGTCACAAGACCATCCTGACCTGGAAAAAAGATAATTAATTATTATATTTAAATTTTAAAATGTTTATGATTTTTTTTTACCTTTAAAAAATATTTGTGACCACCATAAATATTTTTAGGCCAAACATAATTAAACTATAGACATAATAACCATCATGAAAAACATTCTTGGAATCGCCACTGATCTAATTTGACCTAAATCGAATTACATTGAACTCAATCAAGTTGAATGTGATAAATTAAATGAACAATGTAGAACATTTTAAACTCGGCTTTACACAATTCATTTACAGCTTTGCGGCAGAGTTGTGATTTTGTTAATTAATGAAGGTAAGCCATCATTTTCTCCTTGGGAAGTAACTTCCTATCATTTACTATTTTCTAGTCGCTTATTTTTGCTAGACACTAAAATATGTAAAAGTACACTACTAATGGATGTAACTTGAATGATCGAATTGACAATAACTTTATTAGAATTTATCAATTTTCGGATATTTTTGTCAAAAAATGTTTTTAAAGTTTGAAGTTTCAAGTTCAAAATCCAAAATAAGCTTGCAATATGGAAATTGGGGTGAAGTGAACATTTATTCATCAATTCTAGGATTCTTATCCTAGCTACCATCGTAATCATCATCATCATCTATTTCACAAGGCTTTTTTGATAGTTTTTGTTCACATTTTTAACACTTTAATATTGTCTAGTGCCAATATGGAATTGGTTGGGCTTCTGCTTTTTCAAGCCAATCCCAAGTAAATTTGGAATTTTGAAATAATTGTGAAACTATGATGTTGTATAATTCCATTTACCATATCAACATTTTCCATCCATCATATCTTAGTAAGTAGCGTTTTGAAAATATAGCAAAAATAAAAGTTAAAAGATTGTTGGGTATTCTTAATTGTTAGGCTATGGAGACATTCAAATTTGGTGATAGTATATCCCCCCTCCCCCCAAAAAAAAAAAATGGTGATAGTGGTTTTGCCCACATTCCTCATCATAAATATGGTCCAAAGCAAATGCTACGGGATGAACCAAAACCAAAAATAAATATGCAAGTTGCATTTATAAATTTAAAGGAAAAAAAAAGACCGTCAAACATGATAAAATATTGGGCTAATTTTAGTTAAACCTAATATTTTGGATTGGATGCTATCTTTATAGGCAACACGTTATATCTGCCACTCCCAACTTTTTTGAACTTGTATTGGATGTCCATTGACCAAAATCCAGCATTTGCAAAGGATTCTTGTAACACATGAAGACTAGCGTAGATGCCAAATCGACAAGTCAATCATGACCAAAAGACAACCTGGTCCTTTGTTAGAAAAAACAAAAAAATGGAAACCCAGAATCTAAATCATGCAAAAGAGCAATTAGATCTGCATCAATTATAATCTTTCTTGATAAATAGGAAAATTTTGCAATAAGAAGATGAAAAAGGTGACCTCTCCATATTGATTTGGGCCTTCTATAAAAATCTATCCAAATCTACCTCTATTTAGTGAGCCCATAAAGGAAGATTTGGTTTTGGAGGCCCAAATCATTTCCCCTAGGAAAAGTTCCCAAACTGGCCAGCAGAAAGAAAAAAGCCCAGATCCACACTATCATTCATAAACCTAACAAGTTTTGGAGGAAAAAGAAACACAGAGCATGACTTGTACTAAAAACAACCAGAAAACCAAAGAAATACAAATTTTCATAGCCCCTTAACAAGTATTGGACTAAAACATTTTATTCACTGAAGACTATAGTACAACAGATCCACACAACATATATATATATATATATATATATATATATATATATATATATATATATATATATATATATATATATACATATAGGAAACCTTACAGGCTTACACCAAAGACTATTCATACGACGTAATTCAAACAAACAAACAAAAGCAGAGCATGGATGAGAAAGAAGCCTACATATTTGTCTTGGAGGGTCAGACAGCGTTGATAACGTTCCGAGCTATCATTTGGACATTGTCTTGGCTGCTGTTGGTAACGCCATGTTTTAGTTTATTTATATAGGGAGAGATGACTGAATGTTTTTTCAGGTAGCAGAGTAACATTACACTTTTTATTCATTCATATCTACATTAGATTTTTTATTCATTCTGAAAATATTCTTAAACATTTTTTATTCAGTGACATTACACTTTTTATTCATTCATTTCTACATTAGATGAGCGAAAGACTAGAAACGTCCCCATCAACGAAGGAATCTAACTTGACTTTCTTATATTCGGAAACTACCTTGTCAATGCGTTAGTGTTACAAAGATATTTTAATCATTCACCGGTTTTATTACTATTCTATGTGGGATTTAATCATTTAACTAACTAGGTAACTTACACTTAAATTTAAAAATTAGAACATTAGGACATTCATTCATGATGTTTTTCTTCATCATCAAACCAAGACAATATATGAATATTTACATGTGTACTTTTGTATACTCATGTAGTAGTATCTATTTCAAAACATGCATAAAATTTTACATCAATTCAGGATTGTGCTCTGTTCCTATAAAGTGATATCAATATTTGTCAACCATTTAGCTAAAATATAAATGATTATAATTGATCTATTTCTCAAATTATACTTGATGTGCTTTAACAGATTTATGTACAACAAATTCTAAGAATTCACGGTAGATTAAAGAAATATATAGCAACAGCTGATAGTATATAACTCAATTAATAGTGTGTTAAAATTATTAACTTTTATCGTCTTCTCTAAAAGCAAATACGTAAATTTAGTTTGAATATATATATATATATATATATATATATATATATATATATATATATATATATATATATATATATCTCACCATAGGAAGAGTATACGGATGTCCCTAATGCATTTTCAACAGTATAGAAGATTTAATTCATTAACTGTACAATTTATTATTTAACTTCACCTCCCCTTTTATTGGTCTTGCACCATGCTTAAATGTTGATATTGAATTGATCTCTAAAACTTCATAATATTTTTTTTATGTAACATTTTCATTGTAACAAAAATTTGTTGTGCTACACACTTACACTAGTACATAATAAAATATTTTAAGAGCACCTTATTGAGGAACTATGTTTATGTTCATATAACTTAGGAAGAGAAGAATGTCTTAAATTCATTATCAATAAAAAACAGTTAGAAGATTTAGATTATCAATAGTACAATTTTTGAGCCAAAAGTGGCTGCCCATATATCGGTCTGGTTGTGCATCATGCTTAAATTGTATATTGAATTGATCTCATTAATTAAATTCATAGTATTTATGTTATACACACACACACACACACACATTTAAAATGGGAAGAAGATTTGAACACTGGATATTTGAAACACTCAAAGGTGCCTGGCAAATTTACCTAATAAAGGTCATTGGTAATTTGGTGCAACTTGTCTAGTTTAACATAGATTTTGTTGTTACACAATAAATGTTTTGAAATACTTTAACATATGCCAAAAGTCTTTAACTCAAGTAGCACTTCCTAATGTTGAAATCACCAATCCCCTAATTATTGAATCATAAAAAAAATTGACACAATAATTCAAACACATGTACACGTATATGTACAAACATATAATTACACACGATTTTAATTTTTATATAGAGATAGGCCAAAATCTAGGCAGATACCTTAGGTGAGGTTTATGACAACCCTTTGGAAAGCATGTTATCTTGCCTATGAGTTAAACCTTTCCTACAAATCCTTAGGTGTGTTGTACATACATTATGTTTCTCATTTAAATTCAAACAATTGATTACATTAAATGTAATTGTTTTAGGGAAAATAACATAATTTGTATTGTATTAGTCAATGAAATAATGTATTTAATTTTAATTAAGAAACCTAAAGTAAAACAAATAAAAAATAGTGCTTAAGTTTGTCATTATATATAAACAGATTCTAAAAAAAATACCAAATTAAATTAATATATAGTAAAAATAAATAATTAAATCAATATTGCATTAGAAATTATTAATTTTGATCCTTTTCTAAAATTAGCCTTGGTGGCTTATGTGAAACAGTGAAGTCAAGCACATCCGGTTGAGTGTAGCCCTTAACCATAAGTCTTGCTTTATATCTTTCTATAAAAAGAAGTGTTATATGCATAACATTTTTATAACAAATTTTAATTAGCAAGATGTTACAAGTATTTAATTTAAATTCACTATTGAAATTACTTTTTTACCCATTAGCAACAGCAAGTAATAACCTGTCACATAAAATTTATTATAAAAATATAGTAAAAATATTGTGAACACAGACTACATAGCATTTTTCTTCTTCAAACTTAATAGAACTATACTTTATTTATAAACCCATTTACAGCTAATTGGTTGTTTCCTATAAGGTAAAGTTCAACGCCTTCCTTAAACAGCTAAACTTAAGGCGTGTTGTTTTATTTATTGAGTGAAAAACATTTCCCACTCTAATGTTTTCAAAAAAAAATTGGCAAAATTTGTTTTTATAGAGAACTGAAAAAATGTCGTACATTAACGGGAATCCAATTTAAAAAATGGCAAGATTTGTTTCTGAATCCTTGGCAATTAAAAAAATAAAATAAAATCTAGGCAGATATGACAAGAGCGCCGCAAAATTGAGCTGAAGCACAATGATTGATTTTGTTGGTTTTATCTGTTCCATTCCAAGTAGTGAGGGTTACGTCTTACAAGGCCCACAGCCGAACTTAGAATAAGAAAAGGTGCACACGTGACTCTGGCATTTTGCTCATGGACCTTCGGGATTTGGTCTGTTTTGATTTTGGACTGACACTTCCTCTCTCAATTTAGCTATAGTTATTGTGCAGAATACAGGTCCTACGCGCATTGCATTTAATTAGCTAGGCTGTGACATTTGTCAAGTAAGCATTGGTGGAACGGGTCAGTCAGTTAGATAATCTGCTAGTAGCCGTTACTCCATTGTTAGTTTTTTCTGTTTTAGTCCCTACTTCTTTAACGTAAGAGCAGAGTAACGAAATGTTCATTCCTAATGAGATAGTCTATAACTTTTCTCTCATCTAAGCTCCATTGTTGAGATCTTCTACTTCATGTCATTCTCATTTTAATACTTATCACTATAAGTTCACAACATTCAGGATCGACCTTAGACATTTTGGGACTTTAGATGAGAACTAAAATGAGACATTTTTTTTTTTTATATTTATGATTTAATTAAATTAATATTTATTTAATATTATTATATTATAATATATTTCATCTAAAATTTATTTTTCTTGTCTTTTAAGATGTAAATTGATTAATTAAAATTTTGTATTTAAGTTTTTTTAACATCTCTTTTTCAATCGATAATATAGTTAATCCACTTAATCTTTTTTGAGACATTGTCGATCTTAGCTAAATATGATTTTATTAATTTTAATTTTGAAAAACTTCTTTCTATGGAGGTAACTGTAACAGGTATTGTTAGTAAAATTCTATAAGAAATGCATGTATTTGGAAATAAATATAACATTTTTATATAATTTAATATGTCAATTGGAGTATATTCTTTTATTTGTAAAATTTATTTTAAAACATTTAACTTTGAAAGTAAATCTAAACCATCAATATCATAATAAACATCATATTTGAGAAAAGATTCAAGTTTAAGACAAATTTTGTAAACTATCATCATCTAATGCTTTCAATTTCATGAAGTTAAATAGAAAACCAAAAATATCTTCATATATTTGAAAATTTTCAAACCTATCCTCAATTGAACTAATTGCTTTATCTACTATATATAAGAAATAATTAATTATAAAAGATTCTTCAATAAATTGTGTTGTCTTATTGTGAACGTTTTCATCAAATTGTTTCTTTTTATGAATTATATGTTTCTCACAAAATATAGGTTCTATTTCCATTTCAAATGCAATTTTTTTTTTCTTGAATTCATAGCAGATGTAAATCCATTTTCTCTCTATCCTTTAAATTAAGAAATGTGGCATTTTAATTGATCTACAGTCACATAAGTATTATTGACTTATTTGATAAGACTCCACCCTAAACTTTTGAATTTCGTTCTGAAGGCCATTCGGAATTGGCCACGAGAACAAAATATTCCGATACCGGTGTGTGCCGGTGCACCATTCCAAAGTTATTGTCGGATATATATATATATATATATATATATATATATATATATATATATATATATATATATATATATATATTAGAGTAATTAATAAAAAAATATTGTTATTACTTTTTACTATAACAGATAATGTTTGTTTATTTAGACCCTTGGACACTCAAATTGTTTAACCTAATATAATGGTCAAGTAATTACTTAGGTTTATTATGCAAATCTAGGTTAAACAATGACGATTATATCACATGAAGCGGAATAATAAAGAAGACAAGCGATATGATAACTCAGAAAAATCAATGAAACCTTACAGTTTCAAGGTAAAAAATTTGGGGAGGATTTAATCTAAACAATCCACAAGGCAAAAAATTCACTAAATAGAATGGAAGTGTTTACAATAGATTTTTCTCTAAATCTAATACTACCCCTTGTAATACTTTTTCACATGACCACATGCAGATCTGAATCTACAGAATCTTGACTCTTCTATTTGAGGTAATACACTCACGCTTCTTACTTCTTACTTCTCACTTTTATGAACTTTGTATGTCCACTGAGGCTCAATTCGATCTGGCATTTGGAAATTACTATGTTGTACTACAGAACAAGAAAAAAACAGCAAACCTCGTAGCACAGTCGGTTTATTTTAGTAAATAGTAATCAAACTAACCAACAAAGGCATGGACTCCACTTTGTTTCAACTTTACTTATGAACGTGGTTTTCTCCAAACATGCTCCAAATTACATTGTAAATAGTAGCAGAGCTGTTAATTGTAAGCGTGCGAGGTACGAGAACGACTATGAATGCGGGTAGCAGTGGGGGTCTTAAATTATTTTATATAAAAAGTTAACGGATAGTAACTACATTAGTTTCTGTTAAGGAAATATTTTTATAAATTTTTTATGAGAAAAAAAATCAATTAATAAGTTTGAAAACTTTTTTATTTTTTCTATAAAAATGATATCAAAATTTTCTTAATATAGTTAATTAACAAATTTCTTAAGGATACTCATTAACCAAACCCATTATTCAGTATTTTTACAATATTTTCATAATCAATCATAAATGATAAATTATTGTTGGTTATAATTGAATCCACTACTTTAATTCATTTACCCCTTTTTATATTAAGCTTCATTGATACTCTATTTTTAAGGGAATTCAAGAGAGGAGATCATGAGACCAATATTTTATTGTGTAAGTGGATTTTTTTTTATATGAAATGCAAGTGGATCTTATGCATGGCATGAACATCAATTCTTTCTAATTAGTTTGGACAAACAAAATTGCAACAATCTCACGCGCTCATACGACTTTTCTCCAAGACATTTCTTCAGAGGATACATGTTAATGCTATGAGTGCTTTCTCACAAACTCGCTCATAGACTCACTTTATTATTGAAATCCATCACAACACAAAAATTACATTATGAATGAGTGTGAAAATTTCGGTGATAAAATAGGTGTCATCAGACTTTTTTTTATGTAAAAAGTAAAAATTAAAAGAAAAGCAACCATAACAGAGATAGAGGCAGACACTCCTTCCCTTTTTTTATTTTATTGAAAAATAAATAATTTTAACTTTGACAGCTTTGCCTAAGTTAAATTAGTCCAAAGAAGTTTATAAAAAAGATGTGTATGTATGTAGAACTCCTCAAATGCCAAGGAGTTTCAGAATTTTCATTAAAAAAGATCGTAAAACTCTGTTGTACCGCATAAACAAGGATATAATCGCTTGATGGCTCACATGGACAAGGTAAACATGAACAATAATATCTGCTTAAATCATAATTTTTACTTGGCAATTAGGAAAAAAAAGTTAAACTATTTTGAAAAAAAGAGAGCTCTCCATGTTGATTTGGGGCTTCTATAAAAATCAATCCAAACCTATATCTTTATTTTGTGAGCGCAAAATGGAAGATTTGATTGTGGAGGCCCAAATCAATTCCAGCAGAAAGTAAAAGGGCCAGATCCACACTATTATTCATAAACCTCAACAAGTTTTCGAGAAAAAAGAACAACAGAGCGCGACTTGCACGAAAACAATCACAAAAACAAAGAAATCAAATTTTCCTAAGCCCTCGCCTTATTCATGGAAGTTTACAAAGCACACATTAAAAGACAGAGTAGTGAATAGAGCTTGGAATCTCTATATGATCCACACAACAAGCCCTCACGCTGTAATTGATTCTTTAAAACAAAAAAAAGGAAGGAAGATAAAAATAAGTGCAAACCTCATATCACGGACAATTCAAGCTACGTAATTCAAACAAACCAACAAAAACAGAACAGTGCACTCTGTTTCAACTTATTTATATTGGAAGCTCCAAGTTATGAAAAATCTACGTAGTAGGTTATTGTCTTGGAGAGTCAGACAGGGTTGACGTTCAGAGCTATCATTTGAATATTGTCTTGGCTGCTGCTGTTGGTAACGCCATCACTGCCAGCAAGGTTACCGCCAGGAAGAATTTGGGCAGTAGTAGCAGTGTTGGTAGTTAATAAACAGGCCAAGTATTTGAGCAGCGAGTTTAACGTCTGAAAGAAACGACATTTGATCCCTGCAATAATTAGAAAATTAATTGTATGAAATACTGGAACCAACAAAAGTATATATAATTAGAAAACTTGTTAATACAAAATTATTCTGCTGTATATTCTCACCCGTTTGGGGGAGTAGAGGTAGAGGACGTTGGGTGGAAGGAAGTCATAGAATATGAAGCCATTTGGGTTGCGTTCAATGTGCCGTAGGAGCTTGGGACTTTGGGACTCTTATAGAGCTTAGAAATAGTTGGCTGTTCATTTGATTGTCTTTGTCTCTTGATGTGACTGGCATTTATTTTTGTTGAAAGAATATCTTACGTATGAATTCCTAGGCTGGATTTGTGTTCAAGATAGATTAATATTAGAAATTATCACATGTCACAATCATATATTAACCATTCACTCTCATTATTTCTATCATATGTGGAACTTTAATCTTTCTTTTTTTTCCTTTTTGAGGCGTGAGACTTAATCATTTCACTAATTAGGTAACTTGTTATTAGTGAATGTGAAAACTATAACATTTATTAAACAAGATTGTTTTTATCATCAAACCAGAGCTACATATATATATATATATATATATTCCATTTCTTATTTTTCTCACATATTCATATTTCTTTTTATTAATTTCACCACTTCTTTCTATCTCTTCCTCTCCTCTTTATTTCTCTTTTTTCTCTTCTCAGTGTGTCCGAGAGATCACCACCACCATAAAACTAAAAAATAAAAACCCAACCACCATCATAGAAAAATAAAACCTAGCCACCACCGTAAAAAAATAAAATAAAACATAGCCACCACCAAGGAAAAAGTAAATAAATCTAGTCATTACCTTCCTCTCCATCACCATCTTCGCACCATCAACTTGGCCAAACCCACCACTCCACCACTATTGCACCACCCACACCACCACCAACAACCCACAAAAGCCACAACCACCGAAAATGAAATAAGCCGCCAAACCAAAAGCCACTAGCCACCTATTCAACCTACCCAAAAATGACCCACCACCAAAACAAGCCACCGATCCACCACCACTCTGATTTGCCACATTTGCCACATCTGCAGCAAGAGTGTAAAAATTATAGCAAATACACACCCGATGTTGTTTGTTTTTTGATGTTTTGGAGGCTAAAATAAGATTTCTAGAGTTTTACAACTCCAAATAATAATGCTCTAATATATGAATTTTAGTGGAAATGTAGTTTTCCATGTTTTTTTTTTTTTTTAAAATGAATGAAGGTAAAACAATATTTAAGTTTACGTGGAAAGAGATTAGTAAAACCTAGTGTAGTAAGCTGTCACTTATTCTTCATCACTCATAATCAACTATATCAAAGTTGTGGCAAGACTTACGGTACGAAAGTTGTGTTCGCAGATTTTGTTGTAAGGTCACAAGTCCTTCATTGTAAGAGAATTCACATTAGCCTCAAAATAATTATATTCAAATATGGTTTAAAAATCACACTTTTACTACTTTAGCTAAGGTACTATTTACAGACAACTACATCAAGCACAATACTCTATCACTATTCTATTTAATTATTAATTTTTCTCTCACCATTAATTTTTTAGGAGGGAGCTTTGCAAGAATGAAAGAAAGCTAGAGAGTAGCAAAGGGAGAGAAATTAATATAATTTTGTTTTCGGCAGATGAACAATGGCTTAATATTTGCATTGAGACTACTGTACATAAATTAGTTTGATGAAAGATTTATTAAGGATGATGCAATAGTGATTTTGCGAGCTAGTTTAGTTATTTGTTTCGGATAAACATTTGATATATTGAGTCTAATGTTTATTTTTTGAGAAGATATTGAGTATAATGTGAGTGCTCCTCTAAGAGTTATAAAGTCACATAAAACGTGGTTTTTAATACTTGTAAATGCATGTGAGTAGCTTGTGAGCCTTAGAAGCATGACAAGTATGAATTACTGTTTTTTTTTTTAATATGAAAAAATGTGGAATATTGTTTAGTTAAGACGGCTAATTTTGTCAAAGGCTTTATAGTTGAATTAACACTTTCTCATGCATAAAGTGTTTGGGGGTCTAGAGAAGAAAGGACTCGAGTTGCGGAATTAGTAACATATTGTAATTATCTCTTAAAAAAAAGGCTAATTTTAAGTTAGCGTATTGTATAAAGGCTAACTCAGTTTCTTAGAATAGCTGTAATTAGAGACAATCAATGTAATTAAATCATCATATTAAGCATTAAGAGATTTTCTTGATCATTTCTCCTTTCCTTGCTTTAGTTTTTAACAGGTCAACCCATTAAAACCTAGAATTTTCTTTAGCAACCAAACTCTTCCACTCTTATCCAGTAGACTCGATAAATTTTTGGGCACTTGTCAGCTCGTATTTGGATGAAGCAATTATTTCATGTTGGAAGCTCTTTATATGCCTCAATTATTATTATATCAACTGTGCACGAGCCACACAATATGGCATATGGTACGGACTAATTAAGGACTAAGTCAAAATAAAACCACGTAAGATAAGCGTGGATGTCAATAAACTAGTCATATTATAACTTTTGGATCAGAATCTCGACTTAAAAAATAAAAGGTCTGAACCAAGAAAAGTTATGGTTTAATTAGCACAGGGCCTGCACAGCACGAAGAAGGCGGCTCAACTGGACAAGGTAAACGTGACCAAAAAGAGACAAAAATAATAATAATTGTCTACATGAAATACATTCTATAATTCATTCTAAACACCCAGTTCCAGATATTTCGAAACACCAATTAGTTCTTTATAAAGCATAATAAAATGCATAAAAATGTATTCACTATTCAATGAAGCGTAAGATTACAACAAATCAAAGTAATATATACAGAACATGGAGCAAATGCTACAAACTGATCACACAAATTCATGCTTCCCTATATAACTAACCAAAAGAAAGAGTGTATAGGACCAGGTTTGGCTTCTCAGTACCTTGGAGTATTGGACGGAACATAGACAAAACACGTGTTAAAAAATGATCTAGTATACTAGATCATTTTTTGACATGTGTTACGTCTATGTCTATATCCGGTACTGGACTAAAGCCTCTATCCATTTTTTTAATTTACATACAGATAGAGGCTCAAACAATATTCAGAGCCGGTAGTTGGATGCTGACTTGACTGTTGGCAACGCCGTCGCTGCCAACTGCCTGTTGGTCCCCAGTACCAGTAGTACTGAAGTGCCTTTTACAATTATGCAGCGAAACTATTAGTCCTATAATGAGGATCAGGAGTAGAAGTATTACAGCAGCAATTTTGAGGCCCAAGAGGAACTGTTGTTCCCTGATACACAAAGAAAAAGAAATTAATTGTGTCATACAAATTAGAAATTAAAAAAAAAAAAAACTAGTGTTACCCATTATTAGGAGGAGGAGCCCAAAAGGAAGGAGGAAGAGGAGGCAGAGGAAATGAAAAAGGGGACGGCATGGAACCCATTATAGGGACAAGTAGTAAATTGGATGAGTTAGAGAATAGGGAAGCTTAATTATATTAGCCTTATATAGAGGACTAAGAAGAGAGAATTTAATTATTATTACTATTATTTTTTTCAGTTAAATAACTTAATATAGAGGAGAATATTAATGAATATGCTTATAGCAGCAAATTAAAGTGATAACCTTTTCTATGTGAATCGTGAGTCATGACGACATTCTATACAAGATTATCTTTTGTCAATAAGAACTACTTCATGTGAATAAAAAATAAGCAACAATTTCTAGAATGCATCATGTGTGATCCGGCAAGTTCATGCTTGCAACGACTTAATTAATTGTTGGCAAAAATAGGATACTATAGCCTGTTAGTTTTTGCAAATTCACTAGTTCCCAACTCCTGGGGCTTGTTAGGTCTTAACTGGCTTTTGGCCGTCTGCGTGAGTTATTATATTCATAATTGACCAAAGCAAGGGAAAATGAAAACAAAATAACAATTATAAAATGATATCCAACCTTGGTTTATGGCGACATTATTTTTGTTTGTGCTGAATGTACAGATTTTATCTTTGGATTGGAGATTTGGAATCTTGGCTTACAAGATTAGATATTAATACGTCATCACCATGGAATGCCCATATTGGAGTTCCATCTTGTCAATAGTTCAATAATGTTGTATAAACTATTATTATTATTATTATTATTAGCATTACTATTTGATTTGGGACTCAAATCTAAAAACAATAAATCAAAACCACATCTTTGGTCACGAAATAGAAAATTAATGAAAAACATATTCATAGGAATAACCATATCGAGAGATCCAACCCCAAGGAATATCCACTGTTGAAAAACAGTTTAATAACCTACTCACAAAACATTTGCAGCTAGACTTTTTACCTTGTTTACCTTATTAGAGTACTAGCACCTTTCTCAAATGTCGTTATATTTTAGCATCAAAACCCCAAAAATAAGCATTACTCGGTCTCTTAATTTTAAATTTTTTTACAATTGTACTACAGTACCATCATAAATTTATGATAGTACTGTAGCATAATTGTAAAAGATTATATTATATTTTAATCCAAAATATCAGTCTTTTCTCTTTGATCACACAATCTCTCTCTCTCTCTCTCTCTCTCTCTCTCTCTCATGGAGGGTTGATCTAGGTTGGTTGAGAGAGAGAGACAGAGAGCAAGAGAGAGAAGTTGTAGAGGATTGGAGACAAGAGAGAGTGAGAGTAGGGATATATTATATTATTTTTATTTGGTTGTTTATATTATTTTAAGATGTTGTATGGGAAACTAAACAATGGGATATTGAGTGTATTATAAAATGGTATGGTATAATAGATAAAATAGCTTTTGAGAAAGTAAAATAGAATAGTTTGAAGATACTGGATGCTAATGCTCCACTGGCCATAAAACTCTGAAATTCTTCTACAAAAACTTCTTCCATTAATGAGCATCATTCATAACAAAATTGGAACTTCTGCAAGAGAAAACAATAAATTTCCCTCATTTCACACTTTGCACCTTAAAATTTTCGAATGCACATTTTGCATCCTAAACTATAACCATTGTTATACTTTACACTTCAACGTTAAGTTTGCTATTAACTTGGATAAAAATTCAAATTTTAGGGTGCAAAATGTAATTAGAAGTGTAGTTTTGAGTGGTAAAGTGTGATTTATTTTTTATATTTAAGAGATTGAGAAGAGGGACAATTAGATCTTTTTACATGATGCTATATGTTTCTATCTAAATTAACAGCAAACTTGATATTGAGGTTCAAAGTGGAACAAGGATTATAGTTTAGGGTGCATTAAAAAAGTTTAAGGTGCAAAATATACTCCAAAATATAGTTTAGAATGGTAAAATATAATTTTCCCAGCTAATGGTGAATAATGACATGTTGTTTTCAATTTATTTTTTCACTAAAGGAAAAAGGCTTTGAAAGTTTGCATGGTAAACTGCCTTATTCGCCTTGAAATTTAGAATTGGCAGAAATTTAGAATTCAGATAGAAATAAGAAAAAAGTTTACTTAATCTTGCTTAAGAGATGGTTGAGTGAGTTTTGGCAAAGTTTCTGCTAACTTTAATGATTACTTGAGTGAGTGCGTGAATCAGACTTTAACTCAACTAAAATTTCATGCTTTCAAATTCTTCCAGCAACTTTTTGCATAAACTTTTACCTAGCTAAAATACAATAAGTACAACCTTAATTTCCGACGTATAATTATCACATGAAATTTGCCAATTAACAATGGTATTATGTTTGATAAACACATATCAGTAGTAGTGGTAGAGTCAAGATTTGACTCCAAAGGAGCAAAATTTATATACATTATGCATGCACATTAAAACACACATGTAATGTTGGGTAGTTGTAAAGGATTTTTTTTTTTTTTGCATAAATAAGCTGTTTTTTTTTTTTTTAGTAAAAATTCCATTCATAAATGAAATGATTTTCAATAATTAAGTATAAACACCAAATACAACTAACGTAATTTTGTTTTATTATATAATTATCTCAAAATTTGGGTCTATTATAGAAAATTTTATGAAGTAGAATAATTATTACATAAAGAATTTAAAGTTTTATTAGTTTCTCTATACCACTTATTGGGAGATAACAATAATTTTTCCCCTTCAATTAAAACTCTAATTGCGTTCCTTAAAAAACGCAACAAAACAAAACTCTAGTTTCATTATTCTCCTCAAATTTCTTTTTCTTCTTATAGATTTTGAATCTTAAATCATATCAATAAAACATAAAAGATTTTCTTTCTTTCTGAAAAGGATTTTGTTATAAGAAAGGAATTTTTAAAATTATACGATGATAAAATTATCATTTAATAGAGAAGGGTTTTATATTAAGAATTTCATAAGGATCCACAAGGCGAAGTGGAGAATTGACACCAAGTCCCTACATGGCTATTATCTGCTCTTAATACTTTAGAGATGCAAATTTTTTTTACCAAAAAAAAGATATAAATGCAACTTTGTAATGGATATATTGTCAAATCAAATACAAATCTTCTCCTTAATTAAAATTTAAAAGCTACCCTAATGTTCTTTTGGCCCTTGGCTCCAACCCTGATGAGTAGAAGTCTGCCATTGAATATATATATATATATATATATATATATATATATATATATATATATATATATATATATATATAGACTTAAATTCATATTGCACCATCCTCTAAGTATTTTTATTCAAAATTGTCATTTTAAATCGTATTTAAGCAACATTACAATTTTTCAATTAGTTCACATGGTCTATTTCTTTTTAATTGTTGTTTCCCTTTTATTTCTTTTTCTATCTTTAATCGTATATTTTTATTCTCCTTCCTTGGCTTTTTCTTCATAACAATCGGACAGGTAAACTCGATTGAATTCCTTCACCAAACAAAAACCAAAATTTTTTAAAATAAAAAAAAAATTTATTTTTGGTTACGAAGAAATGCAAAGATAAGAAGAAGGAAAATTGTTAAAGAAGATAAATGGATCCAATCCGCCTTCAAATTCATTGCTTTTGTGACTATTGTATTTTAGTATATCGTTTCTTGGAGTGGTTTAGGTGTGCTTTGTGTAGTATGGAGCAGCGTTGTTCTAGAGATGGAGGCATAGTTATGGCTTCTAGTTATGGCTCGTGGCTAAGTTTTGGTGTAGCTGGATGCTGAGAAATGCTTGATAGATGCAGACATGAGTTTTTGGTTTTTTAAATCTTTAGGGGTGTTTGATAGAGTAGTTTGAGATGAAATTTTTGTAGTTTTTTAAAATACATGTAAATGAAAAAGTATATAAAAATATGTATAATATTATTTAAAATATAAAAATGTGAGTTTGAGATAAAAAACAAACAAATTCTTAATTTTTCAATGTTAGAAAATTATAATAGTATTTTCCAATTTAATTGACATGGCTTAGAGAAATCAGGGGGTTAAAAAAAAATATTATTCCCTTATTGCGAATCTCAAGGTGGACTTTCAGTCATGTTTATGTCTTTCTAGGCTTAGAGGCTTGCGATGAGTGGACGCTTCATTTAATTGCATAGATAATCTTAAAAAAACGGGAAACATAAAATACAAAATTTATCAATATATAAAATAGTTATAAAAAAAATTCTTGAAAAGGAAAGATTGTTTTGATTCCTAGATACATAGTGCGGTGGTGTTAGACAAATATAATCCTATAGCCTATTTTTTGTATTCAATTTTATATTTCACAAATCACAACTTACTATTTATTCATTTTACTTTCCTTATAAAATAATTAAAATTTAAAATAGAACAAGATAAAAATCAATCACACGGCACACCATAATTGGTAAAGTATAAAATAAAACATAAAAAATGAGAAAGATAATTCATATTTGACCATTCATGTTAGAAACCCTTACACCCACCATTTTGAAAACTATAGGTATATGTAATTAAGATGGATTCTTTACTAATAGCAAATGCTTAACCGTAGGCTTAAGTATTTATTTGGAATCTATTATTATTATTTAAAAAAGTGTTTTTTTTGGACTCAGAAGAAAAGTACATTTTTAGAAAGTTCAAAAAGAATAATTATTATTTTTAGGGTTGATACATTGATGGTTAAACGTTTCACATGATTTTCATTTTTTTTTTTATTTATACTAATATTTAAAGGGTTTCCTATATTTGGTATTCTCAATTTTTTGTTCAAAAATGATCTTATATCCCTATGTTTTAGTAGAAACAAAATTAAAGGACAATCCGATAAAAATACAATTCTAACTTCCACTAAAACATTACTTAAAAAATAGAGTCACTCTCCTGTTGATTTTAAAATTATTTTATCTACTTATAAATTATATTCTTAAAATAAAAATTATATATATATATATATAATAATAAAAACAGTTTTTTTTTTCTACTAAAAAAGGCTCATTGCATGCGCAAAGCACTTGTGGCCAAGCTAGTAACATCTATTCACATTTAATATACAAGGTGAAAAAAATTGTGGACATCACATGAGAGTGTCCAGGCAATTTTTTTTAATTTATTATTATTTTTATGGGAAGACAATATATGTTAGATGTTAATCAATTTATTTGGAGCTGTTTTTACTTTTTATACCGGTCTTTCAAAACACATGAAATTGGAAAAACCTATTTAAACGCACTTTAGTGATAATAACAATAATGATTTATATATATATATATATATATATATATAGAGGAAAGCTAGAAAATTTAATCGTGAACTTATCTAGGATGCAAGATTATTTTTGGCTTGCATGACATTTTGGTAAATGAAGAGTAAAGATTGGCAAGAATGGCTTGTCTGCGCTTGACTAGCGTTCCGTTGCTATCCTTTGAGCATTGGGGAACTCAGCCAGTTGGTTTCTTTGAGTCCAAATGAGTTAAACCAGCCCAACCCACATATTTCTTTGTCTTAAATACATCCCTTACAACCCAGACATTTTCAGAACTCCCTTCATTTGAATAAGCCTAAGTTTTGGCCTGGTCCTCAATAATTGTGGAAGCTATAAAGCCAATTGTGTGCCAACTAGGGTAGAGAGTAGAGACGAGTAATCCTTTCCTAATGCTGCATTACTTGGCTCTGAAAATGGTTCCAGAACGCCTTAAACTGTCTCCCATTGCCTTAGATTGAGGTTAAATATAAGATAAATGCTATGTTAATAACATTTTCACAATATTTTAAGAACAAATTCTTAAGTATTATGTTGTTATAAGTTTAAATGGTCCAAAATTTTCTATAGCTCACTACAACAAATCTGGGTTTAGGCGGCTTTTTTTAGCGACGTTTTGTTTTCAAATCCGTCGCTAAAACCCTGAATAATAGTGACGTTTCTTAAAACGTCGCAACAAGTACATTTTTAGCGGCATTTATTTGGCTTATAGCGACGTTTTCATAAAACGTCGCTATAGTTATTAATAAACTCCATAACTTACTTGGTAAAAGAAAAGATAGAGTAATTAGACTATATAGCGACGTTTTCAAAACGTCGCTATATGTTCCCCCCAGAAATTTCTTCCCACATAAACGTTCGCCCAACTTTTCATTTCCCGTTTTGAAAACGTCACTATATGTTCCCCCAAAAATTTCTTCCCACATAAACTTTCGCCCAACTTTTCATTTCCCACTTTTTCATTTTTTTTTCCTACACTTTTTTTCTTTCTTTCTTTTGTTCATTCAGCTCCCACTTCTCTCTATCCCCTCCCACCACTTCTCTCTCTCCCCATAACTCCTCTTCTCACTCTCCCCTCATGCCGCCACCCAAACCCACCTCCGTACCCACCGCCCTAGCCATAGCCACCACCATACCCACCGCCTAAGCCACCGGTCTACTCTCTTTTTCTTCACTCCTCTCCCTCCTCCTCACCATACCCATCCCACATCCCATGAAATAAAAGAAAGGCACAAAGACACAGGCAGTCTATTCCATATTTTCTTCATTTACATAATCTAACAAGGTTTATTGGATAGACCTGATTATTTTTACTTCATTTTAGTTGTTTTATTATGAAATATTTAGTTTTTTTATTATGAAACATATAGATAATGTTTCACTTGGTATTTTGTGATTTATTTTGGCCCAGGTTGCACTCTTCTTGCTAGGTCCAATTTGTTGATTATTATGAATATAGAGTGGGCAAATCCTATGCTTGGTTTTGAGCAGGTAAATCATTTTTCTTATTATTATCTTTTTCTTATTCATCATGATGCTGATTTTGGAGCACATGTAGTAACCCATATCTATTAAATATTATGTATGATACTTTTAGGAGGCCAAAATATTACTCTTTTATTAGTTGATTTTTTTTTTTTTTTTTTGCCTTTGTCTTTAAAATAAAGCAGTAGATTGAAGTATTAATGGTAAGAATATTGAGATTTTTTAGTAGAGCGTCATATTAACTGATTTGAGTAGTTCCCTATAGATTTTGATTGGGAAATACAAATTTTTTTTATTAATTATCTGTGCCCTGTTTTATTTAATTTCATCTTCTCTTTTAAGATCATTATTTTGCTTATATTGTGGCTGATCCACTTGCTTAGCTTGTATATTTGGCTTTTTTTCTTATGGTCCTAGTGTTTATGTAGTTAGCCTTAAGTCTTACATGGGTATGGGTCTGACAAGATCCATTGAGGCCCTGCGTAGACCCGCCCCGCCCCTTGAGGCCCTGCGTAGACCCGCCCTGCCTTATAAAACTCTACTTTTTGTTAATTTTCCCCAAAACTATTGCAACATTTTTTAATAAAACTATTTTATTAATAAAAATATATTTGAAATTATAATTAAATTTATCCCATTGTTAATGCCTACTTTGGCACGAAGGCCCAATAACAAGAAAAAGCCCAACAATATAGAAGGGAATAAGGAAGAAAAATTAGCAAAGTGAGAAGAAAACCATTAAGTCTGAATGATAGGAATAATAGTCCATGGGCTTATAAAATAGTAAAAAAGACCCCAAAGAAAGCAAATGGGCCCAAGGGAGCCCAAAGAAGGAAGTAGTAAGCCCATGAGAATTATAAGAAATGGAATGCAATCAAAATGGGTTGAAAGAGCCCAAAGAAAGGAATTAGTAAATGGGATTGATACAAAAGCCAATAAATCCCGAAAATAAAGGATATGGTAATTGGGTTGGAGAAGCCCAAAAGATGTAGTAAAAACGCATGTGAATGTAAGAATGGAATGGCTCAAAGATGCCTAAAGGAATAAAGCGAGTTGAGGATGCCCAAATGAATGAAATGGGCCAAGAAAGCCCAATATGGTATGAGAATTAACCCAGCAAACACTGGGTAACATGAATTGAATAAGAAAAAAGTGCATGGTAGACCCAAAAGAGGCCTAGCAAGCACAAGTCAAGTGGTAACATGGTAGAAGCAGCGAAATGGTGTGGCAGGAACGCTAGTCGACCCACAAACCAGAAGTAAAGAGAGATAGAGGCTAAACTGAAGGAAGAAGGGCCCATACCTAAGCAAGACCTAACCCAAAGAAGAAACGAGGTACAAAGAATGAAGACCCAGTGACTCATCCATGTCACAAGAGGTTAAGAATGAGCAACAGAATGTGCAGTAAAGACTAGACAAACCCCCACGCAATGACAAACGTATGAACAACAAACAAGCCACGGACTCACATGAAAGTAGAGCATGCACAAGGCTTAGGTACCACCCACTTGTACCTAGCCAATACAGGGGTGGTGGGCCATGGATCAGAGGTAAGAGAGGGTATGGTCTAGTGGTGGGGAGAATGGGGAAGTCTATTCTAGGATTCCCACTCAAGCTCTTTTGGGGGATTTGTCCTGCTGGGATGACATATTGCCTAAAAGAGGAAAAGATGAGCTGGAATCACTAGATGCATGCCAAAGGAATTAGTAAGAGAGAATACCCAACTCTTATCCGGATGGGAATGCCACAGAGAGCAAGAAAACAAAACAAAACTCTTTTTTTGGGAATGGAACATGGCATGGCTAGCACAGGGTAGTGGTGACGGCTGGGCAGCTGACAGACGAATGGGTGGTTTTGAAAGGACACTCACACCAGGGTAAAGTAGTTGAGGGGTAAAACAGTAAAACACATCACGACAGGTAGTATAAAAGGGCCTTAGTTGTACACAGTGTGAAAACAAAGGAAGAAGATTAGGAAGAAAAACGAGAGGCAAACAAAGAGTAAGGAAAAACAATTGAGAAAAATAATAAGAAAGGAAACAACGGAAAATAAGGAAGAAAAGAGGGAATATAGGAATAAGAAGGAAATGGAGAGTGTAGAAAAAAAGAGGGGATAAAGAGTAAATTGAGGAAGCAAGAGTGTGATAGGGGCATGCATCAATAGGCTACTCTCTTCTCTCCCTCTCAACAGCCTAGTCTCTAGCAAGATTAAAAGGTTTCAAGGATAAGTCATTTAGGCCCATTCTTTCAAAGTGGGCAATTTTCATGGCAGGATTTCCCTGTGAGATTGCCCACATTGAAGAGTGGTTCCCTTCTTGGACTTAAATCTCTTAAGGAACCAAGCATGGCAGAATAACCACTCCTTTTTTATTATTAATTAATCAAGCATTAACATTACTTTTTTTTTTTAATTATTGTCACAGACCTATTTTTGTCGTACTCATATCATTGTGTTTTCCTTACTAAGAAAGTGGTTTAATCATTGTCTTTAGTTAGCAGCAAGTATATTCTTCTTAGTTTATTATATTATGGCCTTCTACTATAACATTTTTGTGACAACATCTTCTGCCATGGGCACGTGACCAAGATCTCAAAAAATGGGTTCTAGCTTGCGTACAATCTGACTTGAGGTGAGTTTCGGTCAAGCTAGTCCCGACTCTCTTACCCTAGAACTGTTGGGCCATAACGCGACAAGAAGAAGTCTAGCCTAGAAGTACAAAAAGGCCCACTATACCCATCAAATCAAACTAATTTTTAGCAAAAAATGAATAATATTATTCAAGTGTTTAATAAGACAATATCACAACAAAAATAAAAATCTCATAGTAGAACAAATAACAAAATAGAGGCATAAAGCCACGTTGGATAGAATTAAAAAAACAAATATCGATATGTTTATTTAAATAGTAGGGTTTTAGGATATGAAAATTTTACAATTATAACATTTATTAACGCAGGGTGGGGCAAGGTGGGTCTAAAAAGTTTAAACTCATCCTCACTCTGCCCTATGGTGCAACGCTAAAACTCGCCCCATCCCCACCACCTTTGCAGGGCTAGGAAAATTTGCGTAGCGTAAGCAGGGAGGAGCGAGTCAAGGTGGGGGGGGGGGGCAAAATTGCTATCATGTTAATATGTATATCCTTGTCATAGTTTGTACAATCATTTGTTTCCTAGGCCAAATTCACTTCAAGCTCAACAACAATGGGCACAAGACTCTCAATCCAAATAAACTTGTTCCCTTTACCTTTTTTTTAAATATATCTTCCAACGTCATGAGATGTCCCCCCCCCCCCCCCCCCCCAACCCCCCACCCCCCAAGGGACTTTTAATTAATAAGAATGTACTCAATCAAACAGAGAATAACAAGAAGTTTACACAATACAGAACAAGCTAAATTTTTGAAAGAACCTCACACCTTAATCTTCTTATAACCTGTAACAATGTCATAGACTAATAAATATTTTTATTTGAGGCTTTATATCCATGAGAAAATTTTTTGCCTTGCTAGAGAGATCATAATAATAATGCTAATCGTTCCAATGGTAACAATATGGCAAGAAGTAGCGTAGTATCCAATAAAAATGGATGTTGGAAGTTGGAAGAGTAACACAATTTTTAATTAACTCTCATATTTATAAGAAGAAAGAGTAATACTATAGAGTAAGTAGCACTCCCTTAAGCTATTCTAATTTTAAGCATCTTGACACACGTTACTAATGTTCATGTAATAAAAAGTGTAGTGTAGATGATATATTATTTCTGAACTGCTAATTGTTGACATAACCGGTTATGATTAGAATAATATTATTTTCAATCAACTTGTTACTAATACTACTTTTGTTATACAATAAGCCATATTAGGAGTTGTGAAATAAATCATGAAAAATGTTGTCCTTAGATTTATCGTGCGAGTGATGCTAAGGTTGCAATGAATTTTACTATATAATATTTATAAATTAATGTGTTATTAATCACAAAAAAAAAATATATATATATAAACAAATATTATAAGGAAATGATTATTATTTGCATTTTCCCCATCTCATTCCTCTCTCTCTCAATTTGGCCTTCAAAGTCACTTACAGTAAATCTTGGTGAGAAATCCTATATAATCTCTAATAATTCAACTTTGTTAGGTAAACGTGATAGTGAAAGAAAAAAACTATCACTTATTTCTAGTTTTCTTTCCCACTATTGTTTTCTTTTGTTATTTATTAAGCTAACCCATCATGAGGGCATTGCTTCTTCATCCTTTATTTCTTTCTAGTTCCTAGCCGTTTATTTATGGCTGACACTAAAATATGTAAAAAGTATTTTCCTTTACTATTTTTTTTTTGAGAATAATATTTTCCTTTACTATGGTTTTTATTTTTATGGTCATATTGGCAATTAATTGATTGGAATTTGGAATAGTGTTTGGATTATATTTTGGGGAAAAACATTTATTCGTACTTTTAATTTAGTTAAATGGCCAAAACAAATTTACTAGTTGGGTTAAAATGTTGGTCAGCCCATAAATCCAGACATCTTCAACTCTCATCCACCAGAGATGTTAATTTTTGGACTAATTTTCTACATGTATTTGGTTCAATTAAATGGTTTGGACTTTGAAATCTTTGGACTTGGAGCTGATACTATACCCAAATCTAGCTTTTGGACAAGGCAAACTCATCCAAAAAAGACAACCGTTGCTTGGTTTGTGAGGGAAACCAAAATATGGAAACCCAGTTCCAGATCATGCAAAAGAGCAATTAGATATGCATCAATCATAATCTCTGATTGACGGTTAGGAAAACAACTAAGTAATATTTTCCAAAATAGAGGATGAAAAAGAGTGACCTATCTAGGTCGATTGGGGCCTTCTACTAGAGCATGACTTGTACTAAAACAATCGGAGAGCCAAACAGTTCAAATTTTCATAACCACAGGAAAATTCAAACTTCCCAAACTGGCCAGCAGAAAGAGAAAGGCCTGGATCCACACTATTATTAATAAACCTCTGCAAGTTTGTAGAAAAAAGAAAAACAGGTCGTGACTTGCACGAAAACAATCGCAAAAACAAGCAGTTCAAATTTTCCTAAGTTCTCAAAAAGTATTGGACTAAAATCACTTTATTCATAGAACATTACAAACCACAATAGATCCACACAATATAGATTCTGCAAAATGAAAAAAGAAAATGTAAACCTCATACCACGGACAATTCGAGCTACGTAATTTAAACAAACTGATAAAAACAGAGCTTGAAGCACTGCACATTGTGTTTCAACTTATTTATATTGGAAGCTCCAAGTTATGTAAAATTAAAACACACATTGTAGGTATCAACATAGCAGTGTTGTCAGTTAAAAACCTGGGAAAAGCAAGAAGGAGTGTGATTATGAGAACGAACAGGCCAAGAACTACTTGAGCAGCAAGTATAACCTCTGGATTAAGCTCGTTCGCTGTAGTAACCAAGAGAAATTTAACTGTATGAAATATTGAAACCAACAAAAGTAAAAATTGTTAAAAAGATATATTCAGGTATATATATTCATTCTCACCCATTTGGAGGAGTAGAGGAAGCTGAGATTTGGTTCTGAGTTTTGGTTTTTGGAGCAGTGGAGAAAGCTTTGATGTTTTGTTTGTAGAAGAGGCTCTATTGGTTCTTGGAGTAGTAGAGGAAGCTTTGATGCTTTGTTTGCAGAAGAGGCTCTCTTGGTTCTTGAGTTCTGGTTTTTGGAGCAGTAGAGGAAGCTTTGATGTTTTGTGAAGCAAAATGTGAGTTTGCAGAAGAGGCTGTCTTGGTTCTTGGATTGCAAGGCGAGGTACTTGGTTGTTGGTGTGGATGTCATATTGCAAAGGCGAGGTACTTGGTTGTTGGTGTGTATGTTAACAGTGGCGAGAAACTTGGTTCTTGGATTGCAAAGGCGAGGTACTTGGTTCTTGGTGTGGATGTTATTAAGTTTTCGGAGTAGTTTTTCTAACAGTAGAGGAAGCTTTGATATTTTGTGAAGTACAGTTTTTGGAACAGTAGAGTGTCTAATTTGACAGAGATTGTAGTCATTTGAAGGGGCCAGAGATTTGCATTGGGAATCGGTTAACCGTTAATGTTCGGGAACTACCAAATAAATTCGTTAATGTCACAACATTAACAACCATATATTAACCATTTATCCTTATTATTTTTATCCTATATGGGACTTTGTCATTTAATTAACTAGGTAATTTACAACAATAATTCTGATTCATTTAGCTTACTTCTACTTTATCTCCCTTGACAACAAAAGAAAACGCAAATAATTATAATTGGTTTACCTCTCAAAATTATTCTTAATTTGCTTTTAAGAGACTTATGTTCAACAAATTCTAAGAATTCACAATAAATTTATATATATATATATATATATATGTGTGTGTATAAATATATAAAAGTGTACAACTCAATTAATACTAAATTTAAATTCTAACTTTTATCATTTTCTCTAAAAGAAAATACGTAAAGTTCGTTTGATTATAGGAACAAAAAAATATTTGTAATGTGATAATAGTTAGAAGATTTAATTCATCAACGGTACAGTTTTATGACCCTAACTTCACCTCCACCTATATTGGTCTTGCGCCATGCTTAAATGTTATATTGAACTGATCCCTAAAACTTCATAATAATTTTATTGTAACAAAATTTTGTTGTGTTACTCACTTACACTAGTATTTAATGATAATAAAATTTTTTAAGAACGCCTTGTTGAGAGACTGTTTTATGTCCATATAACTAGGAAGAGAAGGATGTCTCAAATGCATCATCAAATAACAAACAGTTAAAAGATTTAGTTGATCTACACTACGATTTATGAGCCAAATTTAGCTACCTATATATTGGTCTGGTCATGTGTCATGCTTAAATTGTATACTGAATAGGTCCGAGTAATTTCATAGTATTTATGTATATATTTCAAATAAGAGATGAAGATTTGAACACTTGACGTTTGAAACACTCAAAAGTGCCAGGCCAATTGACCTAAAGGTCACTAGCAATTTGGTGCAACCTTTTCATTTCGACATCTTTTTGGTGCAACCTTTTCATTTCAACATATATTTTATTGTTACACAATAAAATGTTTTGAAATACTTTAACACATGCCAAATGTCTTTAGCTCAATTGTTACTTCCACATGTTGAAATCCCCCCTGCTTGTATTATTGAATCATCTAACAAAAAAAAAATTGACACAATAATTCTAACACATGTACACATATATGTACAAATATATAATTACACACATTTTTATATAAAGATAGAACAAAATCCAGGCAGATACCTATAGTGAGGTTTATGCCAACCTTTAGAAAGCATGTTATCTTGCCTATGAGTTAAACATTTGAGACAATTTCTTCGGTTCTATACATTATGTATCTCATTTAAATTCATAAAATTGATTACATTAAATGTAATTGTTTTAGGGAAAGTAACATAATTTGTATTGTATTGTTCATGGAATAATTTCTTTAATAATATTAAGAAACCTAAAGTACAACAAATAAAAAATTATACCTAAGTTGGTCATTATATATAAACAGATTCTAAAAAAAAAACACCAAATTAAATAAATATATAGTTACTAGTAAAAATACACAATTAAATCAATATGGCATTAGAAATTATTAATTTTGATAATTTTCTAAAATAATCCTTGTTGGCTTACGTGAAAAGGTTTGAAAGTAGTCAAGCCCATCCTAATGAGTGTAGTCCTTAGCCGAGAGTCTTGCTTTATATCTTTCTACAAACCCATTAAACCTATACTTTATATTATAAACCCACTAAGAACACTAGCATTGGGTTAGCATAGCATAGCAAACACCAAAAACTTCATACATCAAATATTCAAAATGCTAAAAATTTTAGCATAGATGAACAGTACAATTCTATTAGTAGAACTGTACTGCAAAAATGGTAAAATTTTTTTATTCTCTTTTTCTCTCTCCTCTAACACATATTTGTCTCTCTCTTTTTCCCCGGTATTCAGGGCCAGCTCAACAACTTTTGGGGCCTAAGGCAAAAACTTTATGTGGGGCATTTTCTTATATGTAATTATTAACTAAATAAAATCTATTTTCATTATTATCTTTTTGTTTTATAATTTCATTATCTTCTAATTATTTTTTATGAATTTTTTGTTCATTTGTTATATTTTCATCCTAATTGTTTGTTGTGTTTTGTTTAATACTAGTAACAAATTTATTCATAAATCATTTTTATGATTCAATTTATTTTTCAAGTTTTCTCTTTATTTTCAAAGTTTTTTATATCCATTTTAATATTGATATTTATAATTGAGGAATACTTCTAAATAAATAAAACACAAATTGTAATAAAAAATTATAATTTAATTAAAATAAAATTTAAAGAATAGAACTGTGGGGAGTGAAAACTCCTGAACAAACATTTGGGCTTTGGGTCTGGTTGGCTGGTGCCAGTTCGTTTTTGATCAGGGCCTCTAGGCCCACAAGTCAATCTGTACTGTAAAGGTCCGAGGATCTGTCCGAGGAGGAATGTATCCTCGGACAGGCCCGGGGATGACCCTGGGACTCGCTAAACGAGTTAAAGGCAAAATTCTGGAAAAAAAAATTGATGGGTAAGAGGGTGATCCAAGCACCCTCTAGAAGCGAGGATGTGAGAGAAATATCTAATGAAAAGGCTGCTACCACCACATTAAAGACCCTGCATCTACCTCCCTGGCCGCATTAATGAGGAAATGACCTCTGAACAGTAGGATGCAGCCTCCCTGCTATTTGTTTGAAGACTTCAAGGTGGCGGTGGATGTAACAAGTATCCAGGGAGAAGATTTATATGACACGTGGATGAACCAGTGAAGGAGAAGTATATAATGAAACGAGAGAGGAAAGAGAAGGGGATCGACATTTTCTACTGAGAAAACAAAAACAGGAACTAAGAATTGTAAACTTGGGCATAGAAAGAGAATATTTAGACAACTTGTCCTTGGCTTACGTCCGAGGAGATCCCTTTGTCATATTTGTTTATCATTCGCATATACAGTGGCACTCTTGCCTGTTAATCGAATTTCCAACATCCCTAACCTAGATTTCAAATCCATTCTCTACAAATTTTATTGTGTAAGGCTCATTGGGCCTGAGCCCAACACTTGTTTTTGGGTTCGGGTACAATTGTGCACTTACAATTGGCGCCGTCTGTGGGAATCTAGCGTTAAAGAAATTGGAACATCATGGAAAGCTTGGGTTTGCATCACGCAGAATCTCAAGGATCGCAGCCCGAAGATCTTTTTGAGCGTCTTGAGCGCCGGAGGGACCGAGAGAGAAGCGTTCATACCGTATATCCTGGCGCGAGTCATACGCGCGGTGGAGGCAGCGCCTCCCATGAGGATGATGTCAAGGCCATGCAGAGGGAGATTGACCACCTTAAGAAAAAGCTGCGCCGTGTCAGACGAAGGCGGGCTTCACCCCCATCCAATCCTTCTTCAGGGGAATCCCGGGGAAGCAGTTACAGTTCAAGGTCCAAGACTCCCCCTAGCGAAACCTTCTCTTGCGAAGAGGATGACCTACCAGGTCGTAAGCATTGAAAAATCCCCTCCAGGGGCTTGGGGAACGATGCTATGAGTCGAGCGTTACACCAACTTTCCAAATCGCCCTTCTCACGCAGGATTGAGAATGGAAGGCTCCCCAGGCGGTTTACCTAGCCCACCTTCACCATTTATAATGGCCAGAAAGACCCGGTGGAACATGTGAGCCACTTTAATCAGAGGATGGCGGTGCATTCTCATAACGAAACCTTGATGTGCAAAGTCTTTCTTTCTAGCTTGGGACCTGTTGCTATGAGATGGTTCAATGGTCTAAAGTCGGGGTCTGTCGGTTCGTTCAGGGAACTTAGTAGGGCATTCGCGTCTCGGTTCATTACATGCAGCAGAGTTCCTCGACTATTGGACTCACTATTATCTATGGCCATGAGGGAGGGTGAGACGTTGAAAGCATACTCTGACAGGTATTGGGAGATGTTCAACGAGATAGATGGAGATTTTGACAAGGTGACGATCAATATCTTTAAAGTAGGCCTTCCCACTGATCACGACTTGAGGAAATCCTTGACCAAAAAACCCGTACGGAGTGTACGTCGCCTCATGGACCGTATTGACGAGTACAAAAGGGTTGAGGAAGACCAACAGCAAGGTAAGGGTAAGGCGGAGGTTATCCCGCAGGAGAGAAGGGATTTCAGGTCGGACAAGTATCACAATAATAAGCCAAGGAGAGATTACTCTGGGCAGTCTGGCTTAGCCACTCCTCAAGCAGTTAATACTGTATTCCGAGAACCAGTGCACCAACTGCTGGAGAAAGTCCGTAAGGAACCCTACTTCAGATAGCCCAGTAAGATGGGGGGGACCCTACGAAGCGGAATCAAAATCTTTTTTACCAATACCATCAGGATGTGGGTCATACTACCGAGAATTGTCGGACTCTCTGGAACCATCTGGAACAGCTTGTTAGCAAAGGGAAACTGAAGCAACACCTGTACCAACCTAACGGGCAAGGCAGTCAGTCCGGCTCAAATAATCAGAAGAACAACTCATCTCGGCCACCCTTGGGAACGATTAACGTTATCTTCGTTGCACCTGGCAGGACCAGTTCTTGTCCTACCAGGGTGATGGCGGTTGCACACTCCCAAGCCGAGGAGTCAGGCTCGAAGCCGAAGAGGATTAAAGGGAATGTGCCTGTCTTGGGATTCTCAAAGGAGGATAAGGTTGGGACCATCCAACCCCATGATGACGCCCTGGTGGTCACTTTAAGGATAGGAAATTACGACGTCAAAAGGGTGATGATCGATCAAGGCAGCGGCGCGGATATTATGTACCCTGACTTATTTAAGGGGCTAAGATTGAAGCTAGAGGACCTCACTCCTTATGACTCGCCACTAATAAGCTTTGAAGGGAAGGCTGTCATACCAAAGGGGCAGATTCGATTGCCCGTACAGTCTGGCTCAGAAACGGTCGAGGTGGATTTTATTGTGGTTGACGCGTATTCCCCATACACGGCCATCCTTGCCAGGCCTTGGTTGCACGCTTTGGGTGCTGCTTCCTCGACTTTGCATGTTAAAGTAAAATTCCCATTGGGAGGATTCACCGAAGAAATTCTTGGCAGCCAAGCAGTGGCAAGGCAATGCATATCGCCTGCAATACTGCATCAAGCCAAATCAGAGTCCTCGGCCTCGGTTATGAAGGACTTATAGCAATTAACGACTCTGGGTGCGCCTGATGCGATGACAGCAGAGGAATCCATGTGTGAAGATTTGAAGAAGTTTCTGATAGCCGATGATCCCGAAAGGTTCTTTCAAGTTGGTGTATGTTTACCACACCAAGAGAAGATGGAATTGGTGGAGTTTTTGAAGGACAACATCGATGTCTTTGCCTGGGATCCCTACAAGGCTCCGGGGGTTGACCTAAGCTTCATTTGTCATCATTTGAACGTCAACCCTGCCATCGTTCCTAGGAGGCAGCCACCTCGGCTTTCCTCTAAAGAGCATTCCGAGGCTGTTAAAGAAGAAGTGCTCAAGCTTAAGAGGGCTGAGGCTATTAAAGAATTTTTCTACCCGGAATGGTTGGCGCATACAGTTGTGGTGAAAAAGAAGAACCGAAACTGGAGAGTATATGTGGACTTCACAGATTTAAACAAAGCCTGCCCAAAGGATTCGTTCCCTATGTCATGCATCGATTAGCTTGTGGATGCCACTGTCGGACATCCTCGGATGAGCTTTTTAGATGCCTTCCAGGGCTATCACCAAATTCCGTTGGCAACGGATGATCAGGAGAAGACTGCCTTCATTACTCCAACAGGGAACTATCACTATAAAGTGATGCCGTTCGGATTGAAGAATGCAAGGGCTACTTACCAAAGGATGATGACCAGAATGTTTGTGTGGCAACTTGGAAAGACCATTGAGGTATATGTGGATGATATGGTAGTGAAGAGTAAGACAATACCCACGCACATGAAAGATCTGGATGACACCTTTCAAATACTAAAAAAGTACAAGCTGCGCCTTAACACCTCAAAGTGTTCTTTTGGGGTGGGTTCCGGAAAGTTCCTAGGCTACATGGTGACTCATAGAGGAATAGAGGTGAATCTGGCATAGGTCAGAGCCATCCAAGGCTTACAGCCACCTCAGAATCCAAAGGAAGTTCAGAAGTTGACCGGAATGATCGCTGCTCTCAGTAGATTTATCTCTCGGTCAGTTGACCGGTTCAGACATTTTTTCCATCTGTTAAATAAATGGAAAGGATTCCAATGGTTCGAAGAGTGAGCTTTAGCTTTCCAGCGACTTAAGGAATATCTTTCTCGGCCACCCATTATGTCTCGGCCGGAGGTTGATGAAGTCCTGTTTGCGTACTTAGCTGTGGCCGTCCATGCAGTCAGCCTGGTCCTTATAAGGGACGACAACAGGGCGCAAAGACCAATCTATTATGTCAGCAAATCCTTGAATGAAGCTGAGGTGCGTTACCTGCCTTTAGAGAAGACACTTCTGGCCGTAGTTCATGCCACGCGGAAGCTTCCTCACTATTTCCAGTCCCACACCGTTGTGGTTTTGACCCAAATACCTCTCAAGTCAATGTTATGCAATGCTGACTACTCGGGAAGGGTAGCTAAGTGGGGAACTATTTTAGGAGCTTTTGATATCAAATACAAGCCACGCATCTCGGTGAAAGGCCAAGTTCTAGCGGATCTTGTGGCAGAGTTTGCTGAACCATTGTTGGAAGAAACTGCGAAGGAATCACGCATGGATGAAAAATCAGTTGGCATGATCACGGATAAAGGGCCCCCAATTTGGAAAGTGTCCGTTGATGGGGCAGCCAACCAAAGGGGGTTTGGTGTCGGACTTGTATTGGTATCCCCTGAGGGAATTGTCTTCAAAAAATCATTGAGATTAGCGTTCTCGGCAACTAATAATGAGGCTGAGTACGAAGCGGTCTTGGTCGGCATGAACATGGTATGTAGAATGGGGGGAAAGGAAGTTCATATGTTCTCGGATTCTCAGTTAGTGGTTGGCCAGGTGACGAGGACCATGGAGGCTAGGGATCCAAGAATGCAAGAGTATCTGACCTAGGTCAAATGTTTACAATCAGAATTTGATTCTTTTATCCTTTCTCACATTTCTAGAAGTGGAAACGCACATGCGGACTCATTGGCCACCTTGGCGACGTCCTCGGCTCAGTGTCTGCCTAGGATTATCCTCGTTGAAGACTTGCTAGAACCGACTCTGACCACTGTAAGGGCTGTCTGTATCCATCTGATAAGGCCCGAACCTAGCTGGATTGATCCTATTGTATATTTTCTAAAAAGCGACGTTCTTCCCGAGGACAAGTTTGAAGCAGATAAGATCCATCAAAAGGCGCTTTGTTTCTGGCTATCCGAGGATCAAAAATTGTATAAACGCTCCTTCTCCAGACCATACTTGTTATGTATACACCCTGAGTCAACGGAGGCACTTTTGGAAGAATTGCATGAGGGAATTTGCAGAAGCCATACTGGGGAAAGGTCTTTAGCCCATAGGGCTCTGACTCAGGGATATTGGTGGCCTAATATGCAGAGGGAAGCTCAGGACTACGCAAGAAAGTGTGACCAATGCCAAAAGTTCGCTCCTAACATTCATCAGCCTGGGGGAGTCCTTAATCCTTTGACCAGTCCTTGGCCTTTCTCTCAATGGAGATTAGATATAGTAGGGCCTTTTCCGAGGGCTGTGGGAAATAAAAGGTGGCTACTCGTAGGAACCGATTACTTCACTAAAGGGGTTGAAGCTAAGCCCTTGGCAAATATTAGGGATATCGACTCCAAGAAGTTTATATGGAAGAATATTATCACTAGATTTGGGGTACCTCGCACACTCATTTCAGACAATGGCGTTCAGTTTGATAGTAGAGCTTTTCGGAAGTATTGTAGTGACATAGGCATCACAAATAGATACTCTACCCCAGCTTATCCTCAGGGAAATGGGCAGGCCAAGGCCGTCAACAAAGTCATAGTTAGTGGACTTAAGAAGAGGCTGGATGACGCGAAGGGCAGATGGGTAGAGGAGCTACCATATGTTTTATGGACGTATCGAACTACGCCGCGCAGATCCACTGGAGAAACATCGTTCTCTATGACTTATGGGGCCGAGGCGGTGATACCTTTAGAATCTGGTTTCCCCACGCTAAGGAAGAGTTCTTTTAGTCCAGAAAATAATGATGGTCTCCTGCAGAAAAGCCTGGATTTGGTTGAGGAACGGCGAGAGGCCGCTATGGTCCAAATGGCTTATTATCAGCAAAAGCTTAAACGAGGGTATGATGCTCATGTGAAGCTAAGGCCACTTGCGCCAGGGGATCTGGTATTGAGAAAAGTTGTGGGTACTGCCAAAAACACAGCGTGGGGAAAGCTAGGACCAAATTGGGAAGGACCCTATCGGATCATTTCTGTAGCAGGCATAGGGTCATATCAACTAGCTGATCTAGATGAAAAAATTGTACAACGCCCCTGGAATGTAAACAACCTTCGAAGGTATTATTATTAATAAAAAGCACTTTTATCGTTCGTGGTTCAAATTATGAATATGTATTTGGGTTTATCTCTTACAATTTTTAAGTATCAAACAAAAACTTGGTCATGGATGGTCCTCGGACCACATACCTTGTGGAAATTGATATCTTATCATTTGTTAAATAGAACCTTAGTTATGTCAGGTCTGCAGACCTTCTACTTTGGGGAAATTAACATCTTAAGTTACTATTCCTAAGTGTTAAATAGAAACTTGGTGATGCATGGTCCTCGGACCACATACCTTGTGGAAATTGATATCTTATCATTTGTTAAACAGAACCTTAGTTATGTCCGGTCCACAGACCTTCTACTTTGGGGAAATTAACATCTTAAGTTATAATTTTTAAGTGTCAAACAGAAACTTGGTGATGCATGGTCCTCGGACCACATACTTTGTGAAAATTGATATCTTATCATTTGTTAAACAGAACCTTAGTTATGTCGGGTCCACAGACCTTCTACTTTGGGGAAATTAACATCTTAAGTTACAATTTTTAGGTATCAAACAGAAACTTAGTGATGAAGGGTCCTCGGACCACATACCTTGTGGAAATTGATGTCTTATCATTTGTTAAACAGAGCCTTAGTTATGCCGAGTCCATGGACCTCCTACTTTGGTGAAATTAACGTTTCAAGTTACAGATTCTAAGTGTCAAACAGGAATTTGGATATATATGGTTCTCGGCCTATATACCTTGTACAAATTGATATTGTTCTTATCATTAAGACAAAGTTTATTTATGTCAGGTCCTTGAATCCCTTACTTTAGAAATACTAGCAAAAATCCATGTCGTATTAATGTTGAGATGGTGATGAAGTAGTTTGATCACTTTACGCCTCAAATTGAATTCTAAGTCAAGTTGTTAGTTGTGCCTCATTATGTCTCACGTGTTATATTCTTGAGGCATAATTTGTAAAATATAAGCTAAGCATGTGTATTGTTGTTTAAAGTTATGATAGTTCAAATATTGAAAGTGGAATTAGCTGTTCCACTCATTCATTCTTGTGCTGATGGGAATTCTTATACTAAAAAGTCTAAGTCAAATGAAGATTAAATCGGATAGTCTTTCATTAATTACTTCTAATGTACATTAAAAAAAAGAAAAAAAGAAAGTCTTTGTTACATAATAAGAAAAAGAAGAAGTCCTAGGCTCGGTTCTAAACTTTTGAAGGAGGTTCCTGATCGGAAGTGTTGCCAGCTTCTGTACTTTTTAGTTCCATTTCAAAGGAGGATTGGACCTGTTTTCCCTTGTTTGCTGCCGCTGGTGGGGGGACGTTAGGCTCGACTCTTTGGCTTGTAGCCTTCTCGGCACCTTTACCCTGTTCCTTCTCTTTATTGGAACTCGTAGGTTCTGTAGGAGTAAGAATGGGCCCTGGGATCACAGGAGGGGGCATGGAAGGAGCTGCCTCAGGGGCAGGGGCGACAGGAGGAAGTTCTTCTATCTCTTGGATGTCTAGGGGAAGCCAAATGTTCTCGGGCTTCCTCAGCTCAGAAGTTGAAGGAATCCCTGCTACATTTAAGGCTTCCTCCCAAACTTGCTAGCAATATTCTCATCACAGCACGGCGAACTCCTCTGTTAGCTGGTTTTCTATCGCCGCTACCCCTTCCTTGTAAGCAACCTTCTTCGCGGCCTCCAATGAGTCCTTGAAGGTACGAGCCTCGTCCTTCATCTTGGTAAGCTCCTTCTCCAAGTCGGAGCGTTCCTGCTGAGCTTTGGATAACTCTTCATCCTTTTGACGAAGAAGCTTGCGTTGACCCTTCACCTGGGACCTCGTTGTTTTTAAGCTGGCCTCGGCACCGTCCCTTTCCCTTTTTAGCTCCACCAGTTGTGTGGTTAGCTTCTCATTTTGCGCAAAGGCCTGGCCTAGGGACATTTCGGTCTCCTGCCTAAGTTCCAGTTCAAGTCCTGCCTTCTTCCGAGAGTCCTCCACCCACTTCTCGGCGGTGAAGACTTCCTAGATAGCCTGTGGTGAAATATTAAAATGAACGCACTATCAGTAACGCGAGTCTCCATTACATAAGAATATTTCTTACAATGAGGGCCAATGAAAAAATAAGGCTCAAATACTTACCAGGGCCAAGTCCCTTTTTAGCGAAAGGAATAGGTGGGGCTGGCTCATCTTGTCCAAGACTTCCATGTCCTTAGGCAGAAGAAGGGGACGTTCCAAGGCATCAGCCAGGTGGAGGGCATGGCCTTGTTGGAACGCCCTAATGTTGGACTGGCAAGAGATTGGTGCCCCGTCCAGCTTAAGCTCGGGAGACCAGTTAGCCTGTGCACGCCGCACCTCGGCAAGGTCCCTGTTCTCCCCGCTTTCCACTGATGGGGCACGTCCTTTGCCCTTGTCATGTTTTTGTTGTTGTTGTTGTTTCTGCTTCTTCTGCCTTTCCCCATCTGCCTCCTCGGCCTCACCCTTCCTTTTCTTCTTAGGCTCCGCAATGAGAGGCTTAGGATCGGACGGAGGAGGGGGTGGGGGCAAGGACGGGGGGACTTGTGACCCATCTGCTCCCTTTTTACAGACTCTCGCGCCCCTCTTATGCATCAGTTCCTTCAGGGAGTCCATCTCTTCTTCTTCGGAGATGGAGTCAGGGCGGGCAACTACCAAACCTTGTGTCCCCGAAGTCTCAGCGGGCTCGTGCTCGTCGTTCGAGAGAATGACAAATGGGTTTCCTCGAGGCCTTTCGACGTCCTTGAATTGAAACTGGTCTATTTCCTCGTCCAACGAGTGCGGCGAGGACGCTTGCTCTTCTTGGACGGCGGTTGTCTGGGAGTGCGCCGAGAGGGGAATTGCTGCGATAGGGCATATGTACAGAATGGTGGTGGGATCGTCGGGAAGATCGTGGTCGGAAAGGAAGCTTGGTCTTGCCATGTTTATCCTTCTACGTCACTTATCCCCCGCGATGATTGCATTTTCTATCTCCTGGAAGTCCACTGATATAGGATCGTATCCTAATATCAAGTGTGCTGCTCTCACTTGTAAATCTTCACTTACGAAGACTTCTGAGCGGAGGACGCGATTTAAGTCGGCAACGTTGTAGAAGCTCAGGCGCGGGCGTACGTGCTGTTTATCTGTGAGAAGAGACATCCGAGAAGACAAACATGGTCAGATTAGTAATAAACATAAAGACCAGAAGCAATAGTGTGCAATAAGAATTAAAGCAGTAAAGGCGGCGGGATTGAATCACGGGTTAAGGAATTTAACTCCTAAGGAGTCACACCTGGATCTCCCCATACGACCGGGTAGTGAGGGCCGTCATGCCAGTTTCCTGAGGCGATGAGGTAGTCGTCCTTCATGCCTTTGTTGGATTTAGGCAGACAAGAGATCAGCCTGACTATACTGGACCGTGATTTAATGTAATATCCTACGTTTTTGAGTTTGTGGTACTTGTACTTAAAGGCAACGTCATGCCATGTGAGGTGTAGACCCATTTGCTCGTTTAGAGCGTCGATAGTACCTAAAACCTTAAACACGTTAGGTGCGCATTGGTCTGGGCATAACCTATGGTTGCGAAGGTATTTACTAGTCACATTTCTCATAGGGAGAGTCATTCCACCTTCTATGAAGGCAATCATTGGAATGATGACTTCTCCATCTTTCCTGGCACTACCTATGGCTTCTATTGGACAGTATCTCAAACCTACGTCGTTGGGAATATGGTACTTGGCCCTAAACCCTTCCATACCGGCGTCAGAATCAACTAGACACTTAAATCTACCCATTTGGGAAAAGTGATAAAGAGAGTTTGAAGAAGAAAGGGAGTTTAGATGGGAGTCGAGGACAGAAACCGAGAAGGAATGAGTAAAGAAAAACAAAAACTTACTGGAGTTGGTTATGCAAGTCTTCACGAGCTTTTGGAGAGAAAGGGTAATGATTGACGTATAGATATGATTGATTGCTGGAGAAATGAATGAAGGCGCGGGTTTCCAGGCGTTTTTGACGTGCGGGAGGCGGCCTCAAAATTAAATTTGTCCCGCTCAAATTTTCAGGGCCAACCTGGACCGTTGAATGTTCATCTTACCGTCGAACGTGGGAAACAGGATGTAACATGCGGTCATAAATGCGCACGTTCTGGGTTTCAAAGCGCCAGAAGGCATTTTCAGGGAACGAAAAGACCCATACACGTGCGGTGGTTTACAAAGCGTGTGGGAGGTAATCTAGTCGGATCAAAACTCTATTTCTCTCCTCGGATGGGTGGGAAAAATAAAGTTTTGAAGGGCTATTATGGGGAGTGAAAACTCCGGAACAAACATTTGGGTTTTGGGTCTAGTTGGTTGGTGCCAGTTCGTTTTTGATCAGGGCCTTCAGGCCCACAAGTCAATCTGTACTGTAAAGGTCCGAGGATCTATCCGAGGAGGAATGTATCCTCGGATAGGCCCGGCGATGACCCTGGGACTCGCTAAACGGGTTAAAGGTAGAATTCTAGGAAAAAAACTGATGGGTAAAAGGGTGATCCAAGCACCTTCTAGAAGCGAGGATGTGAGAGAAATATCTAAGGAAAAAGCTGCTACCACCACATTAAAGACCCTGCATTTACCTCCCTGGTCGCATTAATGAGGAAATGACCTCTGAACAGTAGGATGCAGCCTCCCTACTATCTGTTTGAAGACTTCAAGGTGGCGGTGGATGTGACAAGTATCCAGGGAGAAGATTTATATGACACGTGGATGAACTAGTGAAGGAGAAGTATATAATGAAACGAGAAAGGAAAGAGAAGGGGATTGACATTTTCTACTGAGAAAACAAAAACAGGAACTAAGAATTGTAAACTTGGGCATAGAAAGAGAATATTTATACAACTCGTCCTCGGCTTACGTCCGAGGAGATCCTTTTGTCATATTTGTTTATCATTCGCATATACAGTGGCACTCTTGCCTGTTAATCAAATTTTCAACATCCCTAACCTAGATTTCAAATCCATTCTCTACAAATTTTATTGTATAAGGCTTATTGGGCTTGAGCCCAACACTTGTTTTTAGGTCCGGGTACAATTGTGCACTTACAAGAAGAATAGAACCTAATATATCAAAAACAAGATTGCAACTACTAAATGATGTGATCAGTTTATACTCTATATCTGCACAAATAAACATATATTATGCAACTTAATAAATTAGTACTAATATAAAGTAAATTATCCCAAAAGAATAACTAATAAAAATATTCCTAAACAATCCAGATTAAATAAACTATTGGAAATTAAAATCATAATAAAAAGTTAACAAAACACGTGATAATATCATAATGGTAGTAGTCTAGTGTTAGTAAAATAAAAGGTTCAGGCTAGGTGTGTAAACATGCATCAGTGGGGTCGTTTTAAATTTAATTTTGTCTCTTCGCCTTCGTGTTCTGTGTTTTGTGAGTATTAGAAGGGCATTTTTAATACAAAATGCATTTTATTGGCTAAAAAAATGGGCCTTATTATTAATGTTTTCCTGAGTATAGGCTTAAAGAAGCCTTAATTTTTTCCTGGTTAGGGTGTTCGAATGAACATTGACCTTGGAAAAAAAATTATATAATATTTTTTTTTGTCTACCATAACTAAAAATGAACACCCTAAAATGCAGTTACAAAGATCAATAAGGATAAACATAGTTACAAAAATCAATAAGTTGAGTAACAACAAAAATTCCTAGTGCAAAAATTCTTCAAAATTCTTATCTATTTTAGCATAAAAAGCTAAATTTTCTATTTTACATATCCCCTTTTCAAAAAAAAAAAAAAATCTACATCAAATTATCTATTTGACACTACATCTTATTAAAGTATCATTTCTTTATTAGTTTTTTACTACTCTCCCAAATCATTTCTCTCTGCATATGAGTAAAGAAAGTATTAGAAAACAAATTTGCATATAAACAGTAACCATATATATTTGCACGGTCACCATAACTACAAATGCATTTTGCACAATAATACATAAGTTGATGTGGGTGATTTTTGTGGTTGGTTATGCAAAATTTGGCCCTTATGAAATTTTATATCATTACATGGATTAATATGAATGCTCTTAATGACCACCCTAGAAAACATTCCTAGAGCTGTCACAGTATAGAATTAGTTAAAAAATGGGACATTCTTTATTTGGGGGCCTTAGGTCATTACCTATATATTCTCCAACCAGCCCTACTAGTATGCTTCTCTCTAACTCTCTGCCTATCTCACTCTCACCACACCATTGATCTCGTCATTCTGTCCAGATCTCCTTCTTACGGTGGGTTTTTATTATTATTTTTTTGTTGTGGGTTGATGGGTGGTTCTGATGGTGGGGAAGGCGGGTGGGTGGGACAATTTTGGGTTGGGTTGCTCTAGTTTTGGGTAGGTCCCAATAAATTTTGGGTAGGTTTCTATTGTGGTTGGCTGGTTGCTACTTGTAGGAGAGGTGGTGGCGGTGTTTTTTTTTTTTTTTTAAGGCAGGAATTTTTCAAAGTTATTTTAATAGGTGGTGTGGTAAGAGATGTGATGTAAAGTGTATTTAGAGTGATGTGTTAAAATAGATAAAGTAATTTTTTGTTGTGTGAAAATAAATTTTGTTAGCGTATTGATGATACTCTTACAACTAATTGGTTGTTTCCTAGAAGGTAAGGTCTGGTGCCTTACTTAAACTTATGGCGCGTTATTTTTTTTCATCTAAAATTTTAGCAATACTTTGCATTTTGGTCTTTCTTATTCCTTATGCTTTATCAAGATGCAAGTGATTGGAAATTTTAATGTAAGACCACTTGTACAATTATCAAGAATTAGAGTAGGTAACTGTACAATTCCGATCCGACGATCCACCACAGCTCCGACGAGCTTCGATCCGACGATCCACCACAGCAACAAGCCACGAGCTCCGATCCACCATCCACAGCTCCAATCCGAGCTCCGACCCACGATCCACACTCCGATCCACCATCAACACTTCGTCCCGAGCTCCGATCCACCATCCACGATCCACGAGCTCCGTATTTGTGTATCTGTCTTTTTTTTCTTTTTTTTTATAGCAAGTGTATTTGTGTGGATTTGTTTGTGCGTGGGATGAGCAGTTAACTGGGAGAAGAGAGAGAAAAAAACGAGGCAACGGAAAATTATTAAAAAATTGGATAACTGAGCTACAGTACCCGTGTAAATTTACACGGTACTGTAGCAATTTGAAGGAGCCTCTAAAATATACACAGTTATGCATGAGTTGATGTGGGTTGTTTTTTATCAAAAATGTGTAAATTTGAGCATTTTTTTTATTATACACACTTATACAAGAGCTGATGTGGTTGCTCTTAGCATTCACAGGCTTGAAATTGAAGAGGACTCACTATTGGTCATCTTGGTCTTGTGAGACAACAGAACATCTTTTGCTTTGCATGGACATTTTATAGAAGAGACAAAAATCTTGTCAAGATCTTTACAATGGTTTAATTTGAAGTATGTTAAGAGGGGGGCAACTACTTAGCCCATGCCTTTGCTAAAAGAGTTATTTCATCTTTAAGTTTAGATGTTTGGGTAGAAGAGCTCTCGTCTAATTTGTTATGCTTAGTACACTTTGCAGCCCCATATAGCAGTTCCTCAAATAATACTGTTGCACAGATCATTGTCAAGTTATATATATATATATATATATATATATATATATATATATATATATATATATTTAGTACTTCCTTGATCTTTGAGATGCAAAAGAATGCAAAGTCACATGAGATATCAATTCAAAAGAATATATATATGAATGATAGTTTCTTCAAATGATTTTTATTGGTGTATTGCTTTGTTATTTATGAATCGAATGATTGTTATATATGTTGGACATCTAGTGTATCTCACAAGTTCCTTGCGCATTGTGAGTGTTCAATGAAGTTATAATTCAAAGTAAAAATTTAAATGATTACAAAGTTTTAAGTTTCAATAAGAGTAAAAATTATTTCATAACATGTGAATAAAGATAATAATAATTGTGGATAAAACTTAAAGATATTTCAACTACTAAATAATATAAAAGTATCTAAACAAAACTTATTGTTTAAAAAAAAAAACTATAAAATCAAACTAAATTAAGAAATTTCTCTAAAATTTCATAAAATTACATCTTTGTCCTAGAGGTCTTATAATTTTTTATTTTATTTTATTTTAGTTTGATGATAAACTCAAGCTTTAGCTCTTGTTCGAAATAAAATTAAGTAAACTGTTAGAGACATATTAGCTGTTTTTTGAATGGTTTGTGGTGTTTTGGTGACTGTTTTTTTGAATTGTTGATGGGGTTTGGTGGTTAGTGGTGTTTTGGTGGCTGCTTTTTTCTTCTGATGTGGAGTTTTGGGTGGTAGGTGGGGTGGTTTGTGCACCTGGTGAGTTTTGATTAGAGTGTTTTTCAGCATGTAGCCAAAGAAGTTGACGCAAATAACATTGGGAAAAAAATTAGAGATTCTGTATGATTGCAAGATCGCGCAAAACAAAGTCTTTATGATAAGAAGGCTTGTGAACTTGAAGTATAAGGATGGGAAAAGGGTTGCCGAGCACTTGAGTGACTTCCAAGAGGTGCTGAATGAGTTTTCCAGTATAAAACTTGTGTCAGATGATGTGGTGCAAGAACTACTATTGTTGAGTTCATTACCAGATAGTTACAAAACTTTAGTTGTGTCAATTAGCAATTCAGCTCCTAATCGTTTGATAACCATGAATATGGTGACAGATAGCTTTTTCAATGAAAATGCAAGAATGAAAGATCGAACTGGGTGTATGTATTTCCTAGTCTAGTAAAGACTTCCAGTAGAAAATAATGGGTTTACAACAATCTTCTTTTGAACAAATACTAGAGGCTACCAAAACATCAAGAACAAATCATTCTTGGTTCACAACAAATATTCATCACATAAAGGTGGATTAAAACAATAGCAAAAGAAAAATCCCACCAATTGAGTCAAATCATTTAAACAAACAAAAAGAAATTTTAAGCACCACCTCCAGTTAACACAAAGCTCTCTTACATAATTTGAGTGGTTAAAATAAAAAAGTTATGGTTTAATTAGCTTAAGGGAACGTTCTTTTTATTTATTGTTATTTATTATTTTTATTTGATCCTTTGGACTTTTTAAAATAAAAATAAAAATAAAAATAAAAGACTAAATTTCCTATAGGGAATTAAATCTTTTCTATTTCAGCCACCTTGTTACATAATATTTTTTAAGAGAAATGCTACTGATACTATAAATTTTACTACCTTAAGTGTGTATTTGGGAACCGATTAAAAATTAAATTATATTACTATTTAGCTTATTTCTGCTATTATTCATAGTCCCCACTATATTTTTTGGTACTATTTATGGGTCTTATTGTACTATTTCAACTAACTTTTACTTTTATTTACAGTACTTTTAGTAATAAGTTTTATTGTTGAAACGGTATCCAAACACACTCTAAGTTTACAAACTAATGTATTACCAATTATAAAGAGATAATTCAAATATTTATTTATGTGATAGTTGAAGGTCATCCATTGCATGCAATGTCACATCAATTTATAAGCTTTAAAAATACTAAAACTTGTAATACCTTTAACATTTTCCCTCTTCCAAAATTGCAATTAGATATGCACAATCATAATCTCTCTTTAGAAATTTATTTTGCAAAAAAAGTCAACCCAATACATAAAATGACAAATTAAGGCCAAAGCTGCAAACTTTACACCTGAAACAGTTCTTGCTAAAAGTTACAATATTTTTATCAACCAATAACAATAGATCATGAATTTATGAAGTAATAAGAAATTTAACTTTGTGCATGAAGGTTATTTATTCCAAAGTAGTACCTCGTATACAATACATTTGTTATATTATAATAAGTGACAGATAGGAGCTTAGACAATATTCAAAGCTGGAAGTTGGATGTTGACATTCTCGCTGCCAGCATCCTTTTGGCCCCCCGTAGCGCTGATGACATTCGTTTTACAATTGTTTAGCGAAAGGATGATTCCAACCATGAGGATCACGAGCACAAGTATTGCTGTAGCGAGTATATGACCCAATATCTACTTGTCTTCCCTGATACAAAGAGTACATACTAAAACTATTACCAATTTTGCCGTAAAATTTTTATAAGCTTTCGTGACACTAAATATAACATAATTATTGTAACGTTAATAACATAATAAATAGTAATGTGTAGAGTATATGTATACTAAAATTTTGTAGTAATATATCCTACGATTCCTAACATTGCGAATGCGGCAGATGGCCTAGTTCTAAGGGATTTGGGCCAACAGGATAACGGTCTTAGGTTTGAGTGTCCTCTCACTTGTAAGCTCGTTGATGCTTGTCTTCTCCTTGGTTGTCCTAGGGGCATTGGGGTCACCCCATCCACCGCCCCTCTACCTGTTTTTTTTTTTTTTTTTTTGAAAAAAATTAAAACTAACAGAATCCTATTAAGAATGTCTACACAACAAAATGAAGCTGCAAAAAAAAAGAAAAGAAAGATATTAATTGTTACCCGTTCGGGGGAGGAGTCGAAAAAGAAGAAGATAGAGCAGGAGGAATCGGAGTCAAAGGAAATGAAAATGAGTTGGGCATGTAACCCGCCATTACAGGGCACAAAATTATTGCAAATAGAATCATTTGAGTTAGAGAGTAAGGCAGGGTGCTGTATTTCTATATATTTGACTGGGTGCTGTATTTTTATAACAAGACAGCTAGCGCTAAAAAAAAAAAAGACCAAGACGGCCAGTCCTATGATATTAACTCAAGTCAAACAAGCTACATTGTTGTAGGATGGGAAAATTTTCTATAGCTAGTCTTATTAAACCAAACAATGATTGGAGAATTTATATGGCTAACATGATCATCAAACCAAACCATGCGCAATCTATGAGTCAATAGGGTGTAAACACTGTTGTTATGGAATTGTTATGGAGTTTACCTATTAGGATAGTAGCATGTCAATTTGTAAAGCACGACAATGTTAAATTATTTGTTTTTCTTAATTACTATTAATATCCAGTAAGATCATGCGAGTATATAACAAATCACATAATTCCCGTATGAATATTCTAATAAGTTTTTTGGTGTATTCATACCTCATACTTATGTGCAAAATATTTTAAATGAATTTAAGAGTGATCTCAAATGTTACTTTCGAACCATTTGCCTTACAAATTCTACTTTATTTCCTTTCACAATGGAGCCAAAAGAAAATGCCCATAATTATATTTAGTCTATTTTTCAAAATTATACTTGAAGTATTATCGAGAGTTTTGTATATATACAGATTCTTCAAAAAATACACACACGCATAGTTAAATGAACATACAGCTATCACTAACATTTTATAACTAAATTAATTTTGCATTAACACTAACTAATTTTTATAAAAAAATTAGTTAAATGATGTAAATATTATCGCATTTATAAAAAGAAAATATACGGACAAATTTTTATGATCTCCTCTAGAAGAAATGATGTAAGCTTAGTTTGAACGTGCTGCATGTTGACATAGTTTTTACGATTTCCTCTCTAGACATATGTATATATACATACATTGTGCACATGCACAACAATATACAAATTATATCATATAATATGTAAGTCTAATATGAAAAATAAAATGATACTCAATGCGAATATTATATAATTTTTTAATGTTAACAGGCTATTGCGGTGGGTCTTTTGCGGCGGTTTCAATAACTCCCACTTTACGTCACATATTGTAGCGCTTTCTTGATCCGCCCTTGTATATGAGATATACTGCGGTGTACCATTAGACAACCGCAACAGATATAGTTTTTTGCAGTGCTCTATAGCGGCGGTATAAAAAAAAGCCACAATATATGTGTTTAGCGGCGTTTCTTTTAGTTATTGCGGTGGTATACCAAACTGCCACAATATATGCCTTTTTTTTTTCTTTGCCTAAACCTATCACTTTAGCTCCCAACCTTTTCATTTATCATCAATTTGTATTTCCTCTCAAAAAATTAAATAAATAAACACACTCTCTCTCACTCTCAAAATCTCTCGACACTCTCAAAACCCAGTGATCGATCTTCCCACCACCACCACACATCCTCACCACCACAAATCCTCATTGCCACGCATCCTCACTCTCAAAATCCAACTTGGGTCTCTCTCAATTAACACTTACCGCCGTAGCTCATTGATTGAAGCCTCAAAAATAGCCGTCGAGGCTTGGACGAAGCCAAATGCTTGGCCTTTGCCATTGACAGTGCCGACAAAATGAGGTACTCTTAAAATCTAGCTCGGGTCTCTCTTTATTAGCACTCACCACTGCCGCCACTCACCGATTGAAGCCCAAAAAATAGCCGTCGAGGCTTCGACAAAGCCAAATGCTTGGCTTTTGCCATTGACAGTGCCGACGAAGCAAGGTAAAAATTAGTTCTTTTTTCTTTTTTAATCTCAATGATATTGGATTTTCTTTTTTGGGTAATTAGTCTTAGTTTTTTCTGAATTGTATTGCTAATACTCGAACTGGGTCTTAGGGAATTTTGCTAATATATTGTAAATTTGTTTGTGTTATGCTAAATTTACAGAGCTATGTAGGAGTTCTCATTTCTGCCCGTAGTCTCGAATTTTCCCTTTCCTAAACAAATCTTAGTGTTAAGCTATGGTTTGCCTACTTTTACCTTTTTTCTATATTGCTTTATATTTGATATGCTTTGTTTAGCCTAGCTCTTTGTTGATGGAAATGGGTTAATCACTTATGCTCGGACTAATCGTATTAGTTTTTCATAGAAGTGATATAGCCGTAAAAAGCATGGAGGGTTCTAAAAATTTTGCAAGGGTTGCTATAGCATCTTTCACAATACATCATGGTAAACTAACATTTAATGACTGAAATGTAATAAATAATGCATAAATCTTAATATTAGGACAAAAAAAAAAAAAAGAGATTAACCATACAAAAAGGAAGTTTTCCCTTTATTTGACTTTTGACACATGAAAAGATTCAACAAACACATCATTTTGAATGCTGCTTCTCATAACAACGAAGGAAACATGCTTCAAGCAAAAGAAAAAAAAAACGACAAAACAGAAGGCAAATAATTATTTTATGAGTAAGTAGTAGACATTGATTTATGAAAACAATGGTGGGGCATCGAGTTAATCTGAGTTCCACGGATAGCAAATATCATATTGTTTGGTCTCGTAATTTAACCTACAAACACCATCATACCTAATCTTCCAAAAGCAAAGAGTGCATTCAGGGTGATCTCTATCAAATAGGTAGATATCAAACCAATGGAAATTATTTGGCCACTGAAAATTACAATAGTAATCGGTAGTGCCAAAAGCATTTGGTTTAAAGTTGAATTGATAGAAGCCATTTGGATACTGGATAAAATGAGACCCCAGATCGCTATGCCCAGATTTACAATGAACAGTAACATTCAAGCCTAAATCATTAAACAATTCTACATATACTCTTTTCCTTACGAAAAGCCCTCCTTCAACCTTGTGAAAACTAGACAAAAACAAAACAAGAAAAATTTGCAACAATACAATTCTATTGATTGAAATCATAGTGTACTCTTCAATGCTAGTTTTGTTGGGTAAATTGACATTTTACATGCCCATCATTTTATAGAAGAAAATATTATCCCACATTCAATGCTATAATCATCAATTTTGGCAACATTATATCACCTAGTTACGTTTTGCAATAGGATGTCTGTGCTAGCTTAACATTCTTTGTTTCGACATCCACATTTTCAAGAAAATGAATCATTTTCCAAAAATAATTTTCTAGATAACTATGTAATTTTCATTGGTTTGGTAATTAGTTGGAAAACTATATCTCAACTTCCCTTCTATAGTTTTTTGTGAGATACAATTTTCCTTATTTTGCTTTGCGTGAGATAAAGTTGTTTTCCAAAAAACTTATTAGCGGAAAACAACTATATCCCATGTCAAGCTAAGTAAGGGAAGCTAAGAAACAGTCTTCTTTTAACTCTCTCTCTTTTTTTTTTTTTTTTTTTTTTTAATGTACTACAACACACTAAAAAATGCGTAAACTATCTTCTTATACATTTTTCCAAAGCAAACAAACTGAAAATTGGATTTGTATACTTCATAAGAATTGGGATTTGGATGAAATATTTCAGGATATGTTTAGGGAATTTGTAGTACGTGATAGTTTGATTGTGATTGCTTATTCTGGTAATTTTAAATGCATGAGAAAAAAAGGTTGATTTCATTTCATCAAACTAGAGTAAAAATTGCAGCCTTAAGTTAGAAGTATTCCATTGAACAAGCAAATGGAAAAATAACCAATGTCATGCTAGTAAACTCCATGAATATACGCTGTGCTAGCTTAACATTCTTTGTTTCGACATCCACATTTTCAAGAAAATGAATCATTTTCCAAAAATCATTTTCTAGATAACTATGTAATTTTCATTGGTTTGGTAATTAGTTGGAATTCTATATCTCAACTTCCCTTCTATAGTTTTTTGTGAGATACCATTTTCCTTATTTTGCTTTGCGTGAGATAAAGTTGTTTTCCAAAAACTTATTAGCGGAAAACAACTATATCTCATGTCAAGCTAAGTAGGGAAGCTAAGAAACAGTCTTCTTTTAACTCTCTCTTTTTTTTTTCTTTTTTTTTGTAATGCACTACAACACACTGAAAAATGCGTAAACTATCTTCTTATACATTTTTCCAAAGCAAACAAACTGAAAATTTGATTTGTATACTGCATAAGAATTGGGATTTGGATGAAATATTTCAGGATATGTTTAGGGGATTTGTAGTACGAGATAGTTTGATTGTGATTGCTTATTCTAGAAATTTTAAAGCACGAGAAAAAAAGGTTGATTTCATTTCATCAAACTAGAGTTAAAATTGCAGCCTTAAGTTAGAAGTATTCCATTGAACAAGCAAATGGAAAAATAACCAATTTCATGCTAGTAAACTCCATGAATATATGCTGTGCTAGCTTAACATTCTTTGTTTCGACATCCACATTTTCAAGAAAATGAATCATTTTCCAAAAATCATTTTCTAGATAACTAAGTAATTTTCATTGGTTTGGTAATTAGTTGGAAAACTATATCTCAACTTCCCTTCTATAGTTTTTTGTGAGATACAATTTTCCTTATTTTGCTTTGCGTGAGATAAAGTTGTTTTCCAAAAACTTATTAGCAGAAAACAACTATATCTCATGTCAAGCTAAGTAGGGAAGCTAAGAAACAGTCTTCTTTTAACTCTCTTTTTTTTTATTTTTTTCTTATTTTTTAATGCACTACAACACACTGAAAAATGCGTAAACTATCTTCTTATACATTTTTCCAAAGCAAACAAACTGAAAATTTGATTTGTATACTGCATAAGAATTGGGATTTGGATGAAATATTTTAGGATATGTTTAGGGGATTTGTAGTACGAGATAGTTTGATTGTGATTGCTTATTCTAGAAATTTTATAGCACGAGAAAAAAAGGTTGATTTCATTTCATCAAACTAGAGTTAAAATTGCAGCCTTAAGTTAGAAGTATTCCATTGAACAAGCAAATGGAAAAATAACCAATGTCATGCTAGTAAACTCCATGAATATACCAGCACAATAGCATGGTGACACAACATCAAAGAACGTTCTAACTTGTTCTTTAACCAAGGGGGGGGGTACTTTCTTGTAAAGCAATGCCCCAATTTCTCTTTCTAGTTTAAAGAAACCTTGACGAATAAAGGAAATATCGACTTGAAATCCATCATAAATTTAAGAAATTCTAATAGAAGTATTTTATTTCAATTTTCTAAAAATCAATTAAGAAATATACATATTTATAGAATTCATTTATGGTATTAGAAAACCTTCATTAAAATTGAAAATTTTAAAAATACCATCAAATTTCATACAATAACATAAAACACCAAATTACGTAAATAAAATAATTGAATTTAGGCGTGAAAATAAGGATAATTTTTTTTAATGGGATTGCATGTGGAATTATATTTTGCAGTTCTTGAAGTGGAACTTTGAAACCAATTGGGTCCATGATATATTTATTTATTTTTATTGTTCACTATAAGAAAAATTGGCTATTGCGGCGGTTTCAAAAACTGCCGCTATACGTCACATATAAAAATATTTCATAGGGGCCAAACTATCATAACTAAAAAAATGCTTATTTCTAATTAATTTAAGTCAAAAAAAAATAGTGCACACTAAAGTCATTAATTGATTCCAAACTAATTTGTTTAACAATCAAATTTTTCTTAATATACAGTTAAACAATCACTTAAAAATTCATCTTATTATGAAACTTCATTTTGAGAGACGTTTGGCGGATTTCATAACATGGATATATTAAAGGAGTTCCAAAATTGATCTATGTAATCTAGATCACATTCAAGAGAAGCAATATCTATTTGTTTAGGTTAACATTGTCAAGTGTTTCGAGGGGATTTTACATATAGAGTTTGAACCAGTAACTTCTATATTATGACATTTTTTTTTTCTCTCAAAATATAATCATCAAATATGGATGGTTTCTCTATAAATTACTTACACTTTAAAATCAAATTATTAAATTTATAAAAATAGCTATGATTACATAGCCTTGTTGAAAAGAAAAAAAAAATTGTATGAACATGAAATGTAGCAACTATATATTATATAACATTGTTTGTTTTTTGAGAGAATATAAAATTCATTTTAAACTGCACTAATTGCTAGAAATGTTTGTACCTTTAATTTAATATCAATGTTAGCATTCAACAATTATTCACTCACACGGTAATACTATATATATATATATATATATATAAAGTAATAAACTGAAATTTTTGACAGCCACACACCCTCCACCATCCAAATAATAAAAAAAAAAGATAGAAATTAACAGCCATAGAAACATTTAAGGTTAGTGCAATACAATTGTACAACACAAACTATCAGAGAGAGAGAGAGAGAGAGTAGTAACGAGTTTACTGATAGTCTGGAGCAGTAAATGCTAAACAGAGCAAGAGTGTGACAGAGCGAGAGATGGAGAGAGTGATAATAGTATTAGTATTCGGAATTGTGTAAAATGTTCTATTTTACCATCTAAAATGTCGCTTCCACTTTATAATACACTTAATATTCCATTTCTTATTTTTCTCACATATTCATATTACTTTTTATTAATTTCACCACTTCTTTCTATCTCTTCCTCACCTCTTTATCTCTCTTTTCTCTCTTCTCAGTGTGTCCAAGAGATCACCACCACCATAAAACTAAAAAATAAAACCCAACCACCACCATAGAAAAATAAAACCTAGCCACCACCGTAAAAAAATAAAATAAAACACAGTCACCACCAGGGGAAAAGTAAATAAATCTAGTCATTACCTTCCTCTCCATCACCATCTTCGCACCATCAACTTGGCCAAACCCACCACTCCACCACTATTGCACCACCCACACCACCACCAATAACCCACAAAAGCCACAACCACCGAAAATGAAATCAGCCACCAAACCAAAAGCCACTAGCCACCTATTCAACCTACCCAAAAATGACACACCACCAAAACAAGCCACCGATCCACCACCACTCCGATTTGCCACATTTGCCACATCTGCAGCAAGAGTGTAAAAATTATAGCAGATACACACCCGATGTTGTTTGATTTTTGATGTTTTGGAGGCTAAAATAAGATTTCTAGAGTTTTACAACTCCAAATAATAATGCTCTAATATATGAATTTTAGTGGAAATGTAGTTTTCCATGTTTTTTTTTAAATGGATGAAGGTAAAACAATATTTAAGTTTACGTGGAAAGAGATTAGTAAAACCTAGTGTAGTAAGCTGTCACTTATTCTTCATCACCCATAATCAACTATATCAAAGTTGTGGCAAGACTTACGGTACAAAAGTTGTGTTCGCAGATTTTGTTGTAAGGTCACAAGTCCTTCATTGTAAGAGAATTCACATTAGACTCAAAATAATTATATTCAAATATGGTTTAAAAATCACACTTTTACTACTTTAGCTAAGGTACTATTTACAGACAACTACATCAAGCACAATACTCTATCACTATTCTATTTAATTATTAATTTTCTCTCACCATTAATTTTTGAGGAGGGAGCTTTGCAAGAATGAAAGAAAGCTAGAGAGTAGCAAAGGGAGAGAGAAATTAATATAATTTTGTTTTCGGCAGATGAACAATGGCTTAATATTTGCATTGAGACTACTGTACATAAATTAGTTTGATGAAAGATTTATTAAGGATGATGCAATAGTGATTTTACGAGCTAGTTTAGTTATTTGTTTTGGATAAACATTTGTTATATTGAGTCTAATGTTTATTTTTTGAGAAGATATCTATATCTATATCTATATCTATATATATATCTATATATATATATATATAATAGACGAAGCAGAGAGAAAGTTAGTTCCTGCATTTAAGGTTGTGTTGACAAATAGGATAACTGCCTATTTAAAATTTAGACACGTATACAATTTTTTAAATATACAGCCGGACGTTACAACGCTTGGCTTTTTAAACCCTGTCACGTCTGCAATCAAAAAAAAGGTGTAAATTAAATAACCGATTTGTTTTTTTTTTTTAAAACACCGTTTGACTGCCTTTTTAGGTAAATTAAAAATAAAGCCCGATTAAAAAAAAAAAAAACAATGCCGTTAAAAAAACCCTGGCCATCTCTTTTCATCAGACTGGCCTTAACATTTTCTCTCTCTAAAAAAAACCACTAGCGATACTGCGATAGAGAGAAAGGGAAGGATAAAAAAAAAAACCTAGCGATCTCTTCACATCAGTCTCTACTTTGTGATCCAGTGGAGTTCGTACGGCCGGCCATCGCCATCTGATCTGCTACTCTGCCTCATCTCTCCTCTGCAACAAAATTTTTATAAAGGTTAGCGTACTCTTTTCTTCTTCAAATACTTTCCTTTTCGAATTAGCATATTAAATCTCCAATATGTATATATTTTTAGTTTAAAACTAGATGTTTATACTACAAGAATTACCATCTTCCTTTTCAATATATCTGTATTTCAAAATTTTCTCCATACCGAATTGTCTAGGGTTCTTCTTTGACTCCTTTTGAAATATAGATGGGTTTATTTCTCTTTCTATGGAAAAATTATAATTTCTAGTTTTAAGTACTGGTAACATTAGGGATTTCGCCCTTGATTTTCATACTTGAATGGTTTAAAATCAGAAAGTTTAGAGTGTATAGTAATTTAATTTTTTTTTTCTAAGTGAAATTATGGTTTTTTGGATTAATTACTATGTTTTTGAAAAATAAATTAATTAATTAATAACCAACTAATTACTATACACCTTCCAATAGATAGTAAGACACTTTCTTATTTAAATTATAAAAAAACCTACTTACCATGTTATTTTGTTGTAATTCTGATTTGATTCAGATATCTGTCAAGTACAAAACTTGTGTAATTTGCGAGGCAAATTTGCTGGAACAAACCGATAGGTTAGGAAAGCCTAATTTTTCCTTTGTTTATCTGATAATTCTGTCCATTATGTATTCGTTGTTTGAATTTCCTCTGTTTTTGTATATTTTAGACAGTTTTTTCTTTAAAAAAAATGCATTCCATGATTCCTTTTCAACTAACCTGTAAAATTGTTATGTTTTTTTTTGTTGGTGTCATGCTTTGTGATCAACTTCCTTATAATGATTACTTCAGCTTTTTTTTGTTGATTTTGTTTCACCTTAGGATGGCCTTACTATCCCTCTATTTATCTGATATTTTGTATTACATTTTTTTTATTGATGTATTTGGAATAGTTCTAAGCAAAATTAGATTTTTAGAATTCTCTTTGCTTTATTTATTGAACATAAAAATCCTTTTTTTAGGCTTTACATTTTAGTTTACCGGTCCCAACATCATCAACCATTTTTTTTTCCTTTTTTTTTTTTGTTGTTGTTAAGAAAACCCCCAGAAAACCAACCAGAAGCACAATATATTCGGAAGGGGCCAGAGATTTGCATTGGGAATCGGTTAAACATTAATATTCGAAAACTACCAAATGATTACGTTAATGTCACAACATTCACAACTATATATTAACCATTCATTCTTATTATTTCTATCCTAGGTGGGACTTTGTCAATTAATTAACTAGGTAATTTACAATAATAATTTTGAATCATTTAGCCTCCTTCTAGTTTATCTCCCTCAACAACAAAAGAAAACGTAAATAATTATAATTGGTTTAACTCTCAAAATTATTCTTAATTTGTTTTTAAGAAACTTATGTTCAACAAATTCTAAGAATTCACAATATATATATAAAGAGTATACAACTCAATTAATACTACATTAAAATTTTAACTTTTATCATTTTCTCTAAAAGAAAATACGTAAAGTTCGTTTGACTATAGGAATTGAAAGATGTCTCTAATGCGTTATTAATAGTTAGAAGATTTAATTCATCAACGGTACAGTTTTATGACCCTAACTTCACCTCCACCTATATTGGTCTTGCGCCATGCTTAAATGTTATATTGAACTGATCCCTAAAACTTCGTAATAATTTTATTGTAACAAAATTTTGTTGTGTTACTCACTTACACTAGTATTTAATGATAATAAATTTTTTAAGAACGCCTTGTTGAGAGACTGTTTTATGTCCATATAACTAGGAAGAGAAGGATGTCTCAAATGCATCATCAAATAACAAACAGTTGAAAGCTTTAGTTGATCTACACTACGATTTATGAGCCAAATTTAGCTACCTATATATTGGTCTGGTCATGTGTCATGCTTAAATTGTATCTTGAATAGGTCCGAGTAATTTCATAGTATTTATGTATATATTTCAAATAAGAGATGAAGATTTGAACACTAGACGTTTGAAACACTCAAAAGTGCCAGGCCAATTGACCTAAAGGTCAACCGGCAATTTGGTGCAACCTTTTCATTTCGACATCTTTTTGGTGCAACCTTTTCATTTCAACATATATTTTATTGTTACACAATAAAATGTTTTGAAATACTTTAACACATGCCAAATGTCTTTAGCTCAATTGTTACTTCCACATGTTGAAATCCCCCCTGCTTGTATTATTGAATCATCTAACAAAAAAAAAATTGACACAATAATTCTAACACATGTACACATATATGTACAAATATATAATTACACACATTTTTATATAAAGATAGAACAAAATCCAGGCAGATACCTATAGTGAGGTTTATGCCAACCTTTAGAAAGCATGTTATCTTGCCTATGAGTTAAAGAGACAATTTCTTCGGTTCTATACATTATGTATCTCATTTAAATTCAAAAAATTGATTACATTAAATGTAATTGTTTTAGGGAAAGTAACATAATTTGTATTGTATTGTTCATGCAATAATTTCTTTAATAATATTAAGAAACCTAAAGTACAACAAATAAAAAATTATACCTAAGTTTGTCATTATATATAAACAGATTCTAAAAAAAAGCACCAAATAAAATAAATATATAGTTACTAGTAAAAATACACAATTAAATCAATATGGCATTAGAAATTATTAATTTTGATAATTTTCTAAAATAATCCTTGTTGGCTTACGTGAAAAGGTTTGAAAGTAGTCAAGCCCATCCTAATGAGTGTAGTCCTTAGCCGAGAGTCTTGCTTTCTATCTTTCTACAAACCCATTAAACCTATACTTTATATTATAAACCCACTAAGAACACTAGCATTGGGTTAGCATAGCATAGCAAACACCAAAAACTTCATACATCAAATATTCAAAATGCTAAAAATTTTAGCATAGATGAACAGTACAATTCTATTAGTAGAGCTGTCTTGCAAAAATGGTAAATTTTTTTTTCTCTTTTTCTCTCTCCTCTAACACATATTTGTCTCTCTCTTTTTCCCCGGTATTCGGGGCCAGCTCAACAACTTTTGGGGCCTAAGGCAAAAACTTTATGTGGGGCATTTTCTTATATGTAATTATTAACTAAATAAAATCTATTTTCATTATTATCTTTTTGTTTTATAATTTCATTATCTTCTAATTATTTTTTATGAATTTTTTGTTCATTTGTTATATTTTCATCCTAATTGTTTGTTGTGTTTTGTTTAATACTAGTAACAAATTTATTCATAAATCATTTTTATGATTCAATTTATTTTTCAAGTTTTCTCTTTATTTTCAAAGTTTTTTATATCCATTTTAATATTGATATTTATAATTGAGGAATACTTCTAAATAAATAAAACATAAATTGTAATAAAAAATTATAATTTAATTAAAATAAAATTTAAAGAATAGAGCTGTGGGGAGTGAAAACTCTGAACAAACATTTGGGCTTTGGGTACGGTTGTTGGTGCCGGTTCGTTTTTGATCGGGGCCTCAGGCCCACAAGTCAATCTGTACTGTAAAGGTCCGAGGATCTGTCCGAGGAGGAATGTATCCTCGGACAGGCCCGGCGATGACCCTGGGACTCGCTAAACGAGTTAAAGGCAAAATTCTGGAAAAAAAAATTGATGGGTAAGAGGGTGATCCAAGCACCCTCTAGAAGCGAGGATGTGAGAGAAATATCTAAGGAAAATGCTGTTACCACCACATTAAAGACCACTGCATCTACCTCCCTAGCCGCATTAATGAGGAAATGACCTGCGAACGGTAGGATGCGGCCTCCCTGCTATTTGTTTGAAGACTTCAAGGTGGTGGTGGATGTAACAAGTATCCGGGGAGAAGATTTATATGACACGTGGATGAACCGGTAAAGGAGAAGTATATAATGAAACAAGAGAGGAAAGAGAAGGGGATCGACATTTTCTGCGAGAAAACAAAAACAGGAACTAAGAATTGTAAACTTGGGCATAGAAAGAGAATATTTAGACAACTCGTCCTTGGCTTACGTCGAGGAGATCCCTTTGTCATATTTGTTTATCATTCGCATATACGGTGGCACTCTTGCTGTTAATCAAATTTCCAACATCCCTAACCTAGATTTAAAATCCATTCTCTACAAATTTTATTGTGTAAGGCTCATTGGGCACGAGCCCAACACTTGTTTTTGGGTTCGGGTACAATTGTACACTTACAATTGGCACCGTCTGTGGGAATCTAGCGTTAAAGAAATTGGAACATCATGGCAAGCTTGGGTTTGCATCACGCGAATCTCAAGGATCGCGGCCCGAAGATCTTTTTGAGCGTCTTGAGCGCCGGAGGGACCGAGAGAGAAGCGTTCATACCGTATATCTGGCGCGAGTTATACGCGCGGTGGAGGCAGCGCCTCCCATGAGGATGATGTCAAGGCCATGCGAGAGGGAGATTGACCACCTTAAGAAAAAGGCTGCACCGTGTCGGACGAAGGCGGGCTTCACCCCCATCCAATCCTTCTTTAGGGGAATCCCGGGGAAGCAGTTACAGTTCAAGGTCTAGGACTCCCCCTAGCAAAACCTTCTCTTGCGAAGAGGATGACCTACCGGGTCGTAGGCATCGGAAACTCCCCTCCAGGGGCTTGGGGAATGACGCTATGAGCCGAGCGTTACACCAACTTTCCAAATCGCCCTTCTCACGCAGGATTGAGAATGGAAGGCTCCCCAGGCGGTTCACCTAGCCCACCTTCACCATTTATAATGGCCAGACAGACCCGGTGGAACATGTGAGCCACTTTAATCAGAGGATGGCGGTGCATTCTCATAACGAAACCTTGATGTGTAAAGTCTTTCGTTCTAGCTTGGGACTGTTGCTATGAGATGGTTCAATGGTCTAAAGTCGGGGTACGTCGGTTCGTTCGGGGAACTTACTAGGGCATTCGCGTCTCGGTTCATTACATGCAGCGAGTTCCTCGACTATTGGACTCGCTATTATCTATGGCCATGAGGGAGGGTGAGACGTTGAAAGCATACTCCGACAGGTATTGGGAGATGTTCAACGAGATAGATGGAGATTTTGACAAGGTGACGATCAATATCTTTAAAGTAGGCCTTCCTGCGATCACGACTTGAGGAAATCCTTGACCAAAAAGCATTGTACGGAGTGTACGTCGCCTCATGGACCGTATTGACGAGTACAAAAGGGTTGAGGAAGACCAACGGCAAGGTAAGGGTAAGGCGGAGGTTATCCCGCGGGAGAGAAGAGATTTCGGGTCGGACAAGTATCACAATAATAAGCCAAGGAGAGATTACTGCGGGCGGTCGGCTTAGCCACTCCTCGAGCGGTTAATGCGTATTCGAGAACCGGTGCACCAGCGCTAGAGAAAGTCCGTAAGGAACCCTACTTCGAGATGGCCCGGTAAGATGGGGGGGACCCTACGAAGCGGAATCAAAATCTTTTTTACCAATACCATCGGGATGTGGGTCATACTACCGAGAATTTTCGGACTCTGCGGAACCATCTAGAACGGCTTGTTAGCAAAGGGAAGCGAAGCAACACACTGTACCAACCTAACGGGCAAGGCGGTCGGTCCGGCTCAAATAATCGGAAGAACAACTCATCTCGGCCACCCTTGGGAACGATTAACGTTATCTTCGTTGCACACAGCGAGGACCGGTTCTTGTCCTACCGGGGTGATGGCGGTTGCACACTCCCAAGCCGAGGAGTCGGGCTCGAAGCCGAAGAGGATTAAAGGGAATGTGCTGTCTTGGGATTCTCAAAGGTGGATAAGGTTGGGACCATCCAACCCCATGATGACGCCCTGGTGGTCACTTTAAGGATAGGAAATTACGACGTCAAAAGGGTGATGATCGATCAAGGCGGCGGCGCGGATAATATGTACCACGACTTATTTAAGGGGATAAGATTGAAGCTAGAGGACCTCACTCCTTATGACTCGCCACTAATAAGCTTTGAAGGGAAGAAATTTGTCATACCAAAGGGGCAAATTCGATTGCCCGTACCGTCTGGCTCAGAACCGGTCTAGGTGGATTTTATTGTGGTTGACGCATATTCCCCATATACGGCCATCCTTGCCAGGCCTTGGTTGCACGCTTTGGGTGCTGCCTCCTCGACTTTGCATGTTAAAGTAAAATTCCCCTTGGGAAGATTCACGAAGAAATTCTTGGCGGCCAAGCGGTGGCAAGGAAATGCATATCGAGCTGCGATGCGCATCAAGCTAAATCGAGTCCTCGGCCTCGGTTATGAAGGACTTATAGCAATTAACGACTGCAGGTGCGCCCGATGCGATGACAGTAGAGGAATCCATGTGTGAAGATTTGGAGAAGTTTCGATAGCCGATGATCCCGAAAGGTTCTTTCAAGTTGGTGTATGTTTACCACACCAAGAGAAGATGGAATTGGTGGAGTTTTTGAAGGACAACATCGATGTCTTTGCTGGGATCCCTACAAGGCTCCGGGGGTTGACCCAAGGTTCATTTGTCATCATTTGAACGTCAACCCTGCCATCGTTCCTAGGAAGCAGCCACCTCGGTTTTCCTCTAAAGAGCATTCCGAGGCTATTAAAGAAGAAGTGCTCAAGCTCGAGAGGGCTGGGGCTATTAAAGAAGTTTTCTACCGGAGTGGTTGATGCATACGATTGTGGTGAAAAAGAAGAACGGAAAGTGGAGAGTATGTGTGGACTTCACGGATTTAAACAAAGCTGCCCAAAGGATTTGTCCCGCTCAAATTTTCGGGGCCAACTTGGACCGTTGGATGTTCATCTTACCGTCGAACGTGGGAAACGGGATGTAACATGCGGTCATAAATACGCACGTTACGGGTTTCAAAGCGCCGAAGGCATTTTCGGGGAACGAAAAGACCCATACACGTGCGGTGGTTTACAAAGCGTGTGGGAGGTAATCTAGTCGGATCAAAACTCTATTTCTCTCCTCGGATGGGTGGGAAAAATAAAGTTTTAAGGGGCTATTATGGGGAGTGAAAACTCTGAACAAACATTTGGGTTTTGGGTCTAGTTGGCTGGTGCCAATTCGTTTTTGATCGGGGCCTTCGGGCCCACAAGTCAATCTATGCTTGTAAAGGTCCGAGGATCTGTCCGAGGAGGAATGTATCCTCGGACGAGGCCCGGCGATGACCACAGGACTCGCTAAACGAGGTTAAAGGCGAGTGCGGGAAAAAGCTGATGGGTAAGAGGGTGATCCAAGCACCTTCTAGAAGCGAGGATGTGAGAGAAATATCTAAGGAAAAGGCTGCTACCACCACATTAAAGACCACTGCATTTACCTCCCTGGTCGCATTAATGAGGAAATGACCTGCGAACGGTAGGATGCAGCCTCCCTGCTATACGTTTGAAGACTTCAAGGTGGCGGTGGATGTGATAAGTATCCGGGGAGAAGATTTATATGACACGTGGATGAACCGGTGAAGGAGAAGTATATAATGAAACGAGAAAGGAAAGAGAAGGGGATTGACATTTTCTACTGAGAAAACAAAAACAGGAACTAAGAATTGTAAACTTGGGCATAGAAAGAGAATATTTATACAACTCGTCATCGGCTTACGTCCGAGGAGATCCTTTTGTCTTATTTGTTTATCATTCGCATATACGGTGGCACTCTTGCTGTTAATCAAATTTTCAACATCCCTAACCTAGATTTCAAATCCATTCTCTACAAATTTTATTGTATAAGGCTCATTGGGCCTGAGCCCAACACTTGTTTTTAGGTCCGGGTACAATTGTGCACTTACAAGAAGAATAGAACCGAATATATCAAAAACAAGATTGCAACTACTAAATGATGTGATCACTTTATACTCTATATCTGCACAAATAAACATATATTATGCAACTTAATAAATTAGTACTAATATAAAGTAAATTATCCCAAAAGAATAACTAATAAAAATATTCCTAGACAATCCAGATTAAATAAACTATTGGAAATTAAAATCATAATAAAAAGTTAACAAAACACGTGATAATATCATAATGGTAGTAGTCTAGTGTTAGTAATATAAAAGGTTCGAGGCTAGGTGTGTAAACATGCATCGGTGGGGTCGTTTTAAATTTAATTTTGTCTCTTCGCCTTCGTGTTCTGTGTTTTGTGAGTATTAGAAGGGCATTTTTAATACACAATGCATTTTATTGGCTAACAAAATGGGCCTTATTATTATTAATGTTTTCCTGAGTATAGGCTTAAAGAAGCCTTAATTTTTTCCTGGTTAGGGTGTTCGAATGAACATTGACCTTGGAAAAAAAAATTATATAATATTTTTTGTCTACCATAACTAAAAATGAACACCCTAAAATGCAGTTACAAATATCAATAAGGATAAACATAGTTACAAAAATCAATAAGTTGAGTAACAACAAAAATTCCTAGTGCAAAAATTCTTCAAAATTCTTATCTATTTTAGCATAAAAAGCTAAATTTTCTATTTTACATATCCCCTTTTCAAAAAAAAAAAAAAAACTACATCAAATTATCTATTTGACACTACATCTTATTAAAGTATCATTTCTTTATTAGTTTTTTACTACTCTCCCAAATCATTATTCTCTGCATATGAGTAAAGAAAGTATTAGTAAACAAATTTGCATATAAACAGTAACCATATATATTTGCACGGTCACCATAACTACAAATGCATTTTGCACAATAATACATAAGTTGATGTGGGTGATTTTTGTGGTTGGTTATGCAAAATTTGGCCCTTATGAAATTTTATATCATTACATGGATTAATATGAATGCTCTTAATGACCACCCTAGAAAACATTCCTAGAGCTGTCACAGTATAGAATTAGTTAAAAAATGGGACATTCTTTATTTGGGGGCCTTAGGTCATTACCTATATATTCTCCAACCAGCCCTACTAGTATGCTTCTCTCTAACTCTCTGCGTATCTCACTCTCACCACACCATTGATCTCGTCATTCTGTCCAAATCTCCTTCTTACGGTGGGTTATTATTATTATTTTTTTGTTGTGGGTTGATGGGTGGTTCTGTTGGTGGGGATGGGGGGTGGGTGGTACAATTTTGGGTTGGGTTGCTCCAGTTTTGGGTAGGTTCCAATAAATTTTGGGTAGGTTTCTATTGTGGTTGGCTGGTTGCTACTTGTAGGAGAGGTGGTGGTGGTGTTTTTTTTTTTTTTTTTTTTTAGGCAGGAATTTTTCAAAGTTATTTTAATAGGTGGTGTGGTAAGAGATGTGATGTAAAGTGTATTTAGAGTGATGTGTTAAAATAGATAAAGTAATTTTTTGTTGCGTGAAAATAAATTTTGTTAGCGTAGTTGATGATACTCTTACAACTAATTGGTTGTTTCCTAGAAGGTAAGGTACGGTGCCTTACTTAAACTTATGGTGCATTATTTTTTTTCATATAAAATTTTAGCAATACTTTGCATTTTGGTCTTTCTTATTCCTTATGCTTTATCAAGATGCAAGTGATTGGAAATTTTAATGTAAGACCACTTGTACAATTATCAAGAATTAGAGTAGGTAACTGTTGAAGCCATTGAAGCTTTTGTTGCTAATGCAGCGGTCCAATTTGCCAAGGATCTTAGCATTCACAGGCTTGAAATTGAAGAGGACTCACTATTGGTCATCTTGGTCTTGTGAGACAACAGAACATCTTTTGCTTTGCATGGACATTTTATAGAAGAGACAAAAATCTTGTCAAGATCTTTACAATGGTTTAATTTGAGGTATGTTAAGAGGGGGGCAACTACTTAGCCCATGCCTTTGCTAAAAGAGTTATTTCATCTTTAAGTTTAGATGTTTGGGTAGAAGAGCTCCCGTCTAATTTGTTATGCTTAGTACACTTTGCAGCCTCATATAGCAGTTCCCCAAATAATATTGTTGCACAGATCATTGTCAAGTTATATATATATATATATATATATATATATATATATATATATATATATATATATATATATATATATATTAGTACTTGCTTGATCTTTGAGATGCAAAAGAATGCAAAGTCACATGAGATATCAATTCAAAAGAATATATATATGAATGATAGTTTCTTCAATTGATTTTTATTGGTGTATTGCTTTGTTATTTATGAATCGAATGATTGTTATATATGTTGGACATCTAGTGTATCTCACAAGTTCCTTGCGCATTGTGAGTGTTCAATGAAGTTATAATTCAAAGTAAAAATTTAAATGATTACAAGGTTTTAAGTTTCAATAAGAGTAAAAATTATTTCATAACATGTGAATAAAGATAATAATAATTGTGGATAAAACTCTTAAAGATATTTCAACTACTAAATAATATAAAAGTATCTAAACAAAACTTATTGTTTAAAAAAAAAACTATAAAATCAAACTAAATTAAGAAATTTCTCTAAAATTTCATAAAATTACATCTTTGTCCTAGAGGTCTTATAATTATTTTTTTTTAGTTTGATGATAAACTCAAGCTTTAGCTCTTGTTCGAAATAAAATTAAGTAACTGTTAGAGACATATTAGCTGTTTTTTGAATGGTTTGTGGTGTTTTGGTGACTGTTTTTTTGAATTGTTGATGGGGTTTGGTGGTTAGTGGTGTTTTGGTGGCTGCTTTTTTCTTCTGATGTGGAGTTTTGGGTGGTAGGTGGGGTGGTTTGTGCACCTGGTGAGTTTTGATTACAGTGTTTTTCAGCATGTAGCCAAAGAAGTTGACGCATATAACATTGGGAAAAAAATTAGAGATTCTGTATGATTGCAAGATCGCGCAAAACAAAGTCTTTATGATAAGAAGGCTTGTGAACTTGAAGTATAAGGATGGGAAAAGGGTTGCCGAGCACTTGAGTGACTTCCAAGAGGTGCTGAATGAGTTTTCCAGTATAAAACTTGTGTCAGATGATGTGGTGCAAGAACTACTATTGTTGAGTTCATTACCAGATAGTTACAAAACTTTAGTTGTGTCAATTAGCAATTCAGCTCCTAATCGTTTGATAACCATGAATATGGTGACAGATAGCTTTTTCAATGAAAATGCAAGAATGAAAGATCGAACTGGGTGTATGTATTTCCTAGTCTAGTAAAGACTTCCAGTAGAAAATAATGGGTTTACAACAATCTTCTTTTGAACAAATACTAGAGGCTACCAAAACATCAAGAACAAATCACTCTTGGTTCACAACAAATATTCATCACATAAAGGTGGATTAAAACAATAGCAAAAGAAAAATCCCACCAATTGAGTCAAATCATTTAAACAAACAAAAAGAAATTTTAAGCACCACCTTCAGTTAACACAAAGCTCTCTTACATAATTTGAGTGGTTAAAATAAAAAAGTTATGGTTTAATTAGCTTAAGGGAACGTTCTTTTTATTTATTGTTATTTATTATTTTTATTTGATCCTTTGGACTTTTTAAAATAAAAATAAAAATAAAAGACTAAATTCCCTATAGGGAATTAAATCTTTTCTATTTCAGCCACCTTGTTACATAATATTTTTTAAGAGAAATGCTACTGATACTATAAATTTTACTACCTTAAGTGTGTATTTGGGAACCGATTAAAAATTAAATTATATTACTATTTAGCTTATTTCTGCTATTATTCATAGTTCCCACTATATTTTTTAGTACTATTTATGGGTCTCATTATATTATTTCTACTAACTTTTACCTTTACCTACAGTACTTTTAGCAATAAATTTTCAGTTTCAACAAAATAAACGCTATCTAAACACACTCTAAGTTTACAAACTAACGTGTTACCAATTATAAAGAGATAATTCAAATATTTATTTATGTGATAGTTGAAAGTTATCCATCGCATGTAATGTCACATCAATTTATAAGCTTTAAAAATACTAAAACTTGTAATACCTTTAACATTTTACATCTTCCAAAATTGCAATTAGTTATGCACAATCATAATCTCTCTTTAGAAATTTATTTTGCAAAAAAAGTCAACCCAATACATAAAATGACAAATTAAGGCCAAAGCTGCAAACTTTACACCTGAAACAGTTCTTGCTAAAAGTTACAATATTTTTATCAACCAATAACAATAGATCATGAATTTATGAAGTAATAAGAAATTTAACTTTGTGCATGAAGGTTATTTATTCCAAAGTACGTAGTACCTCGTATACAATACATTTGTTATATTATAATAAGTGACAGATAGGAGCTTAGACAATATTCAAAGCTGGAAGTTGGATGTTGACATTCTCGCTGCCAGCATCCTTTTGGCCCCCAGTAGCGCTGATGACATTCGTTTTACAATTGTGTAGCGAAAGGATGATTCCAACCATGAGGATCACGAGCACAAGTATGCTGTAGCGAGTATATGACCCAATATCTACTTGTCTTCCCTGATACAAAGAGTACATACTAAAACTATTACCAATTTTGCCGTAAAATTTTTATAAGCTTTCGTGACACTAAATATAACATAATTATTGTAACGTTAATAACATAATAAATAGTAATGTGTAGAGTATATGTATACTAAAATTTTGTAGTAATATATCCTAAGATTCCTAACATTGCGAATGCGGCAGATGGCCTAGTTCTAAGGGATTTGGGCCAACAGGATAACGGTCTTAGGTTTGAGTGTCCTCTCACTTGTAAGCTCGTTGATGCTTGTCTTCTCCTTGGTTGTCCTAGGCGCATTGGGGTCACCCCATCCACCGCCCCTCTACCTGTTTTTTTTTTTTTTTTTTTTGAAAAAAATTAAAACTAACAGAATCCTATTAAGAATGTCTACACAACAAAATGAAGCTGCAAAAAAAAAGAAAAGAAAGATATTAATTGTTACCCGTTCGGGGGAGGAGTCGAAAAAGAAGAAGATAGAGCAGGAGGAATCGGAGTCAAAGGAAATGAAAATGAGTTGGGCATGTAACCCGCCATTACAGGGCACAAAATTATTGCAAATAGAATCATTTGAGTTAGAGAGTAAGGCAGGGTGCTGTATTTCTATATATTTGACAGGGTGCTGTATTTTTATAACAAGACAGCTAGCGCTAAAAAAAAAAAAGACCAAGACGGCCAGTCCTATGATATTAACTCAAGTCAAACAAGCTACATTGTTGTAGGATGGGAAAATTTTCTATAGCTAGTCTTATTAAACCAAACAATGATTGGAGAATTTATATGGCTAACATGATCATCAAACCAAACCATGCGCAATCTATGAGTCAATAGGGTGTAAACACTGTTGTTATGGAATTGTTATGGAGTTTACCTATTAGGATAGTAGCATGTCAATTTGTAAAGCACGACAATGTTAAATTATTTGTTTTTCTTAATTACTATTAATATCCAGTAAGATCATGCGAGTATATAACAAATCACATAATTCCCGTATGAATATTCTAATAAGTTTTTTGGTGTATTCATACCTCATACTTATGTGCAAAATATTTTAAATGAATTTAAGAGTGATCTCAAATGTTACTTTCGAACCATTTGCCTTACAAATTCTACTTTATTTCCTTTCACAATGGAGCCAAAAGAAAATGCCCATAATTATATTTAGTCTATTTTTCAAAATTATACTTGAAGTATTATCGAGAGTTTTGTATATATACAGATTCTTCAAAAAATACACACACGCATAGTTAAATGAACATACAGCTATCACTAACATTTTATAACTAAATTAATTTTGCATTAACACTAACTAATTTTTATAAAAAAATTAGTTAAATGATGTAAATATTATCGCATTTATAAAAAGAAAATATACGGACAAATTTTTATGATCTCCTCTAGAAGAAATGATGTAAGCTTAGTTTGAACGTGCTGCATGTTGACATAGTTTTTACGATTTCCTCTCTAGACATATGTATATATACATACATTGTGCACATGCACAACAATATACAAATTATATCATATAATATGTAAGTCTAATATGAAAAATAAAATGATACTCAATGCGAATATTATATAATTTTTTAATGTTAACAGGCTATTGCGGTGGGTCTTTTGCGGCGGTTTCAATAACTCCCACTTTACGTCACATATTGTAGCGCTTTCTTGATCCGCCCTTGTATATGAGATATACTGCGGTGTACCATTAGACAACCGCAACAGATATAGTTTTTTGCAGTGCTCTATAGCGGCGGTATAAAAAAAAGCCACAATATATGTGTTTAGCGGCGTTTCTTTTAGTTATTGCGGTGGTATACCAAACTGCCACAATATATGCCTTTTTTTTTTCTTTGCCTAAACTTATCACTTTAGCTCCCAACCTTTTCATTTATCATCAATTTGTATTTCCTCTCAAAAAAATAAATAAATAAACACACTCTCTCTCACTCTCAAAATCTCTCGACACTCTCAAAACCCAGTGATCGATCTTCCCACCACTGCCACGCATCCTCACCACCACAAATCCTCATTGCCACGCATCCTCACTCTCAAAATCCAACTTGGGTCTCTCTCAATTAACACTTACCGCCGTAGCTCATTGATTGAAGCCTCAAAAATAGCCGTCGAGGCTTGGACGAAGCCAAATGCTTGGCCTTTGCCATTGACAGTGCCGACAAAATGAGGTACTCTTAAAATCTAGCTCGGGTCTCTCTTTATTAGCACTCACCACTGCCGCCACTCACCGATTGAAGCCCAAAAAATAGCCGTCGAGGCTTCGACAAAGCCAAATGCTTGGCTTTTGCCATTGACAGTGCCGACGAAGCAAGGTAAAAATTAGTTCTTTTTTCTTTTTTAATCTCAATGATATTGGATTTTCTTTTTTGGGTAATTAGTCTTAGTTTTTTCTGAATTGTATTGCTAATACTCGAACTGGGTCTTAGGGAATTTTGCTAATATATTGTAAATTTGTTTGTGTTATGCTAAATTTACAGAGCTATGTAGGAGTTCTCATTTCTGCCCGGAGTCTTGAATTTTCCCTTTCCTAAACAAATCTTAGTGTTAAGCTATGGTTTGCCTACTTTTACCTTTTTTCTATATTGCTTTATATTTGATATGCTTTGTTTAGCCTAGCTCTTTGTTGATGGAAATGGGTTAATCACTTACGCTCGGACTAATCGTATTAGTTTTTCATAGAAGTGATATAGCCGTAAAAAGCATGGAGGGTTCTAAAAATTTTGCAAGGGTTGCTATAGCATCTTTCACAATACATCATGGTAAACTAACATTTAATGACTGAAATGTAATAAATAATGCATAAATCTTAATATTAGGACAAAAAAAAAAAAAGAGATTAACCATACAAAAAGGAAGTTTTCCCTTTATTTGACTTTGACACATGAAAAGATTCAACAAACACATCATTTTGAATGCTACTTCTCATAACAACGAAGGAAACATGCTTCAAGCAAAAGAAAAAAAAAAAACGACAAAACAGAAGGCAAATAATTATTTTATGAGTAAGTAGTAGACATTGATTTATGAAAACAATGGTGGGGCATCGAGTTAATCTGAGTTCCACGGATAGCAAATATCATATTGTTTGGTCTCGTAATTTAACCTACAAACACCATCATACCTAATCTTCCAAAAGCAAAGAGTGCATTCAGGGTGATCTCTATCAAATAGGTAGATATCAAACCAATGGAAATTATTTGGCCACTGAAAATTACAATAGTAATCGGTAGTGCCAAAAGCATTTGGTTTAAAGTTGAATTGATAGAAGCCATTTGGATACTGGATAAAATGAGACCCCAGATCGCTATGCCCAGATTTACAATGAACAGTAACATTCAAGCCTAAATCATTAAACAATTCTACATATACTCTTTTCCTTACGAAAAGCCCTCCTTCAACCTTGTGAAAACTAGACAAAAACAAAACAAGAAAAATTTGCAACAATACAATTCTATTGATTGAAATCATAGTGTACTCTTCAATGCTAGTTTTGTTGGGTAAATTGACATTTTACATGCCCATCATTTTATAGAAGAAAATATTATCCCACATTCAATGCTATAATCATCAATTTTGGCAACATTATATCACCTAGTTACGTTTTGCAATAGGATGTCTGTGCTAGCTTAACATTCTTTGTTTCGACATCCACATTTTCAAGAAAATGAATCATTTTCCAAAAATAATTTTCTAGATAACTATGTAATTTTCATTGGTTTGGTAATTAGTTGGAAAACTATATCTCAACTTCCCTTCTATAGTTTTTTGTGAGATACAATTTTCCTTATTTTGCTTTGCGTGAGATAAAGTTGTTTTCCAAAAAACTTATTAGCGGAAAACAACTATATCCCATGTCAAGCTAAGTAAGGGAAGCTAAGAAACAGTCTTCTTTTAACTCTCTCTCTTTTTTTTCTTTTTTTCTTTTTTAATGTACTACAACACACTAAAAAATGCGTAAACTATCTTCTTATACATTTTTCCAAAGCAAACAAACTGAAAATTGGATTTGTATACTTCATAAGAATTGGGATTTGGATGAAATATTTCAGGATATGTTTAGGGAATTTGTAGTACGTGATAGTTTGATTGTGATTGCTTATTCTGGTAATTTTAAATGCATGAGAAAAAAAGGTTGATTTCATTTCATCAAACTAGAGTAAAAATTGCAGCCTTAAGTTAGAAGTATTCCATTGAACAAGCAAATGGAAAAATAACCAATGTCATGCTAGTAAACTCCATGAATATACGCTGTGCTAGCTTAACATTCTTTGTTTCGACATCCACATTTTCAAGAAAATGAATCATTTTCCAAAAATCATTTTCTAGATAACTATGTAATTTTCATTGGTTTGGTAATTAGTTGGAATTCTATATCTCAACTTCCCTTCTATAGTTTTTTGTGAGATACCATTTTCCTTATTTTGCTTTGCGTGAGATAAAGTTGTTTTCCAAAAACTTATTAGCGGAAAACAACTATATCTCATGTCAAGCTAAGTAGGGAAGCTAAGAAACGATCTTCTTTTAACTCTCTCTTTTTTTTTTCTTTTTTTTGTAATGCACTACAACACACTGAAAAATGCGTAAACTATCTTCTTATACATTTTTCCAAAGCAAACAAACTGAAAATTTGATTTGTATACTGCATAAGAATTGGGATTTGGATGAAATATTTCAGGATATGTTTAGGGGATTTGTAGTACGAGATAGTTTGATTGTGATTGCTTATTCTAGAAATTTTAAAGCACGAGAAAAAAAGGTTGATTTCATTTCATCAAACTAGAGTTAAAATTGCAGCCTTAAGTTAGAAGTATTCCATTGAACAAGCAAATGGAAAAATAACCAATGTCATGCTAGTAAACTCCATGAATATATGCTGTGCTAGCTTAACATTCTTTGTTTCGACATCCACATTTTCAAGAAAATGAATCATTTTCCAAAAATCATTTTCTAGATAACTAAGTAATTTTCATTGGTTTGGTAATTAGTTGGAAAACTATATCTCAACTTCCCTTCTATAGTTTTTTGTGAGATACAATTTTCCTTATTTTGCTTTGCGTGAGATAAAGTTGTTTTCCAAAAACTTATTAGCGAGAAAACAACTATATCTCATGTCAAGCTAAGTAGGGAAGCTAAGAAACAGTCTTCTTTTAACTCTCTTTTTTATTTTTTTCTTATTTTTTAATGCACTACAACACACTGAAAAATGCGTAAACTATCTTCTTATACATTTTTCCAAAGCAAACAAACTGAAAATTTGATTTGTATACTGCATAAGAATTGGGATTTGGATGAAATATTTTAGGATATGTTTAGGGGATTTGTAGTACGAGATAGTTTGATTGTGATTGCTTATTCTAGAAATTTTATAGCACAAGAAAAAAAGGTTGATTTCATTTCATCAAACTAGAGTTAAAATTGCAGCCTTAAGTTAGAAGTATTCCATTGAACAAGCAAATGGAAAAATAACCAATGTCATGCTAGTAAACTCCATGAATATACCAGCACAATAGCATGGTGACACAACATCAAAGAACGTTCTAACTTGTTCTTTAACCAAGGGGGGGGTACTTTCTTGTAAAGCAATGCCCCAATTTCTCTTTCTAGTTTAAAGAAACCTTGACGAATAAAGGAAATATCGACTTGAAATCCATCATAAATTTAAGAAATTCTAATAGAAGTATTTTATTTCAATTTTCTAAAAATCAATTAAGAAATATACATATTTATAGAATTCATTTATGGTATTAGAAAACCTTCATTAAAATTGAAAATTTTAAAAATACCATCAAATTTCATACAATAACATAAAACACCAAATTACGTAAATAAAATAATTGAATTTAGGCGTGAAAATAAGGATAATTTTTTTTAATGGGATTGCATGTGGAATTATATTTTGCAGTTCTTGAAGTGGAACTTTGAAACCAATTGGGTCCATGATATATTTATTTATTTTTATTGTTCACTATAAGAAAAATTGGCTATTGCGGCGGTTTCAAAAACTGCCGCTATACGTCACATATAAAAATATTTCATAGGGGCCAAACTATCATAACTAAAAAAATGCTTATTTCTAATTAATTTAAGTCAAAAAAAAAATAGTGCACACTAAAGTCATTAATTGATTCCAAACTAATTTGTTTAACAATCAAATTTTTCTTAATATACAGTTAAACAATCACTTAAAAATTCATCTTATTATGAAACTTCATTTTGAGAGACGTTTGGCGGATTTCATAACATGGATATATTAAAGGAGTTCCAAAATTGATCTATGTAATCTAGATCACATTCAAGAGAAGCAATATCTATTTGTTTAGGTTAACATTGTCAAGTGTTTCGAGGGGATTTTACATATAGAGTTTGAACCAGTAACTTCTATATTATGACATTTTTTTTTTCTCTCAAAATATAATCATCAAATATGGATGGTTTCTCTATAAATTACTTACACTTTAAAATCAAATTATTAAATTTATAAAAATAGCTATGATTACATAGCCTTGTTGAAAAGAAAAAAAAAATTGTATGAACATGAAATGTAGCAACTATATATTATATAACATTGTTTGTTTTTTGAGAGAATATAAAATTCATTTTAAACTGCACTAATTGCTAGAAATGTTTGTACCTTTAATTTAATATCAATGTTAGCATTCAACAATTATTCACTCACACGGTAATACTATATATATATATATATATATATATATATATATATATATATATATATATATATATATATATATATATATAAAGTAATAAACTGAAATTTTTGACAGCCACACACCCTCCACCATCCAAATAATAAAAAAAAAAGATAGAAATTAACAGCCATAGAAACATTTAAGGTTAGTGCAATACAATTGTACAACACAAACTATCAGAGAGAGAGAGAGAGAGAGTAGTAACGAGTTTACTGATAGTCTGGAGCAGTAAATGCTAAACAGAGCAAGAGTGTGACAGAGCGAGAGATGGAGAGAGTGATAATAGTATTAGTATTCGGAATTGTGTAAAATGTTCTATTTTACCATCTAAAATGTCGCTTCCACTTTATAATACACTTAATATTCCATTTCTTATTTTTCTCACATATTCATATTACTTTTTATTAATTTCACCACTTCTTTCTATCTCTTCCTCACCTCTTTATCTCTCTTTTCTCTCTTCTCAGTGTGTCCAAGAGATCACCACCACCATAAAACTAAAAAATAAAACCCAACCACCACCATAGAAAAATAAAACCTAGCCACCACCGTAAAAAAATAAAATAAAACACAGCCACCACCAGGGAAAAAGTAAATAAATCTAGTCATTACCTTCCTCTCCATCACCATCTTCGCACCATCAACTGGCCAAACCCACCACTCCACCACTATTGCACCACCCACACCACCACCAACAACCCACAAAAGCCACAACCACCGAAAATGAAATCAGCCACCAAACCAAAAGCCACTAGCCACCTATTCAACCTACCCAAAAATGACCCACCACCAAAACAAGCCACCGATCCACCACCACTCTGATTTGCCACATTTGCCACATCTGCAGTATGAGTGTAAAAATTATAGCAAATACACACCCGATGTTGTTTGTTTTTTGATGTTTTGGAGGCTAAAATAAGATTTCTAGAGTTTTACAACTCCAAATAATAATGCTCTAATATATGAATTTTAGTGGAAATGTAGTTTTCCATGTTTTTTTTTTTAAATGAAAGAAGGTAAAACAATATTTAAGTTTACGTGGAAAGAGATTAGTAAAACCTAGTGTAGTAAGCTGTCACTTATTCTTCATCACCCATAATCAACTATATCAAAGTTGTGGCAAGACTTACGGTACAAAAGTTGTGTTCGCAGATTTTGTTGTAAGGTCACAAGTCCTTCATTGTAAGAGAATTCACATTAGCCTCAAAATAATTATATTCAAATATGGTTTAAAAATCACACTTTTACTACTTTAGCTAAGGTACTATTTACAGACAACTACATCAACCACAATACTCTATCACTATTCTATTTAATTATTAATTTTCTCTCACCATTAATTTTTGAGGAGGGAGCTTTGCAAGAATGAAAGAAAGCTAGAGAGTAGCAAAGGGAGAGAGAAATTAATATAATTTTGTTTTCGGCAGATGAACAATGGCTTAATATTTGCATTGAGACTACTGTACATAAATTAGTTTGATGAAAGATTTATTAAGGATGATGCAATAGTGATTTTACGAGCTAGTTTAGTTATTTGTTTTGGATAAACATTTGTTATATTGAGTCTAATGTTTATTTTTTGAGAAGATATCTATATCTATATCTATATCTATATATATATATATATATATATATATATATATATAATAGACGAAGCAGAGAGAAAGTTAGTTCCTGCATTTAAGGTTGTGTTGACAAATAGGATAACTGCCTATTTAAAATTTAGACACGTATACAATTTTTTAAATATACAGCCGGACGTTACAACGCTTGGCTTTTTAAACCCTGTCACGTCTGCAATAAAAAAAAAGGTGTAAATTAAATAACCGATTTGTTTTTTTTTTTTTTAAACACCGTTTGACTGCCTTTTTAGGTAAATTAAAAATAAAGCCCGATTAAAAAAAAAAAAACAATGCCGTTAAAAAAACCCTGGCCATCTCTTTTCATCAGACTGGCCTTAACATTTTCTCTCTCTAAAAAAAACCACTAGCGATACTGCGATAGAGAGAAAGGTAAGGATAAAAAAAAATACCTAGCGATCTCTTCACATCAGTCTCTACTTTGTGATCCAGTGGGGTTCGTACGGCCGGCCATCGCCATCTGATCTGCTACTCTGCCTCATCTCTCCTCTGCAACAAAATTTTTATAAAGGTCAGCGTACTCTTTTCTTCTTCAAATACTTTCCTTTTCGAATTAGCATATTAAATCTCCAATATGTATATATTTTTAGTTTAAAACTAGATGTTTATACTACAAGAATTACCATCTTCCTTTTCAATATATCTGTATTTCAAAATTTTCTCCATACCGAATTGTCTAGGGTTCTTCTTTGACTCCTTTTGAAATATAGATGGGTTTATTTCTCTTTCTATGGAAAAATTATAATTTCTAGTTTTAAGTACTGGTAACATTAGGGATTTCGCCCTTGATTTTCATACTTGAATGGTTTAAAATCAGAAAGTTTAGAGTGTATAGTAATTTAATTTTTTTTTTCTAAGTGAAATTATGGTTTTTTGGATTAATTACTATGTTTTTGAAAAATAAATTAATTAATTAATAACCAACTAATTACTATACACCTTCCAATAGATTGTTAGACACTGTGTTATTGAAATTATAAAAAAACCTTCTTACCCTGTTATTTTGTTGAAATTCAGATTTGCTGCAGTTCTCTGTCAAGTACAAAACTTGAGTAATTTGCAGGCAAATTTGCTGGAACAAACTGATAGGTTAGGAAAGCCTAATTTTTCCTTTGTTTATCTGATAATTCTGTCCATTATGTATTCGTTGTTTGAATTTCCTCTGTTTTTGTATCTTTTAGACAGTTTTTTCTTTAAAAAAAATGCATTCCATGATTCCTTTTCAACTAACCTGTAAAATTGTTATGTTTTTTTTTGTTGGTGTCATGCTTTGTGATCAACTTCCTTATAATGATTACTTTAGCTTTTTTTTGTTGATTTTGTTTCACCTTAGGATGGCCTTACTATCCCTCTATTTATCTGATATTTTGTATTACATTTTTTTTATTGATGTATTTGGAATAGTTCTAAGCAAAATTAGATTTTTAGAATTCTCTTTGCTTTATTTATTGAACATAAAAATCCTTTTTTTAGGCTTTACATTTTAGTTTACCGGTCCCAACATCATCAACCATTTTTTTTTCCTTTTTTTTTTTTTGTTGTTGTTAAGAAAACCCCCAGAAAACCAACCAGAAGCACAATATATTCGGAAGGGGCCAGAGATTTGCATTGGGAATCGGTTAAACATTAATATTCGAAAACTACCAAATGATTACGTTAATGTCACAACATTCACAACTATATATTAACCATTCATTCTTATTATTTCTATCCTAGGTGGGACTTTGTCAATTAATTAACTAGGTAATTTACAATAATAATTTTGAATCATTTAGCCTCCTTCTAGTTTATCTCCCTCAACAACAAAAGAAAACGTAAATAATTATAATTGGTTTAACTCTCAAAATTATTCTTAATTTGTTTTTAAGAAACTTATGTTCAACAAATTCTAAGAATTCACAATATATATATAAAGAGTATACAACTCAATTAATACTACATTAAAATTTTAACTTTTATCATTTTCTCTAAAAAAAAATACGTAAAGTTCGTTTGACTATAGGAATAGAAAGATGTCTCTAATGCATTATTAATAGTTAGAAGATTTAATTCATCAACAGTACGATTTTATGACCCTAACTTCACCTCCAACTATATTTGTCTTGCGCCATGCTTAAATGTTATATTGAACTGATCCCTAAAACTTCATAATAATTTTATTGTAACAAAATTTTGTTGTGTTACTCACTTACACTAGTATTTAATGATAATAATTTTTTTAAGAACGCCTTGTTGAGAGACTGTTTTATGTCCATATAACTTGGAAGAGAAGGATGTCTCAAATGCATCATCAAATAACAAACAGTTAAAAGCTTTAGTTGATCTACACTACGATTTATGAGCCAAATTTAGCTACCTATATATTGGTCTGGTCATGTGTCATGCTTAAATTGTATACTGAATAGGTCCGAGTAATTTCATAGTATTTATGTATATATTTCAAATAAGAGATGAAGATTTGAACACTAGACGTTTGAAACACTCAAAAGTGCCAGGCCAATTGACCTAAAGGTCACTGGCAATTTGGTGCAACCTTTTCATTTCGACATCTTTTTGGTGCAACCTTTTCATTTCAACATATATTTTATTGTTACACAATAAAATGTTTTGAAATACTTTAACACATGCCAAATGTCTTTAGCTCAATTGTTACTTCCACATGTTGAAATCCCCCCTGCTTGTATTATTGAATCATCTAACAAAAAAAAAATTGACACAATAATTCTAACACATGTACACATATATGTACAAATATATAATTACACACATTTTTATATAAAGATAGAAAAAAATCCAGGCAGATACCTATAGTGAGGTTTATGCCAACCTTTAGAAAGCATGTTATCTTGCCTATGAGTTAAAGAGACAATTTCTTCGGTTCTATACATTATGTATCTCATTTAAATTCAAAAAATTGATTACATTAAATGTAATTGTTTTAGGGAAAGTAACATAATTTGTATTGTATTGTTCATGCAATAATTTCTTTAATAATATTAAGAAACCTAAAGTACAACAAATAAAAAATTATACCTAAGTTTGTCATTATATATAAACAGATTCTAAAAAAAAGCACCAAATAAAATAAATATATAGTTACTAGTAAAAATACACAATTAAATCAATATGGCATTAGAAATTATTAATTTTGATAATTTTCTAAAATAATCCTTGTTGGCTTACGTGAAAAGGTTTGAAAGTAGTCAAGCCCATCCTAATGAGTGTAGTCCTTAGCCGAGAGTCTTGCTTTCTATCTTTCTACAAACCCATTAAACCTATACTTTATATTATAAACCCACTAAGAACACTAGCATTGGGTTAGCATAGCATAGCAAACACCAAAAACTTCATACATCAAATATTCAAAATGCTAAAAATTTTAGCATAGATGAACAGTACAATTCTATTAGTAGAACTGTACTGCAAAAATGGTAAATTTTTTTTTCTCTTTTTCTCTCTCCTCTAACACATATTTGTCTCTCTCTTTTTCCCCAGTATTCAGGGCCAGCTCAACAACTTTTGGGGCCTAAGGCAAAAACTTTATGTGGGGCATTTTCTTATATGTAATTATTAACTAAATAAAATCTATTTTCATTATTATCTTTTTGTTTTATAATTTCATTATCTTCTAATTATTTTTTATGAATTTTTTGTTCATTTGTTATATTTTCATCCTAATTGTTTGTTGTGTTTTGTTTAATACTAGTAACAAATTTATTCATAAATCATTTTTATGATTCAATTTATTTTTCAAGTTTTCTCTTTATTTTCAAAGTTTTTTATATCCATTTTAATATTGATATTTATAATTGAGGAATACTTCTAAATAAATAAAACACAAATTGTAATAAAAAATTATAATTTAATTAAAATAAAATTTAAAGAATAGAACTGTGGGGAGTGAAAACTCCTGAACAAACATTTGGGCTTTGGGTCTGGTTGGCTGGTGCCAGTTCGTTTTTGATCAGGGCCTCCAGGCCCACAAGTCAATCTGTACTGTAAAGGTCCGAGGATCTGTCCGAGGAGGAATGTATCCTCGGATAGGCCCAGCGATGACCTTGGGACTCGCTAAACGAGTTAAAGGCAAAATTCTGGAAAAAAAATTGATGGGTAAGAGGGTGATCCAAGCACCCTCTAGAAGCGAGGATGTGAGAGAAATATCTAATGAAAAGGCTGCTACCACCACATTAAAGACCCTGCATCTACCTCCCTAGCCGCATTAATGAGGAAATGACCTCTGAACAGTAGGATGCAGCCTCCCTGCTATTTGTTTGAAGACTTCAAGGTGGTGGTGGATGTAACAAGTATCCAGGGAGAAGATTTATATGACACGTGGATGAACCAGTGAAGGAGAAGTATATAATGAAACAAGAGAGGAAAGAGAAGGGGATCGACATTTTCTACTGAGAAAACAAAAACAGGAACTAAGAATTGTAAACTTGGGCATAGAAAGAGAATATTTAGACAACTCGTCCTTGGCTTACGTCCGAGGAGATCCCTTTGTCATATTTGTTTATCATTCGCATATACAGTGGCACTCTTGCCTGTTAATCAAATTTCCAACATCCCTAACCTAGATTTAAAATCCATTCTCTACAAATTTTATTGTGTAAGGCTCATTGGGCCTGAGCCCAACACTTGTTTTTGGGTTCGGGTACAATTGTACACTTACAATTGGCGCCATCTGTGGGAATCTAGCGTTAAAGAAATTGGAACATCATGGCAAGCTTGGGTTTGCATCACGCAGAATCTCAAGGATCGCAGCCCGAAGATCTTTTTGAGCGTCTTGAGCGCCGGAGGGACCGAGAGAGAAGCGTTCATACCGTATATCCTGGCGCGAGTTATACGCGCGGTGGAGGCAGCGCCTCCCATGAGGATGATGTCAAGGCCATGCAGAGGGAGATTGACCACCTTAAGAAAAAGCTGCACCGTGTCAGACGAAGGCAGGCTTCACCCCCATCCAATCCTTCTTCAGGGGAATCCCGGGGAAGCAGTTACAGTTCAAGGTCTAGGACTCCCCCTAGCAAAACCTTCTCTTGCGAAGAGGATGACCTACCGGGTCGTAGGCATCGGAAACTCCCCTCCAGGGGCTTGGGGAATGACGCTATGAGCCGAGCGTTACACCAACTTTCCAAATCGCCCTTCTCACGCAGGATTGAGAATGGAAGGCTCCCCAGGCGGTTCACCTAGCCCACCTTCACCATTTATAATGGCCAGACAGACCCGGTGGAACATGTGAGCCACTTTAATCAGAAGATGGCGGTGCATTCTCATAACGAAACCTTGATGTGTAAAGTCTTTCCTTCTAGCTTGGGACCTGTTGCTATGAGATGGTTCAATGGTCTAAAGTCAGGGTCTGTCGGTTCGTTCAGGGAACTTACTAGGGCATTCGCGTCTCGGTTCATTACATGCAGCAGAGTTCCTCGACTATTGGACTCGCTATTATCTATGGCCATGAGGGAGGGTGAGACGTTGAAAGCATACTCCGACAGGTATTGGGAGATGGTCAACGAGATAGATGGAGATTTTGACAAGGTGACGATCAATATCTTTAAAGTAGGCCTTCCTACTGATCACGACTTGAGGAAATCCTTGACCAAAAAGCCTGTACGGAGTGTACGTCGCCTCATGGACCGTATTGACGAGTACAAAAGGGTTGAGGAAGACCAACAGCAAGGTAAGGGTAAGGCGGAGGTTATCCCGCAGGAGAGAAGAGATTTCAGGTCGGACAAGTATCACAATAATAAGCCAAGGAGAGATTACTCTGGGCAGTCTGGCTTAGCCACTCCTCAAGCAGTTAATACTGTATTCCGAGAACCAGTGCACCAACTGCTAGAGAAAGTCCGTAAGGAACCCTACTTCAGATGGCCCAGTAAGATGGGGGGGACCCTACGAAGCGGAATCAAAATCTTTTTTACCAATACCATCAGGATGTGGGTCATACTACCGAGAATTTTCGGACTCTCTGGAACCATCTAGAACAGCTTGTTAGCAAAGGGAAACTGAAGCAACACCTGTACCAACCTAACGGGCAAGGCAGTCAGTCCGGCTCAAATAATCAGAAGAACAACTCATCTCAGCCACCCTTGGGAATGATTAACGTTATCTTCGTTGCACCTGGCAGGACCAGTTCTTGTCCTACCAGGGTGATGGCGGTTGCACACTCCCAAGCTGAGGAGTCAGGCTCGAAGCCGAAGAGGATTAAAGGGAATGTGCCTGTCTTTGGATTCTCAAAGGTGGATAAGGTTGGGACCATCCAACCCCATGATGACGCCCCGGTGGTCACTTTAAGGATAGGAAATTACGACGTCAAAAGGGTGATGATCGATCAAGGCAGCGGCGCGGATAATATGTACCCTGACTTATTTAAGGGGATAAGATTGAAGCTAGAGGACCTCACTCCTTATGACTCGCCACTAATAAGCTTTGAAGGGAAGGCTGTCATACCAAAGGGGCAAATTCGATTGCCCGTACAGTCTGGCTCAGAAACGGTCTAGGTGGATTTTATTGTGGTTGACGCATATTCCCCATATACGGCCATCCTTGCCAGGCCTTGGTTGCACGCTTTGGGTGCTGCCTCCTCAACTTTGCATGTTAAAGTAAAATTCCCCTTGGGAAGATTCACCGAAGAAATTCTTGGCAGCCAAGCAGTGGCAAGGAAATGCATATCGGCTGCAGTACTGCATCAAGCTAAATCAGAGTCCTCGGCCTCGGTTATGAAGGACTTATAGCAATTAACGACTCTGGGTGCGCCCGATGCGATGACAGCAGAGGAATCCATGTGTGAAGATTTGGAGAAGTTTCTGATAGCCGATGATCCCAAAAGGTTCTTTCAAGTTGGTGTATGTTTACCACACCAAGAGAAGATGGAATTGGTGGAGTTTTTGAAGGACAACATCGATGTCTTTGCCTGGGATCCCTACAAGGCTTCGGGGGTTGACCCAAGGTTCATTTGTCATCATTTGAACGTCAACCCTGCCATCATTCCTAGGAAGCAGCCACCTCGGTTTTCCTCTAAAGAGCATTCCGAGGCTATTAAAGAAGAAGTGCTCAAGCTCAAGAGGGCTGGGGCTATTAAAGAAGTTTTCTACCCGGAGTGGTTGATGCATACAGTTGTGGTGAAAAAGAAGAACGGAAAGTGGAGAGTATGTGTGGACTTCACAGATTTAAACAAAGCCTGCCCAAAGGATTTGTCCCGCTCAAATTTTCAGGGCCAACCTGGACCGTTGGATGTTCATCTTACCGTCGAACGTGGGAAACAGGATGTAACATGCGGTCATAAATACGCACGTTCTGGGTTTCAAAGCGCCAGAAGGCATTTTCAGGGAACGAAAAGACCCATACACGTGCGGTGGTTTACAAAGCGTGTGGGAGGTAATCTAGTCGGATCAAAACTCTATTTCTCTCCTCGGATAGGTGGGAAAAATAAAGTTTTAAGGGGCTATTATGGGGAGTGAAAACTCTTGAACAAACATTTGGGTTTTGGGTCTAGTTGGCTGGTGCCAATTCATTTTTGATCAGGGCCTTCCGGCCCACAAGTCAATCTATACTGTAAAGGTCCGAGGATCTGTCCGAGGAGGAATGTATCCTCGGACAGGCCCGGCGATGACCCTGGGACTCGCTAAACAGGTTAAAGGCAGAATTCTGGGAAAAAAACTGATGGGTAAGAGGGTGATCCAAGCACCTTCTAGAAGCGAGGATGTGAGAGAAATATCTAAGGAAAAGGCTGTTACCACCACATTAAAGACCCTGCATTTACCTCACTGGTCGCATTAATGAGGAAATGACCTCTGAACAGTAGGATGCAGCCTCCCTGCTATCTGTTTGAAGACTTCAAGGTGGCGGTGGATGTGATAAGTATCCAGGGAGAAGATTTATATGACACGTGGATGAACCAGTGAAGGAGAAGTATATAATGAAACGAGAAAGGAAAGAGAAGGGGATTGACATTTTCTACTGAGAAAACAAAAACAGGAACTAAGAATTGTAAACTTGGGCATAGAAAGAGAATATTTATACAACTCGTCATCGGCTTACGTCCGAGGAGATCCTTTTGTCTTATTTGTTTATCATTCGCATATACAGTGGCACTCTTGCCTGTTAATCAAATTTTCAACATCCCTAACCTAGATTTCAAATCCATTCTCTACAAATTTTATTGTATAAGGCTCATTGGGCCTGAGCCCAACACTTGTTTTTAGGTCCGGGTACAATTGTGCACTTACAAGAAGAATAGAACCGAATATATCAAAAACAAGATTGCAACTACTAAATGATGTGATCACTTTATACTCTATATCTGCACAAATAAACATATATTATGCAACTTAATAAATTAGTACTAATATAAAGTAAATTATCCCAAAAGAATAACTAATAAAAATATTCCTAGACAATCCAGATTAAATAAACTATTGGAAATTAAAATCATAATAAAAAGTTAACAAAACACGTGATAATATCATAATGGTAGTAGTCTAGTGTTAGTAATATAAAAGGTTCAGGCTAGGTGTGTAAACATGCATCAGTGGGGTCGTTTTAAATTTAATTTTGTCTCTTCGCCTTCGTGTTCTGTGTTTTGTGAGTATTAGAAGGGCATTTTTAATACACAATGCATTTTATTGGCTAACAAAATGGGCCTTATTATTATTAATGTTTTCCTGAGTATAGGCTTAAAGAAGCCTTAATTTTTTCCTGGTTAGGGTGTTCGAATGAACATTGACCTTGGAAAAAAAAATTATATAATATTTTTTTTTGTCTACCATAACTAAAAATGAACACCCTAAAATGCAGTTACAAATATCAATAAGGATAAACATAGTTACAAAAATCAATAAGTTGAGTAACAACAAAAATTCCTAGTGCAAATATTCTTCAAAATTCTTATCTATTTTAGCATAAAAAGCTAAATTTTCTATTTTACATATCCCCTTTTCAAAAAAAAAAAAAAAACTACATCAAATTATCTATTTGACACTACATCTTATTAAAGTATCATTTCTTTATTAGTTTTTTACTACTCTCCCAAATCATTATTCTCTGCATATGAGTAAAGAAAGTATTAGTAAACAAATTTGCATATAAACAGTAACCATATATATTTGCACGGTCACCATAACTACAAATGCATTTTGCACAATAATACATAAGTTGATGTGGGTGATTTTTGTGGTTGGTTATGCAAAATTTGGCCCTTATGAAATTTTATATCATTACATGGATTAATATGAATGCTCTTAATGACCACCCTAGAAAACATTCCTAGAGCTGTCACAGTATAGAATTAGTTAAAAAATGGGACATTCTTTATTTGGGGGCCTTAGGTCATTACCTATATATCCTCCAACCAGCCCTACTAGTATGCTTCTCTCTAACTCTCTGCGTATCTCACTCTCACCACACCATTGATCTCGTCATTCTGTCCAAATCTCCTTCTTACGGTGGGTTATTATTATTATTTTTTTGTTGTGGGTTGATGGGTGGTTCTGATGGTGGGGAAGGCGGGTGGGTGGGACAATTTTGGGTTGGGTTGCTCCAGTTTTGGGTAGGTTCCAATAAATTTTGGGTAGGTTTCTATTGTGGTTGGCTGGTTGCTACTTGTAGGAGAGGTGGTGGTGGTGTTTTTTTTTTTTTTTTTTTTTTAGGCAGGAATTTTTCAAAGTTATTTTAATAGGTGGTGTGGTAAGAGATGTGATGTAAAGTGTATTTAGAGTGATGTGTTAAAATAGATAAAGTAATTTTTTGTTGCGTGAAAATAAATTTTGTTAGCGTAGTTGATGATACTCTTACAACTAATTGGTTGTTTCCTAGAAGGTAAGGTCTGGTGCCTTACTTAAACTTATGGTGCGTTATTTTTTTTCATATAAAATTTTAGCAATACTTTGCATTTTGGTCTTTCTTATTCCTTATGCTTTATCAAGATGCAAGTGATTGGAAATTTTAATGTAAGACCACTTGTACAATTATCAAGAATTAGAGTAGGTAACTGTTGAAGCCATTGAAGCTTTTGTTGCTAATGCAGCGGTCCAATTTGCCAAGGATCTTAGCATTCACAGGCTTGAAATTGAAGAGGACTCACTATTGGTCATCTTGGTCTTGTGAGACAACAGAACATCTTTTGCTTTGCATGGACATTTTATAGAAGAGACAAAAATCTTGTCAAGATCTTTACAATGGTTTAATTTGAAGTATGTTAAGAGGGGGGCAACTACTTAGCCCATGCCTTTGCTAAAAGAGTTATTTCATCTTTAAGTTTAGATGTTTGGGTAGAAGAGCTCCCGTCTAATTTGTTATGCTTAGTACACTTTGCAGCCTCATATAGCAGTTCCCCAAATAATATTGTTGCACAGATCATTGTCAAGTTATATATATATATATATATATATATATATATATATATATATATATATATATATATATATATTTAGTACTTGCTTGATCTTTGAGATGCAAAAGAATGCAAAGTCACATGAGATATCAATTCAAAAGAATATATATATGAATGATAGTTTCTTCAATTGATTTTTATTGGTGTATTGCTTTGTTATTTATGAATCGAATGATTGTTATATATGTTGGACATCTAGTGTATCTCACAAGTTCCTTGCGCATTGTGAGTGTTCAATGAAGTTATAATTCAAAGTAAAAATTTAAATGATTACAAGGTTTTAAGTTTCAATAAGAGTAAAAATTATTTCATAACATGTGAATAAAGATAATAATAATTGTGGATAAAACTCTTAAAGATATTTCAACTACTAAATAATATAAAATTATCTAAACAAAACTTATTGTTTAAAAAAAAAACTATAAAATCAAACTAAATTAAGAAATTTCTCTAAAATTTCATAAAATTACATCTTTGTCCTAGAGGTCTTATAATTTTTTTTTTTTAGTTTGATGATAAACTCAAGCTTTAGCTCTTGTTCGAAATAAAATTAAGTAACTGTTAGAGACATATTAGCTGTTTTTTGAATGGTTTGTGGTGTTTTGGTGACTGTTTTTTTGAATTGTTGATGGGGTTTGGTGGTTAGTGGTGTTTTGGTGGCTGCTTTTTTCTTCTGATGTGGAGTTTTGGGTGGTAGGTGGGGTGGTTTGTGCACCTGGTGAGTTTTGATTAGAGTGTTTTTCAGCATGTAGCCAAAGAAGTTGACGCATATAACATTGGGAAAAAAATTAGAGATTCTGTATGATTGCAAGATCGCGCAAAACAAAGTCTTTATGATAAGAAGGCTTGTGAACTTGAAGTATAAGGATGGGAAAAGGGTTGCCGAGCACTTGAGTGACTTCCAAGAGGTGCTGAATGAGTTTTCCAGTATAAAACTTGTGTCAGATGATGTGGTGCAAGAACTACTATTGTTGAGTTCATTACCAGATAGTTACAAAACTTTAGTTGTGTCAATTAGCAATTCAGCTCCTAATCGTTTGATAACCATGAATATGGTGACAGATAGCTTTTTCAATGAAAATGCAAGAATGAAAGATCGAACTGGGTGTATGTATTTCCTAGTCTAGTAAAGACTTCCAGTAGAAAATAATGGGTTTACAACAATCTTCTTTTGAACAAATACTAGAGGCTACCAAAACATCAAGAACAAATCACTCTTGGTTCACAACAAATATTCATCACATAAAGGTGGATTAAAACAATAGCAAAAGAAAAATCCCACCAATTGAGTCAAATCATTTAAACAAACAAAAAGAAATTTTAAGCACCACCTTCAGTTAACACAAAGCTCTCTTACATAATTTGAGTGGTTAAAATAAAAAAGTTATGGTTTAATTAGCTTAAGGGAACGTTCTTTTTATTTATTGTTATTTATTATTTTTATTTGATCCTTTGGACTTTTTAAAATAAAAATAAAAATAAAAGACTAAATTCCCTATAGGGAATTAAATCTTTTCTATTTCAGCCACCTTGTTACATAATATTTTTTAAGAGAAATGCTACTGATACTATAAATTTTACTACCTTAAGTGTGTATTTGGGAACCGATTAAAAATTAAATTATATTACTATTTAGCTTATTTCTGCTATTATTCATAGTTCCCACTATATTTTTTAGTACTATTTATGGGTCTCATTATATTATTTCTACTAACTTTTACCTTTATTTACAGTACTTTTAGCAATAAATTTTCAGTTTCAACAAAATAAACGCTATCTAAACACACTCTAAGTTTACAAACTAACGTGTTACCAATTATAAAGAGATAATTCAAATATTTATTTATGTGATAGTTGAAGGTTATCCATCGCATGTAATGTCACATCAATTTATAAGCTTTAAAAATACTAAAACTTGTAATACCTTTAACATTTTACATCTTCCAAAATTGCAATTAGTTATGCACAATCATAATCTCTCTTTAGAAATTTATTTTGCAAAAAAAGTCAACCCAATACATAAAATGACAAATTAAGGCCAAAGCTGCAAACTTTACACCTGAAACAGTTCTTGCTAAAAGTTACAATATTTTTATCAACCAATAACAATAGATCATGAATTTATGAAGTAATAAGAAATTTAACTTTGTGCATGAAGGTTATTTATTCCAAAGTACGTAGTACCTCGTATACAATACATTTGTTATATTATAATAAGTGACAGATAGGAGCTTAGACAATATTCAAAGCTGGAAGTTGGATGTTGACATTCTCGCTGCCAGCATCCTTTTGGCCCCCAGTAGCGCTGATGACATTCGTTTTACAATTGTGTAGCGAAAGGATGATTCCAACCATGAGGATCACGAGCACAAGTATGCTGTAGCGAGTATATGACCCAATATCTACTTGTCTTCCCTGATACAAAGAGTACATACTAAAACTATTACCAATTTTGCCGTAAAATTTTTATAAGCTTTCGTGACACTAAATATAACATAATTATTGTAACGTTAATAACATAATAAATAGTAATGTGTAGAGTATATGTATACTAAAATTTTGTAGTAATATATCCTAAGATTCCTAACATTGCGAATGCGGCAGATGGCCTAGTTCTAAGGGATTTGGGCCAACAGGATAACGGTCTTAGGTTTGAGTGTCCTCTCACTTGTAAGCTCGTTGATGCTTGTCTTCTCCTTGGTTGTCCTAGGCGCATTGGGGTCACCCCATCCACCGCCCCTCTACCTGTTTTTTTTTTTTTTTTTTTTGAAAAAAATTAAAACTAACAGAATCCTATTAAGAATGTCTACACAACAAAATGAAGCTGCAAAAAAAAAGAAAAGAAAGATATTAATTGTTACCCGTTCGGGGGAGGAGTCGAAAAAGAAGAAGATAGAGCAGGAGGAATCGGAGTCAAAGGAAATGAAAATGAGTTGGGCATGTAACCCGCCATTACAGGGCACAAAATTATTGCAAATAGAATCATTTGAGTTAGAGAGTAAGGCAGGGTGCTGTATTTCTATATATTTGACAGGGTGCTGTATTTTTATAACAAGACAGCTAGCGCTAAAAAAAAAAAAGACCAAGACGGCCAGTCCTATGATATTAACTCAAGTCAAACAAGCTACATTGTTGTAGGATGGGAAAATTTTCTATAGCTAGTCTTATTAAACCAAACAATGATTGGAGAATTTATATGGCTAACATGATCATCAAACCAAACCATGCGCAATCTATGAGTCAATAGGGTGTAAACACTGTTGTTATGGAATTGTTATGGAGTTTACCTATTAGGATAGTAGCATGTCAAATTGTAAAGCACGACAATGTTAAATTATTTGTTTTTCTTAATTACTATTAATATCCAGTGAGATCATGCGAGTATATAACAAATCACATAATTCCCGTATGAATATTCTAATAAGTTTTTTGGTGTATTCATACCTCATACTTATGTGCAAAATATTTTAAATGAATTTAAGAGTGATCTCAAATGTTACTTTCGAACCATTTGCCTTACAAATTCTACTTTATTTCCTTTCACAATGGAGCCAAAAGAAAATGCCCATAATTATATTTAGTCTATTTTTCAAAATTATACTTGAAGTATTATCGAGAGTTTTGTATATATACAGATTCTTCAAAAAATACACACACGCATAGTTAAATGAACATACAGCTATCACTAACATTTTATAACTAAATTAATTTTGCATTAACACTAACTAATTTTTATAAAAAAATTAGTTAAATGATGTAAATATTATCGCATTTATAAAAAGAAAATATACGGACAAATTTTTATGATCTCCTCTAGAAGAAATGATGTAAGCTTAGTTTGAACGTGCTGCATGTTGACATAGTTTTTACGATTTCCTCTCTAGACATATGTATATATACATACATTGTGCACATGCACAACAATATACAAATTATATCATATAATATGTAAGTCTAATATGAAAAATAAAATGATACTCAATGCGAATATTATATAATTTTTTAATGTTAACAGGCTATTGCGGTGGGTCTTTTGCGGCGGTTTCAATAACTCCCACTTTACGTCACATATTGTAGCGCTTTCTTGATCCGCCCTTGTATATGAGATATACTGCGGTGTACCATTAGACAACCGCAACAGATATAGTTTTTTGCAGTGCTCTATAGCGGCGGTATAAAAAAAAGCCACAATATATGTGTTTAGCGGCGTTTCTTTTAGTTATTGCGGTGGTATACCAAACTGCCACAATATATGCCTTTTTTTTTTCTTTGCCTAAACCTATCACTTTAGCTCCCAACCTTTTCATTTATCATCAATTTGTATTTCCTCTCAAAAAATTAAATAAATAAACACACTCTCTCTCACTCTCAAAATCTCTCGACACTCTCAAAACCTGATCGATCTTCCCACCACTGCCACGCATCCTCACCACCACAAATCCTCATTGCCACGCATCCTCACTCTCAAAATCCAACTTGGGTCTCTCTCAATTAACACTTACCGCCGTAGCTCATTGATTGAAGCCTCAAAAATAGCCGTCGAGGCTTGGACGAAGCCAAATGCTTGGCCTTTGCCATTGACAGTGCCGACAAAATGAGGTACTCTTAAAATCTAGCTCGGGTCTCTCTTTATTAGCACTCACCACTGCCGCCACTCACCGATTGAAGCCCAAAAAATAGCCGTCGAGGCTTCGACAAAGCCAAATGCTTGGCTTTTGCCATTGACAGTGCCGACGAAGCAAGGTAAAAATTAGTTCTTTTTTCTTTTTTAATCTCAATGATATTGGATTTTCTTTTTTGGGTAATTAGTCTTAGTTTTTTCTGAATTGTATTGCTAATACTCGAACCGGGTCTTAGGGAATTTTGCTAATATATTGTAAATTTGTTTGTGTTATGCTAAATTTACAGAGCTATGTAGGAGTTCTCATTTCTGCCCGGAGTCTTGAATTTTCCCTTTCCTAAACAAATCTTAGTGTTAAGCTATGGTTTGCCTACTTTTACCTTTTTTCTATATTGCTTTATATTTGATATGCTTTGTTTAGCCTAGCTCTTTGTTGATGGAAATGGGTTAATCGCTTACGCTCGGACTAATCGTATTAGTTTTTCATAGAAGTGATATAGCCGTAAAAAGCATGGAGGGTTCTAAAAATTTTGCAAGGGTTGCTATAGCATCTTTCACAATACATCATGGTAAACTAACATTTAATGACTGAAATGTAATAAATAATGCATAAATCTTAATATTAGGACAAAATAAAAAAAAGAGATTAACCATACAAAAAGTAATTTTTCCATTTTTTTGACTTTTGAAAAATTAAAATATTCAACAAACACAACATTTTTAATGCTAATTCTAATAACAACGAAGTAAACATGCTTCAACAAAAATAAAAAAAAAAACGACAAAACAGAAGGCAAATAATTATTTTATGAGTAAGTAGTAGACATTGATTTATGAAAACAATGGTGGGGCATCGAGTTAATCTGAGTTCCACGGATAGCAAATATCATATTGTTTGGTCTCGTAATTTAACCTACAAACACCATCATACCTAATCTTCCAAAAGCAAAGAGTGCATTCAGGGTGATCTCTATCAAATAGGTAGATATCAAACCAATGGAAATTATTTGGCCACCGAAAATTACAATAGTAATCGGTAGTGCCAAAAGCATTTGGTTTAAAGTTGAATTGATAGAAGCCATTTGGATACCGGATAAAATGAGACCCCGTATCGCTATGCCCAGATTTACAATGAACAAGAACATTCAAGCCTAAATCATTAAACAATTCTACATATACTCTTTTCCTTACGAAAAGCCCTCCTTCAACCTTGTGAAAACTAGACAAAAACAAAACAAGAAAAATTTGCAACAATACAATTCTATTGATTGAAATCATAGTGTACTCTTCAATGCTAGTTTTGTTGGGTAAATTGACATTTTACATGCCCATCATTTTATAGAAGAAAATATTATCCCACATTCAATGCTATAATCATCAATTTTGGCAACATTATATCACCTAGTTACGTTTTGCAATAGGATGTCTGTGCTAGCTTAACATTCTTTGTTTCGACATCCACATTTTCAAGAAAATGAATCATTTTCCAAAAATAATTTTCTAGATAACTATGTAATTTTCATTGGTTTGGTAATTAGTTGGAAAACTATATCTCAACTTCCCTTCTATAGTTTTTTGTGAGATACAATTTTCCTTATTTTGCTTTGCGTGAGATAAAGTTGTTTTCCAAAAAACTTATTAGCGGAAAACAACTATATCCCATGTCAAGCTAAGTAAGGGAAGCTAAGAAACAGTCTTCTTTTAACTCTCTCTCTCTTTTTTTTTTTTTTTTTTTAATGTACTACAACACACTGAAAAATGCGTAAACTATCTTCTTATACATTTTTCCAAAGCAAACAAACTGAAAATTGGATTTGTATACTTCATAAGAATTGGGATTTGGATGAAATATTTCAGGATATGTTTAGGGAATTTGTAGTACGTGATAGTTTGATTGTGATTGCTTATTCTGGTAATTTTAAATGCATGAGAAAAAAAGGTTGATTTCATTTCATCAAACTAGAGTAAAAATTGCAGCCTTAAGTTAGAAGTATTCCATTGAACAAGCAAATGGAAAAATAACCAATGTCATGCTAGTAAACTCCATGAATATACGCTGTGCTAGCTTAACATTCTTTGTTTCGACATCCACATTTTCAAGAAAATGAATCATTTTCCAAAAATCATTTTCTAGATAACTATGTAATTTTCATTGGTTTGGTAATTAGTTGGAATTCTATATCTCAACTTCCCTTCTATAGTTTTTTGTGAGATACCATTTTCCTTATTTTGCTTTGCGTGAGATAAAGTTGTTTTCCAAAAACTTATTAGCGGAAAACAACTATATCTCATGTCAAGCTAAGTAGGGAAGCTAAGAAACAGTCTTCTTTTAACTCTCTCTTTTTTTTTTCTTTTTTTTTGTAATGCACTACAACACACTGAAAAATGCGTAAACTATCTTCTTATACATTTTTCCAAAGCAAACAAACTGAAAATTTGATTTGTATACTGCATAAGAATTGGGATTTGGATGAAATATTTCAGGATATGTTTAGGGGATTTGTAGTACGAGATAGTTTGATTGTGATTGCTTATTCTAGAAATTTTAAAGCACGAGAAAAAAAGGTTGATTTCATTTCATCAAACTAGAGTTAAAATTGCAGCCTTAAGTTAGAAGTATTCCATTGAACAAGCAAATGGAAAAATAACCAATGTCATGCTAGTAAACTCCATGAATATATGCTGTGCTAGCTTAACATTCTTTGTTTCGACATCCACATTTTCAAGAAAATGAATCATTTTCCAAAAATCATTTTCTAGATAACTAAGTAATTTTCATTGGTTTGGTAATTAGTTGGAAAACTATATCTCAACTTCCCTTCTATAGTTTTTTGTGAGATACAATTTTCCTTATTTTGCTTTGCGTGAGATAAAGTTGTTTTCCAAAAACTTATTAGCAGAAAACAACTATATCTCATGTCAAGCTAAGTAGGGAAGCTAAGAAACAGTCTTCTTTTAACTCTCTTTTTTTTTATTTTTTTCTTATTTTTTAATGCACTACAACACACTGAAAAATGCGTAAACTATCTTCTTATACATTTTTCCAAAGCAAACAAACTGAAAATTTGATTTGTATACTGCATAAGAATTGGGATTTGGATGAAATATTTTAGGATATGTTTAGGGGATTTGTAGTACGAGATAGTTTGATTGTGATTGCTTATTCTAGAAATTTTATAGCACAAGAAAAAAAGGTTGATTTCATTTCATCAAACTAGAGTTAAAATTGCAGCCTTAAGTTAGAAGTATTCCATTGAACAAGCAAATGGAAAAATAACCAATGTCATGCTAGTAAACTCCATGAATATACCAGCACAATAGCATGGTGACACAACATCAAAGAACGTTCTAACTTGTTCTTTAACCAAGGGGGGTACTTTCTTGTAAAGCAATGCCCCAATTTCTCTTTCTAGTTTAAAGAAACCTTGACGAATAAAGGAAATATCGACTTGAAATCCATCATAAATTTAAGAAATTCTAATAGAAGTATTTTATTTCAATTTTCTAAAAATCAATTAAGAAATATACATATTTATAGAATTCATTTATGGTATTAGAAAACCTTCATTAAAATTGAAAATTTTAAAAATACCATCAAATTTCATACAATAACATAAAACACCAAATTACGTAAATAAAATAATTGAATTTAGGCGTGAAAATAAGGATAATTTTTTTTAATGGGATTGCATGTGGAATTATATTTTGCAGTTCTTGAAGTGGAACTTTGAAACCAATTGGGTCCATGATATATTTATTTATTTTTATTGTTCACTATAAGAAAAATTGGCTATTGCGGCGGTTTCAAAAACTGCCGCTATACGTCACATATAAAAATATTTCATAGGGGCCAAACTATCATAACTAAAAAAATGCTTATTTCTAATTAATTTAAGTCAAAAAAAAAATAGTGCACACTAAAGTCATTAATTGATTCCAAACTAATTTGTTTAACAATCAAATTTTTCTTAATATACAGTTAAACAATCACTTAAAAATTCATCTTATTATGAAACTTCATTTTGAGAGACGTTTGGCGGATTTCATAACATGGATATATTAAAGGAGTTCCAAAATTGATCTATGTAATCTAGATCACATTCAAGAGAAGCAATATCTATTTGTTTAGGTTAACATTGTCAAGTGTTTCGAGGGGATTTTACATATAGAGTTTGAACCAGTAACTTCTATATTATGACATTTTTTTTTTCTCTCAAAATATAATCATCAAATATGGATGGTTTCTCTATAAATTACTTACACTTTAAAATCAAATTATTAAATTTATAAAAATAGCTATGATTACATAGCCTTGTTGAAAAGAAAAAAAAAATTGTATGAACATGAAATGTAGCAACTATATATTATATAACATTGTTTGTTTTTTGAGAGAATATAAAATTCATTTTAAACTGCACTAATTGCTAGAAATGTTTGTACCTTTAATTTAATATCAATGTTAGCATTCAACAATTATTCACTCACACGGTAATACTATATATATATATATATATATATATATATATATATATATAAAGTAATAAACTGAAATTTTTGACAGCCACACACCCTCCACCATCCAAATAATAAAAAAAAAAGATAGAAATTAACAGCCATAGAAACATTTAAGGTTAGTGCAATACAATTGTACAACACAAACTATCAGAGAGAGAGAGAGAGAGAGTAGTAACGAGTTTACTGATAGTCTGGAGCAGTAAATGCTAAACAGAGCAAGAGTGTGACAGAGCGAGAGATGGAGAGAGTGATAATAGTATTAGTATTCGGAATTGTGTAAAATGTTCTATTTTACCATCTAAAATGTCGCTTCCACTTTATAATACACTTAATATTCCATTTCTTATTTTTCTCACATATTCATATTACTTTTTATTAATTTCACCACTTCTTTCTATCTCTTCCTCACCTCTTTATCTCTCTTTTCTCTCTTCTCAGTGTGTCCAAGAGATCACCACCACCATAAAACTAAAAAATAAAACCCAACCACCACCATAGAAAAATAAAACCTAGCCACCACCGTAAAAAAATAAAATAAAACACAGCCACCACCAGGGAAAAAGTAAATAAATCTAGTCATTACCTTCCTCTCCATCACCATCTTCGCACCATCAACTGGCCAAACCCACCACTCCACCACTATTGCACCACCCACACCACCACCAACAACCCACAAAAGCCACAACCACCGAAAATGAAATCAGCCACCAAACCAAAAGCCACTAGCCACCTATTCAACCTACCCAAAAATGACCCACCACCAAAACAAGCCACCGATCCACCACCACTCTGATTTGCCACATTTGCCACATCCGCAGTATGAGTGTAAAAATTATAGCAAATACACACCCGATGTTGTTTGTTTTTTGATGTTTTGGAGGCTAAAATAAGATTTCTAGAGTTTTACAACTCCAAATAATAATGCTCTAATATATGAATTTTAGTGGAAATGTAGTTTTCCATGTTTTTTTTTTTAAATGAAAGAAGGTAAAACAATATTTAAGTTTACGTGGAAAGAGATTAGTAAAACCTAGTGTAGTAAGCTGTCACTTATTCTTCATCACCCATAATCAACTATATCAAAGTTGTGGCAAGACTTACGGTACAAAAGTTGTGTTCGCAGATTTTGTTGTAAGGTCACAAGTCCTTCATTGTAAGAGAATTCACATTAGCCTCAAAATAATTATATTCAAATATGGTTTAAAAATCACACTTTTACTACTTTAGCTAAGGTACTATTTACAGACAACTACATCAACCACAATACTCTATCACTATTCTATTTAATTATTAATTTTCTCTCACCATTAATTTTTGAGGAGGGAGCTTTGCAAGAATGAAAGAAAGCTAGAGAGTAGCAAAGGGAGAGAGAAATTAATATAATTTTGTTTTCGGCAGATGAACAATGGCTTAATATTTGCATTGAGACTACTGTACATAAATTAGTTTGATGAAAGATTTATTAAGGATGATGCAATAGTGATTTTACGAGCTAGTTTAGTTATTTGTTTTGGATAAACATTTGTTATATTGAGTCTAATGTTTATTTTTTGAGAAGATATCTATATCTATATCTATATCTATATATATATATATATATATAATAGACGAAGCAGAGAGAAAGTTAGTTCCTGCATTTAAGGATGTGTTGACAAATAGGATAACTGCCTATTTAAAATTTAGACACGTATACAATTTTTTAAATATACAGCCGGACGTTACAACGCTTGGCTTTTTAAACCCTGTCACGTCTGCAATCAAAAAAAAGGTGTAAATTAAATAACCGATTTGTTTTTTTTTTTTTAAAACACCGTTTGACTGCCTTTTTAGGTAAATTAAAAATAAAGCCCGATTAAAAAAAAAAAAAACAATGCCGTTAAAAAAACCCCGGCCATCTCTTTTCATCGACCGGCCTTAACATTTTCTCTCTCTAAAAAAAACCACTAGCGATACCGCGATAGAGAGAAAGGGAAGGATAAAAAAAAATACCTAGCGATCTCTTCACATCGCCTCTACTTTGTGATCCAAAGGAGTTCGTACGGCCGGCCATCGCCATCCGATCCGCTACTCGCCTCATCTCTCCTCTCGCAACAAAATTTTTATAAAGGTCGCCGTACTCTTTTCTTCTTCAAATACTTTCCTTTTCGAATTAGCATATTAAATCTCCAATATGTATATATTTTTAGTTTAAAACTAGATGTTTATACTACAAGAATTACCATCTTCCTTTTCAATATATCTGTATTTCGAAATTTTCTCCATACCGAATTGTCTAGGGTTCTTCTTTGACTCCTTTTGAAATATAGATGGGTTTATTTCTCTTTCTATGGAAAAATTATAATTTCTAGTTTTAAGTACTGGTAACATTAGGGATTTCGCCCTTGATTTTCATACTTGAATGGTTTAAAATCAGAAAGTTTAGAGTGTATAGTAATTTAAATTTTTTTTTCTAAGTGAAATTATGGTTTTTTGGATTAATTACTATGTTTTTGAAAAATAAATTAATTAATTAATAACCAACTAATTACTATACACCTTCCAATAGATTGTTAGACACTGTGTTATTGAAATTATAAAAAAACCTTCTTACCCTGTTATTTTGTTGAAATTCAGATTTGTCATAGCTTCTCCGTCAAGTACAAAACTTGAGTAATTTGCAGTGCAAATTTGCCGGAACAAACCGATAGGTTAGGAAAGCCTAATTTTTCCTTTGTTTATCTGATAATTCTGTCCATTATGTATTCGTTGTTTGAATTTCCTCTCGTTTTTGTATATTTTAGACAGTTTTTTCTTTAAAAAAAATGCATTCCATGATTCCTTTTCAACTAACCCGTAAAATTGTTATGTTTTTTTTTGTTGGTGTCATGCTTTGTGATCAACTTCCTTATAATGATTACTTCAGCTTTTTTTTGTTGATTTTGTTTCACCTTAGGATGGCCTTACTATCCCTCTATTTATCTGATATTTTGTATTACATTTTTTTTATTGATGTATTTGGAATAGTTCTAAGCAAAATTAGATTTTTAGAATTCTCTTTGCTTTATTTATTGAACATAAAAATCCTTTTTTTAGGCTTTACATTTTAGTTTACCGGTCCCAACATCATCAACCATTTTTTTTTCCTTTTTTTTTTTTTGTTGTTGTTAAGAAAACCCCCATAAAACCAACCAGAAGCACAATATATTCGGAAGGGGCCAGAGATTTGCATTGGGAATCGGTTAAACATTAATATTCGAAAACTACCAAATGATTACGTTAATGTCACAACATTCACAACTATATATTAACCATTCATTCTTATTATTTCTATCCTAGGTGGGACTTTGTCAATTAATTAACTAGGTAATTTACAATAATAATTTTGAATCATTTAGCCTCCTTCTAGTTTATCTCCCTCAACAACAAAAGAAAACGTAAATAATTATAATTGGTTTAACTCTCAAAATTATTCTTAATTTGTTTTTAAGAAACTTATGTTCAACAAATTCTAAGAATTCACAATATATATATAAAGAGTATACAACTCAATTAATACTACATTAAAATTTTAACTTTTATCATTTTCTCTAAAAGAAAATACGTAAAGTTCGTTTGACTATAGGAATTGAAAGATGTCTCTAATGCGTTATTAATAGTTAGAAGATTTAATTCATCAACAGTACGATTTTATGACCCTAACTTCACCTCCAACTATATTTGTCTTGCGCCATGCTTAAATGTTATATTGAACTGATCCCTAAAACTTCGTAATAATTTTATTGTAACAAAATTTTGTTGTGTTACTCACTTACACTAGTATTTAATGATAATAAATTTTTTAAGAACGCCTTGTTGAGAGACTCGTTTTATGTCCATATAACTAGGAAGAGAAGGATGTCTCAAATGCATCATCAAATAACAAACAGTTGAAAGCTTTAGTTGATCTACACTACGATTTATGAGCCAAATTTAGCTACCTATATATTGGTCTGGTCATGTGTCATGCTTAAATTGTATACCGAATAGGTCCGAGTAATTTCATAGTATTTATGTATATATTTCAAATAAGAGATGAAGATTTGAACACTAGACGTTTGAAACACTCAAAAGTGCTGTGCCAATTGACCTAAAGGTCACCGGCAATTTGGTGCAACCTTTTCATTTCGACATCTTTTTGGTGCAACCTTTTCATTTCAACATATATTTTATTGTTACACAATAAAATGTTTTGAAATACTTTAACACATGCCAAATGTCTTTAGCTCAATTGTTACTTCCACATGTTGAAATCCCCGCTTGTATTATTGAATCATCTAACAAAAAAAAATTGACACAATAATTCTAACACATGTACACATATATGTACAAATATATAATTACACACATTTTTATATAAAGATAGAACAAAATCCAGGCAGATACCTATAGTGAGGTTTATGCCAACCTTTAGAAAGCATGTTATCTTGCCTATGAGTTAAAGAGACAATTTCTTCGGTTCTATACATTATGTATCTCATTTAAATTCAAAAAATTGATTACATTAAATGTAATTGTTTTAGGGAAAGTAACATAATTTGTATTGTATTGTTCATGCAATAATTTCTTTAATAATATTAAGAAACCTAAAGTACAACAAATAAAAAATTATACCTAAGTTTGTCATTATATATAAACAGATTCTAAAAAAAGCACCAAATAAAATAAATATATAGTTACTAGTAAAAATACACAATTAAATCAATATGGCATTAGAAATTATTAATTTTGATAATTTTCTAAAATAATCCTTGTTGGCTTACGTGAAAAGGTTTGAAAGTAGTCAAGCCCATCCTAATGAGTGTAGTCCTTAGCCGAGAGTCTTGCTTTCTATCTTTCTACAAACCCATTAAACCTATACTTTATATTATAAACCCACTAAGAACACTAGCATTGGGTTAGCATAGCATAGCAAACACCAAAAACTTCATACATCAAATATTCAAAATGCTAAAAATTTTAGCATAGATGAACAGTACAATTCTATTAGTAGAACCGTACCGCAAAAATGGTAAATTTTTTTTTCTCTTTTTCTCTCTCCTCTAACACATATTTGTCTCTCTCTTTTTCCCCGGTATTCAGTGGCCAGCTCAACAACTTTTGGGGCCTAAGGCAAAAACTTTATGTGGGGCATTTTCTTATATGTAATTATTAACTAAATAAAATCTATTTTCATTATTATCTTTTTGTTTTATAATTTCATTATCTTCTAATTATTTTTTATGAATTTTTTGTTCATTTGTTATATTTTCATCCTAATTGTTTGTTGTGTTTTGTTTAATACTAGTAACAAATTTATTCATAAATCATTTTTATGATTCAATTTATTTTTCAAGTTTTCTCTTTATTTTCAAAGTTTTTTATATCCATTTTAATATTGATATTTATAATTGAGGAATACTTCTAAATAAATAAAACATAAATTGTAATAAAAAATTATAATTTAATTAAAATAAAATTTAAAGAATAGAACCGTGGGGAGTGAAAACTCCCGAACAAACATTTGGGCTTTGGGTCCGGTTGGCCGGTGCCGCTCGTTTTTGATCTGTGGCCTCCGTGCCCACAAGTCAATCCGTACCGTAAAGGTCCGAGGATCCGTCCGAGGAGGAATGTATCCTCGGATAGGCCCGCCGATGACCTTGGGACTAGCTAAACGAGTTAATGGCAAAATTCTGGAAAAAAAATTGATGGTTAATATGGTGATCAAAGCAGCATCTAGAAGCGAGGATGTGAGAGAAATATCTAAGGAAAAGGCTGCTACCACCACATTAAAGACCCCGCATCTACCTCCCTAGCCGCATTAATGAGGAAATGACCTCTCGAACAAGAGGATGCAGCCTCCCCGCTATTTGTTTGAAGACTTCAAGGTGGTGGTGGATGTAACAAGTATCCAGGGAGAAGATTTATATGACACGTGGATGAACCAGTGAAGGAGAAGTATATAATGAAACAAGAGAGGAAAGAGAAGGGGATCGACATTTTCTACTGAGAAAACAAAAACAGGAACTAAGAATTGTAAACTTGGGCATAGAAAGAGAATATTTAGACAACTCGTCCTTGGCTTACGTCCGAGGAGATCCCTTTGTCATATTTGTTTATCATTCGCATATACAAAGGGCACTCTTGCTCGTTAATCAAATTTCCAACATCCCTAACCTAGATTTAAAATCCATTCTCTACAAATTTTATTGTGTAAGGCTCATTGGGCCCGAGCCCAACACTTGTTTTTGGGTTCGGGTACAATTGTACACTTACAATTGGCACCGTCCGTGGGAATCTAGCGTTAAAGAAATTGGAACATCATGGCAAGCTTGGGTTTGCATCACGCAGAATCTCAAGGATCGCAGCCCGAAGATCTTTTTGAGCGTCTTGAGCGCCGGAGGGACCGAGAGAGAAGCGTTCATACCGTATATCCCGGCGCGAGTTATACGCGCGGTGGAGGCAGCGCCTCCCATGAGGATGATGTCAAGGCCATGCAGAGGGAGATTGACCACCTTAAGAAAAAGCCGCACCGTGTCGACGAAGGCGGGCTTCACCCCCATCCAATCCTTCTTTAGGGGAATCCCGGGAAGCAAGCATAGCTCAAGGTCTAGGACTCCCCTAGCAAAACCTTCTCTTGCGAAGAGGATGACCTACCGGGTCGTAGGCATCGGAAACTCCCCTCTAGGGGCTTGGGGAATGACGCTATGAGCCGAGCGTTACACCAACTTTCCAAATCGCCCTTCTCACGCAGGATTGAGAATGGAAGGCTCCCTGTGCGGTTCACCTAGCCCACCTTCACCATTTATAATGGCCGTACAGCACCCGGTGGAACATGTGAGCCACTTTAATCGAAGGATGGCGGTGCATTCTCATAACGAAACCTTGATGTGCAAAGTCTTTCGTTCTAGCTTGGGACCCGTTGCTATGAGATGGTTCAATGGTCTAAAGTCGTGTCCGTCGGTTCGTTCGTGGAACTTACTAGGGCATTCGCGTCTCGGTTCATTACATGCAGCAGAAGTTCCTCGACTATTGGACTCGCTATTATCTATGGCCATGAGGGAGGGTGAGACGTTGAAAGCATACTCCGACAGTATTGGGAGATGTTCAACGAGATAGATGGAGATTTTGACAAGGTGACGATCAATATCTTTAAAGTAGGCCTTCCTACCGATCACGACTTGAGGAAATCCTTGACCAAAAAGCTCGTACGGAGTGTACGTCGCCTCATGGACCGTATTGACGAGTACAAAAGGGTTGAGGAAGACCAACAAAGAAGGTAAGGGTAAGGCGGAGGTTATCCCGCAGGAGAGAAGAGATTTCAGGTCGGACAAGTATCACAATAATAAGCCAAGGAGAGATTACTCGGGCACTGGCTTAGCCACTCCTCGCGCTAATACCGTATTCCGAGAACCAAGGCACCAACCGCTAGAGAAAGTCCGTAAGGAACCCTACTTCGTATGGCCCAAGAAGATGGGGGACCCTACGAAGCGGAATCAAAATCTTTTTTACCAATACCATCAGATGTGGGTCATACTACCGAGAATTTTCGGACTCTCCGGAACCATCTAGAACAGCTTGTTAGCAAAGGGAAACCGAAGCAACACTGTACCAACCTAACGGGCAAGGCAAGTCCGGCTCAAATAATCGAAGAACAACTCATCTCGGCCACCCTTGGGAACGATTAACGTTATCTTCGTTGCACCCGGCAGACCCGCTCTTGTCCTACCAGGGTGATGGCGGTTGCACACTCCCAAGCCGAGGAGTCGTGCTCGAAGCCGAAGAGGATTAAAGGGAATGTGCCCGTCTTGGGATTCTCAAAGGTGGATAAGGTTGGGACCATCCAACCCCATGATGACGCCCCGGTGGTCACTTTAAGGATAGGAAATTACGACGTCAAAAGGGTGATGATCGATCAAGGCAGCGGCGCGGATAATATGTACCCCGACTTATTTAAGGGGATAAGATTGAAGCTAGAGGACCTCACTCCTTATGACTCGCCACTAATAAGCTTTGAAGGGAAGGCCGTCATACCAAAGGGGCAAATTCGATTGCCCGTACATACCGGCTCGAAACGGTCTAGGTGGATTTTATTGTGGTTGATGCATATTCCCCATACACGGCCATCCTTGCTGTGCCTTGGTTGCACGCTTTGGGTGCCGCCTCCTCGACTTTGCATGTTAAAGTAAAATTCCCCTTGGGAAGATTCACCGAAGAAATTCTTGGCAGCCAAGCAAAGGCAAGGAAATGCATATCGGCCGCAGCATCGCATCAAGCTAAATCGAGTCCTCGGCCTCGGTTATGAAGGACTTATAGCAATTAACGACTCGGGTGCGCCCGATGCGATGACAAGAGAGGAATCCATGTGTGAAGATTTGGAGAAGTTTCGATAGCCGATGATCCCGAAAGGTTCTTTCAAGTTGGTGTATGTTTACCACACCAAGAGAAGATGGAATTGGTGGAGTTTTTGAAGGACAACATCGATGTCTTTGCCTCGGGATCCCTACAAGGCTCCGGGGTTGACCCAAGGTTCATTTGTCATCATTTGAACGTCAACCCCGCCATCGTTCCTAGGAAGCAGCCACCTCGGTTTTCCTCTAAAGAGCATTCCGAGGCTGTTAAAGAAGAAGTGCTCAAGCTCAAGAGGGCTGAGGCTATTAAAGAAGTTTTCTACCCGGAGTGGTTGGTGCATACAGTTGTGGTGAAAAAGAAGAACGGAAAGTGGAGAGTATGTGTGAACTTCACAGATTTAAACAAAGCTCGCCCAAAGGATTTGTCCCGCTCAAATTTTCAGGGCCAACTTGGACCGTTGGATGTTCATCTTACCGTCGAACGTGGGAAACAGGATGTAACATGCGGTCATAAATACGCACGTTCGGGTTTCAAAGCGCCGAAGGCATTTTCAGGGAACGAAAAGACCCATACACGTGCGGTGGTTTACAAAGCGTGTGGGAGGTAATCTAGTCGGGTCAAAACTCTATTTCTCTCCTCGGATGGGTGGGAAAAATAAAGTTTTAAGGGGCTATTATGGGGAGTGAAAACTCCTGAACAAACAGTTGGGTTTTGGGTCTAGTTGGCCGGTGCCAATTCGTTTTTGATCGTGGCCTTCGTGCCCACAAGTCAATCTATACCGTAAAGGTCCGAGGATCCGTCCGAGGAGGAATGTATCCTCGGACAGGCCCGGCGATGACCCCGGGACTCGCTAAACAGGTTAAAGGCAGAATTTTGGGAAAAAAACTGATGGGTAAGAGGGTGATCCAAGCACCTTCTAGAAGCGAGGATGTGAGAGAAATATCTAAGGAAAAGGCTGCTACCACCACATTAAAGACCCTGCATTTACCTCACTGGTCGCATTAATGAGGAAATGACCTCTCGAACAAGAGGATGCAGCCTCCCCGCTATCCGTTTGAAGACTTCAAGGTGGCGGTGGATGTGATAAGTATCCAGGGAGAAGATTTATATGACACGTGGAAGAACCAGAGAAGGAGAAGTATATAATGAAACGAGAAAGGAAAGAGAAGGGGATTGACATTTTCTACTGAGAAAACAAAAACAGGAACTAAGAATTGTAAACTTGGGCATAGAAAGAGAATATTTATACAACTCGTCATCGGCTTACGTCCGAGGAGATCCTTTTGTCTTATTTGTTTATCATTCGCATATACAGTGGCACTCTTGCTCGTTAATCAAATTTTCAACATCCCTAACCTAGATTTCAAATCCATTCTCTACAAATTTTATTGTATAAGGCTCATTGGGCCTGAGCCCAACACTTGTTTTTAGGTCCGGGTACAATTGTGCACTTACAAGAAGAATAGAACCGAATATATCAAAAACAAGATTGCAACTACTAAATGATGTGATCACTTTATACTCTATATCTGCACAAATAAACATATATTATGCAACTTAATAAATTAGTACTAATATAAAGTAAATTATCCCAAAAGAATAACTAATAAAAATATTCCTAGACAATCCAGATTAAATAAACTATTGGAAATTAAAATCATAATAAAAAGTTAACAAAACACGTGATAATATCATAATGGTAGTAGTCTAGTGTTAGTAATATAAAAGGTTCGTGCTAGGTGTGTAAACATGCATCATGGGGTCGTTTTAAATTTAATTTTGTCTCTTCGCCTTCGTGTTCGTGTTTTGTGAGTATTAGAAGGGCATTTTTAATACACAATGCATTTTATTGGCTAACAAAATGGGCCTTATTATTATTAATGTTTTCCCGAGTATAGGCTTAAAGAAGCCTTAATTTTTTCCTCGGTTAGGGTGTTCGAATGAACATTGACCTTGGAAAAAAAAATTATATAATATTTTTTTTTGTCTACCATAACTAAAAATGAACACCCTAAAATGCAGTTACAAATATCAATAAGGATAAACATAGTTACAAAAATCAATAAGTTGAGTAACAACAAAAATTCCTAGTGCAAAAATTCTTCAAAATTCTTATCTATTTTAGCATAAAAAGCTAAATTTTCTATTTTACATATCCCCTTTTCAAAAAAAAAAATCTACATCTAATTATCTATTTGACACTACATCTTATTAAAGTATCATTTCTTTATTAGTTTTTTACTACTCTCCCAAATCATTATTCTCTCGCATATGAGTAAAGAAAGTATTAGTAAACAAATTTGCATATAAACAAGAACCATATATATTTGCACGGTCACCATAACTACAAATGCATTTTGCACAATAATACATAAGTTGATGTGGGTGATTTTTGTGGTTGGTTATGCAAAATTTGGCCCTTATGAAATTTTATATCATTACATGGATTAATATGAATGCTCTTAATGACCACCCTAGAAAACATTCCTAGAGCTGTCACAAGATAGAATTAGTTAAAAAATGGGACATTCTTTATTTGGGGGCCTTAGGTCATTACCTATATATTCTCCAACCAGCCCTACTAGTATGCTTCTCTCTAACTCTCTGCGTATCTCACTCTCACCACACCATTGATCTCGTCATTCTGTCCAGATCTCCTTCTTACGGTGGGTTATTATTATTATTTTTTTGTTGTGGGTTGATGGGTGGTTATGATGTTGGGGAAGGCGGGTGGGTGGGACAATTTTGGGTTGGGTTGCTCCAGTTTTGGGTAGGTTCCAATAAATTTTGGGTAGGTTTCTATTGTGGTTGGCTGGTTGCTACTTGTAGGAGAGGTGGTGGTGGTGTTTTTTTTTTTTTTTTTTTTTAGGCAGGAATTTTTCAAAGTTATTTTAATAGGTGGTGTGGTAAGAGATGTGATGTAAAGTGTATTTAGAGTGATGTGTTAAAATAGATAAAGTAATTTTTTGTTGCGTGAAAATAAATTTTGTTAGCGTAGTTGATGATACTCTTACAACTAATTGGTTGTTTCCTAGAAGGTAAGGTCTGGTGCCTTACTTAAACTTATGGTGCGTTCTTTTTTTTCATATAAAATTTTAGCAATACTTTGCATTTTGGTCTTTCTTATTCCTTATGCTTTATCAAGATGCAAGTGATTGGAAATTTTAATGTAAGACCACTTGTACAATTATCAAGAATTAGAGTAGGTAACTGTTGAAGCCATTGAAGCTTTTGTTGCTAATGCAGCGGTCCAATTTGCCAAGGATCTTAGCATTCACAGGCTTGAAATTGAAGAGGACTCACTATTGGTCATCTTGGTCTTGTGAGACAACAGAACATCTTTTGCTTTGCATGGACATTTTATAGAAGAGACAAAAATCTTGTCAAGATCTTTACAATGGTTTAATTTGAGGTATGTTAAGAGGGGGGCAACTACTTAGCCCATGCCTTTGCTAAAAGAGTTATTTCATCTTTAAGTTTAGATGTTTGGGTAGAAGAGCTCCCGTCTAATTTGTTATGCTTAGTACACTTTGCAGCCTCATATAGCAGTTCCCCAAATAATATTGTTGCACAGATCATTGTCAAGTTATATATATATATATTTAGTACTTGCTTGATCTTTGAGATGCAAAAGAATGCAAAGTCACATGAGATATCAATTCAAAAGAATATATATATGAATGATAGTTTCTTCAATTGATTTTTATTGGTGTATTGCTTTGTTATTTATGAATCGAATGATTGTTATATATGTTGGACATCTAGTGTATCTCACAAGTTCCTTGCGCATTGTGAGTGTTCAATGAAGTTATAATTCAAAGTAAAAATTTAAATGATTACAAGGTTTTAAGTTTCAATAAGAGTAAAAATTATTTCATAACATGTGAATAAAGATAATAATAATTGTGGATAAAACTCTTAAAGATATTTCAACTACTAAATAATATAAAAGTATCTAAACAAAACTTATTGTTTAAAAAAAAAACTATAAAATCAAACTAAATTAAGAAATTTCTCTAAAATTTCATAAAATTACATCTTTGTCCTAGAGGTCTTATAATTTTTTTTTTTAGTTTGATGATAAACTCAAGCTTTAGCTCTTGTTCGAAATAAAATTAAGTAACTGTTAGAGACATATTAGCTGTTTTTTGAATGGTTTGTGGTGTTTTGGTGACTGTTTTTTTGAATTGTTGATGGGGTTTGGTGGTTAGTGGTGTTTTGGTGGCTGCTTTTTTCTTCTGATGTGGAGTTTTGGGTGGTAGGTGGGGTGGTTTGTGCACCTGGTGAGTTTTGATTACAGTGTTTTTCAGCATGTAGCCAAAGAAGTTGACGCATATAACATTGGGAAAAAAATTAGAGATTCTGTATGATTGCAAGATCGCGCAAAACAAAGTCTTTATGATAAGAAGGCTTGTGAACTTGAAGTATAAGGATGGGAAAAGGGTTGCCGAGCACTTGAGTGACTTCCAAGAGGTGCTGAATGAGTTTTCCAGTATAAAACTTGTGTCAGATGATGTGGTGCAAGAACTACTATTGTTGAGTTCATTACCAGATAGTTACAAAACTTTAGTTGTGTCAATTAGCAATTCAGCTCCTAATCGTTTGATAACCATGAATATGGTGACAGATAGCTTTTTCAATGAAAATGCAAGAATGAAAGATCGAACTGGGTGTATGTATTTCCTAGTCTAGTAAAGACTTCCAGTAGAAAATAATGGGTTTACAACAATCTTCTTTTGAACAAATACTAGAGGCTACCAAAACATCAAGAACAAATCACTCTTGGTTCACAACAAATATTCATCACATAAAGGTGGATTAAAACAATAGCAAAAGAAAAATCCCACCAATTGAGTCAAATCATTTAAACAAACAAAAAGAAATTTTAAGCACCACCTTCAGTTAACACAAAGCTCTCTTACATAATTTGAGTGGTTAAAATAAAAAGTTATGGTTTAATTAGCTTAAGGGAACGTTCTTTTTATTTATTGTTATTTATTATTTTTATTTGATCCTTTGGACTTTTTAAAATAAAAATAAAAATAAAAGACTAAATTCCCTATAGGGAATTAAATCTTTTCTATTTCAGCCACCTTGTTACATAATATTTTTTAAGAGAAATGCTACTGATACTATAAATTTTACTACCTTAAGTGTGTATTTGGGAACCGATTAAAAATTAAATTATATTACTATTTAGCTTATTTCTGCTATTATTCATAGTTCCCACTATATTTTTTAGTACTATTTATGGGTCTCATTATATTATTTCTACTAACTTTTACCTTTATTTACAGTACTTTTAGCAATAAATTTTCAGTTTCAACAAAATAAACGCTATCTAAACACACTCTAAGTTTACAAACTAACGTGTTACCAATTATAAAGAGATAATTCAAATATTTATTTATGTGATAGTTGAAGGTTATCCATCGCATGTAATGTCACATCAATTTATAAGCTTTAAAAATACTAAAACTTGTAATACCTTTAACATTTTACATCTTCCAAAATTGCAATTAGTTATGCACAATCATAATCTCTCTTTAGAAATTTATTTTGCAAAAAAAGTCAACCCAATACATAAAATGACAAATTAAGGCCAAAGCTGCAAACTTTACACCTGAAACAGTTCTTGCTAAAAGTTACAATATTTTTATCAACCAATAACAATAGATCATGAATTTATGAAGTAATAAGAAATTTAACTTTGTGCATGAAGGTTATTTATTCCAAAGTACGTAGTACCTCGTATACAATACATTTGTTATATTATAATAAGTGACAGATAGGAGCTTAGACAATATTCAAAGCTGGAAGTTGGATGTTGACATTCTCGCTGCCAGCATCCTTTTGGCCCCCAGTAGCGCTGATGACATTCGTTTTACAATTGTGTAGCGAAAGGATGATTCCAACCATGAGGATCACGAGCACAAGTATGCTGTAGCGAGTATATGACCCAATATCTACTTGTCTTCCCTGATACAAAGAGTACATACTAAAACTATTACCAATTTTGCCGTAAAATTTTTATAAGCTTTCGTGACACTAAATATAACATAATTATTGTAACGTTAATAACATAATAAATAGTAATGTGTAGAGTATATGTATACTAAAATTTTGTAGTAATATATCCTACGATTCCTAACATTGCGAATGCGGCAGATGGCCTAGTTCTAAGGGATTTGGGCCAACAGGATAACGGTCTTAGGTTTGAGTGTCCTCTCACTTGTAAGCTCGTTGATGCTTGTCTTCTCCTTGGTTGTCCTAGGGGCATTGGGGTCACCCCATCCACCGCCCCTCTACCTGTTTTTTTTTTTTTTTTTTTTTGAAAAAAATTAAAACTAACAGAATCCTATTAAGAATGTCTACACAACAAAATGAAGCTGCAAAAAAAAAAGAAAAGAAAGATATTAATTGTTACCCGTTCGGGGGAGGAGCCGAAAAAGAAGAAGATAGAGCAGGAGGAATCGGAGTCAAAGGAAATGAAAATGAGTTGGGCATGTAACCCGCCATTACAGGGCACAAAATTATTGCAAATAGAATCATTTGAGTTAGAGAGTAAGGCAGGGTGCTGTATTTCTATATATTTGACTGGGTGCTGTATTTTTATAACAAGACAGCTAGCGCTAAAAAAAAAAAAGACCAAGACGGCCAGTCCTATGATATTAACTCAAGTCAAACAAGCTACATTGTTGTAGGATGGGAAAATTTTCTATAGCTAGTCTTATTAAACCAAACAATGATTGGAGAATTTATATGGCTAACATGATCATCAAACCAAACCATGCGCAATCTATGAGTCAATAGGGTGTAAACACTGTTGTTATGGAATTGTTATGGAGTTTACCTATTAGGATAGTAGCATGTCAAATTGTAAAGCACGACAATGTTAAATTATTTGTTTTTCTTAATTACTATTAATATCCAGTGAGATCATGCGAGTATATAACAAATCACATAATTCCCGTATGAATATTCTAATAAGTTTTTTGGTGTATTCATACCTCATACTTATGTGCAAAATATTTTAAATGAATTTAAGAGTGATCTCAAATGTTACTTTCGAACCATTTGCCTTACAAATTCTACTTTATTTCCTTTCACAATGGAGCCAAAAGAAAATGCCCATAATTATATTTAGTCTATTTTTCAAAATTATACTTGAAGTATTATCGAGAGTTTTGTATATATACAGATTCTTCAAAAAATACACACACGCATAGTTAAATGAACATACAGCTATCACTAACATTTTATAACTAAATTAATTTTGCATTAACACTAACTAATTTTTATAAAAAAATTAGTTAAATGATGTAAATATTATCGCATTTATAAAAAGAAAATATACGGACAAATTTTTATGATCTCCTCTAGAAGAAATGATGTAAGCTTAGTTTGAACGTGCTGCATGTTGACATAGTTTTTACGATTTCCTCTCTAGACATATGTATATATACATACATTGTGCACATGCACAACAATATACAAATTATATCATATAATATGTAAGTCTAATATGAAAAATAAAATGATACTCAATGCGAATATTATATAATTTTTTAATGTTAACAGGCTATTGCGGTGGGTCTTTTGCGGCGGTTTCAATAACTCCCACTTTACGTCACATATTGTAGCGCTTTCTTGATCCGCCCTTGTATATGAGATATACTGCGGTGTACCATTAGACAACCGCAACAGATATAGTTTTTTGCAGTGCTCTATAGCGGCGGTATAAAAAAAAGCCACAATATATGTGTTTAGCGGCGTTTCTTTTAGTTATTGCGGTGGTATACCAAACTGCCACAATATATGCCTTTTTTTTCTTTGCCTAAACCTATCACTTTAGCTCCCAACCTTTTCATTTATCATCAATTTGTATTTCCTCTCAAAAAATTAAATAAATAAACACACTCTCACTCACTCTCAAAATCTCTCGTCACTCTCAAAACCTAGCGACCGATCTTCCCACCACCACCACGCATCCTCACCACCACAAATCCTCATTGCCACGCATCCTCACTCTCAAAATCCAACTTGGGTCTCTCTCAATTAACACTTACCGCCGTAGCTCATTGATTGAAGCCTCAAAAATAGCCGTCGAGGCTTGGACGAAGCCAAATGCTTGGCCTTTGCCATTGACAGTGCCGACAAAATGAGGTACTCTTAAAATCTAGCTCGGGTCTCTCTTTATTAGCACTCACCACTGCCGCCACTCACCGATTGAAGCCCAAAAAATAGCCGTCGAGGCTTCGACAAAGCCAAATGCTTGGCTTTTGCCATTGACAGTGCCGACGAAGCAAGGTAAAAATTAGTTCTTTTTTCTTTTTTAATCTCAATGATATTGGATTTTCTTTTTTGGGTAATTAGTCTTAGTTTTTTCTGAATTGTATTGCTAATACTCGAACTGGGTCTTAGGGAATTTTGCTAATATATTGTAAATTTGTTTGTGTTATGCTAAATTTACAGAGCTATGTAGGAGTTCTCATTTCTGCCCGGAGTCTTGAATTTTCCCTTTCCTAAACAAATCTTAGTGTTAAGCTATGGTTTGCCTACTTTTACCTTTTTTCTATATTGCTTTATATTTGATATGCTTTGTTTAACCTAGCTCTTTGTTGATGGAAATGGGTTAATCGCTTACGCTCGGACTAATCGTATTAGTTTTTCATAGAAGTGATATAGCCGTAAAAAGCATGGAGGGTTCTAAAAATTTTGCAAGGGTTGCTATAGCATCTTTCACAATACATCATGGTAAACTAACATTTAATGACTGAAATGTAATAAATAATGCATAAATCTTAATATTAGGACAAAAAAAAAAGAAGAGATTAACCATACAAAAAGGAAGTTTTCCCTTTATTTGACTTTGACACATGAAAAGATTCAACAAACACATCATTTTGAATGCTGCTTCTCATAACAACGAAGGAAACATGCTTCAAGCAAAATAAAAAAAAAAAACGACAAAACAGAAGGCAAATAATTATTTTATGAGTAAGTAGTAGACATTGATTTATGAAAACAATGGTGGGGCATCGAGTTAATCTGAGTTCCACGGATAGCAAATATCATATTGTTTGGTCTCGTAATTTAACCTACAAACACCATCATACCTAATCTTCCAAAAGCAAAGAGTGCATTCAGGGTGATCTCTATCAAATAGGTAGATATCAAACCAATGGAAATTATTTGGCCACCGAAAATTACAATAGTAATCGGTAGTGCCAAAAGCATTTGGTTTAAAGTTGAATTGATAGAAGCCATTTGGATACCGGATAAAATGAGACCCCAGATCGCTATGCCTGCATTTACAATGAACAGTAACATTCAAGCCTAAATCATTAAACAATTCTACATATACTCTTTTCCTTACGAAAAGCCCTCCTTCAACCTTGTGAAAACTAGACAAAAACAAAACAAGAAAAATTTGCAACAATACAATTCTATTGATTGAAATCATAGTGTACTCTTCAATGCTAGTTTTGTTGGGTAAATTGACATTTTACATGCCCATCATTTTATAGAAGAAAATATTATCCCACATTCAATGCTATAATCATCAATTTTGGCAACATTATATCACCTAGTTACGTTTTGCAATAGGATGTCTGTGCTAGCTTAACATTCTTTGTTTCGACATCCACATTTTCAAGAAAATGAATCATTTTCCAAAAATAATTTTCTAGATAACTATGTAATTTTCATTGGTTTGGTAATTAGTTGGAAAACTATATCTCAACTTCCCTTCTATAGTTTTTTGTGAGATACAATTTTCCTTATTTTGCTTTGCGTGAGATAAAGTTGTTTTCCAAAAAACTTATTAGCGGAAAACAACTATATCCCATGTCAAGCTAAGTAAGGGAAGCTAAGAAACAGTCTTCTTTTAACTCTCTCTCTTTTTTTTCTTTTTTTCTTTTTTAATGTACTACAACACACTAAAAAATGCGTAAACTATCTTCTTATACATTTTTCCAAAGCAAACAAACTGAAAATTGGATTTGTATACTTCATAAGAATTGGGATTTGGATGAAATATTTCAGGATATGTTTAGGGAATTTGTAGTACGTGATAGTTTGATTGTGATTGCTTATTCTGGTAATTTTAAATGCATGAGAAAAAAAGGTTGATTTCATTTCATCAAACTAGAGTAAAAATTGCAGCCTTAAGTTAGAAGTATTCCATTGAACAAGCAAATGGAAAAATAACCAATGTCATGCTAGTAAACTCCATGAATATACGCTGTGCTAGCTTAACATTCTTTGTTTCGACATCCACATTTTCAAGAAAATGAATCATTTTCCAAAAATCATTTTCTAGATAACTATGTAATTTTCATTGGTTTGGTAATTAGTTGGAATTCTATATCTCAACTTCCCTTCTATAGTTTTTTGTGAGATACCATTTTCCTTATTTTGCTTTGCGTGAGATAAAGTTGTTTTCCAAAAACTTATTAGCGGAAAACAACTATATCTCATGTCAAGCTAAGTAGGGAAGCTAAGAAACAGTCTTCTTTTAACTCTCTCTTTTTTTTTTCTTTTTTTTTGTAATGCACTACAACACACTGAAAAATGCGTAAACTATCTTCTTATACATTTTTCCAAAGCAAACAAACTGAAAATTTGATTTGTATACTGCATAAGAATTGGGATTTGGATGAAATATTTCAGGATATGTTTAGGGGATTTGTAGTACGAGATAGTTTGATTGTGATTGCTTATTCTAGAAATTTTAAAGCACGAGAAAAAAAGGTTGATTTCATTTCATCAAACTAGAGTTAAAATTGCAGCCTTAAGTTAGAAGTATTCCATTGAACAAGCAAATGGAAAAATAACCAATGTCATGCTAGTAAACTCCATGAATATATGCTGTGCTAGCTTAACATTCTTTGTTTCGACATCCACATTTTCAAGAAAATGAATCATTTTCCAAAAATCATTTTCTAGATAACTAAGTAATTTTCATTGGTTTGGTAATTAGTTGGAAAACTATATCTCAACTTCCCTTCTATAGTTTTTTGTGAGATACAATTTTCCTTATTTTGCTTTGCGTGAGATAAAGTTGTTTTCCAAAAACTTATTAGCAGAAAACAACTATATCTCATGTCAAGCTAAGTAGGGAAGCTAAGAAACAGTCTTCTTTTAACTCTCTTATTTTTTATTTTTTTCTTATTTTTTAATGCACTACAACACACTGAAAAATGCGTAAACTATCTTCTTATACATTTTTCCAAAGCAAACAAACTGAAAATTTGATTTGTATACTGCATAAGAATTGGGATTTGGATGAAATATTTTAGGATATGTTTAGGGGATTTGTAGTACGAGATAGTTTGATTGTGATTGCTTATTCTAGAAATTTTATAGCACAAGAAAAAAAGGTTGATTTCATTTCATCAAACTAGAGTTAAAATTGCAGCCTTAAGTTAGAAGTATTCCATTGAACAAGCAAATGGAAAAATAACCAATGTCATGCTAGTAAACTCCATGAATATACCAGCACAATAGCATGGTGACACAACATCAAAGAACGTTCTAACTTGTTCTTTAACCAAGGGGGGGGGGTACTTTCTTGTAAAGCAATGCCCCAATTTCTCTTTCTAGTTTAAAGAAACCTTGACGAATAAAGGAAATATCGACTTGAAATCCATCATAAATTTAAGAAATTCTAATAGAAGTATTTTATTTCAATTTTCTAAAAATCAATTAAGAAATATACATATTTATAGAATTCATTTATGGTATTAGAAAACCTTCATTAAAATTGAAAATTTTAAAAATACCATCAAATTTCATACAATAACATAAAACACCAAATTACGTAAATAAAATAATTGAATTTAGGCGTGAAAATAAGGATAATTTTTTTTAATGGGATTGCATGTGGAATTATATTTTGCAGTTCTTGAAGTGGAACTTTGAAACCAATTGGGTCCATGATATATTTATTTATTTTTATTGTTCACTATAAGAAAAATTGGCTATTGCGGCGGTTTCAAAAACTGCCGCTATACGTCACATATAAAAATATTTCATAGGGGCCAAACTATCATAACTAAAAAAATGCTTATTTCTAATTAATTTAAGTCAAAAAAAAAATAGTGCACACTAAAGTCATTAATTGATTCCAAACTAATTTGTTTAACAATCAAATTTTTCTTAATATACAGTTAAACAATCACTTAAAAATTCATCTTATTATGAAACTTCATTTTGAGAGACGTTTGGCGGATTTCATAACATGGATATATTAAAGGAGTTCCAAAATTGATCTATGTAATCTAGATCACATTCAAGAGAAGCAATATCTATTTGTTTAGGTTAACATTGTCAAGTGTTTCGAGGGGATTTTACATATAGAGTTTGAACCAGTAACTTCTATATTATGACATTTTTTTCTCTAATAATATAATCATCAAATATGGATGGTTTCTCTATAAATTACTTACACTTTAAAATCAAATTATTAAATTTATAAAAATAGCTATGATTACATAGCCTTGTTGAAAATAAAAAAAAATTGTATGAACATGAAATGTAGCAACTATATATTATATAACATTGTTTGTTTTTTGAGAGAATATAAAATTCATTTTAAACTGCACTAATTGCTAGAAATGTTTGTACCTTTAATTTAATATCAATGTTAGCATTCAACAATTATTCACTCACACGGTAATACTATATATATATATATATATATATATATATATATATATATATATATAAAGTAATAAACTGAAATTTTTGACAGCCACACACCCTCCACCATCCAAATAATAAAAAAAAAAGATAGAAATTAACAGCCATAGAAACATTTAAGGTTAGTGCAATACAATTGTACAACACAAACTATCAGAGAGAGAGAGAGAGAGAGTAGTAACGAGTTTACTGATAGTCTGGAGCAGTAAATGCTAAACAGAGCAAGAGTGTGACAGAGCGAGAGATGGAGAGAGTGATAATAGTATTAGTATTCGGAATTGTGTAAAATGTTCTATTTTACCATCTAAAATGTCGCTTCCACTTTATAATACACTTAATATTCCATTTCTTATTTTTCTCACATATTCATATTACTTTTTATTAATTTCACCACTTCTTTCTATCTCTTCCTCACCTCTTTATCTCTCTTTTCTCTCTTCTCAGTGTGTCCAAGAGATCACCACCACCATAAAACTAAAAAATAAAACCCAACCACCACCATAGAAAAATAAAACCTAGCCACCACCGTAAAAAAATAAAATAAAACACAGCCACCACCAGGGAAAAAGTAAATAAATCTAGTCATTACCTTCCTCTCCATCACCATCTTCGCACCATCAACTGGCCAAACCCACCACTCCACCACTATTGCACCACCCACACCACCACCAACAACCCACAAAAGCCACAACCACCGAAAATGAAATCAGCCACCAAACCAAAAGCCACTAGCCACCTATTCAACCTACCCAAAAATGACCCACCACCAAAACAAGCCACCGATCCACCACCACTCTGATTTGCCACATTTGCCACATCTGCAGTATGAGTGTAAAAATTATAGCAAATACACACCCGATGTTGTTTGTTTTTTGATGTTTTGGAGGCTAAAATAAGATTTCTAGAGTTTTACAACTCCAAATAATAATGCTCTAATATATGAATTTTAGTGGAAATGTAGTTTTCCATGTTTTTTTTTTTAAATGAAAGAAGGTAAAACAATATTTAAGTTTACGTGGAAAGAGATTAGTAAAACCTAGTGTAGTAAGCTGTCACTTATTCTTCATCACCCATAATCAACTATATCAAAGTTGTGGCAAGACTTACGGTACAAAAGTTGTGTTCGCAGATTTTGTTGTAAGGTCACAAGTCCTTCATTGTAAGAGAATTCACATTAGCCTCAAAATAATTATATTCAAATATGGTTTAAAAATCACACTTTTACTACTTTAGCTAAGGTACTATTTACAGACAACTACATCAACCACAATACTCTATCACTATTCTATTCAATTATTAATTTTCTCTCACCATTAATTTTTGAGGAGGGAGCTTTGCAAGAATGAAAGAAAGCTAGAGAGTAGCAAAGGGAGAGAGAAATTAATATAATTTTGTTTTCGGCAGATGAACAATGGCTTAATATTTGCATTGAGACTACTGTACATAAATTAGTTTGATGAAAGATTTATTAAGGATGATGCAATAGTGATTTTACGAGCTAGTTTAGTTATTTGTTTTGGATAAACATTTGTTATATTGAGTCTAATGTTTATTTTTTGAGAAGATATCTATATCTATATCTATATCTATATATATATATATATATATATATATATATATATATATATATATATATATATATATAATAGACGAAGCAGAGAGAAAGTTAGTTCCTGCATTTAAGGATGTGTTGACAAATAGGATAACTGCCTATTTAAAATTTAGACACGTATACAATTTTTTAAATATACAGCCGGACGTTACAACGCTTGGCTTTTTAAACCCTGTCACGTCTGCAATCAAAAAAAAGGTGTAAATTAAATAACCGATTTGTTTTTTTTTTTTTAAAACACCGTTTGACTGCCTTTTTAGGTAAATTAAAAATAAAGCCCGATTAAAAAAAAAAAAAACAATGCCGTTAAAAAAACCCTGGCCATCTCTTTTCATCAGACTGGCCTTAACATTTTCTCTCTCTAAAAAAAACCACTAGCGATACTGCGATAGAGAGAAAGGGAAGGATAAAAAAAATACCTAGCGATCTCTTCACATCAGTCTCTACTTTGTGATCCAGTGGAGTTCGTACGGCCGGCCATCGCCATCTGATCTGCTACTCTGCCTCATCTCTCCTCTGCAACAAAATTTTTATAAAGGTCAGCGTACTCTTTTCTTCTTCAAATACTTTCCTTTTCGAATTAGCATATTAAATCTCCAATATGTATATATTTTTAGTTTAAAACTAGATGTTTATACTACAAGAATTACCATCTTCCTTTTCAATATATCTGTATTTCAAAATTTTCTCCATACCGAATTGTCTAGGGTTCTTCTTTGACTCCTTTTGAAATATAGATGGGTTTATTTCTCTTTCTATGGAAAAATTATAATTTCTAGTTTTAAGTACTGGTAACATTAGGGATTTCGCCCTTGATTTTCATACTTGAATGGTTTAAAATCAGAAAGTTTAGAGTGTATAGTAATTTAAATTTTTTTTTCTAAGTGAAATTATGGTTTTTTGGATTAATTACTATGTTTTTGAAAAATAAATTAATTAATTAATAACCAACTAATTACTATACACCTTCCAATAGATTGTTAGACACTGTGTTATTGAAATTATAAAAAAACCTTCTTACCCTGTTATTTTGTTGAAATTCAGATTTGCTGCAGTTCTCTGTCAAGTACAAAACTTGAGTAATTTGCAGGCAAATTTGCTGGAACAAACTGATAGGTTAGGAAAGCCTAATTTTTCCTTTGTTTATCTGATAATTCTGTCCATTATGTATTCGTTGTTTGAATTTCCTCTGTTTTTGTATATTTTAGACAGTTTTTTCTTTAAAAAAAAATGCATTCCATGATTCCTTTTCAACTAACCTGTAAAATTGTTATGTTTTTTTTGTTGGTGTCATGCTTTGTGATCAACTTCCTTATAATGATTACTTCAGCTTTTTTTGTAGATTTTGTTTCACCTTAGGATGGCCTTACTATCCCTCTATTTATCTGATATTTTGTATTACATTTTTTTTATTGATGTATTTGCGATAGTTCTAAGCAAAATTAGATTTTTAGAATTCTCTTTGGTTTATTTATTGAACATAAAAATCCTTTTTTTAGGCTTTACATTTCAGTTTACCGGTCCCAACATCATCAACCATTTTTTTTTCCTTTTTTTTTTTTTTTTGTTGTTAAGAAAACCCCCAGAAAACCAACCAGAAGCACAATATATATATATATATATATAAAGACACACACGACTGCCTCAAAAACCCCAGCCAACCCAAAATATACAACCCAAATTACCCAATCATCAATTTAGTCCAGTGAACCATACAATGCATCAAAATCCCAGCCAAGCCAAATATAAAACCCCATCACTTGAAAGTGTATTTAAGCTAACACCATCAGCTAAGCTAAGTCAAGCCAAGCCAAATATACAACCACCCCCAGCCCCATCAACCACATGCATCGTCAATTTAGTCAATCATCCATTTTGCCCACCGCATCTGATTGAAAGTTGTAAAAATAAAATATATTAAAAAAAGTTAAAAAGTATAAAAAAAATTTGTAAGAGAAAGTGGGTGAATTTCATCCAATCGTACAACTCGAATTTCAGCAATTATAATTAATGGTTGAGATTGAAAGTTGAAAAAATAAAATATATTAAAGAAAAGTTAAAAAATATAAAATATAAAAAAAATTTGTAAGAGAAAGTAGGTGAATTCCATCCTATACAATACCCTAAGCATTGATCTCATACAACTCCATTAACCCTTTAGTCAACATGTCCTATCAACCAGCATCAAAGAACTTAAGCAGGAAAATAAAGCATTGAGAGAAAAGGTTGTGTGAAAACCGGCAAACAATACATAAAATACATAGAATATGCAAGAATCTATTTTATAATTACTTTTTAAACTCACTTGATTTGAGTATGTTTATATCCAACTTATTTGACTAGCTTCTAATTTTTAGTTTTGATGCACAGTTATTTAAAACTTAAATTTTTCTTATTTATACACGTATTAGGATACTTGTAAAGAGCAGTCAATAAAAAGTTAAATAAACTTGAATTTTTTATTTTTAAAAAAAGTTATTAATAATAATAAAAACTAGCCTGGATTTATGGAAGTCCCACACCGGATGTGACTGCAGGCATATGACTTTCTACTATTTGGCTTGAATTGCTTTCTATTATGGCGAAAACCACATTTTCGTCTCTACATTTTTACACGATTCCCACTTTGGTCCCTATCTTTTATTTTTGCCACTTTTAGTCTCTGTTTAGAAAAACACCTTCTATTTAAGTCCTTTCCGTCAGTGCTCTAACGGCACTGACCTACGAGGCAAACGAAATTATTAAAATAATAATAAAAAATTTATTTTGTCATTGAAAAAATGTCACGTCAGCATTTAAATTAAAAATAATAATTTATTAATTTTAACTAAATAAAAAAAAATAAAAAACAGAAATAAAAATAAAAAATCACATTAATTGAAATCAAAGTGTGTCTTGAACAAGAACAACAAGAACATAAACCTAGGTCTAAGAACACAAACCCAAAAATTTAAATTAAAAAAAAAAAAAACAGACAACAACACTTTCTTTCCTTCACTCAAACTCACTCAAAAAAACAACACCCAGATCTAAAAAATGTCATCCCGACAACAGCAACAACAAGAACCCAAATCCAATCCAAAAGCCACAAAGCAAAATACAAGATCTCCCTCCATATCAACCCACCTAGCAATGGTGGAGCTGAAGCAAAAAATCCTGACTTCTCTCTAGCTCTCCCAATGCTCCTCAACTCCCTCTATGACGCCATTTTCTCCGACCCAAAACCCTCTGCTCGCAAGGACTCCCTCTGCCTCCTCGCCTTCACCTATGTCGCCCACCCGAACTCCTCCTTCGCCCACCTCACCAAAATCATCGGCCACATCATCAATCGCCTCAAGGACTCCGACTCCACTGTTCGCGACGCCTGCCGCGATGCCATTGGCTCGCTCTCCAGCCTCTACCTCAAGAATTAGACGAGGCACCAATCATTACAGGAGAAGGAGGAGGAGCATCGCCATCACCATCCCTCCTCCGATCGAACCTAGAACAAAAAAAAAAATCCCACTAAAACTTCTCTCACTCGCAGCTGCTAGAGAGAGAGAGTGATTGAAAACAAACCCAGATTTTGGGTGTGGCTTGTTATGGGTCTTTGATGATTTTGTTGGGTTTGAGAAAATGAGGCTTTGGGATTTATGAATTTGTATTTGAGCTAAATTTTTTGGGTTTATTTTGTGTTTGGAGAATTCGGTGTTGAATGGTTGTTTGTTTGTTTTTTTTTTTTTTTTTTTTAATTACTGGGTTTGTGTTCTTAGATCTAAGTTTGTGTTCTTGTTCAAGACACACTTTGATCTCAATTAATGTGATTTTTTTTTTTCTGTTTTTGATTTTTTTGATTTAGTTAAAATTAATAAATTATTTTTTTTAATTTAAATGCTGACGTGACATTTTTTTAATGACAAAATAAATTTATTATTATTATTATTTTAATAATTCCATTTGCCACGTAGGTCAGTGCCGTTAGGGCCATAACGAAAAGGACTTAAATAGAAGGCGTTTTTCTAAATAAGGATTAAAAGTGATGAAAATAAAAGATACGGATCAAAGTGAGAATCGCATAAAAATATAAGAACGAAAATGTGGTTTTCGCCTTCTATTATTAAAGGCTTGGATTTTTATAGAGATATCGCTCGGGCTGTTACTGCAGGCTTGGCTTTCAACTAAATAGCTTGGAATTCTTGGCTTTCTAATAACTAGCTTGGATTTTTATGGAGGTCCCACTCAAGATATGTGACTGCTATATATTCGGTTTGGATTTCTATTAACCAGCTTGGATTTTTATGGAGATCCCACTCGAGACGTGACTGGCTTGGCTTTCTAATAATTAACTTGGATTTTGGTTGGGTTGAATTTTTGGCTATATTCTCAACTTTTCTAGAATTCCGTATGTTGCTTTTAATGATCACCCTCGCCCTCTTTTGATTCAATTTAGTTCTAACGCCGATTGTTAGACTTGTATTGCTTCAGTTTAGTTCGAAGGAGAAGTGGGACGGAGTTCAAGCATATATTCAATGTTTCTATAAAAAAAAAAAAGTACTTATGCTCGAACCCCAAGAAACCAAGCTTCATTATAAATAAATAAATATATTAAATTCATAGAGAAATTGACTTAAAAAATATCCAAAATAATTTAAACAACTTTTCAAATGAATTTTCAGAATTTGGTAAAAATAATGTTTGCCAAGACACTCAGTTAATTTTTCTCTATTTTCTTTGAGGAAAAAAATTACTTTTGAGCTGTGTTTGTAGGCCAACTGATATGATATGGCGCAGGATTGAATATGTTTTGTTTGTTTGATTTTGAAGCAGGTAGAGGTCCTATTTCTAACTTCTAACCTCTAAAGGGCCGCTGATGCTGTATATGGCTCGGCAAAGAGGGAGTTGTGGGTTTCCTGGATTGTGTGGGGGGTGGTGGTGTGAATTTGTGGGCTGTGAGCCTCGTTAAAGTCTAGTCTGGGAGGTAGAAGTCAACTTTATTTTTATCTTATAAAAAGAGGAGTATTACTGTATTGAGTTTATTACAAATTTAGGACTACAAATATTTTTGATAAGCAAGGACTACAAATATATAGTCACAACTTTTGTCATGATTATAATTACTATTGTGAGTAAATAAAGAAAAAAATTATGAATTTATGTGAAAGTAGCAAATGGCCTGTCATAACCTAGCTCATAAGAAATTTATAAAGAAGAGTGTAATCTTAATCCTAGAATTACTTTACTTTTTATATTAGAAATGTGACTTGTTAAAGTGACAAAAAAAAAATTGTGCTCCCTGCTAATGTGTTAGTTACGTTTAACTAACTGGGTAACTTATAAATTTTTATACATGCATGTAGGTTTTTTTTTTTTTTTGGATGAACTGATACATGTAGTTTTCAGTGTACTCATATATTTAAGGCTTTTGTGGACCAGAGTCCTCTGCATGTATGCAAAATATTTTAGATTGACTAAGGAGTGTGGTCCTCTAAGCTCATATTTGCGAACGATTTAGATTTTAGCTTGCTTAGCTCCCTTTACAAAAAAAAGAGTCAGCAAGTAGTTATAATTGATGTGTTTCACAAAATTATTCTTGATGTGTTTTTATGAGATTCATATACAACAAATTCTAAGAATTCTAACTAAATTAAATAAATATATAACCATTACTAACATTATATAACTCAAAAAACTACATTAAAATTATTACTTTTTTTCAATTTTTTTTCTAATAGCAAATACGTGTAAAGTTAGTTTGATTATGATTTATGTCCACATGACTAGGAAAGGAGGATGACATGCATTATCAAACTCCTAGGTCCTAGCAGTTAAAAGATTTAGTTGATCAACAGTTCAATTTATTGCCCTAACTTTAGCTCCCTCTATATTGATCTTGCACCATGTTTAAAATTTAAAAGGTTTGATTTATTTTTAGTACATTTTTAACTAGATATGTCCATTTATTTTAAATATACAATGATAAGTGGTAGTGAGTTTTAATCTCAACATTTTATTTAGGTAGTGGATGATATGACAGTCTCTCATTAAAACAAAAGGAATTCCAATTAAAAAAGTATTGGAGATAAACCACACTCAAATTTAAATGGTATTTTGATTTGATTCCTGAAACTTCATAATATCCATGTTGATGTAACATTTTCAATGTAACGTAGGTATTTAAAAATCATTTCCAAAAAAAAAAAAAAAAGAATAAGAAGAAGAGAAAGTATTTAATTTAACAATAATAAAATGCTTTAAAAACACTTTGACCATGTTTTATATCCATATGCTTTAATGTAGGTATTGTGATTGTTCTTGAGAAAATAACAATGTTTGTGATGCAATTGTCATGTAGTGATATGTTTAATTCTATAGTTATGCTAGGGTTACTAAGCATTTCACTAAAATTTTCACACCCTCTATCACATGGCATTGTCACTAATGTCGATTGGGCCCACCACAACACAAAGACAAGGAAAATGTGTGGAAAAAACTCAATAAATCTCTCTTCTTTTTTTCACATAAGGAAAATTAGAGACAACAGGAGCATACTAGGGCTTATAATTGTCAACAAAATACACAGAAGCTTGATTACCCCAACTTTTTTACTGTTGCTAGGGTCGAGTTGCAAACTAAAATGTTTCCTATGACTATTCCTTCTATCTTTCATTGACTCATGATATCTTCCAAGATTATTTATTCTTTCCAGCTCACATGTCGCTCAATTTATAAAATTTGACGAGACAAGTCTTTTTAGCATTTGAGCTAATGTGAAAGTCAATTTTACCCCTTTTAAGCATGTGAAAGTTTTAATTGGTGGAAAAGTTTTGGTCCCTTTTTTTATTTAAAAATCGATTAGTGTTTTATCTTGATAATAAAAAAAATCATCATATGGAGTGGACGTCATATACTCATATGTTAAAATTTGATTATTTCTATAAAATATGTTAAAATTCAATTATATCTATAAAAATTGAGACCAATAATTTAGTGTGCAATGAATCTCCGTTGAGTATGACATGAATGTTATCTCTTTCTAACTAGGTTTGGAGTGGACAAAATAAATTGCAACAAATTTTAAGTACCCCTTTTGCTTTGATTAAAATATAGTTTTAATTCCAACCAAAACAATGGAGGCCCCTGTGCCCCAATGCCTCCTCCCCCTTTTAATTTTTTGAAAAATAAATATTTAGATATTAAAGACCTTGCCTAAGCTAAATTAGTCCAAAGAAGATTGAAAAAGATATGCATGTGGTGCAAAACTCTGTTGTACTGCATAAGATAAGGGAAAGATGGCTCTAATGGACAATACAAACATGTCCAACTCCAAATGATAACTTTATTTGGTCCTTTGTTAGGGGAAAATTTTGAAATTAATTTCAGATCTCTAATTGGAGGTTAGGAAAACAACTGAAAAAAATTTCCCATAAAAGATGATGAAAAAAAAGTGACCTCTCCATGTTGATTTGGGCCTTTCAAAAAAATCCATGTTCATTTATGAGCCCAAAATGGAAGATTTGGGTTTGGAGGCTCATAAACTCAGAAGTTGCAAGTTATTCATTGGTTCAGCTTTAGCAATGTTGTAGACACAGTAAATGACAAGTAGTTTAGCTATAGTTACTGTACAGTACTATAGGTCGTATATGCATTGTATTTAATCAGTTAGGCATTAACATTTGTCATGTTTTCATTTAAAGTATATGAGAATAATATCTAATAATATTTAAAAGAAACACCCAAACGATCAAATATTTAAACTTAGAGGTGAGAAAAACATAACTTTCATTTTGCAAAAATGATATAACTCTCATGCTCAACACAATTTACAAAGATCAAAACCACATTTATATTTCATGCCCAACTAACAAAACACAAAGTAGCAAGGCACATATTATTTAAGTTTCAATATAACTTAAGAAGCCAAAATGCTCTAAAACAGAAAATGTAGTGAGCTCAAGTATAAGCGAAAACCAAATTTATGCCTACAATATGAAACTAACAAACAATCTAAATGAAGATTGCAGATAGAATAGGGTGAACCTTAGGGAGGACGTGGAGTTATTGGTAAGAAAGCTAAAGTACATTGTCTTGCAAACATAAGTATCAAAACCAGAAATGCAATCATACAACAATAACATCATTGCAAAACAAGGGGAAAAAGTAAAAAGCAAAAACCAACTGGAGATTTAAGGCTAGAAGAAAACCCCAAACAGAAATACAATTTTCCAAAACTTTTTAGAACATTCCGATCCATCATTATTCTAATATTCTTCACATACAAATTCAACCATTGTAATTAGACAGTAATTATATAAATCAAGGTCAGTTATACAATTGTGAGCAAAAATTTGTGAAGGTAGTAGTAGTTTATAGTAAACTCATCATAATTGTCCACAACATCAAGCCACCTCAAAATGAACTTTCCTACACTCCTACTGCCATAGAAATACACCAGTTGTAGTAGCACATAATGTATCAATTAATGCAACAACAACACTAAAAACCAGATTCTTAAATATTTATCAGTCTATCATATAGGTAACCAGCCGTGTTCACTTAACTCAACAGGCTTTAACTGAAATTGAAAAGTGAATATTACAACACATATAGTCTTCTCATTACTATCCACTTAAACAATATAACAAAAACAGAGACGCCCGTGTTCATCTACCAATGTTTACCTTCCTTATAGTAATTGTCTTGGTTAAGTTCAGTACCTTATTTTTCACATGCTGAAATGATCCAAACTGCAAAATTCAGAACTTTGTTTAGCTTACTAAACAACAAACATAAGTTTAAGGGTTTTGATGCATATGTTTTTATCAAAGAAGGAAGGTGTCTCTGTGTGTTTAGAACAACCATATATAAGCTAAGAAGTACATATCAATTGACTATATATATAAAAAAAAAAGTACATATCAATTAGTTTTACTAAAACATTTAAATGGATCAAAACATTTCATATTACCAGAAAGTACAAAAGCTATGGAACAGCAAATTCAACATCCAAAAACATTGCAAAGTCACATTTACTATCTTCCAATGACAAAGCCAATCATGCAATAATTAGGCCATTTAGTTCCAATAGATCAAGGTCAATAATATAATTGTGAACAAAAATTTGTGAAGATCATATTACTTCTTAGAAACCTCGTCACGTAAGTCCACAACATCAAGCCACCTCAAAATGAACCGTCCTAATGCCATAAAACTACACCAATGCAGTAGCATATTAAATATTAATGCAATGACGACACTTAAAACTAGCTTCTTATATACTTATCAGTCTATCATATAGGATAATCAGCAATATTCACTTCGCACAACAAGCTTTTTCTTGGAAAATGAATATCACAACACTAAAAAAACCACTCATTTTTATACATTTAACACTATAATAACATGGATAGAGCTGCTCACATGTTCAATAACCAATATTGACCTTCCTTATATTGTTTGTCCTAGTTCAGTACCTTATTTTATACATCGTGAAATGATCCAAACTACAAAGTTAAGAACTTTGACCAACTTTTCTAAGCAACCAAACATAAGTTAAGGATTTAATTGTGTGTTTTGATTACGTAAGGAAGATGTGAGTGTTCCTTGCAGAAGCATGTACAAGCAAAGAAACACTTATCAATTAGTTTTAACCAAAAGATTAAAATGGCAAAGAACATTCCTTATTACCCAAAAGTACAAAAACTATGGAGCATAAAATTCAACATTCAATAACAAAGTAAAAGCCATCATGACTAGTCTTCAAATGAAACAAAGCAAAAGAAATTGTGAAACCAAACTACACTTGCCCACACCAAAACAATCAAAGTTTTCTTTATTTAGAAAAATTGAATAGATCCATCAGCAACCACATGCACAGATGACTAGGCCTCAATTGCTTAAACAACCTATGAATACGGATAAATATTTAACTTTGAGAACTACTTTTTGAGGAATCGTTGTAAAATTCACAATAATGCATGTAATTACAATTTGCCAAAAATAAAGATATATATAATATAACTCCAACCTATTCAGGGCTACAGTTTTATTCTCACAAAAAAAACAAAGCCAAATATCATGCAATAATTAAATCAATGACATATATTTCCTCCTAAAATCAAATAAAATATATGAGAATGAATATGTAGAAGAGCATGCACTTCTATCTTTTATAATTTCTCTACTTTAGCTCTTAAAAAAGTTTTTTTTTTTTCTTTTCAAATTTATAGATCCACTTTTGCAATCCACTCTACATCTCACTCTTTATTCTACAATTCATTCTATTAAAATATTATAACAAATTCATATAGACTTTTCTCCAAAAAAATACCAGATCAGACCCAAAATATTCTAAAAATGCCAGGTGAGATCAAAATGAACTGAAAATCATATAGTACAACTTAGACCTGAGGAAAAGAAAGAATTTTTTTTTTCACAAAAATGATATAAATTATACATACAACACAGATTACCAAGATCAAGACCACAGCTAAATATCTGATGACAAATAAACCCAAAAAGCTGTAAGGCTGAAATTAAAGATGTATACACCCATGAAAACTACACCATATATATTAAAATCATCCAATTTCCAATATAACAATTAGATCTGCATAAATCATAAGTATATATGTATCAACCTGGTTCCCGAACAGGCAGAAAGATAGAAAAACAACCAAGAACTCAAGAAGCGAATCTCAACATTTTCTAAACTTTCTGGTTCTAATTTATAGACAGAACGATAAAATAGAAGAAGTTTTTTGTACACATGTTTTTTCTATAATAATTTGGAGAGAGAAGAGAGAAGTGCAAGTGTGCGACAAACTAGATGGATAAGTCGCAAAAGACTCAACCGCATGTGCATGCACTCTCTTTACTCCTTTAAAAATTCTATTCTATATATAAGAAGAATGAATGTCTAATAATAATCACGATAGTGAAAAACACCCAACCTTTTAACTAAAAAGTTGAAGTAATAAATATGATAGAATCTATTTAGTAATAACTCAAACAAAAGCTGACATAAAAGGACACTTTGATCACAATAAAGTCGGAAAAGAAAGCTCAAGTATTCTTCAAAAAAAAAAAACCCCCAAAAACATTTGGTTTACTTGTTACACACATAATAAAGCTACTTGGAATAACAAAGATTACATATTATGAACGATAGAGGCAATTATATGTACAAGATAGGTTTTTTAGAAATGGGTGAGTTCATATGTCCCTCATTCACAATTACATCGTTTTGCCAATTGGTAGCATCAGCTTCAGCATCAGTAGGTGGGATATCGTTCTAGCCATAGTTAATATCAGCAAGAGAGATTTCATTCTGGTGGTCATTGGCAACAACACCAGGTTGTCTTACAGTCCAAATGGACCAAATCCTTTTGCATATGCGTATCAACCGTAGGAGTAGATCAACAAGGATGACTAGGGACCCAGCTACATCATGAATGAGTTCTAGGACTGACACAACTTGTTGGAATCTGAAACAAAATGGAATTGTTAGAATAACAGTAAAATTGACAGAGCGTTAATAATGGGTAATGGGGAGAAAGAAGTTGAAACACTTTCTCACCCTTCATCTGCCGGAGCGTTAATAATACCGTGTGTTAACCACAGCAGTAGAACAACAATGAGGTCAAGAGTCCCAACTACTTCAGAAATGAGTTCTAGGACCAACTCAACTTGTTGAAATCTGAAACAAAAACGGATTGTTAGAAAAAAATTTACAGAGCATCAATAATGGGTTGTGGGGAGGAAGAAGTTGAAACTCTCTCACCCATCATGATTCATGTGCCATTGAGATTATCTAATCCATTTTTTCAAAATTATTCTTGATGTGTTCTAAAAAGAATATTCACAAAAAAATCCAAAAAAAAAAGTTTAAAAAATGAATAAACATATAGCTACTACTAACATTATGTAACTAAATTAATTATGCATTAAAAGCATATATTTTTTTTTTAAAGCAAAATATGTAAAATTTGTTTTACTATGTTTTATGTCTTTATGACTAAGAGGTCTCAAGTGGTCAAAATGTAATTACCAAATACCCTGTAATCGGATGATTTAGTTGATCAATAATACCATTTATGACCAAAGCTGGTTTCGATCAATATATATTAGATTGATTAATGAAACTTTCATAATATTGATGTGAATGAGAATCTTTTATTCCACCCGTAATATTCCATTTTTTACACTTGTATGCATTTTCCTAAACAGGGGAAAAAATCAGGATATCATGTGTATGGATTTTTTTTCCCATTGATTCTTTTAAAGGTGAAAAAAAAGGTATAGCAGATTGCGATTGTTGGAATGACAAGTGGACCAACCAGATTTGGACATGATTATATTAATACTGGGGCAACCTTTTCGATCTAACAAAAATTTGTTGATCTACACAAGTATTAATCTGGTAAGTGGTTAAGAAGTAGTTTGATGCATCTATTCTAATTTCTAACACATTATATAGGTATATGTACACATAATTACACACTAGTTTTTTTTTTATAAAATAAAAATGAGGGGGTATTCGAATCCAATATTTGTCATGGAAGAGATAGACACTAGCACTAAACTACAAGATCAATGACAAGCAAATTATGATTAAGTGCAGAGTACCCAGCAAGATCAATGACAAGCAAATTATAATTTAGTGCAGAGTACTCAAGACTGTCAAATTCTGTTACTTTATATAAATACCTTTCTCATTTTTTTTATACCCATTCTTTGTTTTGACAATATAGTACCAGTTTAGGCTATTCTAACTAAATTAATCCATGTATCTTCTTGATTTATTGTTTCTTTATGATAGTTTAAACTTTTTGGCTTAAAATATAAGTCGAATAAAAATACAATTGTAATAAAAAAAAATATTAAAGCCATAAAAAAGGTATACATAAATTAGATAAAGAAGTCAGCTTATAACTTGAAACAAATGGGCTTTTAATGGAATTTGATAATGAGAATCGAAACACGAAACTGGAGGCAAAGAGATACCAAAACTGACACCAAATTCCTCATTGGATTGACCAAGATCCTATGCTGCTGAATTACTAAAGCTCAAATTTGAGTCAGAATAGAAAGAATTTTGATGGACTCCACTCAGCAAAGGATGGGGTTTTCGCCCTTGTCCTACATAGTTGTCTTACCCTATCCCTGTCTAGCCTTGTATGATAGGAAATTTTTTTTTACCCCATCCCCGCCCCTTGAGGCCCTACGTAGACCCGCCCCGCCTTATAAAACTCTATTTTTTGTTAATTTTCCCCAAAACTATTACAATATTTTTTAATAAAACTATTTTATTAATAAAAATATACTTGAAATTATAATTAAATTTATCCCATTGTTAATGCCTATTTTGGCACGAAGGCCCAATAACAAGAAAAAACCCAACAATATAGAAGGAAATAAGGAAGAAGAATTAGCAAAGTGAGAAGAAAACCATTAAATCCGAATGATAGGAATAATAGTCCACGGGCCTATAAAATAGTAAAAATGGCCCCAAAGAAAGCAAATGGGCCCAAGGGAGCCTAAAGAAGAAAGTAGTAAGCCCATGGGAATTATAAGAAATGGAAAGCAATCAAAATGGGTCGAAAGAGCCCAAAGAAAAGAATTAGTAAATGGAGTTGATACAAAGGCCAATAAATCCTGAAAGTAAAGGATATGATAATTGGGCTGGAGAAGCCCAAAAGATGTAGTAAAAACCCATGGGAATGTAAGAATGGAATGGGCCAAGGATGCCCAAAGGAATAAAGCGGGTTGAGGATGCCCAAATGAATGAAATGGGCCAAGAAAGCCCAATATGGTATGAGAATTAACCCAACAAACACTGGGTAACATGAATTGAATAAGAAAAAAGTGCATGGTAGATCCAAAAGGTTTCGAGGATAAGTCATTTAGGCCCATTCTTTCAAAGTAGGCAATTTCCATGGTAGGATTTTCCTGTGAGATTGCCCACATTGAAGAGTGGTTCCCTTCTTGGACTTAAATCTCCTAAGGAACCAAGCATGGCAGAATAACCACTCCTTTTTTATTATTAATTGATCAAGTATTAACATTACTTCCTTTTTTTTTAATTATTGTCACTAACCTATTTCTGCCGTACTCATATCATTGTGTTTTCCTTACTAAGAAAGTGGTTTAATCATTGTCTTTAGTTAGCAGCAAGTATGTTCTTATTTTATTATATTATGGCCTCCTACTATAACATTTTTGTGACAACATCTTCTGCCGTGGGCACGTGACCAAGATCTCAGAAAAGGGGTTCTAGCTTGTGCACAAGCTGACTTGAGGTGAGTTTCGGTCAAGCCAATCCCGACTCTCTTACCCTAGAACTGTTAGGCCATAATGCTACATGAAGAAGTCTAGCCTAGAAGTACAAAAAGGCCCACCACACCCATCAAATCAAACTAATTTTTAGCAAAAAATGAATAATATTATTCAAGTGTTTAACAAAACAATATCACAACAAAAATAAAATCTCATAGTATAACAAATAACAAAATAGAGGCAGAAAGCCACGTTGGATAGAATTAAAAAAGCAAATATTGATATGTTTATTTAAATAGTAGGGTTTTAGGATATGGAAAATTTACAATTATAACATTTATTAACGCAGGGTGGGGCAACGTGGGTCTAAAAAGTTTAAACTCATCGTCACTCCGCCCTATGGTGTAGCGCTAAAACTCGCCCCCATCCCCACCACCTTTGCAGGGCTAGGAAAATTTGCGCAGGGTGAGCAGGGAGGAGCGAGTCAAGTGGAGGGGGGGGGGGCAAAATTGATATCATGTTAATATGTATGTCCTTGTCACAGTTTGTACAATCATTTGTTTCCTAGGCCAAATTCACTTCAAGCTCAACAACAATGGGCACAAGACTCTCAATCCAAATAAACTTGTTCCCCTTACCTTTTTTTTTTTTTTTTTTTTAAAAATATATCTTCCAACGTCATGAGATGTCCCCCCCCCCAATACCCCCCAAGGGACTTTTTAATTAATAAGAATGTGTTCAATCAAACAAAGAATAACAAGAAGTTTACACAATACAGAACAAGCTAAATTTCTGAAAGAACCTCACACCTTAATCCTCTTATAACCTGCAACAATGTCATAGACTAATAAATATTTTTATTTGAGGCTTTATAGCTATGAGAAAAATTTCTGCCTTGCTAGAGAGATCATAATAATAATGCTAATCGTTCCAATGGTAACAATATAGCAAGAAGTAGCGTAGTATCCAATAAAAATGGATGTTGGAAGTTGGAAGAGTAACACAATTTTTAATTAACTCTCATATTTATAAGAAGAAAGAGTAATACTACTATTTAGAGTAAGTAGCACTCCCTTTAAGCTATTCTAATTTTAAGCATCTTGACACACGTTGCTAATGTTCATGTAATAAAAAGTGTAGTGTAGAGGATATATTATTTTTCAACTGCTAATTGTTGACATAACCGGTTATGATTAGAATAATATTATTTTCAATCAACTTGTTACTAATACTACTTTTGTTATACACTAATCCTACTTTTGTTATACAATAAGCCATATTAGGAGTTGTAAAATAAATCATGAAAAATGTTGACCTTAGATTTATTGTGCGAGTGATGCTAAGGTTACAATGAATTTTACTATATAATATTTATAAATTAATGTGTTATTAATCACAAATATATATATATATATAAACAAATATTATATGGAAATGATTATTATTTGCATTTTCTCCATCTCATTCCTCTCTCTCTCTCAATTTGGCCTTCAAAGTCACTTACAGTAAATCTTGGTGAGAAATCCTATATAATCTCTAATAATTCAATTTTGTTAGGTAAACGTGATGGTGAAAGAAAAAAACTATCACTTGTTTCTAATTTTCTTTCCCACTATTGCTTTCTTTTGTTATTTATTAAACTAACCCATCACGAGGGCATTGCTTCTTCATCTTTTATTTCTCTCTAGTTCCTAGCCGTTTAATTATGGATGGCACTAAAATATGTAAAAAGTATTTTCCTTTACTATTTTTTTTTTTTTGAGAAAAATATTTTCCTTTACTATGGTTTTTATTTTTATGGTCATATTGGCAATTAATTGATTTTGAATTTGGAATAGTGTTTGGATTATATTTTGGGGAAAAAATATTATTCGTACTTTTAATTTAGTTAAATGGCCAAAACAAATTTACTAGTTGGGTTAAAATGTTGGTCAGCCCATAAATCCAGACATCTTCAACTCTCATCCACTAGAGATGTTAATTTTTGGACTAATTATCTACATGTATTTGGTTCAATTAAATGGTTTGGACTGTGGAGTCTATGGACTTGAAGCTGATGCTATTCCCAAATCTGGCTTTTGGACAAGGCAAACTTATCCAAAAAAGATAACCGTTATTTGGTTTGTGAGGAAAACCAAAATATGGAAACTCAGTTCCAGATTATACAAAAAAGCAATTAGATATGCATCAATCATAATCTTTGATTGGGGGTTAGGAAAACAACTAAGTAATATTTTCCAAAATAAAGGATGAAAAAGAGTGACCTATCCAGGTTGATTGGGGCTTTCTATAAAAATCTATCCAAATCCACATCTTTTAGTTTATGAGCCCAAAATGGAGATTTGGTTATGGAGGCCCAAAACATTTTCCCAAGCCTTTTTATTTATAAAATCAGATCCACATCATTATTCATAAACTTTAACTAGTATCAGAAGAAAAAAAAAAAACAGAGCATGACTTGCACTAAAACAATCAGAAAGCCAAACAGTTCAAATTTTCTTAACCACAGGGAAATTCAAACTTCCCAAACTGGCCAGTAGAAAGAGAAAGGCCTGGATCCACACTATAATTCACAAACCTCTGCAAGTTTGGAGAAAAAACAGAATAACAGGGCGTGACATGTACGAAAACAATCGCAAAAACAAATAGTTCAAATTTTCCTAAGCCCTCAAAAAGTATTGGACTAAAATCACTTTATTCACAGAACATTACAAACCACAATAGATCCACACAATATAGATTCTGCAAAAAGGAAAAAGAAAATGCAAACCTCATACCACGGACAATTCAAGCTACGCAATTCAAACAAACCAATAAAAACAGAGCATGAAGCAAAGCACACTTTGTTTGAACTTATTTATATTGGAAGCTCCAAGTTATGTAAAATTAAAACACACATTGTAGGTATCAACATAGCAGTGTTGTCAGTTAAAAACCTGGGAAAAGCAAGAAGGAGTGTGATTATGAGAACGAACAGGCCAAGAACTACTTGAGCAGCAAGTATAACCTCTGGATTAAGCTCGTTCGCTGTAGTAACCAAGAGAAAATTAATTGTATGAAATGCTGAAACCAACAAAAGTAAAAATTGTTAAAAAGATATATTCAGGTATATATATTCATTCTCACCCATTTGGAGGAGTAGAGGAAGCTGAGATTTGGTTCTAAGTTTTGGTTTTTGGAGCAGTGGAGAAAGCTTTGATGTTTTGTTTGTAGAAGAGGCTCTATTGGTTCTTGGAGTAGTAGAGGAAGCTTTGATGCTTTGTTTGCAGAAGAGGCTCTCTTGGTTCTTGAGTTCTGGTTTTTGGAGCAGTAGAGGAAGCTTTGATGTTTTGTGAAGCAAAATGTGAGTTTGCAGAAGAGGCTGTCTTGGTTCTTGGATTGCAAGGCGAGGTACTTGGTTGTTGGTGTGGATGTCATATTGCAAAGGCGAGGTACTTGGTTGTTGGTGTGTATGTTAACAGTGGCGAGAAACTTGGTTCTTGGATTGCAAAGGCGAGGTACTTGGTTCTTGGTGTGGATGTTATTAAGTTTTCGGAGCAGTTTTTGGAACAGTAGAGGAAGCTTTGATATTTTGTGAAGTACAGTTTTTGAACAGTAGAGTGTCTGATTTGACAGAGATTGTAGTCATTTGAAGGGGCCAGAGATTTGCATTGGGAATCGGTTAACCATTAATATTCGGAAACTACCAAATGATTACGTTAATGTCACAGGATTCACAACTATATATTAACCGTTCATTCTTATTATTTCTATCCTATGTGGGGCTTTGTCAATTACTTAACTAGGTAATTTACAACAATAATTTTGAATCATTTAGCCTCCTTCTAGTTTATCTCCCTCAACAACAAAAGAAAACGTAAATAATCATAATTGGTTTACCTCTCAAAATTATTCTTAATTTGTTTTTAAGAAACTTATGTTCAACAAATTCTAAGAATTCACTATATATATATATATATATATATAAAAGAGTATACAACTCAATTAATACTACATTAAAATTTTAACTTTTATCATTTTCTCTAAAAGAAAATACGTAAAGTTCGTTTGACTATAGGAATAAAAAGATGTCTCTAATGCATTATTGATAGTTAGAAGATTTAATTCATCAACAGTACGATTTTATGACCCTAACTTCACCTCCAACTATATTTGTCTTGCGCCATGCTTAAATGTTATATTGAACTGGTCCCTTAAACTTCATAATAATTTTATTGTAACAAAATTTTGTTGTGTTACTCACTTACACTAGTACTTAATGATAATAAATTTTTTTAAGAACACCTTGCTGAGAGACTATGTTTTATGTCCATATAACTAGAAAGAGAAGGATGTCTCAAATGCATTATCAAATAACAAACAATTAGAAGATTTAGTTGATCTACACTACGATTTATGAGCCAAATTTAGCTACATATATATTGGTCTGGTCATGTGTCATGCTTAAATTGTATACTGAATAGGTCCGAGTAATTGAAGGAAAAATTCTGGTTTTGCATCTCATGCAAAACCCACAGCGGAAGCGACGAACAAGGATCTATTTCATTCATGATTGATAACGTGCACAATGTAAATTTCAGAATTTAAGAAGAAGATGGCGTACCTTGGTGTGGAGAAATTCAAAACAAAGATTAGAAGCACTTGGGAACACTTTTAATCTTCACTCCAATTCCACTTTACGCCCAAGATGTGTGGTCTCTCAATCAGTTTTTTCAAAGGGAGGATGAAAGTGTGTCTCACACTCTCTCACACACCGTTTCTTTTTCTTTTCTAATCTCTTCTTATAAAAATTCTGTATGTTTCTCCCTTTATAACTAACTGATTATCTAATTAGGTTGGCCTATTGGGCCTTTCCAATTGGGCTTTAGTGTGTGGCTTGAAGTGGGACCAAAAGGGACCAATAAGACACTAGCTCCAATGGGCCTTGGGCTTTTCCGTCAACTCTTGACAAGTCCAAAGTTACCATTAATTATATTTAATACCACTATATAAATATAATTGCACTCTAGGCCTTATTAATAAATTATATCCCAAGACTTTATTAAACACGTAACCCCTTCATAAAATATTCGTAGTAACACAAAGTCATAAACGCAGACTGCCACTTTGTAAATTACTACATCTTATCCTTGAGTACCCGGTTTAATTCTTTAAAGTTATTCATTATATATTTATGAAATCCAGTTTCACAAATATATACTTTAGTAATTTCTTACTAAAGTGGTTAGGCCTAACTCTCTGAATAACTGAAACCATTAAACTTATCTCAAGGGAATATTTTATATCTCCATCAAGACTATGAATTCCATCTTGAGAATATATGTTCCATCAACACTAAATGTGGCTGCCCAACATACTGAGGTTTTGACCGTCATTTCAGATCTCACTCCTGATATATCAAAGCAACCTACACTTCATGATCAGGTCCATTATTCTCTCAGGATTAAGAGTTCATGCAAATAGAAGTCGTGAGATTTATTATTCATTTGACAGTCGTTAGAAGAATAATAAATCTCACAGCGGTCCTGTTCAATATGTTTTAACTCTTAAAACATATCAACATATCAACTAGAAGCTTCCACTTCCATGATCAAGACAAATCATCTTAGTTGACACGTTATAGTCTTCGCAGATGAAATGCCCAATTTCATCACCGACTACGAACTATTAATTCTGAGTTTACAAAGAACTTGTGATTTACATCTTCTGTGACTTTTCACATAAATCACATACAATGCATCTCATGGACTATATGATAATGTCCCATATTCATGTTACCACTATTTTAGATAATAATAAAATAACTTTATCAATCACAATATTAAGTCATACATCATGTCATACATAATGTCATACATAATATCATACATAGCATCATACAATAGGATTTAAGGGCACTAATCCTAACAGTAATTTCATAGTATTTATGTATACATTTCAAATAAGAGATGAAGATTTGAACACTAAACGTTTGAAACACTCAAAAGTGCCAGGCCAATTGACCTAAAGGTCACTGGTAATCTGGTGCAACCTTTTCATTTCGACATCTTTTTGGTGCAACCTTTTCATTTCAACATATATTTTGTTGTTACACAATAAAATGTTTTAACATACTTTAACACATGCCAAATGTCTTTAGCTCAATTGTTACTTCCACATGTTGAAATCCCCCCTGCTTGTATTATTGAATCATCTAACAAAAAAAAAAAAAATTGACACAATAATTCTAACACATGTACACATATATGTACAAATATATAATTACACACATTTTTATATAAAGATAGACCACAATCCAGGCAGATACCTATGGTGAGGTTTATGCCAACCTTTAGAAAGCATGTTATCTTGCCTATGAGTTAAACATTTGGGACAATTTCTCCGGTTCTATACATTATGTATCTCATTTAAATTCAAAAAATTGATTACATTAAATGTAATTGTTTTAGGGAAAGTAACATAATATGTATTGTATTGTTCATGCAATAATTTCTTTAATAATATTAAGAAACCTAAAGTACAACAAATAAAAAATTATACCTAAGTTTGTCATTATATATAAACAGATTCTAAAAAAAAAAGCACCAAATTAAATAAATATATAGTTACTAGTAAAAATACACAATTAAATCAATATGGCATTAGAAATTATTAATTTTGATCATTTTCTAAAATAATCCTTGTTGGCTTAAGTGAAAAGGTTTGAAAGTAGTCAAGCCCATCCTAATGAGTGTAGTCCTTAGCCGAGAGTCTTGCTTTATATCTTTCTACAAACCCATTAAACCTATACTTTATATTATAAACCCACTAAGAACACTAGCATTGGGTTAGCATAGCATAGCAAACACCAAAAACTTCATACATCAAATATTCAAAATGCTAAAAATTTTAGCATAGATGAACAGTACAATTCTATTAGTAGAACTATACTGCAAAAATGGTAAATTTTTTTATTCTCTTTTTCTCTCTCCTCTAACACATGTTTGTCTCTCTTTTTCCCCGGTAGCCAGGGCCAGCTCAACAACTTTTGGGGCCTAAGGCAAAAAATTTATGTGGGGCATTTTCTTATATGTAATTATTAACTAAATAAAATCTATTTTCATTATTATCTTTTTGTTTTATAATTTCATTATCTTCTAATTATTTTTTATGAATTTTTTGTTCATTTGTTATATTTTCATCCTAATTGTTTGTTGTGTTTTGTTTAATACTAGTAACAAATTTATTCATAAATCATTTTTATGATTCAATTTATTTTTCAAGTTTTCTCGTTATTTTCAAAGTTTTTTATATCCATTTTAATATTGATATTTATAATTGAGGAATACTTCTAAATAAATAAAACACAAATTGTAATAAAAAATTATAATTTAATTAAAATAAAATTTAAAGAATAGAACAATAGAACCTAATATATCAAAAACAAGATTGCAACTACTAAATGATGTAATCACTTTATACTCTATATCTGCACAAATAAACATATATTATGCAACTTAATAAATTAGTACTAATATAAAGTAAATTATCCCAAAAGAATAACTAATAAAAATATTCCTAAACAATCCAGATTAAATAAACTATTGGAAATTAAAATCATAATAAAAAGTTAACAAAACACGTGATAATATCATAATGGTAGTAGTCTAGTGTTAGTAAAATAAAAGGTTCAGGCTAGGTGTGTAAACATGCATCAGTGGGGTCGTTTTAAATTTAATTGTCTCTTCGCCTTCGTGTTCTGTGTTTTGTGAGTATTAGAAGGGCATTTTTAATACACAATGCATTTTATTGGCTAACAAAATGGCCTTATTATTATTAATGTTTTCCTGAGTATAGGCTTAAAGAAGCCTTAATTTTTTCCTGGTTAGGGTGTTCGAATGAACATTGACCTTGGAAAAAAAAATTATATAATATTTTTTTTTGTCTACCATAACTAAAAATGAACACCCTAAAATGCAGTTACAAAGACCAATAAGGATAAACATAGTTACAAAAATCAATAAGTTGAGTAACAACAAAAATTCTTAGTGCAAAAATTCTTCAAAATTCTTATCTATTTTAGCATAAAAAGCTAAATTTTCTATTTTACATATCCCCTTTTCAAAAAAAAAAATCTACATCAAATTATCTATTTGACACTACATCTTATTAAAGTATCATTTCTTTATTAGTTTTTTACTACTCTCCCAAATCATTTCTCTCTGTATATGAGTAAAGAAAATATTAGAAAACAAATTTGCATATAAACAGTAACCATATATATTTGCACGGTCACCATAACTACAAATGCATTTTGCACAATAATACATAAGTTGATGTGGGCGATTTTTGTGGTTGGTTATGCAAAATTTGGCCCTTATGAAATTTTATATCATTACATGGATTAATATGAATGCACTTAATGACCACCCTAGAAAACATTCCCAGAGCTGTCACAGTATAGAATTAGTTAAAAAATGGGACATTCTTTATTTGGGGGCCTTAGGTCATTACCTATATATTCTCCAACCGGCCCTACTAGTATGCTTCTCTCTAACTCTCTGCCTATCTCACTCTCACCACACCACTGATCTCATCATTCTGTCCAGATCTCCTTCTTATGGTGGGTTTTTATTATTATTTTTTTGTTGTGGGTTGATGGGTGGTTCTGATGGTGGGGAAGGCGGGTGGGTGGGACAATTTTGGGTTGGGTTGCTCCAGTTTTGGGTAGGTTCCAATAAATTTTGGGTGGGTTTCTATGGTGGTTGGCTGGTTGCTACTTGTAGGAGAGGTGGTGGTGGTGTTTTTTTTTTTTTTTATATTATTTTTATTTTTTTAAGGCAGGAATTTTTCAAAGTTATTTTAATAGGTGGTGTGGTAAGAGATGTGATGTAAAGTGTATTTAGAGTGATGTGTTAAAATAGATAAAGAATTTTTTGTTGTGTGAAAATAAATTTTGTTAGCATAGTTGATGATACTCTTACAACTAATTGGTTGTTTCCTAGAAGGTAAGGTCTGGTGCCTTACTTAAACTTATGGCGCGTTATTTTTTTTCATCTAAAATTTTAGCAATACTTTGCATTTTGGTCTTTCTTATTCCTTATGCTTTATCAAGATGCAAGTGATTGGAAATTTTAATGTAAGACCACTTGTACAATTATCAAGAATTAGAGTAGGTAACTGTTGAAGCCATTGAAGCTTTTGTTGCTAATGCAACGGTCCAATTTGCCAAGGATCTTAGCATTCAGAGGCTTGAAATTGAAGAGGACTCACTATTGGTCATCTTGGTCTTGTGAGACAACAGAACATCTTTGCATGGACAATTTATAGAAGAGACAAAAATCTTGTCAAGATCTTTACAATGGTTTAATTTGAAGTATGTTAAGAGGGGGGGGGGGGGGCAACAACTTGGCCCATGCCTTTGCTAAAAGAGTTATTTCATCTTTAAGTTTAGATGTTTGGGTAGAAGAGCTCCCGTCTAATTTGTTATGCTTAGTACACTTTGCAGCCCCACATAGCAGTTCCCCAAATAATACTGTTGCACAGATCATTGCCAAGTTATATATATATATATATATATATATATATATATATATATATATATATATATATATATATAGTACTTCCTTGATCTTTGAGAAGCAAAAGAATGCAAAGTCACATGAGATATCAATTCAAAAGAATATATATATGAATGATAGTTTCTTCAAATGATTTTTATTGGTGTATTGCTTTGTTATTTATGAATCGAATGATTGTTATATATGTTGGACATCTAGTGTATCTCACAAGTTCCTTGCGCATTGTGAGTGTTCAATGAAGTTATAATTCAAAGTAAAAATTTAAATGATTACAAGGTTTTAAGTTTCAATAAGAGTAAAAATTATTTCATAACATGTGAATAAAGATAATAATAATTGTGGATAAAACTTAAAGATATTTCGACAACTAAATAATATAAAAGTATCTAAACAAAACTTATTGTTTAAAAAAAAAAACTATAAAATCAAACTAAATTAAGAAATTTCTCTAAAATTTCATAAAATTACATCTTTGTCCTAGAGGTCTTATAATTTTTTTTTTTTAGTTTGATGATAAGCTCAAGCTTTAGCTCTTGTTCGAAATAAAATTAAGTAAACTGTTAGAGACATATTAGCTGTTTTTTGAATGGTTTGTGGTGTTTTGGTGACTGTTTTTTTGAATTGTTGATGGGGTTTGGTGGCAAGTGGTGTTTTGGTGGCTGCTTTTTTCTTCTGATGTGGAGTTTTGGGTGGTAGGTGGAGTGGTTTGTGCACCTGGTGAGTTTTGATTACAGTGTTTTTCAGCATGTAGCCAAAGAAGTTGACGCATATAACATTGGGAAAAAATTTAGAGATTCTGTATGATTGCAAGATCGCGCAAAACAAAGTCTTTATGATAAGAAGGCTTGTGAACTTGAAGTATAAGGATGGGAAAAGGGTTGCCGAGCACTTGAGTGACTTCCAAGAGGTGTTGAATGAGTTTTCCAGTATAAAACTTGTGTCAGATGATGTGGTGCAAGAACTACTGTTGTTGAGTTCATTACCAGATAGTTACAAAACTTTAGTTGTGTCAATTAGCAATTCAGCTCCTAATCGTTTGATAACCATGAATATGGTGACAGATAGCTTTTTCAATGAAAATGCAAGAATGAAAGATCGAACTGGGTGTATGTGTTTCCTAGTCTAGTAAAGACTTCCAGTAGAAAATAATGGGTTTACAACAATCTTCTTTTGAACAAATACTAGAGGCTACCAAAACATCAAGAACAAATCATTCTTGGTTAACAACAAATATTCATCACATAAAGGTGGATTAAAACAATAGCAAAAGAAAAATCCCACCAATTGAGGCAAATCATTTAAACAAACAAAAAGAAATTTTAAGCACCACCTCCAGTTAACACAAAGCTCTCTTACATAATTTGAGTGGTTAAAATAAAAAAGTTATGGTTTAATTAGCTTAAGGGAACGTTCTTTTTGTTTATTGTTATTTATTATTTTTATTTGATCCTTTGGCCTTTTTAAAATAAAAATAAAAATAAAAGACTAAATTCCCTATAGGGAATTAAATCTTTTCTATTTCAGCCACCTTGTTACATAATATCTTTTAAGAGAAATGCTACTGATACTATAAATTTTATTACCTTAAGTGTGTATTTGGAAACCGATTAAAAATTAAATTATTTTACTATTTAGCTTATTTCTGTTACTATTCATGGACCCCACTGCACTTTTTGATATTATTTATGAATCCCATTGTACTATTTCAACTAACTTTTACTTTTATTTACAGTACTTTTAGTAATAAGTTTTCAGTTTCAACAAAATAAACGGTATCCAAACACACTTTAAGTTTACAAACTAATGTATTACCAATTATAAAGAGATAATTCAAATATTTATTTATGTGATAGTTGAAGGTCATTCATCGCATGCAATGTCACATCAATTTATAAGCTTTAAAAATACTAAAACTTGTAATACCTTTAACATTTTCCCTCTTCCAAAATTGCAATTAGATATGCACAATCATAATCTCTCTTCAGAAATTTATTTTGCAAAAAAAGTCAACCCAATACATAAAATGACAAATTAAGGCCAAAGCTGCAAACTTTACACCTGAAACAGTTCTTGCTAAAAGTTACAATATTTTTATCAACCAATAACAATAGATCATGAATTTATGAAGTAATAAGAAATTTAACTTTGTGCATGAAGGTTATTTATTCCAAAGTAGTACCTCGTATACAATACATTTGTTATATTATAATAAGTGACAGATAGGAGCTTAGACAATATTCAAAGCTGGAAGTTGGATGTTGACATTCTCGCTGCCAGCAACCTTTTGGCCCCCAGTAGCGCTGATGACATTCGTTTTACAATTGTGTAGCGAAAGGATGATTCCAACCATGAGGAGCACGAGCACAAGTATTGCTGTAGCGAGTATATGACCCAATATCTACTTGTCTTCCCTGATACAAAGAGTACATACTAAAACTATTACCAATTTTGACGTAAAATTTTTATAAGCTTTCGTGACAATAAATATAACATAATTATTGTAACGTTAATAACATAATAAATAGTAATGTGTGAGTATATATAGTTTTTTGCGATGCTCTATAGTGGCAGTATAAAAAAAAGCCACAATATATGTGTTTAGCGGCGTTTCTTTTAGTTATAGTGGTGGTATACCAAACTGCCACAATATATGCCTTTTTTTTTTCTTCGCCTAAACCTATCACTTTAGCTCCCAACCTTTTCATTTATCATCAATTTGTCTTCCTCTCAAAAAAAAAAAAAAAAAAAAAACACGCTCTCTCTCACTCTCAAAATCTCTCAACACTCTCAAAACCCAGTGATCGATCTTCCCACCACAACCACGCATCCTCACCACCACAAATCCTCATTGCCACGCATCCTCACTCTCAAAATCCAACTTGGGTCACTCATAATTAACACTTACCGCCGTAGCTCACTGATTGAAGCCCCAAAAATAGCCGTCGAGGCTTGGACGAAGCCAAATGCTTGACCTTTGCCATTGACAATGCCGACAAAACGAGGTACACTTAAAATCTAGCTCGGGTCTCTCTTTATTAGCACTCACCATCGCCGCCACTCACCGATTGAAGCCCAAAAAATAGCCGTCGAGGCTTCGACAAAGCCAAATGCTTGGCTTTTGCCATTGACAGTGCCGACGAAGCAAGGTAAAAATTAGTTCTTTTTTCTTTTTTAATCTCAATGATATCGGATTTTCTTTTTTGGGTAATTAGTCTTAGTTTTTTTTCTGAATTGTATTGCTAATACTCGAACTGGGTCTTAGGGAATTTTGCTAATATATTGTAAATTTGTTTGTGTTATGCTAAATATACAGAGCTATGTAGGAGTTCTCATTTCTGCCCGGAGTCTCAAATTTTCCCTTTCCTAAACACATCTTAGTGTTAAGCTATGGTTTGCCTGATTTTACCTTTTTTCTATATTGCTTTATATTTGATATGCTTTATTTAGCCTAGCTCTTGGTTGATGGAAATGGGTTAATCACTTACGCTTGGACTAATCGTATTAGTTTTTCATAGAAGTGATATAGCCGTAAAAATCATGGTTTAGGGTTCTAAACAATTTGTAAGGGTTGCTATAGCATCTTTCACAATACATCATGGTAAACTAAAATTTAATGACTGAAATTTAATAAATAATGCATAAATCTTAATATTAGGACAATTTAAAAAAAAAAAAAGATTAACCATACAAAAAGGAAGTTTTCCCTTTATTTGACTTTTAACACATGAAAAGATTCAACAAACACATCATTTTGAATGCTGCTTCTCATAACAACGAAGGAAACATGCTTCAAGAAAAAAAAAAAAAAAAAAAGAGACAAAACAGAAGGCAAATAATTATTTTCTGAGTAAGTAGTAGACATTGATTTATGAAAACAATGGTGGGGCATCGAGTTAATCTGAGTTCCACGGATAGCAAATATCATATTGTAAGGTCACGTAATTTAACCTACAAACACCATCAGGCCTAATCTTCCAATAGCAATTTGTGCATTCAGGGTGATCTCTATCAAAAAGGTAGATATCAAACCAATGGAAATTATTTGGCCACTGAAAATTACAATAGTAATCGGAAGTGCCAAAAGCATTTGGTTTAAAGTTGAATTGGTAGAAGCCATTTGGATACTGGATGAAATGAGACCCAAGATCGCTATGCCCAGATTTACAATGAACAGTAACATTCAAGCCTAAATCATTAAACAATTCTACATATACTCTTTTCCTTACGAAAAGCCCTCCTTCAACCTTGTGAAAACTAGACAAAAACAAAACAAGAAAAATTTGCAACAATACAATTCTATTGATTGAAATCATAGTGTACTCTTCAATGCTAGTTTTGTTGGGTAAATTGACATTTTACATGTCCATCATTTTATAGAAGCAAATATTATCCCACATTCTATGCTATAATCATCAATTTTGGCAACATTATATCACCTAGTTAGGTTTTGCAATAGGATGTCTGTGCTAGCTTAACATTCTTTGTTTCCACATCTACATTTTCAGGAAAATGAATAATTTTCCAAAAATCATTTTCTAGATAACTATGTAATTTTCATTGGTTTGGTAATTAGTTGGAAAACTATATCTCAACTTCCCTTCTATAGTTTTTTGTGAGATACAATTTTCCTTATTTTGCTTTGCGTGAGATAAAGTTGTTTTCCAAAAACTTATTAGCGTAAAACAACTATATCTCACGTCAAGCTAAGTAGGGAAGCTAAGAAACAGTCTTCTTTTAACTCTCTTTTTTTTTTTTTAATGCACTACAACACACTGAAAAATGCGTAAACGACCTTCTTATACATTTTTCCGAAGCAAACAAACTGAAAATTTGATTTGTATACTGCAAAAGAATTGGGATTTGGATGAAATATTTCAGGATATGTTCAGGGCATTTGTAGTACGAGATAGTTTGATTGTGATTGCTTATTCTAGTAATTTTAAAGCACGAGAAAAAAAGGTTGATTTCATTTCATCAAACTAGAGTTAAAATTGCAGCCTTAAGTTAGAAGTATTCCATTGAACAAGCAAATGGAAAAAAAACCAATGTCATGCTAGTAAACTCCATGAATATACCAGCACAATAGCATGGTGACATAACATCAGAGAACGTCCTAACTTGTTCTTTAACCAAGGGGGGGGGGTACTTTCTTGTAAAGCAATGCCCCAATTTCTCTTTCTAGTTTAAAGAAACCTTGACGAATAAAGGAACTATCAACTTGAAATCCATCATAAATTTAAGAAATTCTAATAGAAGTATTTTATTTCAATTTTCTAAAAATCACTTAAGAAATATACATATTTATAGAATTCATTTATGGTAGTAGAAAACCTTCATTAAAATTGAAAATTTTAAAAATACCATCAAATTTCATACAATAACATAAGACACCAAATTATCTAAATAAAATAATTGAATTTAGGCATGAAAATAAGGATAATTTTTTTTAATGGGATTGCACGTGGAAAATTTTTTTTTTTGGCAGTTCTTCAAGTGGAACTTTGAAACCAATTGAGTCCACGATACATTTATTTATTTTTATTGTTCGCTATAAGAAAAATGGGCTATTGTGGCGATTTCAAAAACTGCCGCTATACTTCACATATTGCAGCGTTTTCTTGAACCGCCCCTATACAAGAGATATATTGCGGCTTACCATTAGACCGCCGCTATAGAAATAGTCTTTCGCGATGCTCTATTGCAGCGGTATAAAAACAGCCGTAATATATGCGTTTTAGCGGCATTTCTTTTAGTTATAGCGGTGGTATACCGAATAGCCACAATATATGCCTTTTTGCAGCATCTTTTCTTAGTTATAGCGGCGGTTTTAGTGACCGCCACAACAGAACTTTTAATTGCCCAAACCCATTTTTGGTCCAATTTTTCCCTCTGTTTTTTTCCTTTCTCTCTCCTAAACCTATCACTTTAGCGTCCAACCTTTTCACTTATCATCCATTTGTCTCCCTCTCAAAAAAAAAAAGAAAATAAATAAAAAAATAAACAAATCTACACTCTCTCTCTCACTCTCAAAATCTCTCGTCACTCTCAAAACCCAGTAATCGATCTTCCCACCATTGCCACGCATCCTCACCACCAGGCAACCGTACTGGCATGTATCCTCACGCTCAAAATCCAACTTGGGTCTCTCTCAATTAACACCTACCACCGTAGCTCACTGATTGAAGCCCCAAAAATAGCTGTCGAGGCTTGAACGAAGCCAAATGCTTGGCCTTAGCCATTGACAGTGCCGACAAAGCGAGGTACTCTTAAAATATAACTCGGGTCTCTCTTTGTTAGCACTCACCACCGCTGCCACTCACCGATTGAAGCCCAAAAAAAGCCGTCGAGGCTTTGACAAAGCCAAATGCTTGGCTTTTGCCATTGACAGTGCCAATAAAGCAAAGGTAAAAATAAGTTCTTTTTTCTTTCTTAATCTCAATGATATCAGATTTTCTTTTTTGGGTAATTAGTCATAGTTTTTTTTTTTTGAATTGTATTGCGAATACTCGAACTGGGTCTTAGGGAATTTTGCAAATATATTGTAAATTTGTTTGTGTTATACTAAATTTACAGAGCAATGTAGGTGTTCTCATTTCTGCCTGGAGTCTCGAATTTTCCCCTTCCTAAACACATCGTAGTGTTAAGCTATGGTTTGCATGCTTTTAGCTTTTTTCTTTATTGCTTTATATTTGATATGCTTTATTTAGCCTAGCTCTTGGTTGATGGAAATGGGTTAATCACTTACGCTTGGACTAATCGTATTAGTTTTTCATAGAAGTGATATAGCCGTAAAAAGCAGGGTTGAGGGTTCTAAACAATTTGTAAGGGTTGCTATAGCATCTTTCACAATACATCATGGTAAACTAATATTTAATGACTGAAATTTAATAAATAATGCATAAATCTTAATATTAGGACAATTTAAAAAAAAAAAAAAAGATTAACCATACAAAAAGGAAGTTTTCCCTTTATTTGACTTTTGACACATTAAAAGATTCAACAAACACATCATTTTGAATGCTGCTTCTCATAACAACGAAGGAAACATGCTTCAAGAAAAGAAAAAGAAAAAACAGACAAAACAGAAGGCAAATAATTATTTTTTGAGTAAGTAGCAGACATTGATTTATGAAAACAATGGTGGGGCATCGAGTTAATCTGAGTTCCACGGATAGCAAATATCATATTGTTTGGTCTCATAATTTAACCTACAAACACCATCAGGCCTAATCTTCCAATAGCAATTTGTGCATTCAGGGTGATCTCTATCAAAAAGGTAGATATCAAACCAATGGAAATTATTTGGCCACTGAAAATTACAATAGTAATCGGAAGTGCCCCAAGCATTTGGTTTAAAGTTGAATTGATAGAAGCCATTTGGATACTGGATGAAATGAGACCCAAGATCGCTATGCCCAGATTTACAATGAACAGTAACATTCAAGCCTAAATCATTAAACAATTCTATATATACTCTTTTCCTTACGAAAAGCCCTCCTTCAACCTTGTGAAAACTAGACAAAAACAAAACAAGAAAAATTTGCAACAATACAATTCTATTGATTGAAATCATAGTGTACTCTTCAATGCTAGTTTTGTTGGGTAAATTGACATTTTACATGCCCATCATTTTATAGAAGCAAATATTATCCCACATTCTATGCTATAATCATCAATTTTGGCAACATTATATCACCTAGTTAGGTTTTGCAATAGGATGTCTGTGCTAGCTTAACATTCTTTGTTTCCACATCTACATTTTCAGGAAAATGAATAATTTTCCAAAAATCATTTTCTAGATAACTATGTAATTTTCATTGGTTTGGTAATTAGTTGGAAAACTATATCTCAACTTCCCTTCTATAGTTTTTTGTGAGATACAATTTTCCTTATTTTGCTTTGCGTTAGATAAAGTTGTTTTCCAAAAACTTATTAGCGTAAAACAACTATATCTCACGTCAAGCTAAGTAGGGAAGCTAAGAAACAGTCTTCTTTTAACTCTTTTTTTTTTTTTTTTTAATGCACTACAACACACTGAAAAATGCGTAAACTACCTTCTTATACATTTTTCCGAAGCAAACAAACTGAAAATTTGATTTGTATACTGCAAAAGAATTGGGATTTGGATGAAATATTTCAGGATATGTTTAGGGCATTTGTAGTACGAGATAGTTTGATTGTGATTGCTTATTCTAGTAATTTTAAAGCACGGGAAAAAAAGGTTGATTTCATTTCATCAAACTAGAGTTGAAATTGCAGCCTTAAGTTAGAAGTATTCCATTGAACAAGCAAATGGAAAAATAACCAATGTCATGCTAGTAAACTCCATGAATATACCAGCGCGATAGCATGATGACACAACATCAGAGAACGTCCTAACTAGTTCTTTAACCAAGGGGGGGGGTACTTTCTTGTAAAGCAATGCCCCAATTCTCTTTCTAGTTTAAAGAAACCTTGACGAATAAAGGAAATATAAACTTGAAATCCATCATAAATTTAAGAAATTCTAATAGAAGTATTTTATTTCAATTTTCTAAAAATCACTTAAGAAATATACATATTTATAGAATTCATTTATGGTATTAGAGAACCTTCATTAAAATTGAAAATCTTTAAAATACCATCAAATTTCATACAATAACATAAAACACCAAATTATCTAAATAAAATAATTGAATTTAGGCATGAAATGAAGGATAATTTTTTTTAATGGGATTGCACGTGGAATTTTTTTTTTTGGGCAGTTCTTCGAGTGGAACTTTGAAACCAATTGAGTCCATGATACATTTATTTATTTTTATTGTTCACTATAAGAAAAATGGGCTATTATGGCGATTTCAAAAATTGCCGCTATACTTCACATATTGCAGCGTTTTCTTGAACCACCCCTATACAAGAGATATATTGCGGCGTACCATTAGACCGCCGCAATAGAAATAGTCTTTTGCGATGCTCTATTGCAGCGGTATAAAAACAGCTGCAATATATGTGTTTTAGCGGCATTTCTTTTAGTTATAGCGGTGGTATACCGAATAGCCACAATATATGCCTTTTTGCAGCATCTTTTCTTAGTTATAGCGGCGGTTTTAGTGACCGCCACAACAGAACTTTTAATTGCCCAAACCCATTTTTGGTCCAATTTTTCCCTATTTTTTTTCCTTTCTCTCTCCTAAACCTATCACTTTAGCGTCCAACCTTTTCACTTATCATCCATTTGTCTCCCTCTCAAAAAAAAAAAACAAAAAAAAAAAAAAAACAAATCTACACTCTCTCTCTCACTCTCAAAATCTCTCGTCACTCTCAAAACCCAGTAATCGATCTTCCCACCATTGCCACGCATCCTCACCACCAGGCAACCGTACTGGCATGTATCCTCACGCTCAAAATCCAACTTGGGTCTCTCTCAATTAACACCTACCACCGTAGCTCACTGATTGAAGCCCCAAAAATAGCTGTCGAGGCTTGAACGAAGCCAAATGCTTGGCCTTAGCCATTGACAGTGCCGACAAAGCGAGGTACTCTTAAAATATAACTCGGGTCTCTCTTTGTTAGCACTCACCACCGCTGCCACTCACCGATTGAAGCCCAAAAAAAGCCGTCGAGGCTTTGACAAAGCCAAATGCTTGGCTTTTGCCATTGACAGTGCCAGTGAAGCGAAGGTAAAAATAAGTTCTTTTTTCTTTTTTAATCTCAATGATATTGGATTTTCTTTTTTGGGTAATTAGTCTTAGTTTTTTTTTTGAATTGTATTGCTAATACTCGAACTGGGTCTTAGGGAATTTTGCAAATAAATTGTAAATTTGTTTGTGTTATACTAAATTTACAGAGCTATGTAGGTGTTCTCATTTCTGCCTGGAGTCTCGAATTTTCCCCTTCCTAAACACATCGTAGTGTTAAGCTATGCTTTGCATGCTTTTACCTTTTTTTTATATTGCTTTATATTTGATATGCTTTATTTAGCCTAGCTCTTGGTTGATGGAAATGGGTTAATCACTTACGCTTGGACTAATCATATTAGTTTTTCATAGAAGTGATATAGCCGTAAAAAGCTTGGTTTAGGATTCTAAACAATTTGTAAGGGTTGCTATAGCATCTTTCACAATACATCATGGTAAACTAATATTTAATGACTGAAATTTAATAAATAATGCATAAATCTTAATATTAGGACAATTTAAAAAAAAAAAAAAAAAGATTAACCATACAAAAAGGAAGTTTTCCCTTTATTTGACTTTTGACACATGAAAAGATTCAACAAACACATCATTTTGAATGCTGCTTCTCATAACAACGAAGGAAACATGCTTCAAGAAAGAGAAAGAAAAAAATCCGACAAAACAGATGGCAAATAATTATTTTCTAAGTAGTAGACATTGATTTATGAAAACAATGGCCGGGCATCGAGTTAATCTAAGTTCCACGGATAGCAAATATCATATTGTTTGGTCTCGTAATTTAACCTACAAACACCATCAGGCCTAATCTTCCAATAGCAATTACTGCATTCAGGGTGATCTCTATCAAATTGGTAGATATCAAACCAATGGAAATTATTTGGCCACTGAAAATTACAATAGTAATCGGAAGTGCCAAAAGCATTTGGTTTAAAGTTGAATTGATAGAAGCCATTTGGATATTGGATGAAATGAGACCCAAGATCGCTATGCCCAGATTTACAATGAACAGTAACATTCAAGCCTAAATCATTAAACAATTCTACATATACTCTTTTCCTTTCGAAAAGCCCTCCTTCAACCTTGTGAAAACTAGACAAAAACAAAACAAGAAAATTTGCAACAATACAATTCTATTGATTGAAATCATAGTGTACTCTTCAATGCTAGTTTTGTTGGGTAAATTGACATTTTACATGCCCATCATTTTATAGAAGCAAATATTATCCCACATTCTATGCTATAATCATCAATTTTGGCAACATTATATCACCTAGTTAGGTTTTGCAATAGGATGTCTGTGCTAGCTTAACATTCTTTGTTTCGACATCCACATTTTCAGGAAAATGAATAATTTTCCAAAAATCATTTTCTAGATAACTATGTAATTTTCATTGGTTTGGTAATTAGTTGGAAAACTATATCTCAAATTCCCTTCTATAGTTTTTTGTGAGATACAATTTTCCTTATTTTGCTTTGCGTGAGTTAAAGTTGTTTTCCAAAAACTTATTAGCAGAAGACAACTATATCTGATGTCAAGCTAAGTAAGGGAAGCTAAGAAACAGTCTTCTTTTAACTCTTTTTTTTTTTTTTTAATGGACTACAACACACTGAAAAATGCGTAAACTATCTTCTTATACATTTTTCCAAAGCAAACAAACTGAAAATTGGATTTGTATACTGCATAAGAATTGGGATTTGGATGAAATATTTCAAGATATGTTTAGGGAATTTGTAGTACGTGATAGTTTGATTGTAATTGCTTATTCTGGTAATTTTAAATGCACGAGTAAAAACGGTTGATTTCATTTCATCAAACTAGAGTTAAAATTGCAGGCTTAAGTTATAATTATTCCATTGAACAAGCAAATGAAAAAATAACCAATGTCATGCTAGTAAACTCCATGAATATACCAGCACAATAGCATGGTGACACAACATCAGAGAACGTCCTAACTTGTTCTTTAACCTAGGGGGGGTACTTTCTTGTAAAGTAATTCCCCAATTTCTCTTTCTAGTTTAAAGAAACCTTAAGGATTAAAGTAAATATTGACTTGAAATCCGTCATAAATTTATGAAATTCTAATAGAAGTATTTTATTTCAATTTTCTAAAAATCAATTAAGAAATATACATATTTATAGAATTCATTAATGGTATTAGAAAACCTTCATTAAAATTGAAAATTTTAAAAATACCATCGAAATTAACATAAAACACCAAATTACCTAAATAAAATAATTGAATTTAGTCGTGAAAATCAGGATAATTTTTTTTTTTATGGGATTGCATGTGGAATTATTTTTTTGCAGTGCTTGAAGTGGAACTTTGAAACCAATTGGATCCATGATATATTTTTTTATTTTTATTGGTCGCTATAAGAAAAACGGGCTATTGTGGCGGTTTCAAAAACTGCCACTATACGTCACATATAAAAATATTTCATAGGGGCCAAACTATCATAACTAAAAAAATGTTTATTTCTAATTAATTTAAGTCAAAAAAATAGGGGACACTAAAGTCATTAATTGATTCCAAATTAATTTGTTTAACAATAAAATTTTTCTTAATATACAGTTAAACAATCACCTAAAAATTCATCTTATTATGAAACTTCATTTTGAGAGACGTTTGGTGGATTTCATAACATGGATATATTAAAGGAGTTCCAAAATTGATCTATGTAATCTAGATTACATTCTAGAGAAGCAATATCTATTTGTTTAGATTAACATCGTCAAGTGTTTCGAGGGGATTTTACATATAGAGTTTGAACCAGTAACTTCTATATTATGACATTTTTTTTTTCTCTCAAAATATAATCATCAAATATGGATGGTTTCTCTATAAATTACTTACACTTTAAAATCAAATTATTAAATTTTATAAAAATAGCTATGATTACATAGCCTTGTTGAAAAGAAAAAAAAAATTGTATGAACATGAAATGTAGCAACTATATATTATATAACATTATTTGTTTTTTGAGAGAATATAAAATTCATTTTAAACTACACTAATTGCTAGAAATGTTTGTACCTTTAATTTAATATCAATGTTAGCATTCAACAATTATTCACTCACACGGTAATACTATATATATATAAAGTAATAAACTGAAATTTTTGACAGCCACACACCCTCCACCATCCAAATAAAAAAAAATAGATAGAAATTAACAGCCATAGAAACATTTAAGGTTAGTGCAATACAATTGTACAACACAAACTATCAGAGAGAGAGAGAGAGAGAGTAGTAACTAGTTTACTGATAGTCTGGAGCAGTAAATTCTAAACAGAGCAAGAGTGTGACAGAGCGAGAGATGGAGAGAGTGATAATAGTATTAGTATTCGGAATTGTGTAAAATGTTCTATTTTACCATCTAAAATGTAGCTTCCACTTTATAATACACTTAATATTCCATATCCTATTTTTCTCACATATTCATATTTCTTTTTATTAATTTCACCACTTCTTTCTATCTCTTCCTCTCCTCTTTATCTCTCTTTTCTCTCTTCTCAGTGTGTCCGAGAGATCACCACCACCATAAAACTAAAAAATAAAAACCCAACCACCACCATAGAAAAATAAAACCTAGCCACCACCGTAAAAAAATAAAATAAAACACAGCCACCACCAGGGAAAAAGTAAATAAATCTAGTCATTACCTTCCTCTCCATCACCATCTTCGCACCATCAACTGGCCAAACCCACCACTCCACCACTATTGCACCACCCACACCGCCACCAACAACCCACAAAAGCCACAACCACCGAAAATGAAATCAGCCACCAAACCAAAAGCCACTAGCCACCTATTCAACCTACCCAAAAATGACCCACCACCAAAACAAGCCACCGATCCACCACCACTTCAATTTGCCACATTTGCCACATCTGCAGCAAGAGTGTAAAAATTATAGCAAATACACACCTGATGTTGTTTGTTTTTTGATGTTTTGGAGCCTAAAATAAGATTTCTAGATTTTTTCAACTCCAAATAATAATGCTCTAATATATGAATTTTAGTGGAAATGTAGTTTTCCATGTTTTTTTTTTTTTAAATGAATGAAGGTAAAACAATATTTAAGTTTACGTGGAAAGAGATTAGTAAAACCTAGTGTAGTAAGCTGTTACTTATTCTTCATCACCCATAATCAACTATATCAAAGTTGTGGCAAGACTTACGGTACAAAAGTTGTGTTCGCAGATTTTGTTGTAAGGTCACTAGTCCTTCATTGTAAGAGAATTCACATTAGCCTCAAAATAATTATATTCAAATATGGTTTAAAAATCACACTTTTACTACTTTAGCTAAGGTACTATTTACAGACAACTACATCAACCACAATACTCTATCACTATTCTATTTAATTATTAATTTTTCTCTCACCATTAATTTTTGAGGAGGGAGCTTTGCAAGAATGAAAGAAAGCTAGAGAGTAGCAAAGGGAGAGAGAAATTAATATAATTTTGTTTTCGGCAGATGAACAATGGCTTAATATTTGCATTGAGACTACTGTACATAAATTAGTTTGATGAAAGATTTATTAAGGATGATGCGATAGTGATTTTGCGAGCTAGTTTAGTTATTTGTTTTGGATAAACATTTGATATATTGAGTCTAATGTTTATTTTTTGAGAAGATATCTATATCTATATCTATATCTATATATATATATATATATATATATATATATATATATATATATATATATATATATATAATAGACGAAGCTGAGAGAAAGTTAGTTCCTACATTTAAGGATGTGTTGACAAATAGGATAACTGTCTATTTAAAATTCAGACACGTATACAATTTTTTAAATATATAGCCGCACGTTACAATGCTTGGCTTTTTTAAACGCTTGGGTATCTTATATTAGTATCTATTTCATTGTCAGCCTCTATCTTTCATACTGTTGAATACTTTGTTTTGTTGAGTTATTTTGGAACTCCGTGCATCCATCTTAATTTTGCTAATTTTGCATACAGGCTCAGGCTGTTTTTTTTCCTATTAAATAAGTAGTGTTGTTCTCAAAGTTGTTGGTTTGTAAGTGAATGGTTTGATTGAAGTGCTAATTTGAAGATTTTATCGATTAAGGTAGATCAAGATCTTTTCTTTTACTCTGTGAAGAATAGTGATGTCTTTATTTAACTTCAATTGAACTGGTGCTTTTTTTTTTTTTTATTGGAGTCATTTGAAATTTGTGGAGCCAAGGATAAATGTTATGTTAATCAAAAATTGTATTGATGCAGCATGTAACTACAATTTTTTCGGTTCAATGACAATTAATACTGCCCCTATATAACTTCAAGTGAGTTGATGCTTCCTTTTTTCTTTATTGAAGCCATCTACAAATTCTGAAGCCAAGGATAGATGTACACTACAACAAAAATAGACTATGGTGACAAAACCTTTCGTCACAATATGTCTTTATTTCGTCACCGATTACATATGGTGACGAAACAGCATTCGTCACCCTAGCTCCGTCATAGGACGAAAATGTATTAATGAAAAATCACCAATTAAAAAATGATAGGTGACGAAATTTTTTCGTCACCAATAAAAAATGACAGGTGACAAAAGTTTTTCGTCACCTAATATTTTCGTCACTAAACCTTATTTCCAGTGACGAAATATTTCGTCACCAAATGTATTTTTTTTCCCAATTTCAATAGATCAGGTGACAAAGTTTTGCGTCACCAATCATTTTTTTTTTTTTTTAATTTCAATAGATCAAGTGACAAATTATTTTGTCACCAATTTCTGCTTATAGTCAAATATGGCAACGAAAATTATTGTCACCAATTTTAATTTCTTATTAATATTCTTTACATTTACTTGTCATTACATTAACCTGTTCATTTCTAACCAAATCCATAATAATAATAAAAAAAGCATCCATTCATTTCTAACCAAATCCATAAGTAAAATCCATACAATCTAAAAATGCAATAAAGATGTTCACAAAGTAATTACAACCATTTATATACAAATAATGTCTTAACTTCCAAACTTTACAGAAAATTAATTAAGTTCAAGTAGTCCCACAAAAGCTATCTTTTTGCCACCAATCCCAAATCTGCACAAGTATCAAAGAAAATACATTAATAACAAACTAGACTGCAAACCCATATCACTAATAAGATGTACTACAACATCAACAACAAAAAAAATTATTATTAGTAAGACAATGCAAAAATATCCACAGAATACCCAATAACAAACTAGACAAAATAATCATAATGCAAAATCATATGAAGCCAAACTATCAAATAAAGAAGACCCACAACATTCTCATCAAATAAAAACCAAACCTACATTACAAATTACAGAAATCATAAAGAATGCAGAAAATTCCCAATTTAAAACAAAACAAATAAAGTGAAATCCAAAACAAAAACTCAGCCACCATCATAAACACAAACCCACCCACCACAATGAATAAAAAATTTAGCCAACACTATTAAAAAAAAAAACTAGCCACCGCCATTAAACAAAAACCACGGCCACCACCATAAACAAAAAACCCACCACCACCATTAATTAAACAAAAAACATAGCCACCACCCATTAACACAAAAACCCAGCCACTACCATAAACAAAAAACTCAGCCACCACCACAAACAAAAAACCCACCACCACTATTAAACAAAAAACACAGCCACCAACATTAACACAAAAACTCAGCCACTACCATAATCAAAAAACCCAACCACTACCATTAAACAAAAAAGCACAGTCACCACTTTGGAGTGACACATTATATCAAGAGTCACAATTTCATTCTTACAATCCTTTATTTTTAGTCCAAAAGAATTAAAAGTTTGAAAATTGATAAATACTTTATGTATTCAATTCTAGATGTACCATCTTGCCATGTGAACCAGAAACTAAATTAAAATAATTTCAACCATATAATATACAGTACTACTATATGTATTATAATTAAAATCATAATTCATATATGATGGATATACCCTATATTAGGTCAATGCTCTCTCTTCTTGTTGTTGGTCTACACGTGGGACACTTGCCTTAACTAAGGTTATGAATCAAACAGTGGATCTTGACCACTTTATGGTTATTTACCTTTCATGCAAATTTACGTGATCCTTAGGAGCTAGTTTTGTAATTAATGAATTAGTTAGTTTCAATCAGTTAGCTTTAATAATATTTTCTTAACATGAAGTTAGTGATGTAATTAATACACAATCAATAATAAAAGAAGTTTATTTATCACACTCCTCATTTATTACAACACAAGCCACATGTCTGTGTTAAGACCTTTAAAAAAAGTTATGCAATTATTGAAAGCAGTTATGCAATTATGAGAAAACCCAAAAGTGATGAAAAATAAATTATAAATTGTTTATTAAGACTGATTTTTTAAAAAATAAAATTTTGATGCAGAATTGGAAAAAATGTCAAAACAAATAACTATTTTTTTTTTATTTTTTTATAATTTTTTTTTAAATTCTTTACTAACATGTGCTTAAGAGTATTCTCATTTAAGGTTTCAAAAGCTAAATATGCTATTTTTTAACATATGATTCTAAAAAAGCACACTACACTAAGGGTATTATATTTAAAAGTTTTAACATCTTAGTTAGAGTAAAATATCATTTTTGACATCCTACAATAGCTGAAATCTTAAATGGGGTGGTAAAAAAATAGAAATGTTGATGTTAGATGTATTATAAATTGATGTGTTAAATGTATAATTAAAGTGGCTTTTTTAGAGCATTCACAATGGTGATGCTAAAAAACTATTTTTAGTACCACCATATACAAAAGGGGGCTATAATGATGGTGCTATAGGTAAATTTTTTATCTACATTACTACAGTGCACAACTATATATGACAGTACGTAGCGGAAAGCTAATTTTTTTTTTATTATTTATTCTTACTCCTGTTAAATTAGTATTTATTTGTTTTTGTTTCTATTACTTTTTACTCAACCCGACACTTCTCGGATCTATCACCTCTCTCTCAACTCTCTCAACCCTCACAACTCTCACTTCTCTCTCTCAAAAACCATGAATCATGCATGCACCTTCTGTTGCAATGATTACAAAAATCAACTTGCAGCTAACTTTGACATACTTTGGGCTCAATATCAGTAAAGCACTGACAACTAGCTAGCATTGAATAGCTTCTTATAGCTACTTCATTTGCAATGACGTACAGAATGATAAAATATCTAGCAAATTAGCAATTAATAGGGTCTTATCTCTTTAACTTTTTAAACTACTAATATTTGCTTGTTTCCTAGCTAGTACTATTTATCTACCTTGATTAACAACACCACCATGAATGATGCATGCTCTTTTAAATACTATGAATCTACCTACCAAGATAGGGGTTGGTAGTCATTGAACTCATCTATAGTCTTAAACGTGTAAAAGAGAAAATCTCCAAGATGCATGATTTCATTCAATGCATAGAAGATACATAAGAAAAAAAAATGAGCAGCATAGAAAAAGATAGATTAATAAAACCTTCAAGAATCCAACTTCAATGACAATCATAACATGTGTAGGGTCCTCAAGCTCTGATAGACATCAATTTGCCACAAATTTTGAACCTAACAAAGAATAATGAAATATTCCTTCAATAATCTTCCTTCACCAACTATTGAATTATATTATAAATAAATAAATAAAAACATTATTTTGGAATATTGATCTGATTAAATCACATAGATCAATTAAAAAAAAAACGAATGTCAAACTTTTTCCAATTTGTCTTCCTCTTGTTTATAAGACAAAATTTAAATTTGCATCTACCCATGGTAATTATTCTTTGTCGTCAAAATGCTTATATGACTTGAAAATTAATTAATCCCACAATTCTCTTTTTACAATAATCATCTTCATTCCCTCTAGAGGCTCCTGGACCAACATTTTACTCACCAAAGTCACTATCTCGGTGACCCCCAAAGTTCATTACCACGTGTGGCTAGAAATCACTCCCACAAAATTACGTGGACAAGGCAAAACAAAAAAAAACCATGATATTGGATGTGGTTCCTTATCCTCATTAGATTACATTTACACTGCACCCACCATTGACAACTCAGTCCCCTTCTCTAAACTCTTCCATCTCTTCCCACCAAAACCCCATAACCAAGAAAAGCTCACAAACTATGGATTCTCTACCATTGAACCAATCTCTCTCTCACCTCAAACTCTCTCCCAAACTCTTTACTTTCCCTTCTTCTTTTCCTTCCCAACAATCTCTCACCCTCAAACCAAACCACACTAACCCCACTATTTTCAGTTTCACTCTCTTTGCAATTAAGTGCAATAATCTTCACAATCAAACAGAGTCATTTTGTTCTATTGCATTGTAATCACAGTTTTTATAAATTCAAGAGATCTAGCAAGCACACAAAATAGAGAAATCTGAAGGTTATGTTTACTTAAGAGGGATACATCAGAAGAGAAGAACATGAGATTTGAGGAAACTCACAAATTCTAATGAACTTCAACAAGATAGGAATCAAATCAAAACCTTGGCATTACAAAATTCTTGGATTGTCTTTGTCCATCATTTAACCACTCTGGCAGCAAACAGTATGAAATATTCAGTTTTTTTTTTTTTTGTAAAGTGAGCATCAGATGGAAACACAAAACAATTACTCCAAAGTCACTATATGCATAAAAGAAACAGGGAGACATGAGAAGTAAATGTGAATGTACAAAGAGATATAAATGGCTTACTCATCAACAATGGAGATCAATGAGAGAGAAAGAGAGAGAGGATCGATGAAAGTGAGAGCTATGCGATCAATGAGGGAGGAGAGGCGTGAGGTCTGTGGGAGTTAGAAACGCGTGAGTAGAGGAGCACGAAAGATAGGTTAGGGTTTTTTTTTTCAAATAAAAAAAATGAAAAATAAAATTGGCGCTGAAAATTGGGCATGACGCTAAAAAAAAATTAACATGGCGCTGAAAAAAACAATTAACCTGAAAATTATGCTGGCGCTAGGAATTGATCCCTTGAGGGAGTGCTACTCCACAAAGAAGTGCTACCAGTAGACTACCAAACAACATGTTATTTATAAGTGGACACTAAATCAATTTATTCTAACACTAGTGGATATTTAAAGTTTTCAAGAACAATAAAAGAAAAAAACATGCAAACACATTTTTTTAATATGCTTTCCAAAAATTGATAGTTATGATAACAAAAATAGTAAATTCAAATTATATTTTAAATTAAAGCGTAAATGCACTTTTAGTTCCTACATTTTGACGTTTTTCCATTTTAGTCTCTACATTTTATTTTTACCACTTTTAGTCTCTAAATCAATTAACGTGTGTTATTTTCTTTCTTTCCATCAGTCAACCGACGGAAATAGCTGGGGTGGCAGCCAAAGACATTAAAATATTATTAAAAATGTCACGTCAGCATCTATTTTTTTTTAAATAATTTGTCAATTTTAACTAAATAAAAAAAAAACAGAATTAAAAACAATAAAATCAAATGCCTATGAACACAAGAACACAAACCTAGAAAATCAAACCAAGAACACGAATCAAATGCCAAGGAAATTAAAACACCTTCAAAGATTCAAAACACAAAGAACACAAACCCAAACCCAACCCTCAATCTCTAGCAAACCCAGAACACCACATGAAAAATCCAACCCTCCATACAAACATCAAACCCAGAAACCATCACAACAGCCACAACTCACCATCCCAACCGCCACAACCAAACCCAACTCAGTCTCAACCCCAGCCACCCCGATTTCTACCCACCCTAACCCAACCTCAACCCCAGCCACCCCAGCGGGTCTCAACCCACCCACCCCAGCCTAACCTAAACCCAATCCGACCTCTACCCACCCCAACCGGCTCACAACCTACCCACCTCAAAATTGAACTCTAATTAAAATTCAATTTAAAATCTAATTGAATTTAGACTCTTTAATTTTTGCACATAATAATTCACTGAATACACAATAACTTATTATTGAACACATGTTTTGAAAATCCAACTGTTGGATTACATTTTTTATATGACCTTAACATGCATGCCAATTTTCACATTGAATTAAGAAATATAGGTCGTGTTTAGGTTACACTTGATGTAACTCTAAAAAATGTTACACCACCCAATAACTTATTATTGAATTATTATTTTGAAAATTCAATCGTTGGATTACATTTTCTATATGTTCTTAAAATGCATGCCAATTTTTATGCCAATTAGGTGTAATTTGTCATTTAATCTTTAAACTCATCTATTATGCGTTAGTTTAAACTACAAAAACTTAAATTTAGACAATTAATTGATGACATGCCTATTAATTTTTGATCACCTTGAAATTTTGTAAGCATGAAAAACATATGAAGATAATGTAATCTAACGGTAGATTTGTCAAAATTCACATTGAATTAAGAAATATAGGTCTGGGTTCAAATTACATCTGGTGTAACTCTAAAAAGTGTTACACCACCCAATAAATTATTATTGAATTCATATTTTGAAAATCCAACCGTTGGATTACATTTTCTATATATGTTCTTAAAATGCATGCCAATTTTCATGCCAATTAGGTGTAATTTGTCATTTAATCTTTAAACTCATCTATTATGCATTAGTTTAAACTACAAAAACTTAAATTTACACAATTGATCGATGACATGCCTATTAATCTTTGATCACCTTGAAATTTTGTAAGCATGAACAACATATGAAGATAATGTAATCTAACGGTAGATTTGTCAAAATTCACATTGAATTAAGAAATATAGGTCTGGGTTCAAATTACACCTGGTGTAACTCTAAAAAGTGTTACACCACCCAATAAATTATTATTGAATTCATATTTTGAAAATCCAACCGTTGGATTACATTTTCTATATGTTCTTAAAATGCATGCCAACTTTCATGTCAATTAGGTGTAATTTGTTATTTAATCTTTAAACTCATCTATTATGTGTTAGTTTAAACTACAAAAACTTAAATTTACACAATTGATCGATGACATGCCTATTAATCTTTGATCACCTTAAAATTTTGTAAGCATGAACAACATATGAAGATAATGTAATCTAACGGTAGATTTGTCAAAATTCACATTGAATTAAGAAATATAGGTCTGGGTTCAAATTACACCTGATGTAACTCTAAAAAGTGTTACATCACCCAATAAATTATTATTGAATTCATATTTTGAAAATCCAACCGTTGGACTACATTTTCTATATGTTCTTAAAATGCATGCCAATTTTCATGCCAATTAGGTGTAATTTGTCATTTAATCTTTAAACTCATCTATTATGTGTTAGTTTAAACTACAAAAACTTAAATTTACACAATTGATCGATGACATGCCTATTAATCTTTGATCACCTTGAAATTTTGTAAGCATGAACAACATATGAAGATAATGTAATCTAACGGTAGATTTGTCAAAATTCACATTGAATTAAGAAATATAGGTCTGGGTTCAAATTACACCTTGTGTAACTCTAAAAAGTGTTACACCACCCAATAAATTATTATTGAATTCATATTTTGGAAATCCAACCGTTGGATTACATTTTCTATATGTTCTTAAAATTCATGCCAATTTTCATGTTAATTAGGTGTAATTTGTCATTTAATCTTTAAACTCATCTATTATGCGTTAGTTTAAACTACAAAAACTTAAATTTAGACAATTGATTGATGACATGCCTATTAATCTTTGATCACCTTGAAATTTTGTAAGCATGAAAAACATATGAACATAATGTAATCTAACGGTAGATTTGTCAAAATTCACATTGAATTAAGAAATATAGGTCTGGGTTAGATTACACCTGGTGTAACTCTAAAAAGTGTTACACCACCCAATAAATTATTATTGAATTCATATTTTGAAAATCCAACCGTTGGATTACATGTTCTATTTGTTCTTAACATGCATGCCAATTTTCCTGCCAATCGGGTGTAATTTACACATTATTATCCATTTAACTAATTAAATCTAACCCAAACCTAACTCAACCAAATTATTATGGGTAAACTCCAACCCACTCAATTACCCAATTATCAAAATTACCAAATTGCCTCTAAAACTTGCAAATAACCAAAGTACTCCTAAAATCCTCTAAAATTGCCAAAATGCACCCTAAGCCTAAAAAATGACCGAAATACCTCTAAAATCATAAAATTACCAAAATACCCCTAAAACTTAAAACATTACCAAAATATCCCCCGAAACTAAAAAAAATACCAAAATTCACCCTAAAGCTAAGAAATAATTGAAATACCCTTGGAACCTTCAAAATGACCAAAATACCCCTCGAAACTTAAAAATGACAAAAATACGTCCTAAATCTAAGAAATAGTGAAATACTTCCCTAAATTTAAACATTACCAAAATACCCATGAAACCTAAATATGGCCAAAATACCCTTGAAATATGAAAATTACCAAAATACCCCCCTAAACCTAAAAAATAACCAAAGATACCCTCAAAACCCAATAAAATGACCAAAATACCCCCTAAACCTAAAAAATGACCAAAATAGCCAGAAATTATAAAAATGAGTATTTTTGTCATTTAGGGGTATTTTGGTCATTTTTAGGTTTGAGGGCATTTCGATCATCTTTTAGGTTTAGGGTGTATTTTATGATCGTATAGGTTTTATGTCCATTTTTGTCATTTTATATGTTTCAGTTGTATTTTGGTCATTTTTGAAGTTTTTGGGGGTATTTTGGTCATTTTTTTAGGATTAGGAGTATTTTGGTAATTTTAAAGCATTAAGGCTATTTTGGTCAGTTTTTAGGTTTCAAAGCTATTTAGGTTATTTTTTGAGAATGTGGGTGCTATTTTGGTAATTTTTTGTTTTGGGGGTATTTTGGCCAAATTTTAGGTTTCGAGGGGTAATTTTTTAGGTTTTGTGTGTACTTTGGTCATTTTTTAGGATTAGAGTATTTCGGTCATTTATGAGGTTTAGGGGATATTTTGGTAATTTTTAGTGATTTTTGAGCATATTTGGTGATTTTGGGGGTATTTTAGTAATTTTTTAGGTTATTTTATGGGTATTTTGCTCATTTTAGAGATTTAGAGATATTTTGGTCATTTTAGTGGGTTTTTAGCATAATTGGTGATTTTAGAGATTGTAGGAATATTTTGGTCATTTTAAATGTTTCATGGGTATTTTGCATATTTTAGAGATTTTGAGGATATATTGGTCATTTTGGTGGATTTTGAGCATATTTGTTGATTTTATAAAAATTAGCTTTGGGTAGGGTATGGATATCTATGGATAAACAAACCGGGTATATATGGGTATATGCCCATGGCAATCCTTAATTATTTGTAAACAATAGGTGACAAACACTTATTTTGTCACCAAAAACACCCTCCATCTTAATATTGGATGATGAATTTGAATTTCATCACCTCTGGTTAGTCTTTGGTTACACAATAGGTGACAAAAATTTATTTCGTCACCAAAAACACCTACATCCTAATATTGGGTGACGAATTTAAAATTTCGTCACCTCTGGTAAGTTTTTGGTGACGCAAATATTTCGTCACCCTAGGTTTGCCTTTTTTTCATGACCTATAGTGACAAAATAAATATTTCGTCACCAATTGGTACATCTTTGGTGACGAAATATTGATTTCGTCACCAATTTTAATATTTTTATAATATTTGGTGACGAATTCTTCTTTCCCTCACTAAATGTTATCATTTGGTGACGAAATTGTTTATCCTCACTAGATTTTGTCACCATAGCCCACTTTTGTTGTAGTGGTAATGTTTATAGAAAATTGTATTGATGCAACATGTAACTAATTAGTGAATGCCATTAATAGATTAAGAAATTTAAATTTACTTATCCCCCCCCCCAAAAAAAAGAGAAATTCTAATTAAAAATTTATCTACAATTATATTTTTGAATGGATAAAAATGTCTTCTTTCATGTTATTACTTTCAAATAAGTTTAACATTCAACTTAAATAACTAAATATATTTACTTACATTGGCAGATTATTTATTACAAGTTTGGGTTTCTTATATTAGTATCTATTTAATTGTTAGCCTCTATCTTTCATACTGTTGTATACTTTGTTTTGTTGAGTTATTTTGGAACTTCATGCATCCATCTTAATTTCGCTAATTTTTGCATATAGGCTCAGACTGTTGTTTTTCCTATCAAATAAGTAGTGTTGTTCTCAAAGTTGTTGGTTTGTAAGTGAATGGTTTGATTGAAGTGCTAATTTGAGGATTTTATCGATTAAGGTAGATCAAGATCTTTTCTTTTACTCTGTGACAAATAGTGATGTCTTTATTTAACTTCAATTGAACTGGTGCTTTTTTATTTATTTATTTTATTTATTTTTTTATTGGAGTCATTTGCAATTTGTGGAGCCAAGGATAAATGTTATGTTAATCGAAAATTGTATTGATGCAGCATGTAACTACAATTTTTTTGGTTCAATGACAATTAGTACTGCCCCTATATAACTTCAAGTGAGTTGATGCTTTCTTTTTTCTTTATTGAAGCCATCTACAAATTCTGAAGCCAAGGATAGATGTAATGTTTATAGAAAATTGTATTGATGCAACATGTAACTAATTAGTGAATGTCATTAGTAGATTAAGCAATTTAAATTTACTTATCCCCCCCCCCCCCCAAAAAAAAGAGAAATTCTAATTAAAAATTTATCTACAATTATATTTTTGAATGGATAAAAATGTCTTCTTTCATGTTATTACTTTCAAATAGATTTAACATTCTACTTAAATAACTAAATATATTTACTTACATTGGCAGATTATTTATTACAAGTTTGGGTTTCTTATATTAGTATCTATTTAATTGTTAGCCTCTATCTTCCATACTGTTGTATACTTTGTTTTGTTGAGTTATTTTGGAACTTCGTGCATCCATCTTAATTTCGCTAATTTTTGCATATAGGCTCAGACTGTTGTTTTTCCTATTAAATAAGTAGTGTTGTTCTCAAAGTTGTTGGTTTGCAAGTGAATGGTTTGATTGAAGTGCTAATTTGAGGATTTTATTGATTAAGGTAGATCAAGATCTTTTCTTTTACTCTGTGACAAATAGTGATGTCTTTATTTAACTTCAATTGAACTGGTGCTTTTTTTTTTTTATTGGAGTCATTTGCAATTTGTGGAGCCAGGGATAAATGTTATGTTAATCGAAAATTGTATTGATGCAGCATGTAACTACAATTTTTTTGGTTCAATGACAATTAGTACTGCCCCTATATAACTTCAAGTGAGTTGATGCTTTCTTTTTTCTTTATTGAAGCCATCTACAAATTCTGAAGCCAAGGATAGATGTAATGTTTATAGAAAATTGTATTGATGCAACATGTAACTAATTAGTGAATGCCATTAGTAGATTAAGCAATTTAAATTTACTTATCCCCCCCCCCCCAAAAAAAAGAGAAATTCTAATTAAAAATTTATCTACAATTATATTTTTGAATGGATAAAAATGTCTTCTTTCATGTTATTACTTTCAAATAAATTTAACATTCTACTTAAATAACTAAATATATTTACTTACATTGGCAGATTATTTATTACAAGTTTGGGTTTCTTATATTAGTATCTATTTAATTGTTAGCCTCTATCTTTCATACTGTTGTATACTTTGTTTTGTTGAGTTATTTTGGAACTTCGTGCATCCATCTTAATTTCGCTAATTTTTGCATATAAGCTCAGACTGTTGTTTTTCCTATCAAATAATTAGTGTTGTTCTCAAAGTTGTTGGTTTGTAAGTGAATGGTTTGATTGAAGTGCTAATTTGAAGATTTTATCGATTAAGGTAGATCAAGATCTTTTCTTTTACTCTGTGACAAATAGTGATGTCTTTATTTAACTTCAATTGAACTTGTGCTTTTTTTTTTTTTTTTTATTGGAGTCATTTGCAATTTGTGGAGCCAAGGATAAATGTTGTGTTAATCGAAAATTGTATTGATGCAGCATGTAACTACAATTTTTTCGGTTCAATGACAATTAGTACTGCCCCTATATAACTTCAAGTGAGCTGATGCTTCCTTTTTTTCTTTATTAAAGCCATCTACAAATTCTGAAGCCAAGGATAGATGTAGTGTTTTTAGAAAGAGAAAACATTAGGTCCGGAGCTGGCGTAAAACCAGTGTTTTACGCCAGCCAATCAGACCACGCCACGTCAGATTCACTTAAGTCAACAATATAAGCTAAAAAAAAAAAAACACATTTCACTCTCAGCTCACATGCTCAGAGCTTTTCCTTCACACCATTCCTCTCTTCTCATCTCTTCCTTCACGCCGAACCTCTACCACCGCCACGCACCGCCACACAGATCATTGTTCTCATCTCTCCCTTTACGCTGAACCTCCACTACCGCCACACAGATTGCCCATCGGAGCTCACCGCCACAGATTTCGCCGGAGCTATGCGTGGAGCTTGGAAACAAATCGGAGCCGCGGTGAGCCACGATCCAAAGGTTTGTTTTTGATGATTCTCTTTTCCCTTTTCGCCAATTTGGATTTCGAACACAGCCTGACTAAATGATGGGAATTTTTTTGGTTTTGTGTGAAGATTTTTGTGGGTTTTGGTGTGATATATGTATTGGATAGCGAGGAGTAGAAAGTGGGGTTGTGATAAGAGAGGGTTCTGTTGTGGTTTTGATTAGAAATTCTAAGCTGGGTTTTGGGTTTTTCTTCTTCTTAGTAAAGTATGGACCTGAATGATAAACCCAGAAGGCTGTACAAAGTTTGGAAGGGAAGTAATGTGACTTTCTCTGTTAATTGGTTTTGCTCTTCGTGTTATGCTAATTTTCAGTTCATTAACTGAATTGGGTTTCTTAAATTTTCTTTTCTCTTTTGAATGACTATAATAAAATTGTGATAACTTCACCAATTGTAATTTCTTTGTATTGGGGTCCACTGTTGTTCATTGTTTGGTTGGTGATTATTTGATTTTAGATATGTCTATTGCTATTTTTTTGATTGAGATGATTGATCCTCTATTATCAATAACTGGAAATTGTACAATCACACTAGTTAGGAAGCTCTACTAATGTGGTTAGAGGCAACAAAAATGAAAGAATTAAAGCTGATTGTGGGAGTTTTCTTTTGCAGGTCTAATCAGTTAGTTTAGTATTCTGTTGGATTTTATATCATCATACCACACTACTAAAAGTGTGAGGAAAAGAGGTTAAATTTTCAATTGCAGCCAACTAAAATATTCTCTAAGATGGGTGAGGTTTGGAAAGAAGGTTATGTCTAAAAAAACAAATATATTATAAACTTATTTTCTCATCACTTTCTCTTTTTGAAAGAACTAAACTATAATATAATTCCATTCATTTCCTCATTTTATTCTCTCTTGTAGAATGCAAACCATATGGGAATTTAGAAATGTATTTCATTGTCTTTAGTTTCTCCCAAATTTCTTTTTATAAAAAAAATAATGAAACATAATATAATTTTTTTTTCTGTTCTTTTACTAACTTGACTTTTTTACTGTAAAATTTGAACCATATGGAGTGGAAATGAGTTTTCAATTTTGGTTCAAGTCAACTCAGCCACTTCACTTTAGTTTCATGTTAATGAGGCTAGTGTTTCTTTTTATGTTTTCATTTCCTTCCTTTCCCCTTTTTAGGGGGAAAGAGGGTTGCTTATCTAATTTGTCTAGTTTCTTATATTATGGGGTAAATTAAACAGGATGACAATTTTGGTTCCACATTTCTTGCTTTAGGAAAATGAAATTTAATGCTTCGTTGATTAATGTTTATTTCTTCTGTACTATGCATGGTACTGTTTAATATTTTTTCTCTAGTAACTAAAATTTCAATTGGTGTGTCATTCATAAGAAATTCTGTGTTTTTATGGAGAGCATGCTCCAACTGCCTCCCAACTAAGGAAAATCTTCATCGGTGTTGAGTAAGGGTGGAGACGAGGTGTGAGATTTGCAGTCACCAATCTGAAACTGTAAGTCATATCCGATGGGAGTGCCCATTTGCACAAAACGTGTGGGCTTTATTCAAAGGTTGAACACAAAAATGCAGCAACAGAGCCTTCAATTTCTTACTACTGTTCCAACAGATGCAGATGAAACTGAGCTAGCAAGAATTAGAGAAGTGGGTTGTTACAGCATGGGCAATATGGAATGCAAGGAATAAATTTTATTTCGAACATTTCCAAACTCATCCAAAGGTGATCCTCGACTTGGCGAATGGCTTGTGTGAAGAATACCAACGTCTTATGGATAGGCACTGAGTGACTTGATGTACCATCTTCTTGAGCTGATGTACTCTTTCTTTTGTCTTTTTGTACTACCATTTACATGAGCCCTGTCTTGGATTGGGCCTTGTTTGTATATTGTTTCTACATTAATGAAAGATTTCTTCATTTTGAACTCAAAAAAAAAATTGAAAAGAAAAAAACTAATTATGATTAATATTACAATTGTTAGTAAGATCTATAATGAGCAAAATTTGATACATGATTAGCTCCAAAATAGTTGGTAAATACATATGGTTTTAGGTTCATAACAAGCAAAAGATGATAATAGAAAAAATCATCCTTACAATGTGAATAATGAATGTGACCATTGGCATTATGCCGTGTCTCAATAGTCTTGAGATACTATACTAGTTTTTTGTCCTTATTGCAAGGCTTATAAACTTAAAAGAGTAAAAATAACATCTTAGGCTCTACAGACATGTCATGGATTTTTTTTATAAGAGTTTCTAATTAAGAATACATTCGCCTGAAATAAAACCTGTCACAATTTTTTCTATAAGATTTTCTAATTGAGAATACATTCACCTGAATTAAAACTTGTCACAATTTTTTCTATAAGAGTTTCTAATTGAGAAATCATTCACCTGAAATAAAACCTATCACAATTCAATTCATAAAAGATCATATGATTGACCATACATCTTGAAATAAAATGTCACAATTCTTTTGAGAAATTTCTATTTGAGAATACATTCATCTAGAATAAAATCTGTCGTAGTTCAATATACAAAAAGGAGGACCCTACGTTGGGAATACAAAAAAGAAAATGGTTCTATATCTATCCACCACAATTTAAACATTACAATTCAAAAAAATATTTGCTTCCCAATCCATTCTCTTGGACACAAAACTTGTTTGTACATCAACTTCCTTGGAATTGTTGTAATGAATTATGCATAAAAGAATGTACAACAAAATACAAAAAATAAAATTAGAATGAACACAGTTAAAAAAAAATTCAATATATTTGCAGCTTAGTTCACCCACAGAATGCTGAAGCTCAATGATCTCAAGCTGGGATGCCTTGACAATCTTCTCCAATGCACCAGCCTGTGTAAAGCAAATAAATATCTCAGCAAAGGAAAAATAGGGTTCGAAAAACATAACAAAACCTTAAACACATGGTATTCATTAGCAGATAATAGAAACTATGGTCAAAATTTTCATTGGCAGATAATACTCTCCTAAGTATCAAATCAGCTATTACACTTCATTTTTATCAATGTTCTATATCTGCAGAACATTTTTTTTAGTGGACAGTCTGAAATATGAGTACATTAACAAGCTATGAATTTTGGTGCCAACATTCATATAAAAGTTCTTATTAATAAAACACTGTAATTTCCATTCATTGGTAAGTGAAGAAAAGATAGAGAGAGCATGCCTTTGTCATGACAGACACAAAAGCTCCAGCAACCCAACATACACATATCAATATTGCACCAAGTAAAACCCACATACACATATGCATATACATACAAAAAAAAACTCCAGCAGCCCAACATAAACTTCAAAAACCAAAATTTACCCTGTTCAAACCACAACAAAAGAAATCAGAAAAAACACAATATCAATCTTTTTTTTTTTTTTGATAGGTAAAACACAATATCAATCTTATAAGCATAATACAGCCATAGACAAAAACCCACTTGTGAAAAAGTAAAACAAATTTTGAAACTTTCAACACAATTGTCAACTTCTTCACAGCAAGTTCCAATTCAGCATTCAATTATCATTTACAAACTCAATCCCATCACATTGTACATCTAAAGCCAATTTATCTAACAGTCAATCTAACTTAATCAAATCAATCAAACATCCCTCATTCAAAAACCAAACAAACCCCAGATCATATCAAAACCCAACACATCATCTTTCATTAGAACAATACAAGATATGAACATACACTCACCCTCCGTTCTCATCAAAAAGGAAATGCTGAAAATTAGCATAACACGAAGAGCAAAACCAATTGACAAGACATAGAGTGAGGCAAAGAAACTCACATTACTTCCCTTCCAAACTTTGTACAGCCTTCTGGGTTTATCATTCAGGTCCATACTTTACTAAGAAGAAGAAAAACCCAGAACCCAGCTTAGAATTTCTAATCAAAACCACAGCAGAACCCTCTCTTATCACAACCCCATTTTTTACTCCTCACTATCCAATACATATATCACACCAAAACCCACAAAAATCTTCACACAAAACCAAAAAAATTCCCATCATTTAGTCAGGCTGTGTTCGAAATCCAAATTGGCGAAAAGGGAAAAGAGAATCATCAAAAACAAACCTTTGGATTGTGGCTCACGGCGGCTCTGGTTTGTTTCCAAGCTCCACGCACAGCTCCGGCGAAATTTGTGGCGGTGAGCTTCGGTGGGCGATCTGTGTGGCGGTGGTGGAGGTTCGGCGTGAAGGAAGAGAGGAGAATAGCGATCTGTGTGGCGGTAGTGGAGGTTCGGCGTGAAGGAAGAGATGAGAACAGTGATTTGTGTGGCGGTGCGTGGCGGTGGTAGAGGTTTGACGTGAAGGAAGAGATGAGAACAGTGATCTGTGTGGCGGTGCGTGGCGGTAGTAGAGGTTCGGCGTGAAGGAAGAGATGAGAAGAGAGGAATGGCGTGAAGGAAAAGCTCTGAGCGTGTGAGCTGAGAGTGAAATGTGTTTTTTTTTTTTTTTTTTTTAGCTTATATTGTTGACTTAAGTGAATCTGACGTGGCGTGGTCTGATTGGCTGGCGTAAAACACTGGTTTTACGCCAGCTCCGGACCTAATGTTTTCTCTTTTAGAAAATTGTATTGATGCAACATGTAACTAATTAGTGAATGCCATTAGTAGATTAAGCAATTTAAATTTACTTATCCCCCCCCCACCAAAAAAAAGAGAAATTCTAATTAAAAATTTATCTACAATTATATTTTTGAATGGATAAAAATGTCTTCTTTCATGTTATTACTTTCAAATAAATTTAACATTCTACTTAAATAACTAAATATATTTACTTACATTGGCAGATTATTTATTACAAGTTTGGGTTTCTTATATTAGTATCTATTTAATTGTTAGCCTCTATCTTTCATACTGTTGTATAGTTTTTTTTGTTGAGTTATTTTGGAACTTCGTGCATCCATCTTAATTTCGCTAATTTTTGCATATAAGCTCAAACTGTTGTTTTTCCTATCAAATAATTAGTGTTGTTCTCAAAGTTGTTGGTTTGTAAGTGAATGGTTTGATTGAAGTGCTAATTTGAAGATTTTATCGATTAAGGTAGATCAAGATCTTTTCTTTTACTCTGTGACAAGTAGTGATGTCTTTATTTAACTTCAATTGAACTGGTTTTTTTTTTTTTTTTTATTGGAGTCATTTGCAATTTGTGGAGCCAAGGATAAATGTTATGTTAATCGAAAATTGTATTGATGCAGCATGTAACTACAATTTTTTCGGTTCAATGACAGTTAGTACTGCCCCTATATAACTTCAAGTGAGTTGATGCTTCCTTTTTTTCTTTATTGAAGCCATCTACAAATTCTGAAGCCAAGGATAGATGTAATGTTTTTAGAAAATTGTATTGATGCAACATGTAACTAATTAGTGAATGCCATTAGTAGATTAAGCAATTTAAATTTACTTATCCCCCCCCCCCCCCCCCCAAAAAAAAGAGAAATTCTAATTGAAAATTTATCTACAATTATATTTTTGAATGGATAAAAATGTCTTCTTTCATGTTATTACTTTCAAATAAGTTTAACATTCTACTTAAATAAGTAAATGTATTTACTTACATTGGCAAATTATTTATTACAAGTTTGGGTATCTTATATTAGTATCTATTTAATTGTTAACCTCTATCTTTCATACTGTTGTATACTTTGTTTTGTTGAGTTATTTTGGAACTTCGTGCATCCATCTTAATTTCACTAATTTTTGCATATAGGCTCAGGCTGTTGTTTTTCCTATTAAATAAGTAGTGTTGTTCTCAAAGTTGTTGGTTTGTAAGTGAATGGTTTAATTCAAGTGCTAATTTGAAGATTTTATCGATTAAGGTAGATCAAGATCTTTTTTCATATTTAGGTGTGGGTAGACTCATTACATGAATTTGAGTGTCCATGTGCCGAATTAGCAACATGTGTGCACCTTAAGACAATATCTTTACATGAGATAACATAGGAGAAGAAGACTGAGACTTGGTGACATTTGCTGGCTGTATTAATGGTGTGGAGGATTTTTTATATTATTTTTAAAATGTATTTGAACAATGATAATTTGTACCATCTGTTTGGTGCGCGGTTTTTATAGCCTGGATTTTTTTTTCCTTCTTACATGCTTGCTTTTTGTTTCCTTTAAAAGGTTGGATGGAATGCCATGTTGTATTTTTATTTTATTTTATGGAATGCCATGTTGTCTTTGGCAAGATGCTATATGGGATGGATGTTGTTTACAAGAGTGACACAGTAGGATATATTTAGTCATTGTTTTGGGATGTTATTCTATTTGGTCAAATATTATAAATTTTACCATTTAGCTAGAGATGGTGTCTTTTGGAAAAGTGTTCAGAACTTTTACCCACAGTCCATCTGTTTCTAAGTAATTTTTTTAAAACAATGCTTACTCCTAAATTTGTGTATATTTATTCTTTTTCTTGATATGTAGAGTATTAAGAAATTTAATATTTTTTAAATGGATAAATTTAGAAATATGTTTTGAATTAGTTCAGTCTTGGTGTCCCCTGAGCAGTAAATGGTACTATGGGATCAATCTTGCGCATTTTTCAATTCAAGCCAGATTACAACTTCAATTTATTTTCTATAATTTAAGAAACCTCCTTTTTCCATCCTTTTGTTGAAGCACAAAATTACGGAGTTCTCTTTCAGATAAGACATTTGGGTGTTTTTAAGAAAAGTTACTGAATCAAACTAAAAGATTAGGATAGCCTGCTTTTTCCTCTTCTTATCTCATACTTTCGGTTAAATTTTCCCAATTGATGTATTTGGGTTTGAATTGGTTTTTGTTCTGGATTCAATTGACCTATAACCTTATTATGATTCCATTAATCTTATTCAATCTTCTTTCGATAGCCAAATAGATAGAGTTCTCTTTGATTTTTTTTGTTTGCTATGTTTTGTAATCAAGTTGGCTTATTTGTTTTTGTGAGGTTTTCCAATTCAGTCTAACTCAATGATTACATTGTCTTGCTTTTGATGGTTTTCAGTTCTATTAGTGATATTTTTTAAGCGTTGAAAATGCATGATTTATGCTTTATGAAAAAAAAATTAGTGATTCCCACACATGAAGTTCTGTTTATACCTAAGTTTTATATGTCTAGAAGTTTACATTACAGTTAAAATTAAAAAAGAAAATACTTTATGATCTTATGATTGCCAAATGCTATAATTACGAGCTTGGATTTAATTATTGTTACTGGATTACCATATTTTGAAGTCTTGATTTTGGTACATCTAAATATGGTAGAGACCACTTTCAATTCTTAAGACTCAATTTGGTTAGTGACTATGTTTTGATTAGAAAAAATGTTTTGGCTTCCCATCACTCACTTATCTTTTAAATTTTGTAATACATTTCTAGGAGTCATTATGCCAAAAAAAATTATTGAATCAAGGTTAAAGGTAACTTGATTTCCCATTTTATTTTTCCAATTTTTTGGGTTCTGTTTTGTCGATTATTGTTTTTTGGTTAGAATGTTTTTCCCTGTTTGGTAGTTTTTTTTAAGATTTTGTTTTTCTTTTCGTTTGCCCCTTAAATTTGAAATCATTTAATTTTAACATAAAAAATGCTTCAAAATTATTCATCAAGTTCGTTTCTTCGTACCCTTTTCTTATTTATTTAATTTTCTGTTTTATTTCAAATTGTGAGAGTTTAAATTTTCTTTATTTAGGTTACGGTTTTCTCATTGTTGGAGGATTTGTTTCAGTTTCTTTATGCCATCTTTTTCCATTCAATTTTAATTTTTGCCATAGGATAGTCCAAGTATCCTAAGACTCTTATATCAACATGAATTGCAAGTGCTATAATATATGTAATTCCAATTTTGAATCCAGCTATAATTCTTTCCTATTGTTGCTTGCTAAGTTCAGTTATAGAGATAGGGTTTTTTAGGTAGATTCTTGCTTACATCTCTCTTTGTTGATGTCATTTTCTTTTCTCATCCTTTCATTTGCTTCTTTGTTAGATTGTCACTCTGTTAATGAATCTGAGTCCTAATTTTTAAGTTATGACCATTATTGTTGACCTTTGCAGGATATCACCAACTTTTAGAAAACTAAATATTAGGAAAGCTATTAATCTGTTGTGGTTGGTCTCGCACTTTTTGTTATTCGAATTTGAATTAAAATCCGGATGTTTATTTTCTCTCTTTCAATGTTTTGGCCTCAGATTATAATCTTTGTTTTTCCTGCTTTACTAACATTATAATCTTTTCCAAATTGGAATTATTATTATATTCTTTGATTATTTACTGCCTTCTTTGAAATAGAAATTCACAAATAATACTAAACAATGGTGCATAATGTCATCAGGGACAATCTAAGTCATTAGATGATCTGCATTCATAGGGATAGACAGTTGGTAAAAGAAAAAAGGCAAGTAGAACATACCAACCAGTATGTTAGAGACTGTGATGGTCCCAAAGTGGTTGATCTCAAAATGTATAAGCTGGATGAAGAGTGGGGTCGATGGGAGTTGGAAAAAAGCTTGGGTGATCGAGCTTTTCTTCAATTATCAAAATGAAACTCATGTTTTCAACTTGGAAGATAGTAGCTTTGGAGATTTACAGAATATCCATCCAACCTGGCTTCTCTCAAATTTGTTTTAGGCTTATGTAAGATAGTACACTCCCAAAGTTTCTTATTGAATTAAAATAAGAACAATGAAATCTGAAAGTGTAATGTTTTTTTTATACAAAGCTGATTATCTCTTAGATTTTAGTTAACATTCCACTCTATCTGCATAATTACTAAGGTTAGTTGCTTTAAACTTTTATTTTAATGGTAGATAATTGTAGAAAATGTATTTTGTTGTTGTAACTTTATGGTTGCTGGTGGGTGAATTTTCATTAATAAAACAATCAATGTAATTGCTATTAAGTTGACAGAAATTGCATGTAATTCATATAGTAGATCATGTTTGGTTGGAGGACACCTCTTATTCTTTGAGTTTCACACTGTAGAATACATTCAAAGATTGTGTGTGCAGCAGCCAATGTGGCATGACCACAAAGTTGAAGCTGCAAAGGGGTATCAACAATTTGATTGATTTACAGATACTTCTTTTTATTAAGAAAGTGATTTATATATAGAAACTTTATTAGTCATTATGAAAATGAAATAATGCTTAAAAATTTGCTAAAAATTCTACTGCACCAATAAAATATGGACTTCTAATCATGGTTAAAGACCATTTTAAAATTTGTTTGTCAATGATCATATGGAATTTTCACATGTGAAAGCAATCAATTGGATGGTGTGGAATAGTAAATGTGGGTACTGGTAGAGAGAATATGATATTTTGTGAGTGTGTATGTGTGTGTGTGTGTGTGTGTGTGTGTGTGTATGTGCGGCTTGCAAAAAATTGTGTTCATGCTTCTACTTGCACTTCAACTTTATAGTTTCCACATAGGTTCAAAAGATTAAATTAATAGTGTGTTGAATGAATGGTCCAATCTCCATATTTTGAGCAAAAATTCAGGTTGAAGAAGGGACATAAATGTGGTATTAATTAGTAGTGCTTCATAAGTAATAGTAATCTTTGAGGTTTGCAAAATGAATCAATTTGATTGCCATGCAAATCAAGACACTAATGTGTCATGAATTTCGATAGTTTAAGACTTACTAATTTATCAACATGCATACTTTAGAATGTATAGTAATAATAATTTTTTTGTAAATGGAATTATGGAATTTTTTGGATTAATTACTACATTTTAAAATAATAAACAAACAGATTGATAACTAACGTATCTTACACACTTATTTCATACTTCAATAACTATATTCTCTCAAATCCACAACAATTTCAATTAACATTTTCTCTAGATCATGTGTTGATGCTAAATTATGTCTGTCTTTTAGAAGAACACCAACACATTAACATCATTATCTGAACAACAAACCATCAACTCCCTTCCCTATTTTATCATCACATTGAGTATAATATATTAAGTTGATTGTTTTCTAATTCATAAAATGATCCCGCGCATTGAGCGGGTTAAACACTAGTTGAGTACAATGTGAGTGCTCCTCTAAGAGTTAGAAAGTCACATAAAACGTGGTTTTTAATACTTGTAAATGCATGTGAGTAGCTTGTGAGCCTTAGAAGCATGACAAGTATGAACTATTGTTTTTTTTTTAAATGAAAAAGTGTGGAATACTGTTTAATTAAGATGGCTAATTTTGCCAATGGCTTTATAGTTGAATTGACATTTTCTCATATACAAAGTGTTTGGGGGTCTAAAAGAGAAAGGACTTAAGCTGCGAAATTAGCAGTATGTTGTAATTATCTCTTAAAAAAAAAGCGGCTAATTTTAAGTTAGCGTATTGTATAAAGGCTAACTCAGTTTCTTAGAATAGCTGTAATTAGAGACAATCAATGTAATTAAATCATCATATTAAGCATTAAGAGATTTTCTTGATCATTTCTCCTTTCCTTGCTTTAGTTTTTAACAGGTCAACCCATTAAAACCTAGAATTTTCTTTAGCAACCAAACTCTTCCACTCTTATCCAGTAGACTTGATAAATTTTTGGGCACTTGTCAGCTCGTATTTGGATGAAGCAATTATTTCATGTTGGAAGCTCTTTATAGGCCTCAATTATTATTATATCAACTGTGCACGAGCCACACAATATGGCATATGGTACGGACTAATTAAGGACTAAGTCAAAATAAAATCACGTAAGATAAGCGTGGATGTCAATAAACTAGTCATATTATAACTTTTGGATCAGAATCTTGACTTAAAAAATAAAAGGTCTGAACCAAGAAAAGTTATGGTTTAATTAGCACAGGGCCTGCACAGCACGAAGAAGGCGGCTCAACTGGACAAGGTAAACGTGACCAAAAAGTGAAAAAATTAATAATAATTGTCTACATGAAATACATTCTATAATTCATTCTAAACACCCAGTTCCAGATATTTCGAAACACCAATTAGTTCTTTATAAAGCATAATAAAATGCATAAAAATGTATTCACTATTCAATGAAGCGTAAGATTACAACAAATCAAAGTAATATATACAGAACATGGAGCAAATGCTACAAACTGATCACACAAATTCATGCTTCCCTATATAACTAACCAAAAGAAAGAGTGTATAGGACCAGGTTTGGCTTCTCAGTACCTTGGAGTATTGGACGGAACATAGACAAAACACGTGTTAAAAAATGTTAAAAAATGATCTAGTATACTAGATCATTTTTTGACATGCGTTACGTCTATGTCTATATCCGGTACTGGACTAAAGCCTCTATCCATTTTTTTAATTTACATACAGATAGAGGCTCAAACAATATTCAGAGCCGGTAGTTGGATGCTGACTTGACTGTTGGCAACGCCGTCGCTGCCAACTGCCTTTTGGTCCCCAGTAGTACTGAAGTGCCTTTTACAATTATGCAGCGAAACTTTTAGTCCTATAATGAGGATCAGGAGTAGAAGTATTACAGCAGCAATTTTGAGGCCCAAGAGGAACTGTTGTTCCCTGATACACAAAGAAAAAGAAATTAATTGTGTCATACAAATTAGAAATTAAAAAAAAAAAAAAAACTATTGTTACCCATTATTAGGAGGAGGAGCCCAAAAGGAAGATAAGGAAGGAGGAAGAGGAGGCAGAGGAAATGAAAAAGGGGACGGCATGGAACCCATTATAGGGACAAGTAGTAAATTGGATGAGTTAGAGAATAGGGAAGCTTAATTATATTAGCCTTATATAGAGGACTAAGAAGAGAGAATTTAATTATTATTACTATTATTTTTTTCAGTTAAATAACTTAATATAGAGGAGAATATTAATGAATATGCTTATAGCAGCAAATTAAAATGATAACCTTTTCTATGTGAATCGTGAGTCATGACGACATTCTGTACAAGAGTATCTTTTGTCAATAAGAACTACTTCATGTGATCCGGCAAGTTCATGTTTGCAACGACTTAATTAATTGTTGGCAAAAATAGGATACTATAGCCTGTTAGTTTTTGCAAATTCACTAGTTCCCAACTCCTGGGGCCTGTTAGGTCTTAACTGGCTTTTGGCCTTCTGCGTGAGTTATTATATTCATAATTGACCAAAGCAAGGGAAAATGAAAACAAAATAACAATTATAAAATGATATCCAACCTTGGTTTATGGCGACATTATTTTTGTTTGTGCTGAATGTACAGATTTTATCTTTGGATTGGAGATTTGGAATCTTGGCTTACAAGATTAGATATTAATACGTCATCACCATGGAATGCCCATATTGGAGTTCCATCTTGTCAATAGTTCAATAATGTTGTATAAACTATTATTATTATTATTAGCATTACTATTTGATTTGGGACTCAAATCTAAAAACAATAAATCAAAACCACATATTTGGTCATGAAATAGAAAATTAATGAAAAACATATTATAGGAATAACCATATCAAGAGATCCAATCCCAAGGAATATCCACTGTTGAAAAACAGTTTAATAACCTACTCACAAAACATTTGCAGCTAGACTTTTTACCTTGTTTACCTTATTAGAGTACTAGCACCTTTCTCAAATGTCATATGTAGGTATATTTTAGCATCAAAACTCCAAAAATGAGCATTACTCGATCTCTCAATTGTAAATTTTTTTACAATTGTACTACAGTACCATCATAAATTTATGATTGTACTGTAGCATAATTGTAAAAGATTATATTATATTTTAATCCAAAATATCAGTCTTTTCTCTTTGACCACACGATCGCTCATCCTCTCCAAAGCTCATGAGCCTCATCTCACCAAGCCTCTCTCTTTCTCTCCAAATGCCTTTGCCGATTTACCCACTTCACCCATCTCCAAATGCCTAAGCCGATTTATTCATCTCATAAATTACTCTTTCCCTTCCCATTTCACTAAACCTTGCCAATGATGGGCTCAACCTCGCCGATTATTGGATTTTGAGTATTTATTTGAAATTTATGATTTTTTTTTGCTTTGCTTTTAATGGGTTTTTGTTTAAGTGTTTAATTTAGTTGTTGGAGTTTTTTTATTTTAAGATTGAGTTTTTGCTTAATGGGTTGATGGGTTTTTATTTAAATGTTTAATTTAGTGGCAGCTTGTTTGAGTTTTGGTAGCTTTTTTTAGAGGTTATGGGTTGCGTGGGTCATGTGGTGGAGGTTATGGGTCATGTTATGGTGTGAGTTGATTTTAACAGGTGGGATTTGGTGGGCAATGGGGCAGTGGAGGGTTGATCTAGGTTGGTTGAGAGAGAGAGACAGAGAGCAAGAGAGAGAAGTTGTAGAGGATTGGAGAGAAGAGAGAGTGAGAGTAGGGATATATTATATTATTTTTATTTGGTTGTTTATATTATTTTAAGATGTTGTATGGGAAACTAAACGATGGGATATTGGGTGTATTATAAAATGGTATAGTATAACAGATAAAATAGTTTTTGAGATAGTAAAATAGAATAGTTTAAAGATACCGGATGCTAATGCTCCACTGGCCATAAAACTCTAAAATTATTCTACAAAAACTTCTTCCATTAATGAGCATCATTCATAACAAAATTGGAACTTCTGCAAGCGAAAACAATAAATTTCCCTCATTTCACATTTTATACCTTAAAATTTTCGAATGCACACTTTGCATCCTAAACTATAACTATTATTATAATTTGCACCTCAACGTTAAGTTTGCTGTTAACTTGGATGAAAATTCAAATTTTAGGGTGCAAAATGTAATTAGAAGTGTAGTTTTGAGTAGTAAAGTGTAATTGATTTTTTTATTTTTAAGAGATTGAGAAGAGGGACAATTAAATCTTTTTACATTATGCTATACGTTTCTATCTAAATTAACAACAAACTTGATGTTGAGGTTCAATGTGGAACAAGGATTATAGTTTAAGGTGCATTAAAAAAGTTTAGGGTGTAAAGTATACTCCAAAATATAGTTTAGAATGGTAAAATATAATTTTCCCAGCTAAGGGTGAATAATGACATGTTATTTTCAATTTATTTTTTCACTAAAGGAAAAAGGCTTTGAAAGTTTGCATGGTAAAACTGCCTTATTCGCCTTGAAATTTAGAATTGGCAGAAATTTAGAATTCAGATAGAAATAAGAAAAAAGTTTACTTAATCTTGCTTAAGAGATGGTTGAGTGAGTTTTGGCAAAGTTTCTGCTAACTTTAATGATCACTTGAGTGAGTGCGTGAATCAGACGTTAACTCGACTAAAATTTCATGCTTTCAAATTCTTCCAGCAACTTTTTGCATAAACTTTTACCTAGCTAAAATACAATAAGTACAACAGGCTTAATTTTTCAACGTTAGAAAATTATACTAGTATTTTCCAATTTAATTGACATGGCTTAGAGAAATCAGGGGGTTAAAAAAAATATTATTCCCTTATTGCGAATCTCAAGGTGGACTTTCAGTCATGTTTATGTCTTTCTAGGCTTAGAGGCTTGCGATGAGTGGACGCTTCATTTAATTGCATAGATAATCTTAAAAAAACAGGGAACATAAAATACAAAATTTATCAATATATAAAATAGTTATAAAAGAAATTCTTGAAAAGGAAAGATTGTTTTGATTCCTAGATATATAGTGCGGTGGTGTTAGACAAATATAATCCTATAGCCTATTTTTTGTATTCAATTTTATATTTCACAAATCACAACTTACTATTTATTCATTTTACTTTCCTTATAAAATAATCAAAATTTAAAATAGAACAAGATAAAAATCAATCACACGGCACACCATAATTGATAAAATATAAAATAAAACATAAAAAATGAGAAAGATAATTCATATTTGACCATTCATGTTAGAAACCCTAACACCCACCATTTTGAAAACTATAGATATATGTAATTAAGATGGATTCTTTACTAATAGCAACTGCTTAACCGTAGGCTTAAGTGTTTATTTGGAATCTATTATTATTATTTAAAAAAGTGTTTTTTTTTGGACTCATAAGAAAAGTACATTTTTAGAAAGTTCAAAAAGAATAATTATTGTTTTTAGGGTTGATACATTGATGGTTAAATGTTTCACATGATTTTCATTTTTTTTTATCTATACTACTATTTAAAGGGTTTTCCATATTTGGTATTCTCAATTTTTGGTTCAAAAATGATCTTATACCCCTATGTTTAAGTAGAAACAAAATTAAAGGACAATCCGATAAAAATACAACTCTAACTTCCACTAAAACATTGCTTAAAAAATAGAGTCACTCTCCTGTTGATTTTAAAATTGTTTTATCTACTTATAAATTATATATATATATATATATATATATATAATAAAAACATTTTTTTTTCTACTAAAAAAGGCTCATTGCACGCGCAAAGTGCTTGTGACCAAGCTAGTAACATCTATTCACATTTAATATACAAGGTGAAAAAATTGTGGACATCACATGAGAGTGTCCAAGCAATTTTTATTATTATTCTTATTTTTTTATGGGAAGACAATATATGTTAGATGTTAATCAATTTATTTGGAGCTGTTTTTACTTTTTATACCTATATATATATATAGAGGAAAGCTAGAAAATTTAATCGTGAACTTATCTAGGATGCAAGATTATTTTTGGCTTGCATGACATTTTGGTAAATGAAGAGTAAAGATTGGCAAGAATGGCTTGTCTGCGCTTGACTAGCGTTCCGTTGCTATCCTTTGAGGATTGGGGAACTCAGCCAGTTGGTTTCTTTAAGTCCAAATGAGTTAAACCAGCCCAACCCACATATTTCTTTGTCTGAAATACATCCCTTACAACCCAGACATTTTCAGAACTCCCTTCATTTGAATAAGCCTAAGTTTTGGCCTGGTCCTCAATAATTGTGGAAGCTATAAAGCCAATTGTGTGCCAACTACGGTAGAGAGTAGAGACGAGTAATCCTTTCCTAATGCTGCATTACTTGGCTCTGAAAATGGTTCCAGAACGCCTTAAACTGTCTCCCATTGCTTTAGATTGAGGTTAAATATAAGATAAATGCTATGCTAATAACATTTTCACAATATTTTCAGAACAAATTTTTAAGTATTATGTTGTTATAAGTTGAAATGGTCCAAAATTTTCTATAGCTCACTACAAGAAATCTGGGTTTAGGCAGCTTTTTTTAGTGATGCTTTCAAATCCGTCGCTATAACCTTGAATAATAGTGACATTTCTTAAAACGTCACAACAAGTACATTTTCAGCAGAATTTATTTGGCTTATAGCGACGTTTTATGTTCCCCCCAAAATTTCTTCCCGCACAAACTTTCGCCCAACTTTTCATTTCCCACTTTTTCATTTTTCATTTTTTTTTCCTACACGTTTTTTCTTTCTTTCTTTTGTTCCTTCAGCTCCCACTTCTCTCTATCCCCTCCCACCACTTCTCTCTCTCCCCATAACTCCTCTTCTCACTCTCCCCTCATGCCGCCACCCAAACTCACCTCCGTACCCACCGCCCTAGCCATAGCCACCACCATACCCACTGCCTAAGCCACCAGTCTGCTCTCTCTTTCTTCACTCCTCTCCCTCCTCCTCACCATACCCATCCCACAACCCATGAAATAAAAGAAAGGCACAAAGACATAGGGAGTCTATTCCATGTTTTCTTCATTTACATAATCTCACAAAGTTTATTTGATAGACCGGGTCATTTTTACTTCATTTTAGTTATTTTATTATGAAATATTTAGTTTTTTTATTATGAAACATATAGATAATGTTTCACTTGGTATTTTGTGATTTATTTTGGCCCAGGTTGCACTCTTCTTACTAGGTCCAATTTGTTGATTATTAGGAATATGGAGTGGGCAAATCTTATGCTTGGTTTTGAGTAGGTAAATCATTTTTCCTATTATTATCTTTTTCTTATTCATCATGATGCTGATTTTGGAGCACATGTAGTAACCCATATCTATTAAATATTATGTATGATACTTTTAGGAGGCCAAAATATTACTCTTTTATTAGTTGATTTTTTTTTTTTTTTTTGGCCTTTGGCTTTAAAATAAAGCAGTAGATTGAAGTGTTAATGGTACGAATATTGAGATTTTTTAGTTGAGCATCATATTAACTGATCTGAGTAGTTCCCTATAGATTTTGATTGGGAAATACAAAAAAAAAAAAAAATTATTAATTATCTGTGCCCTGTTTTATTTAATTTCATCTTCTCTTTTAAGATCATTATTTTGCTTATATTGTGGCTGATCAACTTGCTTACCTTGTATATTTGGCTTTTTTCTGATGGTCCTAGTGTTTATGTAGTTAGCCTTAAGTCTTACATGGGTATGGGTCTGACAAGATCCATTCATAGGTAACCAAAATTATAAGGTATTGTGTTTCACATAATTCACAAGACCCTAGCCAAGTTTAGGGTGTTGTCATTTATTTACTTTTAAATCAACCATTAGGCTAAATTCAATTTGGTTAAAATTAGTAGCAAGCCGCACTAGTAGTAGGTAGCAAAGGTCACAATTGCCACCCTTTCAAATATACAAAAGAGGCAAATCCAAATCCTATTCATAATAGACACAATCCAAATCCTGTTCCTCTCTAGATATATGTATATATACATACATTGTGAACATGCACAACAACATACAAATTATATCATATAATATGTTAGTCTAATATAAAAAATAAAATGATACTCAATGCGAATATTATATAATGTTTTAATGTTAATGGACTATTGCGGTGGGTTTTTTGCGGCGGTTTCAAAAACTGCCGCTATACATCACATATTGCAATGCTTTTTTGAACCACCCTTGTACATGAGATATATTGCAGTGTACCACTATATAGCTGCAATAGATATAGTCTTTTGCAGCACTCTATAGCGGCGATATTAAAAAAACTGCAATATATGTGTTTAGCGGCATTTCTTTTAGTTATAGCGGTGGTATACCGAACCGCCACAATATATGCCTTTTTGCGGCATGTTTTCTTAGCTTAAGTGGTGGTTTTAGTGACTACCACAATAGAACTTTCAATTGCCCAAACCCATTTTTGGTCCAATTTTTTCCCTCTGATTTTTTTTTTCCCTTTCTCTCGCCTAAACCTATCACTTTAGCTCCCAACCTTTTCATTTACCATCTGTTTGTCTCCCTCTCAAAAATAAATAAACAAACACACACTCTCTCTCCCTCTCAAAATCTCTTGACACTCTCAAAACCCAGTGATCGATCTTCCCACCACCGCCACGCATTCTCACTCTCAAAATCCAGCTTGGGTCTCTCTCAATTAACACTTACCACCGTAGCTCACTGATTAAAGCCCCAAAAACAGCCGTCGAGGCTTGGACGAAGCCAAATGCTTGGCATTTGCCATTGACAGTGCTAACGAATCGAGGTACTCTTAAAATCCAGCTCGGGTCTCTCTTTATTAGCACTCACCGCCGCCACTCACTGATTGAAGCCCCAAAAGCAGCTGTCGAGGCTTGGATGAAGCCAAATGCTTGGATTTTGCCATTGACAGTGCCGACGAAGCAAGGTAAAAATTAGTTCTTTTTTCTTTTTTAATCTCAATGATATCGGATTTTCTTTTTTGGGTAATTAGTCTTAGTTTTTTTGAATTGTATTGTTAATACTCGAACTAGGTCTTAAGGAATTTTGCTAATAAATTGTAAATTTGTTTGTCTTATGCTAAATTTACAGAGCTATGTAGGTGTTCTCATTTCTACTTGGAGTCTCGAATTTTCCCCTTCCTAAATACATCTTAGTGTTAAGCTATGGTTTGCATGCTTTTACCTTTTTTTTTCTATATTGCTTTATATTTGATATGCTTTGGTTAGCCTAGCTCTTGGTTGATGGAAATGGGTTAATCACTTACGCTTGGACTAATCGTATTAGTTTTGCTTAGAAGTGATATAGCCGTAAAAAGCATGGTTTAGGGTTCTAAACAATTTGCAAGGGTTGCTATAGCATCTTTCACAATACATCATGGTAAACTAAAAAATTTAATGACTGAAATTTAATAAATGATGAATAAATCTTAATATTAGGACAATTAAAAAAAAAAAGATTAACAATACAAAAAGGAAGTTTTCCTTTTATTTGACTTTTGACACAAGAAAATATTCAACAAACACATCATTTTGAACGTTGCTTCTCATAACAACGAAGGAAACATGCTTCAAGAAAAAGAAAAAAAAAAAAAAAAAAAAAAAAAAAAAAAAAAAAAAACCAACAAAACAGAAGGCAAATAATTATTTTGTGAGTAAGTAGTAGACATTGATTTGTGAAACAAAGGTGGGGCATCGAGTTAATCTGAGTTCCACAAATAGCAAAGATCATACTGTTTGGTCTCGTAATTTAACTTACAAACACCATCAGGCCTAATCTTCCAAAAGCAATTACCGCATTGAGGGTGATCTCTATCAAATAGGTAGATATCAAACCAATGGAAATTATTTGGCCATTGAAAATTACAATAGTAATCGGAACTGCCAAAAGCATTTGGTTTAAAGTTGAATTAATAGAAGCCATTTGGATACTGGATGATATGAGACCCAAGATCGCTATGCCCAGATTTACAATGAATAGTAACATTCAAGCCCAAATCATTAAACAATTCTACATATACTCTTTTCCTTTCAAAAAGCCCTCCTTTAACCTTGTGAAAACTAGACAAAAACAAAACAAGAAAAATTTGCAACAATACAATTCTATTGATTGAAATCACAGTGTACTCTTTAATGCTAGTTTTTTTTTTTTGGGTAAATTGACATTTTACATGCCCATCATTTTACCCACTTGTTACGGATCACATTATGATGATGAGGTCAAAGAACTAATGTCCAATTGTGATTGTTCAGTAAAGCTTTGTATTCAAACTCCATTGCATCACGCTAGTTTGGATGTACAACAGCCTTCGTAAAACATTTGAGTTTAGAGATTGTGACATTTGCTTGCATTAGCTTCAAAGGTTGTCTTGTAGAATAAAAGAGCTTATAATCTCGAAAGTCATTCGGTTGCATTGAATTTGTATGAGACTGAGTGGTCATGGGATGCCTAGGTGTAGTAACAGTTGGCAAGGATTCTGACACTATTTCCATTGAAGAAATTGGTTCGGATAAGGGCAAATTTTCCGATGAAGTAGGTGATGGTGAGGAGATGACTAAGTCACGTTCAAGTATGGTTGGCATAGGTGCAATGGGTGTTTCATTGGTAGTGCTATCAGGTTGAGGAATTGTTGGTGGTGATATGGTTGAGGAAGACAAATAAGAGGGGAGCCATGGTTGGAGATTAATGGTGGCTTGAGTTGATGACTGGCAACCAAACGATTTAGTTGATCAAGGACTTTATTTATGACGTATATCTGACTCCCAACATCCAACTACGTGGTAGAGTCCAAATTTAACTTCAAGAGAGACAAAAAATGTAACAATACACACAAAAAAAAAAAAAAGTTTTCTTTGAAGGAAAAAACCCTTGAAAAAGTTTGTTAGGATGACAGTCGAAAAACCTTGAAACAAATATTGTAGAAAATGAAAAATGCATCCACTAAAAATATGCACATGGTGTAAACATAACAAAATTGTTTAATTTCTTTCATTTGTGAGAAGTTTATGTTTAACAACACACACACACATATAAACATATGTATACATTCAAATAAATGTTTGTTAAATTTATTAAACAATTGCAAATAAATAAATGCAAGTTGGTACTTTTATTGTTTGATGTTACTTGCAAAATTTCAATTTTGTAGAGTATAAGTTGAACATCATTTATTGTAATAACTTTGTCAATTTTAAAAAAATATTGTTAATAATTTTTCATTCAATTGATTCATTTAAAAAAAAAGTAAATAAAGTGAAGTATTTAGTGTGCATTAAGTATTAAGAGGTGTAGATATCGGAAAATTATTGTGTACTCCTGGAATACCATAAATGTATACTCCCTTCTCTCACATGAATGGTGGGTCCTACTAATTAAATTCATGGTGGGATCCACCATTTATGTGAGAGGAGAGAGTACGCATTTATAGTACTCCGGGAGTGCCTAATAATTTTTCGTAGATATCAAATTATGTCTACCCCAAGATTTTGACCAGTTAATCGCATTAATTTTGATTGTATATTAAAAATCAAGAAATCACTTTCAATTGTGACTATTCATGGGAAACAATCAAGTAAATATCATGAAAATAGGAAATTAACTAAGTAAACTTAATACAATTAAATTTTGAACAAACCAACATTGTTAATGGTTGAAGATCATATATGTAACGTAATTGGTGGTAATAACAACTTCTTAATTTCATTGGACAATGTCAGCGTGATGGAAAATATTAGTAATATTGAAATTTAAGTTCCCAACAACTATTAGAGGTTTAAATTGAAGTTAAATAAATTAACAAAACTCTTTTTTTAATTTTATGAGAGAGAGAGAGAGAGAGAGAGAGAGAGAGAGAGAGTAATCAAGCATGTAAAAATGGTCTTAACATGAAGAGAATGCCATTAAAATTAATTAAAGAACCTTGAATTTCAGGTGATGAGAATTTAATTTGAAACAAATAATAGCATTGACTTCATTACAATACCAATGCAAATGAGAAATACAAGTTTATCTAATATGAGCATTCAATAATGTAATGTAGATATATACGGTAATTGTTAAGCCAAAGAAGAAAAATACGTCCTAAAATATATATATATATATATATATATATATATATATATATATATGTATGTATGTATGTATCTATGTATAAACATATGGTTCTATTTAGAAAAATGTTAGTGAAATTTATGAAAAATTTACAAATAATTAAATGCAAGTTGGTACTTTTATTATTTGAAGTTAATAGTATAAGTTTAAATTCTAATGCATATAAGTTGAGCATCGTTCTTGGCAAGGTATGAAATGTACTATCTTATAGGTAAGTCTATGCTTTTTTTTTTTTTGTGATAAATTGATTTTTTTTTTTTAATTGTTTTCATGCAATTATGAGAAGCGAAGAATACAATTTTAAGTAACAAATCTTCGAAGCTCTGAGTTTTCATAAGAGTTTTTTTTTTTTTTTTAATAATTGTGTAAGAAGTATTGAACAAACTACCAAAGGTTAAAATAAAATTTAATTCCCTTTTTCTATTGGATAGAGAATTCACATGTAAGCATGTCATTACAAACAATCCCAAGTCTCAACCTGAGACATTTATAAAGTTTCTGAAATTGTGCAATAATAATTCATTTAATTATTCTTTCTTAAAAAAATTATATATATCTGTATTATTAATAACAGGTTTCTCTGTTTAGGTTTCATTATTTTGCGTACTAAAATATCATTACACCTATTCTTAAACTCTCTAAGATACTCCTATCTTTTAGTTAAATAATTTTAAGTTAAAAAACACAATCTGGTTAAAAAAAAGTAATTTACTATTTTAAAAAAAATTATAAGTTTTAGGCTTTCAAACTTTTATCAATTCTCCCCTAGAAAAAAATTCCTAACAATTAGGACATAATCTCTCTCTCACTTTTAAACATTATTTCACTAAATTCAAAATAAAAAGTATAATCACACGCTCAAAACACGAATAACGAGTCTAGTATTTTATATAAGATTATATTCAAAACGGTACAATGTATGGGCCTTCAACTGGTTATATCATATTCTTCACCAAAAAAAAAAAACTAATTATATTATATAATGCGTAAGACTATTTTTAAAATAATACTTTTTTATTTATACAGACCGAATTTTATATGGCTTAGACGAGCATGGTTTTAGACTAAGGGTCGAACATCGGCTAAAGGGACACAGGTGTTCGGAAATCTAGGGGGTCAAACATCATGCTTATAATCTGATGTGGGAAAAACTATTATGACGGTCTGGCTGGTATCTTTGAGTTAAGATGACGGGTAATGTGGCTTAAGAGAGGACGGCTCGGAGGTAGACGGACGGAAAGAATTCATACATCGCTCTCCTGGCCCCCCCCAACCACGCTGTGAGATTAGGGCTGACGTGGCCTTGAGTGCGACTCACGCAAACGTGAATACGAAGAATTCTTGCGCTACACATTAGCCTTAATCAAAGGAACTTTATAAGGAAAGAGCTTGGTAATCAAGGAAGAAAGAGCCGACTCTACGCCTCTATAAATACATCCAAAATCCCCATGACTAAAGGTACGCACATTTGACTCAACTCTAGCACTTTAGGGTTGAAAAGAAATTCTAACTTGACCTTCGGAGGGTTTTTGGCCGGCACCACACCGGTGCTCTCTTTTAGGTCTCTTTGTTTTCTTTTTGCAGGTTTGATTCGAGTCGGAGAGTGCTTGCAACTTATTGGTGATATTCTCAACATCATCAGTTGGCGCCGTCTGTGGGAAAACTCGAGAGTGAAAGGAAAACTGATTCAGCCTTTGCTCTATTCCAAAGACGAAAAGTTGCATGGTACTCACCAGATCAATGGCGACAGTCAACAATCAGGGCGAAGAACCGCACGCTACAGCGCTAGAAAGACAAGTTCAGACGCTTGCTGCTGCCGTCGAGCGCCTCACTAAGCAGAATAACGACTTGGAGGAGCAACTACGGCAGATGACCGCGCGCCAAAGTGAACCACAGGAGGACCAGGAAGTCGCGAGCCCGGAGGGGAGGGATCGCGTCAGGCCTGAAGGTAGCACCGCACCGACCAGACAGGAACGGCAGGAGACAAACCCGCCGTCTGCTTTGGACTCCATGCAACCTCATATCACCGCTGAAATGCAGGAGATGAGGGAACGCATGGATGCGATGATGAACGCCCTTAAGGGCCGGGTATCCAGCAACCTGGACGACCTAGTCCACAGAACGGATTCGCCCTTCACGGCTTTGGTGAACACGTGCCCCGTTCCTCCGAAATTTCGTATGCCCCATGTGGAAAACTACGACGGATCTAAAGACCCGGTGGATCACTTGGAGTCCTTCCGAACCCTAATGCATCTTCAGGGTGTACCGGATGAGATAATGTGCAGGGCTTTTCTCACTACTTTGAAAGGGCCTGCAAGGGATTGGTACAGAAGGCTGACGCCAAATTCCATCGGCACTTTCAAGGAGCTAGGCGCACAGTTCGTGTCACACTTTATTGGAAGCCATCGTCATAAGAAGTCTGTTGCATGTATACTGGGTATTAAGCAACGAGAAGACGAGACACTAAGGTCCTATATAGCCCGCTTCAATAAGGAGTCCCTCTTGATAGACGACGCAGATGACAAGATATTGGTGGCAGCATTCACGAACGGGCTACGAGAGGGTAATTTCTTGTTCTCTCTATGTAAAAATGACCCAAAAACTATGTCCGATGTATACTACAGGGCGACAAAGTATATGAACGCAGAGGACGCCCTGCTAGCCAGGGACGACTTTAAACCCAGAAAAAGGGAAAGACAGGAGGATACGAAACAAGATAATGGACGAAAAGCGGCAAGAACCAGAGATCGACGGGAAGATCGACGGGAAGATCGGAGATCCAAACCACCTTCGGGGAGGTTTACGAGTTTCACCCCCCTCACCGCCCCGATTGACCAGGTGTTAATGCAAATCAAAGATGAAGGAACCCTGACGTTCCCGGGCAAATTGAAGGGTGATCCGAACAAAAGGCCACGAGATAGATACTGCCGCTTTCATCGTGACCACGGCCATGATACGACGGACTGTTACGACCTGAAGCAACAGATTGAAGCCCTCATCAGGCAAGGAAGGTTACAGAGGTTCGTGAGAAAAGAGAGAACGGATCAGCCCCAGGAGCAGGGTCAAAGACGGGAAAACGAGCGTCCCAGACCACCAGTCGCGGACATACGGATGATAATTGGGGGCAGTACGCAAACAGGGTCATCTAAAAAAGCCAGAAAGACCTATTTACGGGCCGTACAAAATGTCCAGTCAACGGGCTCTTCACTTGAAAGAATACAGCGAAACGGCTCCAGCATCGAGTTTTCTGAAGAAGAGGCCCGACGCCTTCACCACCCTCATGACGACGCACTTGTGGTTAGTATACAGGTCGGCGACTTCAACATCCACCGAGTTCTAGTGGACAACGGGAGCTCAGCGGACATCCTTTACTACCCCGCGTTCCAACAGATGGGGATTGCAAAAGAGCGACTGGTCCCGACATGCACACCCCTCGTCGGCTTCGGGGGAACCCGGGTCCATCCTTTAGGATCCGTCACCTTGGCAGTGACGGTAGGAGACTACCCGCAGCAAGTAACCAAGAATGTTTCCTTCCTAGTGGTTGATTGCTCCTCAGCGTATAATGCCATACTCGGGCGACCCACTCTCAACGCGTGGAAGGCCGTCACTTCTACCTACCATTTGATGATCAAGTTCCCCACCGAGCATGGAGTTGGAGAACTACGCGGAAATCAGGTGGCCGCACGGGAATGTTACGTGGCCATGATGGAGATGGACGACCATGTACAGGCAATGAACATCGAGGAGCAGAGAACTACGGCAGAACCCGTGGAGAGATTGGAGGAGGTACAACTGGACGATTCGAGAGTCGACCGGACCACCAGGATAGGAACCTTGATAGACCAAACGGTTCGACATGCGCTTCTGCTATTCCTCAGAGAGAACCAAGACGTATTCGCGTGGAGCCATGAGGACATGCCAGGAATAGATCCGGCAGTCATTGTCCACAAATTGAACGTGTCGCCTTCGTTCTCTCCAGTTCGACAAAAGAAACGTGTATTCGCCCCGGAACGGGATCGTGCAGCGGCAGAGGAGGTGCAGAAGCTACGGGAAGCAAACTTCATACGGGAGGTATACTACCCTGACTGGCTGGCAAACGTGGTGATGGTTAAAAAGTCAAATGGAAAGTGGAGAATGTGCGTCGACTTCACGGACCTGAATAGAGCGTGCCCTAAAGACAGTTACCCGCTCCCACGCATTGACGCCTTAGTGGACTCCACCGCTAGACATGAATTGTTGAGCTTCATGGACGCCTTCTCAGGGTACAACCAGATCAAGTTGGAGGAAACAGATCAAGAGAAAACGTCGTTTGTGACAAGCCAAGGGCTTTTCTGCTACAAAGTGATGCCGTTCGGACTGAAGAATGCAGGGGCCACGTACCAGCGATTGATGAACAAAATGTTCGCGCACCAGATTGGCCGGAACGTCCAGGTCTATGTAGATGACATGCTGGTGAAGAGTGTAAAGGTGTCGGATCATCTGAGGGATCTACAGGAGACTTTCAACACTCTTCGAACGTACAAAATGAAACTGAACCCAAGCAAGTGCGCATTCGGAGTGACCGCTGGAAAGTTCCTAGGCTTCATGGTGTCCCAGCGGGGCATAGAAGTCAACCCCGAGAAAGTGGAAGCAATTATGGGGCTGTCTCCCCCAAGAACGGTGAAGGAAGTGCAAAGTTTGACAGGGAAGATAGCAGCTCTGAACAGGTTTGTGTCAAGGGCAACGGACAAATGTCTGCCTTTCTTCAAAACACTCAGAAGATCTTTCGAATGGACGGACGAATGCCAAAAGGCATTTGAGGAGTTAAAAGCATATCTCTCCGCACCGCCACTGCTTAGTCCGTCTACACCAGGGGAGGAGTTATTCCTGTACCTTGCCGTCTCGCCAGCAGCCGTAAGTGCAGCTCTCATTAGGGAGGAAGGAAAGATGCAGAAGCCCGTATACTTTGTGAGCCGAGCGCTAAGGGGTGCAGAGGAGAGATATCCATGGATGGAGAAAATTGCCTTCGCTCTCCTGACCGCGGCACGAAAGCTGAAGCCTTATTTTCAAGCACATCCCATAATAGTCCTAACGGACCAGCCCCTGCGCAGAGCAATGAATAATCCTGAAACTTCTGGGCGGATGGCTTTATGGGCGATTGAGTTGAGTGAGTATGATATCTGATACCAGCCACGAACAGCAATGAAAGGGCAAATATTGGCAGACTTCATCGCAGAATTCACTACGACTGAGGAGCAGGGGGCAGAAGAGACACCCGCATGGAGAATTCACATAGACGGGTCCTCCAATAAGCATGCGGGAGGAGTCGGAGTTGTACTCCACACACCGGAAGGAGATAAGATCGAATGCATGACCCGTCTGGAGTTCCCCACTACGAACAACGAAGCAGAGTATGAGGCCCTGGTGGCGGGATTGGAGCTTGCAATAGCAGCTGGGGCAAGGAAGGCAGCAGTCTACTCCGACTCTCAAGTCGTAGCCAGCCAAGTCAATGGGAACTACGATTGCAGGAATGAACGAATGAGGAGGTACCTCGAAAAAGTGAAGGAACTAGCGAGTAACTTCCAATTCACGATAGCTCAGGTCCCAAGAGAAGAGAATCAAGAGGCGGACCGACTTGCCAAGGCTGCTTCTGCCGAACCAATGACCGCTCCAGAACAGGTATTATCATTTGTCCAATATTCATCGCTACTAGATAACGTACGGGTGCAGGAATTAAGCAATCAGGACGATTGGACGGCTCCGATCGTGGCTTACCTCAAGGACGGAAAGCTGCCAGACAACAGGCAAGACGCAAGAAAGTTGAAAGTTAAGGCTGCCCGATTCGTACTGATTAAAGGCATACTCTACAAAAGAGGATTCTCCCGACCGTATCTAAGGTGCCTCGGCCATGACGAGGCCGACTACGTGATGAGGGAAGTTCACGAGGGAATCTGTGGAAACCACTCGGGATCAAGGTCTCTGGTGCACAAGCTACTGCGAGCGGGGTACTACTGGCCGACAATGCAAAAGGATGCCCATGTGTACGTCAGAGCCTGCGACAAGTGTCAACGGTTTGGCAACCTAATTAGACAGCCGACGGAGGAACTCACACCCATGACGGCCCCATGGCCGTTTGCACAATGGGGATTAGATATCATGGGCCCATTTCCAATAGCAGCAAGACAACTGAAATTCTTGGTAGTTGGCATCGACTACTTCACCAAGTGGGTGGAAGCCGAAGCCCTTGCAACTATCACGGAGAAAAACGTTCGCAGCTTTGTATGGAGAAGTATTATTTGCCGATATGGGATCCCGAGAGTGCTCGTTTCCGAAAATGGGAAGCAATTCGACAATGATGCATTCCGAGACTTCTGCTCTCAGTTGGGTATCAAGAACCACTATTCATCGCCCGCACACCCACAGGCCAACGGACAAGTCGAAGTCACGAACCGGTCCTTGCTAAGAATTATCAAGACCCGACTCGAGGGGGCAAAAGGCATATGGCCAGATGAACTACCGAGTGTGCTGTGGGCGTACAGAACAACTGCAAGGACGCCAACAGGAGAGACGCCGTTTCGATTGGCATTTGGTGCTGAAGCCCTCATACCGGCAGAAGTGGGGTTGATGAGCTACCGCGTGGAAAGCTATGACGAGAACAAGAACGTTGAAGCATTACGTCTGGAGCTTGATCTTGTCGATGAAGTTAGGGCAAACGCAGAACAGAGACTGGCACGGTACCAAGACATGATGGCGAAACACTACAACTCCAAGGTCCGGCATCGAGACTTCAAGGTTGGAGATCTGGTGTTGCGAAGAGTGCTTGGCGCTACGAAGGATGCATCCCTAGGAAAGCTGGGTCCTAACTGGGAAGGCCCGTACAGAATCATCTCATGGCATAGGAAAGGAACGTACTACCTAGAGACGCTAGACGGAAAGAAGTTGGGCCATTCATGGAACACGGAGCACCTGAAGAAGTACTACCAATAGTGCAGCAATCAGAAGACGATATCTACTGCCTAAATTTTTTGTTTAATTTTTAAACAGTCATAGCTTTTACTTCTCTACTTATGTTTTCTTTTCAATTGACAATCTGGTTTGTTAAACTTATGAGAGGAATTTTTATTTAGAAAATACGGAATGCGTGCTGTTGAAAAACCTACAAGTCCACAAAGTGGACGGATCATCCAAAGGATGACCAACATGAACGACCATAAGTGGACGGATCATCCAAAGGATGAACAAACTACAAGTCCACGAAGTGGACGGATCATCCAAAAGATGAACAAACTACAAGTCCACAAAGTGGACGGATCATCCAAAGGATGAACACACTACAAGTCCACAAAGTGGACGGATCATCCAAAGGATGAACACACTACAAGTCCACAAAGTGGACGGATCACCCAAAGGATGACCAACACGAACGACCACAAAGTGGACGGATCATCCAACAAGCAAGTCCACAGAGTGGACGGACCATCCAAGATATGAACAGTCTACAAGTCCACAAAGTGGACGGATAACGAAAAGATAAAAGTCCACGAAGAGGACGGGTTTTCAAAAGGGCAAAAACCATCTGTGGACGGATCCACTGAAGAGCTGAAAAGTGAAATTCAATCAAAATGGACGGATAGTCCATGGCATATTAAAAATATCAGGCAAGGCATAAAATGACGGATCAAAATATTAACGGATTATCAAAGAGTTACAAATGATACCGTACAGTTCGACAAAAAGGGGTCCAAAAAAGTTTAACAGAATACAGAAAATGAACTAGTTCCTTATAGCTACAAATTAAACTAGTCTTTAACAATGACGGGTTCCTCAGGAATTTCAGGCGACGGCTGTACAGGCTCCGTGACGGTCTTTTCTTCTGTCGCTTTAACACGCCCGTCGTCATCCGGAACCTCGCCGAAGAGTTCCTCGGTCCCTTCTGAGTCGACGGTGTGAGCAGGGGTTCGGGCCTCAGCGTCTATGGTTATATGAGCTAGGTCCAAATCAGGGAACGACGCCTTAACCTGACGGAGACAATCATCGAACCCGTCGTTAAAGGAGGAACCCAGCTCCGTCAGAAGTGCGTCGGAGTCTCGATATTCATGGACGGCGTCAATTTTCGCCTGCTGAATGTCGTCGTCATGAGATTTCACTTTCTTCCTTAGCAGCTCCACCTCCTTCTCTAAGTTTTCACGAGCCTGCTCGGAGAGCGTCAGCTTCTTCTCATGACGGACCCTCCACAACTTCAACTCGTCCAGCTCTTCCGCCGTCGCCTTTGCCTTAGCGCGAACTCGCTCAAGGGCTCTTTCCTGAGAAAGGCAACGGTCTGACAAGCCCTTGGCCATTAACACACCCTGTGACGGTTCAACCAGAAATCAGATCATGATGGCAAAGAGCTAAACAAAGTTAAGGGCTTATGACGGATGCTAACCTGGGCTAAGCTATACAGACAAGAGTCCCCCATGGTCTCGGTGGCATGGTTCCCCAAGTCCTCATAGTCATCATCGCTGATGATGGAACCTATACGACGGAGAGCGTATTGGGGGTCTTCACAAAGTAGGACGGGGGGTTTCTCCTTCGCGGAGTCAGGGTTGGTCATCAAACCCTTCCCCTTGCCGATTCCAAGCTTAGTGGCCGGTTTCGCCGTGCCGGACCCCTGAGCAGCAGGTAGACCCGTCACAAGCTTTTGCTTCTTCGAATGACGGTCCAACCTCTCGACGGATGGCCTTTTAAGTGCCGGCTGCGACGGATCAGCCTTTGGAGCATCGCTCACCTTCTTCTTCTTGGCTGCTTGTTTGATGAGCGCCCGTCTCCTAGCATCGTCCATTTCTGCAAAGGAAGACAGTCAATAAAAAGCAACATAAGGACAGATTATCGACGGAAGGATTCCAGCACTTACGTTTGCGTACACCTGTATCGTATCTTCTGGCGACGGGTGTGGGTTCGGGACCTTCACAGTACCAATGTAGCGTGTCCAAGGTGACGAGCTTCGACCAGGTCCGTTCAGATAACTTCGTCTTCTGGAAAATTTTCTCCAAGAAACCAAACTGTTCGGTCGAGATAGGTGGACGGTCCCTTGCTAAAAAAAAAAAAAAAAAAAAAAAAGGGGGTAAGATGAAATTCATGAAATAAGTGACGGTTAATGAATAGACGGGCTCGTACCGGACGGGGGCATTATACCCCAGGTTTTATCAACCGGCATGTAGTCGTCGTCGCCTGGACGACACATCCAGTTATCCCCTCGGAGGAAGAAGTAACGACCCTTCCAATTACGGTTGGAATCTGGGGTCTCGGATACTAGCCTGAGTACCGGACTCCTTGGTACAAAGCTGTACATCCCTTTGGACTTTGTGATTTTAGATGGACGGTAACAATGAAAGAATTCTTCCACCGTTAACCGTCTGGCACCGTCAGACATGACGCCATACAGTACCTCAACGCTAAGGAAAACCCTCCATGCGTTCGGAGATATCTGGGTGACGGCTAGACCTAGGTACTGGAGGAGGCGACGGTGCAATGCACTTAAGGGGAACCGGAGCCCCGCTTTTAGCATTTGCTCGTAGACACCGACGTCTTCGAGGCCGCGGTAATAACACTTTTCTGATTTGAATGGTAGACGGATGGATATGGAGTCGGGTATTTGATACTTTTGCCTCAGCGTATTGAAGTGCGCTGGTTTAATAGTTGACACGAAGTCATTCACCGTCCACAAAGGCAGCAGGACGAACTCCCTGAAGCCGTCAGGTCCAATGACGGATTGAATAGGAGGGTCGACACCGTCTAGGTTATCGGACGAATCATACTCTGACCCATTTCCATCCTGCCCTTCGTCTTCCTCATGGGAAGGAGAGCTTGATGACGGTTCCCTCCCCTCGCTGGAGGTGTCCTGGTCTGCTTGACCTGACGGAAACACCTCTTCGTAACCCGCTCCCTCGCGGGCACAAGACTGACTACTCGACGCCTCACTAGACATCTGACACCTACATACGACGGGTAAAGGAAACCTAAGGCTCTAGATTTATACTGGCGACGGGACTAACAAGAGAAATAAGGAACGAAACGCCGTATAAATAGCTTACAAGCAGACGGTGAGAAAAACTTACCAGTAGACGGCGAGAAGCGCACGACGGAGAAAGTTATCACCACGTTGTGTCTCGGCCTCCAAAGAAGACGGTTGCTCGCTGGGAAGAGGTGACGGTTGTGCTCTGATCAGAAAGTTCTCTAAAAAGTGTAAAAATGAATACGATGGGTGATATATATATAGGGGGAACGGCGCGATAAACGAAGCGACGCCTCGATTCCAGCGAACGACCAGTGAAGTCTCTCCACGTGTCCCTGAGCATTTATGACAGGTTCCAGCCTGTCCGTTAGAAACTATAACTGTCATCCCGAGATACCGCATTGTAGAGATGACGGTATCACGGAATGAGGGGGCATCTGATGTGGGAAAAACTATTATGACGGTCTGGCTGGTATCTTTGAGTTAAGATGACGGGTAATGTGGCTTAAGAGAGGACGGCTCGGAGGTAGACGGACGGAAAGAATTCATACATCGCTCTCCTGGCCCCCCCAACCACGCTGTGAGATTAGGGCTGACGTGGCCTTGAGTGCGACTCACGCAAACGTGAATACGAAGAATTCTTGCGCTGCACATTAGCCTTAATCAAAGGAACTTTATAAGGAAAGAGCTTGGTAATCAAGGAAGAAAGAGCCGACTCTACGCCTCTATAAATACATCCAAAATCCCCATGACTAAAGGTACGCACATTTGACTCAACTCTAGCACTTTAGGGTTGAGAAGAAATTCTAACTTGACCTTCGGAGGGTTTTTGGCCGGCACCACACCGGTGCTCTCTTTTAGGTCTCTTTGTTTTCTTTTTGCAGGTTTGATTCGAGTCGGAGAGTGCTTGCAACTTATTGGTGATATTCTCAACATCATCATAATCAATCATGAATGTAAGGAATCACCTCAGTGAGAATTTTAGTGCTGACTATGCTTCCCATAGGCAATGGGTGTAAACAAGTGCTTAACATCAACAACAACATTCTGGAGCAGAGAAGTACGTAATTCCTGTAAATTAGTGTCGACATGATCCTTACTACCAATCAGCATGAAAGGGATTGCTTGATGGGGAAAGCAAATGCTGGTATCTTACAAATTTTGATGAGAATTGATTTTTTTAATATTGGGATACTAATATACATATTGCTAATAGGTTATGTGTAACAAGGTGTATCTGGTGGAATGTGGTGATTTCAAATGGATGAAGTCATTGAGTTTTCTCCACCACATTTATTAACCCATTGAGAACTTAATGGTGGTGTTTTTAATATATATATAGAAGCTCAATGACGTCCCAAGCAGTTGAATTATGATCAACGTGAAGTAGAAGCATCATTGGCTCGTTTGAAGAAGAAATATCTCCTGCAGAACAGAACAGATGTTAGTAGTTATGCAGACCCCAAAAAAACCGAACAAAAGGATGATGACTTCATTTTTGGAATCCGCTTATTTTGCTGAAATTAAAAATTTTTTTGCTAAAAATACTGCAAATAAAAGTAAAAGTTAGCTGAAATAATACAAAGGAGCAAATGAATAGTACCAAAAAGTGCAATGAGATTTATGAATAATAGCAAAAATAAGCTGAATAGTAAAATAAATTGGCGAAAATAATCTTTACCAAATGGACACGAAGTGTTATTTCTTGTGACTTTTTTTTAATTAGAAAAAAATTTTATTCAAACAAAATGTAATCGCCCATGTACTCCGGCAATGTACGCATGGAGCAAGTTGGTGGATATGCCTTTAAAAAACAGCTTCCATATTGCAACAATTACCACAATGTTCAAGTACTAATGCAGTGCCCCTTTAAATAACCGCTCTTAGCACCTCTCAACATATAATCTGAAGGCTGATAACACCAGAAAGCATGAGACCTAAGGGCTACCCCATTTGAATTTTCATTTAAAACAATTTTGCAATCCTAGTCTACTTACATTGCCTGAGGATTAATAACATTAAACTAGGATAATCCATGATCCCCACCTAATTTCTTATAGGTGGAGATTTTGAGAAAAATCACACAATTAGTTTAATGACCACCTAGAAAGATTGCAAAGTTCACTAGCAGGCCACGAGAAGAGTCTACTTATGAAAGTTGAAGCTTTATAGACTTTTATAAGTAGTGACTTCTAAACTCAGTTTCCGAAGCCTTTTAGAAAGGAAAAAAAAAAATTTCCCTTAATTGACCAATAAGCTCAAAGACAGATGTTATGGTAAGTATTTCTTAATATCAGTCATGCATTGATCAAAATGATAAAACTAATTTGTGATTAAATCCTAAATCCAATTCCCATAAAAGTTTTTATCCAAGTTAAATCACCTGCACAGTTAAGCTTTGTGCTTAGACTCTAAGAAGCCTTTGTGCTTATTTAAGCACCCTTGACGCCTTTATTGCCCATCATATTGCAATACAAATTACTAAATATTATTAAGAACAAAACATCTACAACATCAGCCTACATAAATGTTCACCTTGCTTCTCTTATTATAGTAATTTGCTTATAGTTTTTCTTTTTGCACAAAAAGAAACATCTTAGCCACATAAGACAAAAAAAATTAGTAACACCCAATACACACACAGACGAAACAAGCATGATGCAGAGAATCAGAGGACAAAGTGAGCAAGCGGAGGCTGTTACTTGGAGACTCATGAAGGCTCTGGAAATAGAAGAATGTAGAGGTGTCGATTCTTCACTATTGATAAATGTCTGCAAACCCATATCAAAATAAACAAGTAAAAATCAAATACCAACCTCATTGTAACGTCCCAGTCAGCCCCAAAATAGAAAAATAAAAAAGAAAAAAGAAAAAAAGTCAGATTTTTTAGTTCCCACGTGCCCCACCTAACCCCCTTCCCCACCACTCATTTTCACCCATCCCTCTTCTCTCTTTTGGCCGGCTCTCTCTTTTCTTTCTTTCATTTTCGTTCTTTTCTCTTTACTTAAACACACACACACACACACACACACACTCACTTCCACACCCACCCACCGGACTCCACTCCAAACCACACCATCTCACCATCATTTTTCCAACAAGGTCACGGGAAAAATCCTTAAGAACCCCTAAGCATCTTCATCCTTTTATTTGAGATACAAATTTCTAATCTTATTACTAGGTTTTACACTTTTGCTTGAGATGATTTTTTATCTAAGTTTTAATAATGATACCCATGTGATTTATGAGCATTGGAAGGGATATTTATGTATTTTTATGTATGGGTTTTGTATTGGTGAAATTATTTGATGAGTGGGTATATAATTTGTGCTAATAATAACTACTTAAGGATTATGTATGGTGGAAAATTTAAGGGTTTAAGTTATAACATGTGATGGTTGCTAAATTTAATTTTTCCATTGCCATGAGTTTATTGGTAGTTAGTTGAAGTCCTAATTTTCTTGTCTTGGAGGATATTTTGATTTTGCTTTCATGGGTCTCTTAATGATGTAGTGTAAAGTTTATGAAAGCTAGTCATGATGTTGGATATGATATTAAATGTGTTAACTTTATACTTTTGGAGTTGATGCCTTGTGAATCAATTTGTTCAGAAACTTTGAAAGTGAAATATATTATTATTGATGAGGTTAAATATTAGGCCTGTCTAATTAAGTGTTTATTTGGCAATTGTAGCTAAATGCAATTTCAAGCTCTATGCTTATTGTGATAAGTTTACTTGATATTGTTTAAGTTCTAGCTAATCTCTTTGGAGCTTGGAGAATTAGGATTTTGCAGTTGCGATGTAAGTAGTTTTTTAATGGGATTTTGGAAAATAATCATATTGCATAAATGTTATTTTTGGGTTAGACACACTTTTAGAAACTACCTATGGAAACTATATTTTCCTAAAAACTATTGTATCGTAACCTTAATATATATATATATATATATATATATATATATATATATATATATATATATGATTATATATATGAAAATGCATCATATTTGGTATTGCATTTGGTGCATGAATTGTTGACATGGAAAATATGAGCATCTTTTATTTAATCTTCAATAAGAAAATTATGGATTTTATGGTTTATTAGAAAATCTAAAGATGCTTATCTTGTCCTGTTATTAGGAAATTGATATAAAATCTTTTTAATAAGAATGAAGTTGAAAACCTTACAAACCTTGTGGAAGTTAGATTATTTAAGATTTTCCTGAAATTACTTAGATATAAATTATGTATTTGAAAGTAATGTAACCTGTGAGCTTTATGTGGTTTTAACACCATGCCATCTTTGATTACCCGGTAATCACCCGATTTAGTTTCCGTAGTCTTTGTGATAACAGAATCAAATCCAGGTCAGTGCCATTTCACTTTGGATGACGCGTTCTTCCCTGCTGCCCATGGGGCCAAAAGACCACATGCAAGAGAAATCCTATTTGACGGCTCTCTTTGCTGCCCATGGAGGGAGAGTCTGCATACCAAAGAGGACAATATCATGCCAATTGTGAATGAGTAGATCTCTTGATCGGTCTATTTGGTAGTGTGGTATATTTGTGATAATTTGTCTTATGTTAAATATTATAGCTTTGGAAATTATATTGTTAGTGCTCACAGATTCTAGTATATAGTTTCAAGGTATTTACTCTGAGAAACTTTGTGTTTCATTACTTAATCATTCTTGTCATATTATTATTATTAAAGATGAAACTTGGATTTCCCCCACCCCCATTAATTATGCTACTTACTGGGCCCTATCTCATTCAATTATTTTATAAACTTTTCAAAGTAGGCAATAATCTTTTGAGAAAGCTTTTTTTTTTTTTTTTTTTGTGGCTAACCATAGTTAGACTAACTACTGATGGAGGCTGAACGTTTGTAATGGAGTTATTAGATGATGTACATCTCAGAATAGGCTTGACTCATTTTTTTGTATATTATAGTGGTTGTGACGTTATTCCCACTAATGGGACAAGCTAATGATATGTAATTATTTATTCAGACCTCTATTTTTTTTGTGGCCAGGTGGGACGATTTTTGGAGGTATTTATGAATGACTTTTCAGTATTTGGGTCCACTTTTGCAGAATGTTTGCACCACCTATCTTTTGTGTTAGTGTAGTGTAAGGAGAAGAATCTTGTTCTTAATTGGGAAATGTCATTTTATGGTGAGAAAGGGAATTGTTCTTGGGCATGTCATACCAGAAAGTGGTATTTAGGTTGATAAAGCCAAAATAGATTTGATTTCTAACCTTCCACCTCCTCGGTCTATTAAGGAAATTAGATCATTTTTGGGTCATGTAGGATTCTATCGAAGATTCATCAAGGATTTTAGTAAAATGTAATCGCCCTTATGTGACTTACTTGCCAAAGATGCCCCATTTGTGTTGTCTCCATGCATGTAAGAGACTAAAAACTGAATTGACTTCTGCACCTATCATTCAACCACCTAATTGGAGAGTGCCTTTTGAGATTATGTGTGATGCCTCTGGTTATGCAATTGGTGCTGTTTTAGGACAGCGGGTTGGAAAGGTTCCCTATATGATTTATTATGCTAGTAAGACTCTAAATGATGCTCAAAAGAACTACTCTACAACAGAAAAGAAGTTGTTAGCAATTGTTTTTGCCTTGGATAAATTTAGGTCCTATTTGTTGGGGTCTAAGGCCTTAATTTATTTAGATCATGCTACACTGAAGTATCTTTTCTCCAAAAAAGATGCTAAAGCTCGACTTATCCAATGGATTTTATTGTTACAAGAATTTGATCTTGAGATTCGAGACAAGAAGGGAACCAAAAATGTAGTGGTTGACCATTTGCCTAGATTAATCGTTGAGCACACTGATGACAGTTTACCTATTCTTGAATCTTTCCTTGATGAGCAGTTGCTGCATGTATCCCAGAGACCTTGGTATGCTAATATTGCAAACTATCTTGTCACTAATCAAAGGTCTACGCATTGGACTAACAAGATAGGTCTAAATTTCTGGCTGAGGTTAAGTATTTCTTTTGGAATGATCCATACTTGTTTAAGTACTGTTCTGATCAAATAATTAGGAGATGCATATCTGAGAGTGGCCAACAAAATGTTATATCCTTTTGTCATGATCATGCTTGTGAAGGCCACTTTAGTTCAAGAAAGACTGTTGCCAAGATTTTGCAATGTGGATTTTATTGGCTTTCCATTTTTCGTGATTCCGATGCATATTGTTTAGCCTGTGAGAGATGCCAAAAGCTGGGGAGTATTGGAAAAAGAAATATGATGCCATTGAACCCTATTTTGATTGTTGAGATATTTGATGTTTGGGGTATTGATTTCATGGGTCCTTTTCCTAAATTATTTTGGTAACTTATACATCCTTGTTGTTGTTGATTATGTTTCTAAGTGGGTTGAGGCCATTGCATGTAGAACTAATGATCACAAGGTTGTAGTTAAGTTTTTGAGAGAGAATGTGTTTGCACACTTTGGTACACCACGTGCCATTATTAGTGATGGAGGAAAGCACTTTTGCAAAAGAGTTTTTGAGCAACTAATGAAGAAATATGGCATCACTCATAAGGCTGCAACATCTTATCACCCACAGACAAGTGGTCAAGTAGAGATATCTAATAAGGAAATCAAGAGAATATTGGAGAAAACAGGTAACCCTACTCGGAAAGATTGGTCTTTAAGACTCAATGATGCATTGTGGGCATACTGTATAGCATTTAAGACTCCCATTGGAATGCCTCCCTATCGAATTGTGTATGGTAACGCTTGTCACTGTTAGGATTAGTGCCCTTAAATCCTATTGTATGATGCTATGTATGATACTATGTATGACGTTATGCATGACATGATGTATGACTTAATATTATGATTGATAAAGTTATTTTATTATTATCTAAAATAATGGTAACATGAATGTGGGACATTATCATATAGTCCATGAGATGCATTGTATGTGATTTATGTGAAAAGTCACAGAAGATGTAAATCACAAGTTCTTTGTAAACTCAGAATTAATAGTTCGTAGTCAGTGATGAAATTGGGCATTTCATCTGCGAATACTATAACGTGTCAACTAAGATGATTTGTCTTGATCATGGAAGTGGAAGCTTCTAGTTGATATGTTGATATGTTTTAAGAGTTAAAACATATTGAACAAGACCGCTGTGAGATTTATTATACTCTTAACGACTGTCAAATGAATAATAAATCTCACAACTTCTATCTGCATGAACTCTTAATCTTGAGAGAATAATAGACCTGATCATGAAGTGTAGGTTGCTTTGATATATCAGGGGTGAGATCTGAAGTGACGGTCAAAATCTCAGTATGTTGGGCAGCCACATTTAGTGTTGATGGAACATATATTCTCAAAATGGAATTCATAGTCTCTTGATGAAGATATAAAATATTCCCTTGAGATAAGTTTAATGGTTCAGTTATTCAGAGAGTTAGGCCTAACCACTTTAGTAAGAAATTACTAAAGTATATATTTATGAAATTGGATTTCATAAATATATAATGAATAACTTTAAAGAATTAAACCGGGTACTCAAGGATAAGATGTAGTAATTTACAAAGTGGCAGTCTATATTTATGACTTTGTGTTACTACGAATATTTTATGAAGGGGTTATGTGTATAATAAAGTCTTGGGATATAATTTATTAATAAGGCCTAGAGTGCAATTATATTTATATAGTGGTATTAAATATAATTAATGGTAACTTTGGACTTGTCAAGAGTTGACGGAAAAGCCCAAGGCCCATTGGAGCTAGTGTCTTATTGGTCCCTTTTGGTCCCACTCCAAGCCACACACTAAAGCCCAATTGGAAAGACCCAATAGGCCAGCCCAATTAGATAATCAGTTAGTTATAAAGGGAGAAACATACAGAATTTTTATTAGAAGAGATTTAAAAAGAAAAAGAAACGGTGTGTGAGAGAGTGTGAGACACACTTTCATTCTCCCTTGAAAACTGATTGAGGGACCACACATCTTGGGCGTAAAGTGGAATTGGAGTGAAGATTAAAAGTGTTCCCAAGTGCTTCTAATCTTTGTTTTGAATTTCTCCACACCAAGGTACGCCATCTTGTTCTTAAATTCTGAAATTTACATTGTGCACGTTATCAATCATGAATGAAATAGACCCTAGTTCGTTGCTTCCGTTGTGGGTTTTGCATGAGATGCAAAACCAGAATTTTTCCTTCAATTGGTATCAGAGCCAGGTTTTCATATCATGATTGTATAGTGTGTGATTGAATTTTAGAATTTAAGAAAACCGATATCTTTGTGTTTTCAAATTTCTACATAAAGATATTGTTCCATAAATTTTGTGTGCATTGATAAATATATGTGATGTATTGTTTTGCATGTACACGGATTGGTCATTGATTCTATAACCATTAATGGAAGAATATGATTGAATGTTAATGCTTTATAACCATTGAAATATGTATGGGCACATTTAAAATGATAACCACTTTTTACATTCTATACATGTTCCATACGGATGGGTAGGTGGTTATTGAAATGGATGGTAGTTTTTTTTTTAAAAAAAATAACTACCATTTCATTCACGGATGGAAGTTATGCCAATCAAATAAATTTTTTTTTGTCTTGCACCGTTTGGCTTGGACGTAGATTCATGGAATTGGTGCATGGCTTGCATGGAATAAAAGTCTTTGCATGGTTTAACTTTTAAGTTTTGGCTTATATGACACATGCAATTGAATTGTGTTATACGGTTGGGTTCTTAGATTTTGGCTTGCATGGGTTGACTATCAAAGCTTTTCTTTTGTCTTGCATGTTTTATGGCTATGAAAAGATCAATCCATATATATATATATATATATATATATATATATATATATTGCAAGTGGGACCCATAGATATTATTGTAAACATGGATTCTTAGACTTCATGAATCATGAATTTCATCTTGAATTTGCACTCCATGCATTCAACCGTGGGGCCATAATATAATATATATATATATATATGTAAAGTACATATATAGGTATATTATATTATATTATATTATATTATATATATATAGTGTAATAAATATATATTACATATATTAACTTGTATATTATATTATATTATATTATATATAATATGAATTTTTATATGTAATAAGGTTTTTTATTACGTTATATATATATATATATATATATTTATGTGTTAATGCTAGTTTAATGAAATTTATTCCTAATGAGATTAGGATTATATTTTTTCACATGTCTAGCATTATTATCATTCTTGATCTTAAAAACCTTTATTTTAAAACAACTAGTGGGAGAGAGATTCAAGGGTTGGATCTCACGGCCTCCATTGTTGGTTCATAGTAGTGTGAAATATATACTTTGTCTTTGCCTCGAGCTTAGCATTCCATGCGAAGAGTATTTATTTCATGGTCCTACAAGATTGAATTTCCTAGTTTATAGTGGTTTGATAAATACCTTGTCTTAGCTTCGAGCTTTGCATTCCATGCGGAAGGTTTTTTATCATGGTACTACAAAATAAGCTTGTTAAAGGGATAAAATGTGGTTACACATGATTCTAGACAATGGTATACACTAGACTAAGTATTATAGTATCCTCTATGTTGAGTTCTTACTATTATTACTTAGAGGCTAAATGTAAAACGGCATATTATTAGTGTTTGATAAGAGTTATCATGATAGCACTAATAACGAGAATAATTCTCAATCAATCATAGTATTTTATGTTCACTCTATGCTGAGGGATATTGAATATGAGATTGGGTTGTCGTTGCATATATTATTTTATGGTTTTATTAAGGTTCCATATTATATGTTTTTATGCTAAATTGATAATGTCCAATTTACTTATTATATTCATGTTTATTATTTTCAGATTTTGTCATGGCATCATTTAGCCCACTTGTTTCTATTCTTAACCAAAACAAACTGACTGGATCCAACTATGTTGACTGGAAAAGAAATTTGGACATTGTTCTTACTGCTGAAGAGCACAAATATGTGCTTACTCAACCATGTCCCACCTTTCCTTCATTAGATGCTCCTCTTGAGGAAAAACAGCGATGTGATCGTTGGCAGAAATCTAATGAGATGGCCAAGTGCTACATCCTAGCATCTATCTCAAATGTTCTACAGCATCAAATGTAGGATGTAGAACTTGCTTCGGACATAATGCATAGTCTGAAGGAGATGTTTGGTGAGCAAGGCCGTTCTGCAAGGCAAAAAATCATGAGGCAAATTTATAATACCAAAATGGCTGCAGGAAGTTCAGTGAGGGAGCATTGTCTTAGGATGATTGCTAATCTGAACACATTAGAAGTTTTAGGTGTCGACATTGATAGAGAATCCCAAGTGGATATGATACTCCAATCACTACCAGAATCATTCAAGGAATTCAGACTCAATTATAATATGAACAAAAAGATTTATTCTTTGTCTGAATTAATGAATGAGTTAGTGGCGGCGGAAGGCATCCTTGGTACTTCTAGTGTTGAAGCCAATGTGGGTGAAGTTTCTACTTCTCAACCTAAGTCAAAACGCAAGGGTAAGAAGAAGAAGAAGAAGAAGGACTTCACTAAGAAAGATGGTAAACAAATTGCCTTAGGAGTTGCCAACAAAGGAAAGAAAGCCAAAGGAAAGTGTTTCTATTGTGGTGAGAAATGACATTAGAAGAGAAATTGTCCAACATTCAAGGCTGCCAAGAATAAGGGTATGAAAAGTTCATTTCTTCTTGAAATATGTTTGGTACAGAATCCAACAGATTCCTGGTGTGTGGATTCAGGTTGTACTAATCATATCTGCAATTCTTTGCAGGGGTTCCAGGAGACCAGATAGTTGAATGAGAGAGAACTATTTCTTACTTTGGCTGATGGGAGCAAGATTCCGGTTGAAGCTGTTGGAGTGTTTAATTTGTGTTTTAAGTCTAGAGTTTTAATATTGGAAGACTGTTTGTATGTACCTAATGTTCGTAGGAATTTAATTTCTGCAACTTACTTAGGTAAACATGGATTTTGTGTTATCCTGAAAGACAATGTTGTAATAAAGAAGGATAAAGTGTTTATCTGTTCTGGTAATATTGTAGATGGTCTTTATATTGTAACTCCTGATAAGCATGAATTATACAATTCTGAATTAGATAGTAACTCTAATGTGAAATCATTAAAGAGAAAGTTTCCTTCTACTAGTGATGCATATCTATGGCACTTGCGTTTAGGTCATATTAATTCAAGTAGGATTCAAAGACTAATTAAAGATGGACTTTTACAGCCCATGGACTTTGATGGTTTTCCAGTTTGCGAATCTTGTTTGAAAGGTAAGATGACCAAACGACCTTTTAATGCAAAAGGTAGAAGAACGCAAGATTTGCTAGAACTAGTACATTCAGATGTATGTGGTCCTATGTCAATCCAAGCAAGAGGTGGCTATGAGTATTTCATTACTTTTACTGATGATTACTCTAGATTTGGTTATGTGTACCTAATGAAACGGAAATCCGAAGCCTTTGAAAAGTTCAAAGAGTTTAGGGCTAAAGTTGAGAATCAATTGGGTAAACACATAAAGGCCATTCGATCTGATCGAAGTGGCGAATACCTTCTTGGTGATTTTAAGAATTACTTGACTGAAAATGGGATTATATCCCAATTGACTGCACCTGGAACTCCACAACAAAATGGTGTAGCAGAAAGAAGGAATAGGACTCTTTTAGATATGGTTAGGTTCATGTTGAGTTATTCAACTCTACCAATTTCTTTTTGGGGATATGCCTTAAATACTACAATGTATCTTCTGAATTTAGTACCTTCAAAGTCTATTCCTAAAACACCTGTAGAGTTGTGGAATGGGCGTAAGCCTAGTATGAGACATCTCCACATTTGGGGTTGTCCAGCACATGTGTTGAAAGGAAAGTCTGACAAGTTACAGTCTAAAACAAAAGTGGTATTTTTTGTAGGGTATCCAAAAGGAACAGTTGGAGGTTTATTCTATGGTCATAAGGATAATAAAGTGTTTGTTAGCACAAATGCCAAATTCTTGGAAAATGACTATATGAGTAATTTTACTCCTAGAAGTAGAGTTGTCTTGACTGAAATGAATGAACCTGTAGTTGAACAACCAATGGATGAAACTAGGGATAATGTGACTGTATTAGATACACCACAAGATACTATTCATGAGATGTCTAGTACACAGGTGCCTCGTCGTAGTGGGAGAATTGTTCGGCCTCCTATAAGATTCATAGGTTTGGGAGAAACTTATGAGGCTATCTCAAAAGAGGCTGAATCGGATCCTTACACTTATGATGAAGCTATGAGTGATATAGATGCACATCATTGGGTCCAAGCTATGAAATTTGAATTGGATTCTATGGATTCCAATCATGTATGGGATATTGTAAAGGCGCCTAACGGCATTAAACCTGTTGGTTGCAAATAGGTTTACAAGAGAAAGAGAGGGATAGATGGAAAGGTTGAAACCTTTAAAGCAAGACTAGTGGCGAAAGGGTATACACAAAAAGAAGGTATTGATTATGATGAAACTTTTTCGCCAGTAGCCATGCTTAAATCTATCCGAATTCTCTTATCCATTGCTGCTCATTATGATTATGAGATTTGGCAAATGGATGTCAAGACTGCATTTCTTAATGGCAATCTTGAAGAATAAATATACATGTTGCAACCAGAAGGTTTCATAGTAAAGAACCAAGAGCATATGGTATGCAAGTTGAATAAGTCCATTTATGGACTTAAACAAGCATCTAGGTCATGGAACATCAGATTTGATCAAGCAATCAAGTCATCTGGTTTTGAACAAAATCTTGATGAACCATGTGTGTACAAAAATCATCGAGACAAAGTAGTAATGTTCCTAGTACTTTATGTTGATGACATTCTACTCATTGGGAATGATGTAGGGGTAATGTCATCGGTTAAAGTTTGGTTGTCAAGCCAATTTGATATGAAAGACTTGGGTGAGGCTAACTTTATTCTAGGGATCAAGCTTTGGTGAGATCGCAAGAATAAGATGTTAGGCTTATCACAAGCTGGATATACAGATAAGGTTCTAGAACGGTTTAGCATGCAAAACTCCAAGAAAGGATTGCTTCCTTTTAGACATGGAGTTCCTCTGTCTGATGACCAAATGTCTAAGACTCAAGAGGAAGAAAATATGATGAGACAAGTTCCTTATACTTCTGCAGTGGGAAGTCTTATGTATGCCATGTTTTGTACTAGACCAGATATTTATTATTCAGTTGGCATGGTCAGCCGATATCAATCAAATCCAAGACCAAAACATTGGCAAGCTGTAAAGTATATTCTCAAGTATCTTAGGAGAACGAGAGATTATATGCTTGTTTACCATAGTGAGGATTTGATTCCCATTGGCTATACAGACTCAGACTTTCAATCAGATCTAGATTTCAGAAAATCCACTTCAAGATGTGTTTTCACCTTGGGAGGTGGAGCCATAAGTTGGAGGAGCGTTAAGCAATCTTGTATTGCGGACTCCACCATGGAAGCCGAGTACGTTGCTGCTTGTGAAGCAGCAAAGGAGGCTGTTTGGCTCAAGAAATTCCTTTCTGATCTTGGTGTTGTAAGAATGGAGCAAGTTCCCATCACATTGTTTTGTGACAATAGTGGAGCGGTTGCACAATCCAAAGATCCAAGGAATCACAAGAAAGGAAAGTACATTGAGAGAAAGTACCACATCATTCGAGACATTGTTGCTCGTGGAGATGTTGTGGTAGCAAAGATTGAAAGTGCAAATAATCTAGCAGATCCCTTTACCAAAGTCTTGCCTCAAAGGACTTTCGAGTTACATTTGGAAGGAATGGGAGTTAGATTAGTGCACAATAGTCTTTAGGGCAAGTGGGAGATTGTTAGGATTAGTGCCCTTAAATCCTATTGTATGATGCTATGTATGATACTATGTATGATATTATGTATGACGTTATGTATGACATGATGTATGACTTAATATTGTGATTGATAAAGTTATTTTATTATTATCTAAAATAATGGTAACATGAATGTGGGACATTATCATATAATCCATGAGATGCATTGTATGTGATTTATGTGAAAAGTCACAAAAGATGTAAATCACAAGTTCTTTATAAACTCAGAATTAATAGTTCGTAGTCGGTGATGAAATTGGGCATTTCATCTGCGAAAACTATAACATGTCAACTAAGATAATTTGTCTTGATCATGGAAGTGGAAGCTTCTAGTTGATATGTTGATATGTTTTAAGAGTTAAAACATATTGAACAGGACCGCTGTAAGATTTATTATTCTCTTAACGACTGTCAAATGAATAATAAATCTCACGACTTCTATTTGCATGAACTCTTAATCCTGAGAGAATAATGGACCTGATCATGAAGTGTAGGTTGCTTTGATATATCAGGAGTGAGATCTGAAGTGACGGTCAAAACCTCAGTATGTTGGGCAGCCACATTTAGTGTTAATGGAACATATATTCTCAAAATGGAATTCATAGTCTCTTGATGGAGATATAAAATATTCCCTTGAGATAAGTTTAATGGTTCAGTTATTCAGAGAGTTAGGCCTAATCACTTTAGTAAGAAATTACTAAAGTATATATTTATGAAATTGGATTTCATAAATATATAATGAATAACTTTAAAGAATTAAACCGGGTACTCAAAGATAAGATGTAGTAATTTACAAAGTGGTAGTCTATATTTATGACTTTGTGTTACTACGAATATTTTATGAAGGGGTTACGTGTATAATAAAGTATTGGGATATAATTTATTAATAAGGCCTAGAGTGCAATTATATTTATATAGTGGTATTAAATATAATTAATGGTAACTTTGGACTTGTCAAGAGTTGACGGAAAAGCCCAAGGCCCATTGGAGCTAGTGTTTTATTGGTCTCTTTTGGTCCCACTCCAAGCCACACACTAAAGCCCAATTGGAAAGGTCCAATAGGCCAGTCCAATTAGATAATCAGTTAGTTATAAAGGGAGAAACATACAGAATTTTTATTAGAAGAGATTAGAAAAGAAAAAGAAACAGTGTGTGAGAGAGTGTGAGACACACTTTCATTCTCCCTTGAAAACTGATTGAGAGACCACACATCTTGGGCGTAAAGTGGAATTGGAGTGAAGATTAAAAGTGTTCCCAAGTGCTTCTAATCTTTGTTTTGAATTTCTCCACACCAAGGTATGCCATCTTGTTCTTAAATTCTGAAATTTACATTGTGTACGTTATCAATCATGAATGAAATAGACCCTAGTTCGTTGCTTCCGCTGTGGGTTTTGCATGAGATGCAAAACTAGAATTTTTCCTTCAGTCACCTCTCTGTTGAGTTAGAGCATAGAGCTTATTGGGCTAATAAGCGATTGAATTTTGATCTTGACAAAGCAGGTGCTGAAAGGAAACTCCAAATCAATGAGTTAGAGGAAATTCGCAATGATGCATACAATTGTGCCAAATCGTATAAGAATCGAATGAAAAGGGTTCATGATAAAAACATCTTGAGAAAATCATTTGAACCTGGTTAGAAAGTTCTTCTTTATAATTCTCATTTGCATCTCTTCCTACGCAAGTTACGATCTCAATGGACTGGTCCATTCATAGTTCGCACTGTTTATTCTCATGGTGCTATTGAGAATGAGAATCCTAAAAATGGTGATATGTTTAAAGTTAATGGCTAACGTTTGAAACCATTTTTAGAACTTGAGCCTCCAGAAGTTGAAGAAGTCCTCTTAGATGATCCTGTTTAAAGCTAATGGCTAACGTTTGCATTTTCTTTTTCTTTTTCTTTTCCTTTTCTCTTATTTATTTTCTACTTCTAGATTAGACTTTGTGTTTATTTTCTTGTTTAGTTTTATTCTCTTTTGTTCTAGCTGATATTTGACAGAAATTAAAATTTATAACAATCAGCTTGATCAAGGTATGTCTCCTCCTTCTCCTTAACTTGCTTGTTTCTACTTGGTTCTCATGTTACATATTAATTTTTTTTTGCTCTCTTTTCATTCAAGACATATATTTGAGGGTATCATTTTTAACATTGAGGACAATGTTTGGGGGGGATGTACATAGATTTCTATCTTTTTGTTTTGATTTGTTTTGTTTTGTTGTGTTAATATATATATTGCCTAGCTTGAGGTTTGTGTTTTAAGTTCATTATACTACTGTTGCTTAACAAATTTCATTGCTTTCATGCTCAATTCATTGCACATGCACGTAGCTACTCAAACACAACTGGTTGTTGAAGGATAAAAGTGATTATAAAATCTTGAAGATAATAATGTGGAGATTGTAACCGTAGTGAGTTTTGAGCCAATCATTATTTTTGGAGGGTTATTTATTTTTTTCTAATCTTAAAGTTCATTTGGAATTGTGTAACATATTTCCCTTGTTGTAGTCTCATTGTTCTTTCTTTTGGCCAAGAAATTTTTTTTTAATTTTATGCCACACTTGAATCTTTTGAAGTCATTGATGTTGAATGAACTATACTAGTCTTTGAGAGATGAGATTAGATCATTTTTGTCTACTTTGAGCCATATATGTGTTTTTCTTTTTCTTTCTTGGTACATTATCGTTAGTCACCCCATTGAGCCTTTTAATTAGCCTTTCTTTCTTAAAGCCCTTATCCATAGTGTTTCAAGATGAAATTTTATCAGTTTGTTTCAATGTGGTGGTTTGTGTTAGAATTCAAAGAAGAAAGAAAAAAGAAGTCAAAGAAGAAAAAAAAAAAGAATTCAAGAAAAAGAAAAATAAAATGAAAGGGAAAGTGTCAAAAAGAATAAAATAAAAAGGGTTCTCATCAAATTTTGAGAAGTGAAATGTAAGGAAGGAGTATTGCTTTGAAGAAGAAGAGTTGAAAAAAAAAACGTTGAATGGAAACTCCAAAAAGAGTTGACATTCCAACTATCTTGAAAACACTTCTTATTATTTACCTTCACCAATTTTTGTTTCATTTCCTTTACTTTTACCCTACATTACGTCCTAATAAAATCCTTATTTGATCTTGAAGACTGTGTAGTTCATACATTAATATGACTGAATAAAAAGTGTGGTATAAATTCTTTTTAGCATCCTTTCATGAGACTACTTGTTCTTTCTTGATTAAACGTTTTTCATGTGATTTATATGTGAGATGTTTGATTTTGCTTACATTATTTTGCTCACATATATTGTTAAGAGTGTTACACCCCATTTCAGAGTGATTTCATTTGTTGAGTGATAACACCAGAAAGATTTGAGTTGAAGCATACTTTCAAATAGAGATTCAAGTCAAATTTATTCTGAAACTAAGAGAATGTTTGGGTTGGCTACCACTTTTCACTCACATTGAGTTTTGATGGCATGAGAAATTTCTTTAGCATTTGTAGTGTTTTTGAACTTGAACTAATCCTCTTCGCAAAAGGCAATTGAAAAAAAAAATTGTTTGATTTTCTTTGTTATGTTTACTTTTTTTAGTATTCATTCTCAGAATTTTGTGGGTATATTCCCTGCAAACTCTCATAAGACTACAACTTGTCCACTAGTGTAAGCTAGGGTTTTAAAGGCTTATTGCATACGCTAAATGCAATTGAGATTTCTAGTGAAAATGGATTAGTTAGGATTTTATTTTGATTATTTGGTTTGTTTTGCTCTTTATCTGTTTTGCTCGAGGACTAGCAAAATGGAGGTTTGGGGGTATTTGATGTGCATGAAATATATATAATAAAGTACTCACATATATACACATATTTAGCCTTACTTTTATGTTATTTTGTGACTAATTATATAATATCTTTGTGTTACAGGTAACAAGGGCTTTATATGCTAAGTGGAGCTAAGTCAGTTGCTAACCCAACCTAAAGGACCTGGAGTACATAAAGTAAAGAAAAGAAAAGCAACACGAGCTAAGCAAGTAGAGAGAAAATTAAAGAAAGGAGGTTCAGGCCTATTGATTCAAAGCCAACATGAAAAGAAGGACCTGGAGATTCATGAAGGAGCAAAGAAAAGAAATAATTGATAGGGAGCTTATTCATGTGGAAGAGATACATGGGCTTTAGGTTAAAATGAACATTTTTTAATTGTTGGTGGGCCTCTATATTTCTTATTGCAATACAAACACTCTTGGGCTTGTCTTTGGCTTTGGCTGGGCACAACTTGAAGCGTAGCGTGTGGCTTACAATCCTAGTTTCACTTGTATTAGGAATTTTTATAGTGTCAGGCGGCTTGTCTTTGAAGTGCGTGTGTCTTTGTGTGATATAAATAGGAGCAAACAAAAAAGTAAGCGAGACAGCTGGGGCTGGAACTAAAGTGCAAGCAGCCGCATGTGGCTTTTTTTTGGGACATTTCTTTAATACTGTGGCTATTTTTTTTTTTTCTATTTTATTTGTTTGATTTAATGTTTAGTATTTTATTCTTATATTTTATTTTAATTTTTATGAGTAGTTAAATTTATAATTAGGGTTGAGGATGAAACTTTATTAAGGATTATCAGTAATATTTATGTAATTTGATTTTTTCCACAATAGTTGTTCTTTAATGATTTAAATTATTCTTGCTTCATATCAATTGACTAAGATGAGATTCTAGATATGAGTTCAATCATGTTTTTCTCATGATTTAGGATTTATCTTAATTAATTGAATGCTTGGTTTATTAATTCTTGATTATAAAATTGGATATCACTTGTGATTTGTCTGTCAATGGATACAATTTATGATTTGATTTTTAGAATTGGATATATCTTGTGATTTTTTTGGCTACAGATATAATTGATGATTTGATTTTATACTTAAGAAGCAAAGAAGAACATACTTTTGATTTTTAAAATAAGGATTTTAATGAGAATATTTTCCACGATAGCAAGATTGATTTCTAGATTATCATACAATAGTTGGGAAAAATCAATGAATATAAATGTATGCTGATATGAATTAATAAAGTGAATTCCAAAACCTTAATTCCTTTCTCTTGATTGTTTACATCTTTTTATTACTTTATATCTTTTGCTTAGTTTAACTATTTGCTTAGTTTATTTAATCTCACAAAAACCAATTTTTATTAAACTAGATTAGGATTAATTTGGTTAAAGTTTAATTAATTTTCCTACGTTCATTCAAGTCCATGTGAATTTGACCTCGTTCTTGTCAAATTATACTTCGGTACGGTTCGTACACTTACGAGTACTTTAAAATTTCACAACAGTTCACCCGAACCAATTTCCTGATTCTGAACCGACTCGTGACGTCAGTGTTGGCATCTGACTCGTTGACCATGGTTATTGACCGTTGACTTTGACCATAATTGACTTTGACTCTATGCGTTGATCATTGACTAAGAGTTAAAATTTCCAAAATGGTATATCTTGCTCAGTTTTTCACATAGACTCTGATTATGGACTCCGTTTCTTCATTTGAAGCTCTAATATTGGTCAATTGGCACATTGTGGTTTCTTCAAAGATATTCTTTAAGGCATTTCCAAGAGGTCTTCTCTTACTTATCCAATCTCAAGCCTTCATCAAGCTTCCGCTTTGAGTTTGAGGGAGGGTGTTAGAGATATATTAGATATATTAGCCCAATATAATAGGCCCAATCCTACTCCTACTTGTACTAGTAGCCTAGGATTTAGTCGTCTATATATACTCATGTTAGGGTTCATTGCAACACAGGTTTTGTCATACACTCTTATATAATAAACATATAGCCTTTAAGGGATTCCTCTGTGGATGTATGCCGATAAGGCTGAACCACATAACCCTCATGTTCTCGGTGTTTCTATTCTATGTTTTCCCTTCTGCATCCGCTCTAGCATATACAACATGGTATAACACATTGTATTGTTAATATATTTAACAATAATGAAATCTAATTTCAGAGTTATTGGCCTCTAAAGAACCAGTTTTTAATCAAACAAAAAGGTGTTAATATGTTGGTCTACGGTTTTCCAAACTGGTAGTCTTGCACAGGGATTTTCCCCTACTTTTACGTGGGTTCTTTATCTGAACTTGATGTGGGTCTTCCTGAGCCATCTTGAGCTTTATTTAGCTAAGATTAGAAGGAGGACCTTCCCCAACGTCGATCAGATTCCCTAGAAACACAACTTGTGGTTTGTGCTGAAACCAGCTAAAATAAAACCCAATTGGAATGATCTCTAAAATTTAAAGGCGTTGCTGTTTTGATGAGGTCTGCCCTAAATTTTGTACTTTTTCTTAACCTCCAAGTGGGCCTTTTAAAAACACATACGCATACGCTGATACGCACCCCAAAGGCTTGTTCTTGATGAGTTGATGACCCACTTGTGAAAATACAAATTCCATGTAAAATAGGTTTTAAAATCAAACATCACTTATCAATCTAATAAGTGGAAATTACAGATATACACAAATTTTATTTGCAAGGATAAAAATTCATGTCCAGTACTTTGAAACTCAGCCCCTTTGGTGGTTTTCTTACACAATACATAACAAAAGCTAAAAGGCATAAATATCAAAAAGACTAGGGCCCAATTTGATAGGAGATTTTTAGTAACATTGTTTAAGTTTTGCGAAAATATGTGTAAGTAAAAAATGTATAAAAACACGTGTTGTAGTATTTAAATAACAATTTTCTTTATTTAAACACTGTTACTAAACGGGGCATAGATTACTAAAACAACTCATATCAACACCATTACACAAACACATAACAAAGAAAGAGGTGCTGGATCCTCCACCATTGAAAGTATCAATTAGGGTTTCCAAAGTTGTGGCCCAGCTGAATGGTACCCTAAAGTTCAATTCCGAGAGGTGCATCATTGTTGATGAATCTACACCTCCGTAAGCGAGCTAGAAAATTATCAAAGAGGTCGCTAGGCCAACTATAGCAAAAGCAACTTCAATTCAAACCAGCATGTCTTTTCTGGTACAAGATGGGAAATGGTGTTATCAATAATATTAATATCAGAAAGTAAAAATAAAATAAATCAAATTAATTTTCAATAGAGAGGAACAAAAGCTACGCACTTACCCTTTCTCAGGAGAAGGAAGCGGAGAAAAAGAATGCACAAATCTTCCCAAAGTTACCAGACAAGCAACTATAGTTAGTGACAAGTTTCTTTTAAGCACCAGCTGTTGGGATTATGATCAGGTGTAGGTATTGCACTTAATACAACTCACACTTTTCTTACAAATTTTTTTATATTTTTTACTTTTTAACTCTCTTTTAATATATTTTATTTAATAAATTTTCAAACTCAACTATTGTTTACAATGGTGTGATACCCTAAATATTACTCCTAATTTAAATCCTAGTTGTGAGTAATTACTCATTTTGTTACAGATGTGTACCTAATCGAAAAGTCCACTGCGGAGCTCAATTTATAATTGGGAACTAATGGGCCAGCGCTCACAGTGTACGAGTTTGACTATGTGGGTTTTTTTTTTTTTTTTTTAATTGCCCTAAATATTGGCTGTGATACTGCCTGAGAACATTTAAGACATGTTTGGTACATATGTTTAAATATATATTTTCAGTTTTTAAATAGTATAACATGTATTTTTATAAATTTTTTTACCCAAACGTATTTTTAAAAAAACTAAAAATTGATGTTTAAATACACGTACCAAACACTTCTTACTAATTCTAAATGACTGTCATGACTGTCCGCTTTAAAGTATTATTTGCGAAACACGACTTCACACCAAAAAGATGGACCGTCACTATCTAAACTAACAGGACTTTCACAAGTATAAGTCAACTAAGAAAAGAGGAACAAAACAAAAATAATAATATTATTGATATCATAACAAGTCACAAATATCGAAATACATGATCGCACAAATACAAACCATGTTTAAGCTACAAAACTTTAATGTTTAGTTATGAGATTATTCCTAGATAATTTATGAGAGGCAAAACATACTAACAAATATCAAGTTATTCTTCCACAGATCGAGTATGAAATTTGATTTGTTAGATTATGTGTGTGTTTGTGAAAGAGTTTTTTTTTTTATCTGAAATACTTCAAACTTTATTAAGACGAAAGAACTAACGATACATCATTCAAAAAAGCTTATTCAATAAAATAAAGATTATCTTCTAACCAAATAGAAAAGTCTTCGATGCCTTGAGCGTATTTAGCTAAGAGATGAGCTGGTCTATTGGCTTGTCGACGAACATGTGAAAAATCCACTTGGCGAAAATTGTGAGAATAAGACAATGAACCATATACCACAGCAGCTATAGAAGAGGGTGGGGAAGAGATCTCTTTCAAGGCATTTATGAGAATCAAAGAGTCACTCTCCAAAACAAACTCTTGAATCATTAAGTCCTGCGCAAAATGCAAACCAAATTCAATTGCCTTAGCTTCAGCCTCCACAGCTCCGAGGGGTGCTTGAATTTTCTTGCTACACGCTCCAATAATCCCACCTTCAGAGTCTCTAATTAACACACCAATTCCAGCAGACTTTTGGTGCTTAAAAATAGCCCCATCCACGTTGATTTGAAACTGACCGGCTTGGGGAGGGCTCCATTGGGCTTGTGTAACCGGGCTAGGCCCATTCTCCACATGAACACTCTCCTATTACTCATTCAGATACTCTAAAGCCCCATAAACCATCATTGGTGGTTATTATATTGTCTCAAAACTTAGAATAAATAGCATTTTCAATCAAACGACTGCTCACATGCCCATGAGCCTTTCACGTGAACGAGTAAACTGCTTGCATGCAGTGGCGGTGCCACATATAGGTCAGGTGTTCCTGACTCAGGACCACTCTGGCCTGAAAAAAAAAAATTATATATAATAATTAATTTTTATTTATTTATCTACCCTTAAAAAAGAAATTAGGAACACCCTCAAAAAAATTAGAAAAACTCTCAAATTTTTTTTTATGCCAATAAAATTAAAAAGAGATATTACGTCCACAACATTTTTACAATATTTTTATAACAAATCATAGATGGTTAGTTGTTATTAGTTCAAATTTGAACCTAACACTAAGATTACTTTTTTGCGACAACAATAACAACTAGTAATAACCTACCGCGTAGGAGTTGTTGTGAAAATGTTGTGAAAAATCATTTCTCAAATTTAAATTTTGGTGAATTATTTGTTACACTTTGGCCGATACCAATGTTTAGAAGAAAAAAAAGAAAAATCCCTAAATCGATAAACTCGTCAGCACAGCATGTCATTACCTGCATTGAATACCTAAAAAACAAATCCAGCCATTGCAAAGATCGCCCCTTCTTCTTCTTTGCTTTGTCTCATACACTGTGCTTGTTTGCCTCTTCTTTCTATTTTTACTCTAGTTTTTTCTTTGTCAAGTTTTTTAGTTTGTCTTTTAGACTTTTAGCTTGTTGACCCCACCCACGTGACAAAGCTTTGGAAATGACAAAACTCAAAAAGCTGACAAAAGAGTTTGATTTCAAAATTATTTATTGAGGCTTGCATCTTCCCAATATGATATACATATATACATTCTTATTGTACTATTTTTGGTTGTTGTTTTTCATTATTTAATTACATATTTATGTTTTAATATTCTAAAACAGTAATTGCTATGTAATAATTAAATGATTTGAGTGTCAAAAAAGAAAAACTAAATGATTTGTTTTATTTGAGGTTTACTTATTTGGATCAATAATTTTATGTTGTATAAGAAAATAAAAATATAAAAATATATTATTTTTAATTTTTTTTAGAAACCCCGAAACACCTTGAAACGGTACGTCAAAATAAATCGGTACTGAAATATTCCGTTCTACTAAACAAATTGAAACAGTGTCCAAAACGGTATTCATAACATTGCTTTCAAGCAAAAAGAAAATGCTAAAAAAAATTGAACTAAAATCTAAAAAAAGAAATTGTGACAAAGAATCTGAAGAAAAAAAAATTGTAACAAAGCAAGCTCACCCAGGAACACCTTGAGAAACATTTTTAGAGCCGCCACTGTTGCATGAATAACCATTCGCATGCTTATGAACACTATAATAACTTGCTCGCACATTTGTTCTTCCTTAAATGGCTCTCCAATCTCTCAAATTAAATAACTTTCTCGCACATTTTTTGTTCCATAATTTATGTTAGCCATCTCACATTTTTTGTTCCATAATTTATGTTAGCCACCTCACATGTTTTTGAATGAATGTTTGGAAATATTAATTTTCAAAGACATTAATATTACACAAGTTTTGTTTAGTTATTAGAATTGTTCTTAAATTTCTTTCCAATGTCTGTGAAATTTTTGATGATTTAATTTTAAAAGTAAGTTAGCTAACTACCTCCGATCACTCTTTATCTTTTCTCCAAACTTTCCTATACGTAAAAAATTCTCTTAAATTTTACTGTGATAATTTTTACCTAATAATATATTCTGTATTTCAAATTTGGTTATTATATTTTTAACTGTAATAGGAAAATTGACCTCATCATATTTTACATTTTAAAATTTCTTTCTTTTTTATAGTCAATTTTAATATTAGTCATTCTATTTTTAACTGTTTAAATTTAACAAAGACACCTATCTATTAATCAGTCCCTCTCGGCTTTTTGGCCTATCGGCGACTCACCTTTCACCTTTGTCCTATTTGATGCTTGACATCTTGAAATACCCAATTCTTTTTTCTTTAAAAAGAAAAAAAGAAAAAAGAAAGATGTTGATTAATTAGTTGAATTAGAGGAGGCATAAGCTCGTCCTTTTAGGCGAACCAATCATATTTTGGAATCAGGAATTAGTTTTTATAACATGAATGTCATGAATTTTCCAGGTACAAAACTACAAATCAATATTGGTGTTTCCAATCAAGCATGTTTAATATTTTATTTGAAATCATAAACTTGACAAATGCCCCACTAATTACAAGCTTTCCCTATAACACAATGATCAAGTCAAAAATAAACAAGTTAATTACCTGATACTTTAAAATTTGTTCATTACTTCATTGCATACATTCTTAGTTGGAGCAGAAAATTGTGATAATGTAAATGCTATAATTAGCTTCTTACTCTTCTGTAGAATTTATTCTCACAACAGATTCCTAAGAATGCTACATAAAGTCTTTCTTAAAAGTATTGATAAAATTAGTGTCACATCCTGAGCCCTGACTTCAGCTTGGGCATTCTTTTCTTTGTACGTAGTGTGAATGGGAGTATGGATTACATGGGAGCTCGAAGAAAGTCTTGGAAAGCTTCCTCTTCCAATCATAGCACCAAAAAATAGCTCCCACCACGTGCATGCATTTGCGGCGCGTACTTTCTATCTACGCGTCTATGGAGATGCTATGTTTGGCTTTGAATTCAATTTTTTTTTTTTTTTAATTATAAATGTATTATATTTTTTTAAAAAAAATCATAGGTTAAAGCTAATAAATATAGTCAAACAATTGTTGATGACAACAGTGTAACTTGCAGTCAAGACACTATCCAACTTGGCAGAACTTAATTATATACGGTAAACTGTATAATTCTTTATATTAAGTATATAATAGGTTGCTCTAATAAATTCAAACACATTATTGCATTGTTCAATAAAAGACAAATAATATTATATTTTTCAGTAATAATTAAATTCAATGCAATTTTATATTTAAATTAATGTACTGCACTTAATAAAATTGTATCAAATAAAGTTTTACTTATCCAACTTATAAGCATAAATAACAACGACCATTTTGCCTGAGATATCATCATGTAGGCTTCACATAACTAAACTTCTTACCTGGAAAATTACTTTTATACATGAAAGTTAGAACAAAGTAAAGTTCGTTATTTCATTAGTTAGTTAGTTAAACGAGTTATGCTAAGAATATGAAACGTTAAGTCATACTAATTAAGTTTATGGTGTGAAATCCATTGTGCATGTAAAATTAAGAAGTACTGTATCTCGAGTGTATCTAATCATCTTCCATCATACATATAATCAAGTTGCTTCTACATGTTGGAGTGGTTTGTGTTTCAAACACTTAGCCTTATGCTTTGTGTCCCACGTTAGTTAAAGATGAGCCTTCTTGTATGTTAATTATATACCATTGCACAACTTAAGTGATAACTTGAAATATAATGGTCTAGGTATTGGACTTGAGTTTGGATTTGTTTCTAACTATCTTGGTCCTTATCTTTTTAATTTCTTTCCTTCTAGCCCAAATTTAATGTCCAGCTTGTTAAGCTTTTATTATGGTTAGTAGCCGTTGGGTTCTTGGCTTGTTGGTGTACACAGTAACTGTTGGAGGCCTACCCCTTAACAGTCCACTAGTCCTTTTATTTGGTTTTGGCTTATAAAATCCTAAGGCCTTTTCTTTTCTCTTCAGTTTTTTTCAAACTCACAGCCTCAGACACCAGAAACAACCTGAGATGCTATTCCCAAAAGGAAATAGCAAAGCCAGAATGCAACACAAAAGCTCTTAAACTCTACGCTAGAAAACAACAACTCAAAACAAAATTCAAACCTTGACTTTGAGATGTGCAATAGCAACAGAATTACAACCTGCTATTTTCTTTCTCAACCAAACCGATTGACTTTGTACATCTATAAATAATAGTGTTGTGTAATTAAAATGTACACCACAGAAAAGATATGAAATAGAAACAAAGCAATAACAACTCCTCCTTAGAGCATCCACAGCAGTGGAGCTAAAAAATTAGCTTTTTAGCTTCACCAAAAATTACTTTATCTATTTTACCTATACATATCTACACACATGCTGCAGCAGTGGATCTATTTTAGCTTTCAACACAATAAAATAATATAAACATCACAATAAAATAATATATCTCCAACAATAAAATAATATATCCCACAACTCAAAAAACATTCACAGCACCCCCATAACCACCTTTACCATCAGCCACAGTCACAACCACCACCACCACCACCAGTCCACAGCAGCAAAAAAAAAAAAAACCAACCGAAATCTCCAATCTTTTTCCTCAACCCAGACCAAACAAAATCACCAATTATAAACAAAATAAAAAATCACCAATCATAGAGCTGGGCTTCGGTGAGGAGGACAGTGTCGGCATAGGTCTGATCAGCGGAAGAGAAGTGGGTCTGAGGCGGAGGCTGATCGGCGGATCTGCATTGGGTGACCATTGAGATGGTGGACTGGACATCGGCATGTTTTTGATCGACGGAAGAGAAGTGGGTCTAAGGCGAAGGCTGATTGGCGGATCGGCGGTGAATCAGCGTTGGGTGAGCATTGAGATGGTGGACTGGACATTGGCGTGGGTCTAATCGGCGGAAGAGAAGTGGGTCTGAGGCGGAGGTCTAATCAGCGGATTGGCGATGAATCGGCGTTGGGTGAGCATTGAGATGGATCGGTGACTTGGGGCTTGGGTCAACTTGGGCAGGTGATGGATCGGTAACGTTGAGGCCGACGGAGGTGAGAGTGACTGAGAGAGAGAGGAAGAGGCACGGAGAGAGAGCGAGGAAGAGGTACAGAGTGACAGAGAGAGAGAGGAAGAGAACATTTTTATTATTTTAATCGGGCTGGGAGTAAAATAATATTTTTTTTGTTTAACTCTCATGAATAGTGCACATCTATCTATAGATGTGCACTATTCATTAGAGCTAAAAAAAATTAGATTTAGCTCCACTGCTGGAGCATGCTTTTTGGTGTTTGAAGAGCTAAAAAATACCAATATAGCAATATACCACCACTGCTGTGAGTGCTCTTAGGAGTTAGGACATAGTAGAAAAAAAAAATTATAAAAAGCCTTCTCCTCTGCTAACCAAAAAAAAATTCAGCACCACACTAACAAGAACCCAAACCCCTAATCATCAAAACGCAACAACAAGAAGTTTGGAAAAGCCGGATCCCTATGAAGCATTTGAACAAGTACTTTTCTGTGCCATTTGAAAAGAAGAACAAAATTAGTACCTCGTTAGCAAAGAAGTATTACCAACGTTGTGGTACAATGAAATTTAAGAGTGAAATTTCAAAATTTTCTCAAAAACCAATAAAGAAATCAGGGTTTTATTTTATTTTTACCTTAAAAACCAAAAGATTTGATCCTTTAAGAAACCTTCAACAATTGGTAAATAGGGATGCCAACGAGATGAAAGTGAAATTGATGGACATAAAAAACTCATTTGAGAAGAAGGACTTTGGGTTTGTAAGAAAATGTCAGAGAGGGAGGAGAAATTATAAGGTCCTCATAGTGGACAAGTGATATGATTTATCATTCCAGTAAAAGACTTTCACTTGTTTAAAATTGTGAAATTTTAAATCAAAAGTAAGTACTGGCTTAGCAATTTTAAAAATGTGGGAGTTTTACTAGAATGGTGGACAAGTGACGTAGTCCACCATGGGGATTGTATAATTTCTCGAGGGGGAGGACGGGAGAGAGGATGAGAAAGAGGAACCACTGTTTTTCTTTTTCTTTTTCTTTTTGGCTTTTATATGTTCACTTGGTCTACTGGTAATAGGTTTTCACTAAACTTAAATTAACAATTAAGATTAAAACAATATAGTTTTAATGGCCAAGATTTGTGTGGGTACCATACCCATGAAAAATACTAGTCTTATCATAAGCACTTCGCGCATGCGATAAGGCTTTTTTGTAAAATTAAAAAAAAAAAAAGTGTTTTTATTTTATATATATAATCTTTACTTTTGAGAATCAAATTTATAAGTAAACGAAGCAATTAGAATATCAACAGGAGAGTGACCTTATTTTTTAAGCAATGTTTTAGTAGGAGTTATAATTATTTTTTTATCGAATTGTCATTTAGTTTTGTTTTTACTTAAATATAAGGGTATAGAGGTTTTTTAAAAAAAAAAAAAAAGATTTAGACAAAAAAAAGTTCCTTAAATAATAATATAAATAAGAAGTATATGAATGACCCTAAAAATAGAAGCTAGATTCTCTACAACAACAATCAGCACTGCACGTGATGTTAGCTTTTATTTTTTATTTATTTTTAGAATAACGGGAGGTTAGTTATTATTAGAAAACTTTAGGATTTAGGAAAGCCGCACGCCCACCTCACAAATCACAACGCTTTTTACAGAATTAGTGAAGTACTCTTTTTTAACATTAATAATAACAAATTGGATCTAGTACACCATGTTTGTTAAGAATTTTATTAATGTGTGCTTTAAAGGCATATAATAGTATATTATTTTTTAAAAAAATTTATTAAAATTAAAAAAAATTTACGACTTCTTCAATTTTCTATATAATGTTTCTAAAAAAAATGGCTTAATATGTTCTTTAAAACACACATAAACCGGACTCATTTATTAATAAGGATCAGCCAAAAAACATACGTCCTTCCCCAGTTAGACTGTTCCTATTTTCAATGTAAAGGGGCGTGCTTAATTGCTTCCTTTAACAGACCCGGTACCCTGACAACAAAAGCGTTGCTATTTTAATAATGGTTCGGTTAATATATGTCAAGGGCATACGTTACCTCCGCATATAAAGAAATAGTATTTAAGTTTTGTTTTAAGGTGTATAATGAACAAATGTTCTTCCCTAGGGATCGATGAGGATGCTTGACACAACAACCTTTTTATATATTCATATATGATTTCTTTTGTGGTTTATTCGGTTAGTCTTTTTGAAAAAAATAAAAAATAAATTCTCAGATGCCTTTCTCTTATTCCCATAAAAATCATCTCTTCTGTGATCCATTATTAATGGATTGATCATATTGGTATCATCTCTTCTGTGATCCATTATTAAAGGGATTGAGATCATGTTGGTATTCTAGCTGATTAAATTTACTCACTTTTTCTTATAATTTTTTTTATATTTTTTACTTTTTAACTTAACTTTTTAATTTTTTAATATATTTTATTTAATGATTAAAATTAAAAACTACTTTTTTTAATTTCAATCACAATCATTAATTATAATTATATCAAGTGCAATATCTTAAATATTGCATCACTGATTTCAATCCATTATTAATATAGCAGTGCTTTTGTTGTCAGGGTACCCGTCTGTCAAGCACGTCCCTTTATATTGGAAATAGGAACAGTGAAATTGTAGAAGGACGTGTACTTTTGAAAAATGTTGGTAGCACAAATAATAGTAAAATTTTGTGTCATAACTTGTCATATAATGAGTTATAACTGGTAAAGTTGTGTCCCTACATAGCCCACAGACACTCTTTCACTAGTCACTACTTGTCACGTAGCGAATTGTAATACAAATTTATACAATATTTAGGAGGTGTTTAGAAAAAAAGTTTGAATTATGTAATTTGTCATTTTTTGAAATATGTGTAAGTAAAAAATATATAAAAAATGTATAATATTGTTTAAAATATAAAAATATATGTTAAAACTAAACTACCAAATATATATATATTTTTTTTATACGACCAAATACTCTTTTATAGTCCTAGCACAACTCTGTATTTTTTGGCTGAACTGGTAATTGTCAGTAGACCTTGACGAACGTGTGTTTTTTTGGCTGAACTGCTGATTGTCCGGTTGATTTGAAAATTTCGCCCTGATAGAAATTGCTGAATTTTCTCATATTTTTAAATTAGCATGGTTTATATTTTTACTAGTTTAATATATTTATTTATATTTTAATTCATTATTAAATTAATTATAAAGTTATTATAGTCTGTTAATTCATATTTCATCAACTGTAGCATCCCTTAAAGGAGTGGACTCAATAAACTTAAAAAACATGTTATAAATATAGTTTTCAGACTTGAATCGTTTAATTAAAAGAAATAAGTTTAAGATTCTTAAGGTCAAACCAAAATCAAATTCATATTTCATCAACTGTAGCATCCCTTAAAGGAGTGGACTCAATAAACTTAAAAAACATGTTATAAATATAGTTTTCAGACTTAAACCGTTTAATTAAAAGAAATAAGTTTAAGATTCTTAAGGTCAAACCAAAGTCAAATTCATATTTCATCAACTGTAGCATCCCTTAAAGGAGTGGACTCAATAAACTTAAAAAACATGTTATAAATATAGTTTTTAGACTTGAACCGTTTAATTAAAAGAAATAAGTTTAAGATTCTTAAGGTCAAACCAAAGTCAAATCGAAATTAAACAATAATAACTTTATAATTAATTTAATAATGAATTAAAATATAAATATATATATTAAACTAGTAAAAATTGAATTTTTTTTAAGTAGTTACAAATATTTGACTAGTCAATTCAATAAACCTTTTTATTTTATTTTTATGGAACCCAATATAAAAGTTAACAGACTTTTCTACTGTGCAACAGTGCACTGTTTATGAGAGCTAAAAAAAATTAATTTTTTATTTTGTGTTTACATTACTTTTTTATTGTGGTGTTTTTATTGTAGTGAGATGTATTATTTTATTGCGGTAGATATATTATTTTATTATGATGTTTATATTATTTTATTGTGTTGAAAGCTAAAATAGATCCACTGCTGTAACATGTGTATAGATAAAATAGATAAATTAACTTTTGATAAAGTTAAATTGCTAAATTTTTAACTCTACTGTTATAGATACTCTAAAATTTTGTTGAGAGACCCAAGCCTCTGGTACTTTACCCATTCCCTATGAAATTTTAAAAATAAAATATAAACAGAAGCCTAAAAGAGCGAGAAAGGTAAACATTGTTTTGTCCGCAGGTTTAAAATCAAAGTCCAAGAGTATAAGCTCTGGCTGACAGGTTGAGTAAACGAGAAAAGTGAGGTTAGGAAAGCCGCTCGCCCATCTCACAAATCACAATGCTTTTTACAGAATTAGTGGAGTATCCTTTTATAACATTAATAATAACAATTTGCGGCCTTCTTGGTCTACCATGTTGGTGAATTGTCTCGGTACATGTTAGTAAAATTATATATATATATATATATATATATATATAGCAGTGTTTTTGTTAAGAAATCTATCATTAAAGTATTCACAATAAGTAAGAGAGTTAAAAATTATAATTTTTAATAACTTAAAAAATAACTCGATTCATTCTAACAACTCACTTTACAAAATACTTAATATCGTAATATCGTAGAATTTATATCTTTAGCAACTTATTTAAAATAATATAAATAACTCATATATATATATAGCAACTATATATATATATATATATATATATAGCAATGCTTTTGTTGAGGGAACCGGTTTGTTAGAGCATTCATAACCGGTTTGAATTTTTTAAGTGTTTTATTATGTGGATACTGATTTTTACTTTTGTTAGCTCCTCCTAACAACACTACAAAAAACGGGGTCTAAAGCCGCGTTTCAAAAAAGCGGCTATAGACCCCAAAAACGCGGCTATAGCCTATAGCCGCGTTTTCTAGAGCCGCGTTTGTAAACATGGCCTAAGCGGCGCAGCAACAGCCCCTGTGGGTCTATAGCCGCGTTTTTACAACCGCGGCTAAAGATTGGACCTAAAGCCACGTTGTTTAACCACGGCTATAGTCTAAAACCTATAGCCGCGTTTTTCAAAAACGCGGCTATAGGTTTTTTTAAAAACAAAAAAAAAATTTCTGGGTGTTTTTTTTCCCCAAGAAATTCAAAATTCAAACCAAAAATAAAATTCAAAATTAAACGAAAACCCAGAAAATTCAAAATCAAATACAAACCCAAAAAATTCAAAATCAAACACAACATACTAACAATACAACCACAATTTGCTCCAAAATATAAAAACACAAACCCATGAATCTCCTCTCTTTCAACAAAGCCAACCCAAATCTAACACTAAAACCATTCAAGTACAAGCTCAGAAACACAAACTCATTTAAACATAAACACAATATCAGAGACACAATAGCACAAATTCAAAATTTTTAGCATTTTCTCCATTTTCTTACTAACTAAACATAAAATAACAAAAAAAAAAAACTAGATCTATAAAAAAATCAGTGACTGAGATGAAGAAAAAAAGAAGAAATAGCTGGAAAGAAACAAAGAAAAAAAATGTGTTGGAGTGAAGAAGGAAAAAAAAAATGTCGTGACTTGCAAAAGAAAGGAGCAAAAAAAAGAAAAAGAAAAAAGATGTAGGAACTTCAAAGAAACAAAAAAAAAAAAAAAGAGCTACGTTGGAAAAATGAAGGAAGAAAGAAAAAGGAAAAGAAAAAAAAAAAAAAAAAAAAAAAGGAAGAAGAACCTGAAGAGTTAGTGAAGAAGGAAGAAAGAAAAGGAAAAAAAAAAAAAAAACCTGAAGAGTTAGTGAGGAAGGAAGAAAGAAAAGGAAAAGAAAAAAAAAAAAAAAAGAAGAAGGAAAGAGAGAACCTGAAGCTTCAGAGGGAAGATTGAAGAAAGAAAAAAAAAAAAAAAAAAAAAAAGAAATTATACTGAAAGTGGGGGTAGGTGAGGCTGTAGGTGGGAAAGGGGGGGCACGTGGGAAGTTTAAGTTTTTTTTTTTTTTTTTTTTTTTTTTTAGCCACGTTTTTGAAAACACAGCCAGAGGGGGACTTATAGCCACGTTTTTGGAAAACGCGGCTATAGGCCCCCTCTGCTGCAAACTCCACGTCTTTACTTTAAGAAAATTTATTCGGCTGAGGGGACCTATAGCCGCGTTTTTAAAAACGCGGCTATAGGTCTCCCTCTAGCTGCGTTCTCAAGCGCAACTCCAGCCGAATGAATTTTTTTAAAAAAAAGTGGCATGGAGCTGCGCTTAGTAAAGCAGCCATAGGGGGACCTATAGCCGTGTTTTTAAAAACGCGGCTATAGGTCCCCCTCTGGCTGCGTTTTCAAACGCAGCTCCAGGCCCACTTTTAAAAAAAAATTATTAGGCTGGAGCTGCGTTTGAAAACGCAGCCAGAGGGGGACCTATAGCCGCGTTTTCGAAAAACGCGGCTATAGATTATGTCTATAGCTGCGTTTCTTAAAAACGCGGCTATAGATCAGCTATAGCTGCTTTTTTTTTTATAAACGCGGCTAAAAAACGCGGCTATAGCTCGCGTTTTTTGTAGTGCAACTTGTCTGGCCTCAAGAATGGGATAGAAAATTTTCAATATGAAGATAGATAGGCTAGACACCTTGCAAGATCTTAGATCGTCCTATTTTTGGATAAAAGAAGACCTGATAATGTCCTGGTCATGAAAAATTTATTAGGTCTTCTTTCTTGCTATCGGCAATCTAGCCATGGAGGTGGAACCCTATGGAAGTGGAGGTGGAAGAGCAATGGGGGAGAAAGAGAGAGCAGAGAGAAACATACAAATTTTTTGGATTTAAAGATAAGTATGGAATATCATAAATAATGGATAATAAATGAGATCAATTAGAATATTAGTATTAACTTGCAACCCACCACAAAAAGAGAAAAAAAAAAAAATCACCACCATAACTTGCAACCCACTACCAGCCACCAACATCACCACCCCCGAAAGAAAAAGAAGAAAAAAAAAAAACCACAAAACCCATCACAACCACACCCACAACCGGCCACAAAACCCACCACAACCAAAGCCAACAAAACTCATCACCATCACACACACAAACAGCCACAAAACTCATCACAGCAACACCCACGACTAACCACAAAACCCATTACCACCCCACCCATAACTGGCACAAAACCCATCACCACCACAAAAGAAAGAACAAGATTTGAAAGAAAGAGAGAGACATATTTTCGGCCATAGCTTAAGAAATTTAAAAAAAAAAAATGAAGAGGAGGTTGCCAGACATCTGGACAAGAATAAATGAGAAGCATGGAGAAGAAAATGAGAAAAAAGAGAGAGAAACGGATTGTTCAGAGAACAAAGAGAGGAGAAAAAAAGTGAGAAAAAAATATTTTCTAAAAAGGGGAGGAGAAAGAAAGATATAAAATATTTTTTTAAAAAAAGTTTTGAGCTACAGTGGGCTGTTACGTTTGACAGCTCACTGTAACTCTGTTAGTATTTTTTTTTTAGATATAGCAACTTATAGCAATTTTATTGTGGCTTGCATTTTGGTGTTTTAAATGCTAAAATAGCATTATTTCAATTATACCTAGGAATGGCAACGGGCTAGGTTTAGGCCGAGTTTTTTCATACCCGAACCCGCCTCACGAGCCTAGACCTGTTACCTAGACCTAACTCGTTTAATAAACAGGTTTTTTATGCGGAGCCCCAACCCCGCCTCGCGGGGCCCTGCAAGCCCCATTTAGCCCTACCAGATTTGGGTCAACTCCGTGGCCCAAATCGTGGCCCAACAGAAAAAAAAAAAAAAAAATTGAATTGAAGTCCTAATTCATTTTTGCCTAGATTAAAGCCCTATGATGTGAAAATTTTAGCCCATATAACCAAATTTTGTGAGTCTCCCATCTCCATTTTAGGCATTGCATTCACAAAAATACATAAAACAATAAACACAATTTCTTCCACAATATATCACGGTTACACCACAAAGTCTAAAAATTTCAAGATAAAATAACTAGAAGTAGCACAACCCATCTATTGAAGTCCATAGTTTAAGTAGAAAACACCAAACAAAAAAATTGAAACAAACATATCAAATCTTCAGAGACTCAAATTGAATACGATATTAAAAATTAAAAAAAAAATTGAAGAGAAGTAGAGAACAGATCGTTGGTGACAGTTGGGACCAGGGGTGAATGCTTGGACCGGCGATGAGATTGAGAGTGAGTGAGAGCTTGGATCGATGGTGGTGAATGCTTAGACTGGTAGTGAGAGGCTGAGAGCTTGGGTCAGCAGTACTTAAGAGTGAGTGAGAGTGTGAGACCATGTGAGCTGAGATTGAGAGTGAGTGAGGATTGAGGTGGTTGTGGTTGTGTTGTGAGCGTGAGTGTGAGTGTAAGTGTGAGCTGAAATGAGATGTGAGAGATAGGGTTTATAACTATATATATATATATATACAAGGGTTTTTTAGTAATTTCATAGGTAACCTGGACCTGTTTTGAGTTTTTTTTTTTTTTTTTTTTTTTATTAAAAATTTGTGCCTGACCCTATTCTTTATCAGACCAGGTAAAACCCGAACCATTAGAGTTGGATCGGACCTAAATTGCTATCCCTAATTATTCCTCCTTTATTGTGAGTGATTTTAAAAGAAGCAATTAAGCATGCCCCTTTACATTGGAAATAGGAATGATGAAACTGTGGAGGACATGTATTTTTTGGCTAACCTGATAATTGTCAGTAGATCTTGACGAAAATTGTTAAGTTGTCCTCGCATATTTTAATGGGACGTAGTTTACGCATTTTCCTCAATTTCATATTTCATCTCTTGTCAATAATCTCACTCATCAATATTTTCCATTTGGTTTCTCAAAAAAAAAAAAAAAAATTGTATTTTCCTTCCATTTTCTATCATCTTACCAACAGTAAAGGAGTTCGATGCAAAATCAAGGAAATACTACAATCAATGTAGACATGTGTTTTTTTGGCTAAACTGCTGATTGTCCAGTTAATTTGAAAAATCTGGCTTGATGAAAACTTCTGAATTTTCCTCATTTTTAAATAGGCATGGTTTGTACTTTTTTTTTTTTTTTCTCTTTTGTATTTCATATTTTATCAAGTGCAGTGTCCCTTCAAGGACATAGAAGCGGTGGACTCAATAAACTTGAACAACATTTTGTATACATAGTTTTCAAACTTGGACCGTTCAATAAATTATAAATGAGAAAGATTCAAGATTTTTTAGGCCGGATTAATGTCGAATCGAGGTTGAACCGTGATAATATCATAATTAATTAAAATATAAATAAATATATTAAATTAGTAAAAATTAAAAAATTTCCTAAAATAGTTCCAAATATTTGACTATTCAATCCAATAAACTTTTTTATTTTTATGAAACCCAATATAAAAGTTAATAGACATTTCTCATGAAATTAATTGAAAAAAAAAAGTTAATAAAAATTTCCAGTTTTCCTGAAATTAATGAAAAAAAAAAAAAAAAAAAACTTGAACAGTGGCGGCCATGGTTTGCCTCCCACTAAACTTTTTTTGTTGAGAGACCCAAGACTCCGGTGCTTTGCCCACTCCCCCCATGAAATTTTAAAAATAAAAGCCCAAGAGTTTAGGTTGTGGCTGACAGTCAGGTTGAGTAAATGAGAAGGCAAAAACACAGAAATAACAAGAGAAGAGAGGTAGAAAGAGAAGGCAATAACGCAAAAATAACAAGAGAGAAGAGAACAAGAAAGAGAAGAATACTGAGCGTCTGAGACAAAGAAAGAACGAGAGAGCGATATAGAGAAGAAGAATGAGAAGAAACTATGATGCAATCTCAAGCCTCAACGTTTAATAGCATCTTACGTTGTTGGAACCTACAACAATGGAGATCTACTTCTGTAAGCCGGTAGATAATGTTTTTTTTTTTTTTTTTTTGAGATTTGACCTGAACCATGAGAATTGTCTACGGTTTTCAAACTCAGACGGTTCGACTGCGGTTTGAACAATCTAGTACTTTGAATGTATAGAACGGTCTTTAGGATCAAACAACCTATATTAGTGAAAGATTCTCCGGTCTTGGCCTGAACAACCTATATTAGTGAAAGATTCTCCGGTCTTGGCCTGAAAACCATGGTCATAAACTTAGATATTTCTAAGTTACATCCATCATATTATTGATATCATATGATTTTTAAGATGTCTCATGAGCAAGAAATGACATAGTCTAACTAAAAACTAGGGCATTTTAATGGTGAGAAACATTTTAATGACATTATTATCAATTCTAAGCTCTTTGCTATTGTGCGAAGTGGAGGCTCACATTTCTTGTGTCCAACCCGTCTTATGGCACCCAAAGGCTGTGTTTAATTGATTGAAGTTGAGAGAAGAAAATGAAGAGAAATTAATAACGGAAAGGAAATGAGAAAAAGAAAAAGAGAAAATTAAGAGTCTATTTGGTAGACTTGTTTAAACACATATTTTTAGTTTTTAAATAATATTATACATATTTTTATATACTTTTTCACTTATATGTATTTTTATGCATGTTTTTAAATAACAAAATACATGTTTTCAAACACATGTACCAAACACTCCCTAACTGTCTCTCATGTATGTTTAAAAATAAGGAAGTAAAGAAAAAAAATAAATACACATTGATTGGTTTGTAAAAGGAAGAGAACTGGAAAAAAAAAAAAAAAAAAAAAGTTATATCGTATTACTTTTATATCCCGACAAAATTCTAGAGCAAAAAGTGTGTAATTGCCTGAACCATGAAAGTTCAAATATTACGGTTGCACATTTCATAAACATAGCAACTTTTACGATAGTTGAGTTAGAAAATTTTTATCTCCAGACTTAGTAGACATTTTTCTTCATTTCCGCTCAAAATTGGATGGATAACATATCACATATTTACATATGTCTGGCTGATTCTTTTTTCCCTCCCTTTTTACTCTCTTTATTTTCTCTAATGGTAATCAAACAGCAGAAGCTGTTTTTCCACCCAATCTTTTCTCTTCCATTCTCTCCCCTACCCTCCAACCAAACAGTGTACAAGACTCGGAACTATCAATTTCTTGTTGAAAATAGTGAAGGTGGATCCCATGTCAGGATGATTGTTTGGAATCTTTCCAGATTTTACTGAACACAATGAGGAGCTAGGAAACAAAGTGGAAGTGTTGAGGACAAAGACTGCAACAACAAAAATACACGCCCGAAGTTTTGTTGAGCCTAAATTCTAATTTGGATTTCGGACAGGTAGAAGATGTAGAAATTCGTATATTCGCTTCAATTTTCGTCAGGAAAGAGAGAGCGAGAGAGAGTAATTCGTCGGTAGAAGCACCACATATGGCACAATAACAAAAAGAAAAATTCTAAAGCTACAAACATTTTTGAAAACTATTGTTGTAGTTAATTTTTATTGTTTTTTTTATTCTGCAAAGAAACCACGAATTACAGAATAAGATTCAAACTATTATTGGTACACACACAACCACCAAAAAAACTCCAAACTTGAAATCTCAAGTCTTAGACATACTGAGCTACAAACGAAAGCAAATATATCAAGCGGATCCATCACCCATATCATGAGCAAGGAAAAACGCAACCAATGTATGCGGTCGGAACGACTACCCAATAGTTTTATCCTATCAAACCATTTAAATTTGGGTCCAGTTAATGCGATCTCTAAATTATTTATTTTTAAAAATATTTTATTGAAAATTAAAAAAAATTGTTAATGTTTTTTTAATTCTCTAATTTTTTTTAAAAAATAATTAATTATTATGTACCGCACACGTTAGCAAAACCTTTTAAATTTATACAAAGTATTGTTTATTTATATAGATGAGATATGTGTTATATAAGTAATTAATATGAATGCTGTGTAAGAAAATATAAAACAGTAGGCCAAATTTATTGTGATTATATCTTAAGTATCCCTCAAATTCATGTTGGGTTAATGGAGACCAACTTGAGTTTAGAAGATAATGCATGAACGAAATTAGAAATCGTCATTTATAGAACCAAAAAAAATACTATTACCCTTTGTGATAAAGAGGAGGAGGATAATTCCTTAGGGTGGGAGGCAGCGGAATCAGAGAATCTTTGAGTGTCTTGCGCATGTAAACTGCCATTAAAGCTCAGACGAACAGTGTTGCAGCTAGAATTCAAACCTCGTAACTTTTTGACTCTGAATTTCTTGAGCCTAATGACATTTTCACAGATGTTCAAATTTATAGAATTATAGTTGCTGAATTGAGATTAGGTGTAATATCCTAGATATTGTACTTGATGTAATTGGTACAAATGGTGAAGATTTAAAGTTACAAAAAGATAACTTTAAATCTAAGCCATTCAATATAAAAAATAAGTAAAGACAAAAAATAAAAGTAAAAAATATTTGTGAAGGGATTAAATAAATTGCACGTGCAATAGCAATTGCACCATCCCAAGCCATTATGGGCTTCCCTGCTGAGGAAAGCAGGGAAACAGCCCCTGATAACAAACGATGGATCATAACCATCATGATGTACATATTCTCATGCGATGTGTCAGCTGTATATCAGTGTCGCCACGTTAAAAAGCGAAGAGAAGGAAAGGCCTGGCGAACTACATTTTCTCGGGCTCCAAAGTAGAGCACACGTGACAGCCCCAAAATTTTATAGGCGTATTATTCTCTTTTTTAGTTTGGGTGTTATATACTCAGTGCCGGCTCAAGGCCTAGGCAACTTAGGCCTAGGCCTAAGGCCCCACAACCAAAAAAAAAAAAATTCCCTACTAAAAAAAGGCCTATTTTTATTTGTAAATGCCCAAAATTTTATAAAAATATAAAGTTTTTAAATAATTAGTACTTTTTTTTAAGTGAGGTTAAAGATACCACAAATTTTACTATAGGTTTAAGTTTAAATTTAACTAACATATCACCAATCACATAAAAAATAAATTCAAACACAAATAAATTAAGTTATTGAATTTCATCAATTACAGTAATTATCATATTATATTGTGAACATTTTACAGTATCTTTAGTATTTTTCTTTTTCATTTCTAACTAGGCTTCCAAAATAGGAGACCAATAGAAATTAAAACCAATTGAAACCTTAAAATGTTTCAAAAAAAATGCTGCAATTGTGATAGATCATCAATGATGACTAATCTCCTCTAATAGTTTGAGATCTTAATTTTTATAAACTAATATCCTACAAAGCCACACACCAAATAATATTTATCTATCTCTTTCTCTTAAAAAGAATATATAAATTAAAATTTAGGTTATAACTGTACTTAACTATGCATAGTTATATATCCAAGTTAAAGTAAGTTTTTTTTTTTTATATAAATATTTTTTCTAGTTCTTTTTGTTTAAATTTATGGTTCAACTATAATATTCAATCCTCTGTATGAAATTAACCTTAGTTTAATTATTATTATTCATCAATTTTTGTATTTACATCAAATTAGTCTTAATTTAATTAGTATTATATATAATTATTTAATTAATGTTTATATATAAAAAGGCCTATATAAAGTTTTCGCCTTAGGCCCCAAATTTTGTTGGGCCGGCCCTGTATATACTAACTATATATTTTTAGCTAGCTCAAAAAACAAATCATCTACTTTTAGAGATTTTTATTGAAATTTGAAAATGCTAGGGAAAAACTTAGAGTCTGTTTGGTTTAACATTTTAAATTCTCATTTTTATATTTTAAATAACTTTACAAATATTTTCACACTTTTTTATCTATACAAATTTTAAAAAACTACAAAAATCTCATCTAAAACTACTTTACTAAACATTCTCTTGATCATTTTTTTTTTATAAAAAGCTTTTTAACAGTATTTACTAACTGAATAAACCACAAAATAAATCATATATAAATAGATAAAACAATCCAATTAATGTGTGTTTTAAGAACACATATTAAAATATCTATTTTTTAAAATATTTTATGAAAAATTAAAAAAATTCAATAAAACTTTTTTAAAAAATAATATACTATTGTGTATGTTACTGTAATCCTAGAAAAGGTTGTGTAAAGCATCCTCATCGATCCCTAGAAAAGAATATTTGTTCATTATATATATATATATATATATAGAAGGATCTCAAACTAATTTACATTAACATGGAATCTAGGCTCTAGCTGAGGATAAAAGATTTAAAGGGAGAAGGTTGGCGCATGAGAGCTTTGTCTCATTAACAAGTGCACCCCCATATGGTATATGTATATATGTTATTTTCAGACCCGTAATTGATGTTTTGTTCAACTTCATTTTCCTTTGTTCTTCCATGAAGATGAGGGGGGTGCACATTCACAAAACTTGATGTGTAAGTTTAAAGAAAAGAGATGAGATTCTAGAAGGAGAATATTTGGATCTAGATTGTCATAGCATTGAACAACCGTGATAGCTATTGCGGTTGCTATTGGCTTCTATGTAAATTAAATGCCTACAACACATATAGATGTAGCAATAGTGTTTATTGGAATTCTTTTGATAGTATTTGATTTACAAAATACATTAGAGCGAAAAGTGAATTTATATAGTGAGACTGATTTACAATTAAAATGAAGTTGTATGTTTTCATTGTTTCAAAATTGAATTTTTATTTTGAATTTGAGCCAAGTAAACATACAAAGGTTGCAATCCTTTGCAAATAATTTTCCCATTGTCTTTTTTTCTTTTTCTTTTTCTTTTTCTTTTTTTCTTTTTAGCTTTTTCTTGGTTGGCAAATTAGTCTTTCCTTGATTCTTTTAACTTTTTCTTATAATGTACCACTGCACACCCTTGGTGCGATGGTCATTCTATAAGTATAAGTACTTATGAGGCATGGGGGGGCAAGGGCGCGTGCAAGCTCCGATGGCTTCACGGCTTCCACCAAGTTGTAGATCGGTGCAAAACGATCTTAGTGGTACCTTCAGAAAACTTATCGGAGCAAGTGTCATGGCGGTGCAGAAAGAGGCAGTAGTCTTTGCAGTGTAAAACTCCTCAACGATGATTGCTACAGGTCTGGAACCCAAGGATGATGTCTGGAAGACGTCAAAAGTTCAATGGCGAAAGGCTGTAGTAGTTGAAGGCTCCGATGGCTTCACGGCTTCCACCAAGTTGTAGATCGGTGCAAGACGATCTCAGTGGTACCTTCAGAAAACTGATCGGAGCAAGTGTCGTGGCGGTGCGGAAAGAGGCAGTAGTCTTTGCAGTGTAAAACTCCTCAACGATAATTGCTACAGGTCTGGAACCCAAGGATGATGTCTAGAAGACGTCGAAGGTTCAACGGCGAAAGGCTGCAGCAGTTGTTATGGCGGTAGAAGCGATGTTGAGAATGGAGTAACACCAATAAAAGACAAAACTGCTAAGAAAAATGTTAGAGCAATGACTCTAATACCATGTTAGAAATACTGAATTTGGTAGTATTGTATTTCTCACTGAAACAATATATATGAGTGCATTTATATAGGAGGCATATGAGTGCAGTACAAGTAAGAATGTAGTACAATATGTACTATACAAGTAAGTAATCTAGTTGGGCCAAGCCCACAATACTATACACACGTTAACATTTTCATACCCCTATATTGGAAAAAAGCAAGTACCTGAATTCTCTTCTCGTTTACGAATGTGGGCATAGAACTGGTAGGTGAGACCGTGAGAGGTGAGACAAGCTAGGAGGGGAAGTATAACTTTCAGGGGCAAGGATCGCCAAGGAAATAAAATTTTTTCAGGCCTTTTCAGTATGAGTAAAACAAGCAGGACAATGTTTCTATGTTCTGCAGTTAAGAGAGGCTCTGTATGTGGCTGAAGACAAAGGACTACATATACGAAGGATAGAGATATAAGAGTTCTAGAACTGTGCCATTGTGTTGTTGCACGTTAAACAGATTAACCACTGGTTCAGAAAGAATGACGGTTGTCTTCTTACATTTGGAAAAGAGAATAGTGTAGGAAGTTGCTAAATTAGTATCACAGGAAAATAGGCAAATGAACTCTGTTACACATAACGTGTAACTGTGGTCTAATAGTTTAATTTTCCTTTCATAATCACTGCAACTCATGAAAGAAAAATTTTGAAAGGGCTACCAAAAAAGTGAAGGTTTAATTAGCACCAAGGAATGACGGCTCAAATGGACAAGACAAACATGACCAAAGTCTCTCTCTATCTCTCTTTGTTTAGTTCCTCCTTAAATTAAACAAAGCCTCTCTATAAAAATTGAACAAGTACCCCAGAAATCAAATAATTTAACTAGGAGTAGGAGAGAAAATGGAAACACTCATTTCAAAAAAACGGTATAACCAAGATCAAAACCAAACTTATAGTTGATGCCTGATCACAGATCTCAGATTTTTACTTCCTTTTGTTTTATAAGGTACATGAGAACCCTAACCGGAGATGCTATTTTAACAAACTGTTCTTAAAAGCATTTCTTTATATCCACCACGGATTCTTCACACATATATATTCTACAGTTGTTATCTGACAGTAGCTATATAGATCAAGGTCAGTGATAAGATTGTGAATAGAAATTTGTAAAGATAATATAACTTTATTTATAGTAACTCATCAATCATCACCATATATAAGTCCACATGCAACGTCAAGTCACCCCAAAATTAATGAAGTATATATAAAACTACATTGGTGCAGTAGATTTTCACATCACATGTGTATCAATGCAACAATAACACAAACACTTAAAACCAGCTTACTAACTGGAGAAAAATCTAGCTAGGCACCTAACTTTGTACCACAAGTTCTACCACGACCTGAATATGACTGATTGTGAGTGATAGAAAAAAAATGAGTAATGTTATCAACACATAAAAATGTATAACTTTATGCAACAATTTTTCATGTGGCGAGTAGTGATTGGAGGATGTGTGATGGTAGGCTATATGTGGACACACTTTCACCACTCATAACTTACTGCGTGGCGAGTTGTGGCACAAAGTTGTGCATTTTTACACGACCCTAGCATTACTAAAAAAAGTAGTAAATTCATGTGAAAATAATAAGCAGTCAATTATAATCTATCACATTAAAAGTATGGCATAAAAGTTGTGTTCATAGAAAATACTCTATCAAGAGTCCGTTTGAGAACAACTTATTTAGCTAAAACTGAAAACTTTTTACTGAAAATACTGTAAATAAAATTAAAAGGTAATTGAAATAGTACAATTTGACCCATAAATAGTATCATAAAATGTAATAGGATCTATAAATAGTAGTAAAAATAAACTAAATAGTAAAAAAAAAAAAAAACTGATTTATTAAGCCAATGTCAAATAAACCCCGACTATCTCAACAAATTTAAGTGGAAATAAAAAAGTTACGTCATTCCTAAATAGAATTCATAACCTTCAACCTAAAATTGTAACATGGCATGCTAAAACTTCAGCAGTTTAATTCACATGCTGAAATGACCGAAAACTTTCTGAACTTTGTCTCCCATATCTCAGCAACCAAACATAAGTCAAGGGTTTAAATTACTTTTTCTTCATCACAATAGGAAGATATATCTGTGTTTCTAGAACAACCATCAATTTACCTTTGCCAAAACATTTCACTGGCTCAAAAATTCAATATCATCCAGAAGTAAAAAGGCTCTAGAATAGCAAATTAAACATCCAGAAACATTGTCTTACGAAAAAAATAAAAAAAATTTGCAAAAGCATCTTGACCAGCCTTCAAAAGACAAACAAAAGAACCTGAAGAACCAAACAACTTAAAAAGACTATCTAAGATTAGTAGATTACTCGTGTTCTATAAGAAGAAACCAAGAAAACACCCATTTGACAAAACGATATAATTCTCACACCTTACAGAGATTACCAAGATCAAGACCCCAGCTGTCTATATCGACGACGCCAATCCAAATGTATAACGTTATAAGGGAAAAGAAGAAGAAGAATCTTTAGGAGTATAATTAAATTCCGTACCATCTCCTAGGACCCCACCACCGACGTGGCAGTGCACACGTCCCTCGTCTTGAAATCGTAGCCGTCAAATTCTGATGCATCCGCGCGGGAAAACAAGAACTGTAGGCATTGAATGGCCAAGAACCGACTTCATATCAAGGAAGGAAAAAAAAGTACATTGAATGGCTAAGACATACATCAATTTACTTCTACCAAAATATTTCAATGGCTCAAAAATTTAATATCACCCAGAAGTATAAAAGCTCTAACTGAAATAGCAAAGTCAGGGTACATTTGGTATGGTTATATGAGCAACATTTTTTAATTTTTAAATAATATTACACACATGGACGGAATTAAGATTCAAATTTAGGGGGCCAAATTTTTTTGTTCAAGAATTTTAAAAAGTTAAAATGTTAATACTAAAGGTTGATAACGATGCATTATTAGCATTTATTTTTTATTTTTTTGTATTTTTTTAAAATCAATAATAGATATTATAATCAAGAATAAATTAATGCTAATAATACATCGTTAAAGTAAAATTTTAAAATATACCAACTAATCCAAGCTAGTGAGCAGTAGATCTTAAAATAAAATAAAATAAAAATTTCAAGGATTGAGTTAAAGATACCAACTTATTCAAGTTGCTGGTAACACTAATTGGTGTGTGGATGGAGTGATTAGCAACATAGGAGTTGTCTCTATGGCTATGGGATGGAGTTACTTGAGAGAGACAAAAACTCTCAAATGAGAGGTAGAAATTAGGAAGACGTTATTGGGTTTTTGTGATTTGTTTTGCTAAGATTTATAATTGATTTGTTATATATATATATTTTAACTTAGACCACGTCCAAAGATTTTTTTTTTTTTATTATCTTAATATCTGAATTGTTTTATAGATTTTCCTTGTTGTCTGGATTTGTAAATTGTCCAAATTTTTAGCTAAATGTTTTTCTTGATATTTTTGGGACAACTAGATAAGGGATGATTTGATAATTTTTTTTTCATGGGTCAGCTTGTAAATTTTTTGGGAAAGAGGGGCCAAGTATATTTATTTTAGACTAAAAAGTATATTTTTTATGCTAATATATATACTTGGGAATTGTTTTTCAAAGGTTGGGGGGGCATGGCCCCCTCAACCCCAAGGTAGTTCTATCCCTAATTACACATATTTTTATACATTTTTTCACTCACACATATTTCTAAAAAATATAAATAACGGTACTAAATAGCCCCTCAACATCTAGAAACATGTCTTACAAAAAAACAAAAAACATCCAGAAACATTGCAAAGGCATCTTGACTAGTCTTCAAAACAAAAACAAAATAACCTGAAGATCAAAATAACATAAAAAGATTGACTAAGATTACTCATGCTCTGAAACTAAAAGAAACAAAGAAAACACCCATTTGGGATTGACGAATGAAGAGGCCGTGTTTCCTTGGCAAAAATGGGCTTTTGCCCATTTCGTGCAAAAAAATTAGCGTGTTGCCCCCTTTCCCAAACTAATTAGAGAAATGCCCCTCTTTTTAAACTCGATTTTCTCAAAATAGAGTTAAGTCCTATAGTGGCGTTTTAAGGAGTCTATAGTGACGTTTTAAGGAGCCTATAGTGGCGTTTTGGAACTCAAGCTCCATGAACTCGAGTTATAGGTAAAAAATAAAAATAAAAACTTGCATGGAACTCGAGTTCATGAAGCTTAAGTTCCAAAATGCCACTATAGGTCCTTAAAACGTCACTATAGGCTCCTTAAAATGTCACTATAAGGCTTTAGAATTTTTTTTTTTTGAAACTCTATTTTGAGAAAATCGAATTTTAAAAAAGAAGCATTTCCCTAATTAGTTTGAAAAAGAGGACAACACGCTAATTATTTTGCACGAAATGGGCAAAAGCTCATTTTCGCCCGTGTTTCCTACGAACTGTTGGTAATAACTATGTGAAATGTCATTTTCTTCTTTTGATTGAATGGGTGATATTTTATTTCATATTTTGATTATCATAAAAAATATATATGTCATATAATACATCTGAAACATATACAAAACAAATCCATTTATTAATATTGGGAAAAGGTGTAAATATCTCACGTCTAAACCATTCAAAAAGTATCATGCCCAGAATGAGAGATCAACTTCACAGGGCAAGGATTTGGTTGGGGCCATGGTTTGTTACAGGGCTGCGTCATTCCCAACAATGACCCCAACGCCCTCACCAAATATATTTCAAAGGTTTTAGTGACTGTTTGGATCACGTCCACGTTTTAGCGTTTTTCATTTTAGCTTTTCTTTTCTTTTTACTAGCGCTTGGTGCATTGTTCATAGGACATGAACAGTATATCAATGCATATGAGCAATATTTTTTAGTGTGAACAGTAACCAGAAATTATTTTTTTTTTGTTTTCAGTTTCAGTAAAATAAGCGGTATCCAAACGCACCCTTAATGTAAAATCATCACGTTCAGAACTATTCAACAAAAATACAAAGGGCACAGTCCCAAAGGGCACAACAGTAGCAGAGGACTCCTCTGAAACATAGAACTCAAGAACAATAGTGCCTATTCAGCAGGGCAAAATGACAAAATTCCATCAGCCTAGTAATAAGCTATGGAAGTAATCCAATAGCAGAAATAATCATCCACACACTTCAAAAATTCATGTGGGGTTATTTATTTTAAGAGACTAACACACATATAGCAACGTAGCATGAAATTAAACATTTTTCACGAAATTCACCTCGGTCGAAGAAGCTCTTGTGATGAAGAACCTACACGCCGCGGTCATTAGCATTTCTTATGCAGTTGCGTATTGCGACAAACAGGCCAACAATGAGGGTAATGAGGGTGATTATCACCGCAGCTACTTTCGGCCAATTAAGCAAGCCTTCTTCTTCCCTGATACAAAATGGTCAAATTGTATAAATAGGTTAGAATTATACTATAGTGATCAACAAAAAGAAAACATTATTATTAGTCTTATTTGGTTAAAACTTTAGTTTTAGTTTTTAAATGTGTTTATTTATGTACAATTATTTAAAGTAACCTTTATATATATAAGGTATAGTTATAGTTTCATGAATTTTCAAAAAAAAAAAACTCAACAAAAACTAAATTTAAATACATTATAAGTGTTAAAATGAAATTTATAGAAGTACCTAGCTATTGGCCGTCTCGTAAAGGCTTGACATCTTCTATATATCATTTCATTCTGATTTTAAGTTCCTTTGAGATCCGAATGAAAAATAATATTAAAATTTATAAGTTCCTTCTTCATAAAGTTAAAGTGAAAGAGGGGGTTAATAACCCAAAAAAAAAAAAAAAAACGTAAGGCATCGTTTTCTTCTTCTTCTTCTTCTTCTTTTCTTTTCAATGATTCCATCATGTTCTTAGGGGTTAACGCCTGAACAAAATTTTGTAGACTATTTACTTCACTTGTAATGATTATGGTTGTGATGATTATTGTAAAATCTTCCGATGAAGCACAATTTGATATATTTTTTTATGTTTAGTATTTACTTTGAAACACGAAATAAATATATTTCAAATGAAAGAAGATAATTTTCTCACATCCCTTAATGTCAAACCCATACTTATTTTTCTGTTGGAAGTGATTATTAAGTGGGATCAATACATATTGATGGCTCGTCTGGTTAAAAACTTTGCAGCAATGGAGAAATTCTCAACTTTCTCATCATCAAGTAAACAACAGCCTAGCCCCTCTCTATCAAAAAGAGTAAGCTGATTCCATGATTGAGCCAAATCGTCCATCCTCACTAGCACTCAAAACTGTTTCCCAAACCCCCAAAAAATATCCAACAAACCTAGTAATAATAGTATTGCTCCCAGGATACTAAAGCGTCTTCTAAGAAGGGACACACCAATTCTACTGTGTAAAGGAAATAGAGAGAAAAGACCCCACTTCTAAACACAGAGAAACTTTTTGTCAGTAGTTACTCTTGATACAAAAGAACCACACTCTTGATCAAAAGAAAAGTCCCATTTGTTGAGGCACAACAGACCCCTAATATTTTAGAGATGAAGTCAAATTATATGATTTCAATTCCAAGTGATTTTTGAACTCACGTACGTAGACTTGGTAACATTTGTTGCAACAAAATGTATTTTCGTTGATGAAAATTTTCGTCATCAAAAGTCCTATATTTCGTCACAAGGACTTTTGGTGACGAAATTTGTTTTTTGACTACGAAATTGGTTTCGACGTGTATACAGCATTGTCAAAAGTCCTAGCGATAAAAAAATTCATATCCAAAAGGTTCGACTATTTTCTTTAAAAAAAAAACTTGTAAAGTTGTGATTTACAACTATTTTGTGTTGGCTTTAATTCCGTGCCAAATTTGATTGTAATTTTGTTCAATCTTTTATACCATGTACTTTATGTGGGATTTTATTGTAAGGGTTATGTGATAGAGAAAGAGAGTATGAAGACTCAAGCTTTTAAAGGCAAAAGATTTCTCGCGGGTAGCTCACGACTAAGCATCCCGCGAAGTGATGCATGTGCCCTCCACATGACTAGAATGCGAAGAGTCATGACAGATGGTGACAGCTGGATTTCGCGAGTGTCTCGCGAGTAAGGCCTTCCCGCGAGATACCCACGAAACAGTCTGTTTTACTATTTTGTCCTATTTACTCCACTACATTCTCAATCACACTATATATACCATCATTACCCACATATTGAGTAGAGAGCTTTTCAAAGGAAAAAATCCTAACCTCAACCCTTGAGAGTGTGAGATTGTCATACCCACAATTCTATATATAATCTATTGTGGTTTTCCTCTACTCTTACCTCTCCATTTCTAAATCTTTGAGAGGTTGATAGCTCAAACACTTATCACACCCATACTGAGTGTCTAGTGAGTTTTGGTGCTGCTGGGATGCATTGGAAGAAGCCAAGCTTTGGCGGATACAATCGGGTGCATTGCGGGATCCGGAAAGCTAGACAAGACACGGCTCCAAGAAGCCTTGTTGGAGTAGGAGCTTGGAGGGCTTAGGTGCATTCGGTAGACTAGGCTTGGAGGGTCTTTTGCTATTCGTGTATCCCAATTTATTGTCTAGTGGATCGATTTACCACTTGAAGGGCGGCAAAGAGGTTTTTCACCGAGCTCTTCAGTTTTATCTTCGATAACACATCGGCATGTTATCTTGTGTTTGTATCTCTCTTCCCTACTCTTTTAGCTTTCATTTTACTGCTGTGTTTTATTGAATATGGCTTAGAGTAGTTGTTTTGTTTGTTTGTTCGCATTTATTCTATTCCGCACTTAGTTTAAGTTAAAGTAAAATCAATTGAGCCGTAATTTTTAATTTGGGGTCTAATCAGCTTTTGTGTTTTTAACACAATTTTGAGCTTTCAAAACTATTGGTGATGAAAACATTTTGTCACCTAATGTTTTCCTCGCTAAATACATTATTTAGTGAAGAAATAGTTTCGTCGTATAAATGGTGATGAAATGTGAATTTCGTCGCTATATATTAACTTTTATTGACAAAAAAAAATTTCGTCACTAATATTCATCACCAAAAATACATATTCTTGTAGTGATTGTAACTCACAACCTAGCTAAACATACTAGACATGTTAGAGTTTTTCCATTGTGAATAGAGGATGTTCCTCCACATGTGATCTATGTTCTTTTTGCTAATCATGGCTAACTTTCTTTGAATAAAATTCAGGCCAAAAAGGGGTTTTACCCCTTTCAGCCAAACTTTCCAGCATTATGCCTCTATTTTGAAACTATTTAGAGATATGTCTCTGTTTTAAACTCAATTTTCTAAAAATCAAGTTTCAATGAAAAACTCGATTTAATGAAAATCGAGTTATAGGCAAAAAACTTGCAAAATCTTACATGGAACTCGAGTTCGCAAGTAACTCGATTTTTGTTAAATCGAGTTTTTCATTGTAACTCAATTTTTAAAAAATTGAGTTTCAAAATAGAGTCATATCCTTAAATAGTTTCAGAACAGTGACATTTTGCTAGAAAGTTTGACTGAAAGGGATATTTTGCCATTTTGGACAATAAAATTCATAGTATTCCTCCTCATAACAATAATAATAATAAAGTGCTTCAAAATACATCTTGTTGGTGTAAGAGACATAACATCTTGGACTTGCAAGATAGCAATAATCCTAAAAACATACTATACAAAATAATCAAAACAACCTTCTATCGCCTTTGGAAATTGAATATCTTGATGGAAACTGCGAAGATGAATGCAAAGAGTACTGCAACCCCAGCAACTACAGCCGCAACCACTCCTAGAAAATCATGCTTGTATCCAAAATAGCTTTTAACAAACTCTTTTACTGATTCATTATTGCCATCAGTCATCAACTCCTCTATATCTCCAAATTGAGAAACAACCAATCCATACAAAGTCCAAGCTACTGGACATGCCCAGTAGTACCATCTCCACCATATAGGAATCCTCTGTTGATTTCCAAGTAGATAAACGAAAAGAAAAGAAAAAAAGAAAAAGAGTTAGTAATTGTTAGATATATTTGTACACATGAAAACCTGCACATCAAAAGTGGAAAATACTTACAGTTCGTGGGATAATGAATCCTGAAAATAGATTCCATATTGCATAAAATGCGGACGATATTATGGAAGCAATATGGTGATTTGGCGTCACAGCCACAGTCATCATGCCGTAAAATGTAAAGTACAACAATGTGAAGTACATGAAAAATAGATACCAAAAGAATTTGGCAACAGTCCATTCAAACCCAATCATTGCATAAACTATAATGCCATAAAACACAGCTTGTGCAAAAACATATGGGAGCTCAATTGTAACCTGTGACAAAAGACAGTAAGTCGCATTAACGTACACAATTAGTGTAGACTAATACAGTAATACTCTATAGGTTAAGCCTGCAAGATGTGACCCTAGTTACCTGTGCAAATGCATATGGCAAGGCTGAATACATTCCAGCAGCTCTTTCTCTGTAGAAGACAGTTCGTTCAACTGCCACTACAGGCTGCACTGATGAAGCATTTTGGACACCAAGGAAGAGAACAGCAGCATACATGGAACCCATTGCATTAAATAAATCTTGTTGCCTCTTGCTGCCATTTAAAAATTATATTAAAATGTAGCAGTAATCCATTGGAGTGTTCAAAATTTCTCAAATTTTTGTAGTAGTAACTTACGTCTTGGAACCAAGGTCCCAGAACATTGTCCCAAATATCAAGGCTATGAAAATTGTGAACAGAAATCTCACGGCAGTGTATGGTGGGTTGCGCCAATAGGACCAGTGTTGCTTCCACAAGCAAGCCATGCATTGAGTGAAAAATGACTGTGCATATTGGGTTGGGAAATAGAGTTCTTTTTTATCAGGAGCAGGCTTGCTCAACTCTTGAATCAATGCCTTGTTCCTCCTAATGGATATGCCACATAGTTAGTAGAAGTTTTAGCCTTAAATTCAAAGAACATAACTACAACAAAGAACTTATTTAAACATTTCCCAGATAGTAGAATTGTTTTTCAATCATATAAAGCATTTAATATAACATTAAACATACCTGTACAAATCTGAGTTTCTGTACACATTAGTAAAATCAACACCCAAAGCTATTTCCTCTGCTGAAGATGTAACTTCCAACATCCAAGTTGCTGGATTGTAACCATCTTTAATTTTCTTGACTCCTTCAATGCTCTAGAAGCAAAGGAAAGGTATATGCATTAGGTAATATACAACATAAATAAATATTTATGGCCGTTGGGGGTTTGCAATTTTGATCTTCAAAGAATCCTACCTCAAAATACTTTATAAGATGGCTTGAGTGGTGTCCCAATGGCCCAACGTATATCTCTTGTCCTCCACGTTTCATTAGGAAAAGCTGCAAATACATGTTACATATGTTCCATACTCAAATCTAGAAGAAAACCAACACATTTGCACCGAGTTTGTTAATAGTTATTAGTCCTTACCTCATCAAAAGCTTCGAATATGTCAATGCTTGGCTGATGGATGGTGCACACAACTGTTCTTCCAGTGTCCACTGTGTTCCTAACTGTTCTCATAACAATTGCAGCAGCTCTTGCATCTAGACCTGAAGTTGGCTCATCCATGAATATTATGGAGGGGTTCGCCACAAGCTCAACTGCGATAGTGAGCCTCTTGCGCTGCTCAGTAGAGAGACCATTCACACCAGGCAACCCAACAAGTGCATTCCTCAATGGGTTTAGCTCCACAAGCTCCATGACTTCCTCAATGAACATCTGCAACCGTTTGTTAGAATCATGAATCAGGAATTTTGATAGTGATATAATAGTCAAGATATTTATTGCAAACTCAAACATCTTTAATATGGAATCATGCTTAACAATTAACAATAGAATATGATTTATTGAGCTTAATCGTGCTCATATTGTCTTAGTCTGCAACCATACGAAGAGAAAAAAGCTCATATATGACAATATTCAAGTGAGCTAAATTTACGCATTTTCCAAAGTCTAGCATGAGCACTAGCCAAAGTGACATACTGTCAATCGCACTTAAAAAGTAGGAAGAAATGCAAACAGTTAAACCATAAACTAAAGTGACCTTTGAGATACCAACCTTTATGGTTTCTGAACCAACTTTAGAGGATAAGCGAAGCCATGCTGAGTAGAGCAAGGACTCATACACAGTAACATGAGGAGAATGAATGTCATTTTGCTCACAGTACCCAGAAATTCGAGCAAATGTTTCTTGGTTCTTTGGGAACCCTGAGATTGTGATGTTCCCTTCAATATATCCACCAGTTTTCCTACCAGCTAGCACATCCATTAGAGTTGTTTTACCAGCACCACTAACACCCATCAAAGCTGTGAGAACACCTGGCCTAAAAGCACCACTCACACCTTTTAGAAGCACCAATTTATCCTCAATAACACCCTGGCTCTTCATTTCCTAAAAGTCCAACCAAAACAGTTAGGTCTCAAGTTTCTTCTTTTGGGACAATATTAATTTGAAAGCCTACAAGAAAATTTTTAACTTTAAAATATCTATGACTTGAGTTACCTGTGGCATGTCAACAGAATATATAATATCATCAAATGTGATAGAATGTTGATCAAATGGAAGAACCATTCCTTTTTTCCCATTACGACTGGCCTCAATTTTAGATCCTGACCTTGTAGATGAGCTACTTCTCCTCCTACTCCCTACACGTCCATTAACTTTAGTTGGAAACTAAAAGGCAATAAAACAATGATACTCACAAGATACAATACACAATATTTGCAACATATTACCTATGTTGGAATGGTGACTTGAGCTATTTCCTCTGAGTGTTAACTGTATGCCTTCTCTTGTCCTCTGCCCTTGTTCATTGTTTTCTAGTTCATCTGATTTTATAGTCTGTGCCTTTCCAAATGCTGTACAAAAAATGGTACATCATTAAAAAAAAAAAAAAGTCCCAAATTTATACAATATATAGTGGAAAAGGTGGAGATGCCCACGGTTAAGATAGGCAAGAGCCAGAGTGAAAATGATGTTGAAAACTAGTAGGAATCCAACTAGTGCTCCTACGCCAATCCAATACCAATATGCTTGTGTGAAGAACCCACGAGACTTCAAAACTGAAATTCCCAGTGCTTCCGTTGTATTACCCTATATTATTACAATTTAATCAAGTATTAGCTTGTTATTAACCGGAAGACAGCATAAATGTTCAGATGCATAGTCAAGAAGTTACATTTCTCCAGTTTCCCCCCAAGAACTCATTCACCACTATTGCATTTTGTCCGTACATCAAAGGTGATATCCAGTAACCCCATATCCACCATTTCTTTATATCATCTATAGAAGTAAGTCAACAAATGAAAAGGCAGCTCTTAAAGGTATATTATAACAAACTGAAAAAAGGTTTAAATAAATTTCTGAGTTTAGTATATTGTTACCTTTGGAAAGTATAAAGCCACCTAAGGCAAAAAGTAAGAGCAATGCAAAGGACCCAAAAGTGTTGGCAACAATCATGTTTCTACCCATAGCTCCAATAGATCGGAATAATGCAGAAGCCATTTGGTTTACAAGTAAGAGTAGAAGGTATTGTTTAAACAATCTGCAATATGTATATTTGAATATATTGGTCAGAATATAACACACAAGCTAAAGCAATATCTAAATGAGCCACAATATCATTATAATTACCTTCCGGGACTTGGATCAAATCCAATGACATAATAGGTCATAAATACCCAAACTCCAACTTCTAAAAATGTTACTGGAATCTTGAGGATCCACGTTGGAAGAGCATATACCCAAGAAGGATAGAAGAGGAGATCCCTTTGCTTGTAAAAGACAGGAAGCTTTACAATCGTCATAGAAAGCTCTGCCATTCCATTAAACATAATCATAATCACAGTGAAGAACAAAGCACCCGTATAAATTGATCCATCGGTTACTGATTCACGAGGCATCTTGGTCCGTAAGAAAAGTGTCATTGCAATCAAAGCCATCATAAAAAGCTAAAAGGACAAAAACCAAACAAACAAACAAACAAAAGTTAAAAATTGCAATCACACTAAATGCAAATTAAAGCAAGAGTAAAGAATTAAGTTTTAAGCCTACTTGTGTAAGCTTGAAGATATAAACAAATGAATTCCTCTTCATCAGAAGGTATTCTCTTGAGAAATTAGCTTTTAACAGCTCCTTCTTGTTAACACCATACTTGTTGGTTGTCAAAGCAGCCGGGTGGCTTTTACTCTTGTCATATGGAACTGAAACTTCATCTCCTATACTCCTGCCAACATGGAATGATTGGAATGCCTCAGCAAATTCTTGAACTGTGACAAAACTATACGGCTCATCTTTGCATGCCCAGTACTGCTCCTGATCTTTCCTTGATGTCACCTGTCATAATCACATATAATACAGATGAGAACTCCACATGTAAGGCTCATCCTTAAGTTTTTTATTAGTATGGATGAGATTAAAAAAAAATAGATTAACACTAACCTCTTGCAAGAAGTCAGCTACGCCTTTTCGTTCTGGACATTTAAAACCCATGGATTCAAAAAAGTCAAGAACTAGCTCACGGGGACCCTGGTACACAATGTAGCCATCAGAGAGGAGAATAATGTCATCAAAAAGATTATATGTCTCTGGTGCTGGCTGCAGTAGAGAGATGACTGCTGTTCCATCAAGAATGTGAACATATTGCTTGAGTGAATTCACAATTTGGAAAGTTGTTGAACTGTCCAATCCAGTTGATATTTCATCCATAAACAATGCCTTTGCTGGTCCAACCAACATCTCCCCTATAATTTGATTCAATATAGATTAGCATACATCCAATTTCATATCAATTAAACTGAATTCTATTTGCTATTGATTCGATATACCTGTTGTAACACGCTTCCTTTGTCCACCAGAAATACCCCTTATCATTTCATCTCCAACCATGGTATCAGCACACACATCTAAACCCAAGACCTGTATAATTGAAGCAAATTAAAGATATTAAAGTATATTATGTTTACTGTTTCTTAATAGTCATAAGCCTATGCCAAAACCGGCAATGTTGTTACCTTTAATGTATAATCTGTCACCACAGTTGCCTCTTGGCCTTCAGTTGTGGCAGCCTGATATATTAGAAGCCAATAAACAAAAGAAAGCCACCATCACTCACTTGAATAAGTTATGTTACAAATAAAATTAAAGATGCTACTCAATCCAAAATTGAACATAAATAATCAACTATAATATGAATTATGGCAAAGATTACAGTTGCAACCATTTTTATTATGTTTGGAATCTCAATTGTTAAATGAGGTCCAGATACAGTTTCCTTAGAAGGGAAAAACTAGTACTATAAATCTCAATCTAAGTGAAATACAAGAGATCAGCTTAAGATACAAATTATAGGTCAATAGCTTCTGTCTCACCTTCATGTAGATATCAATATCTGGATCTGGCTTGATATTTGCCTCTTTCTCTCTTCTGGACAACTCTGCTAGCATATCTGCAAATTACCAAAACAACGGTCATTCTTCCTAATATTACATATTACTCATGACATTTCATCTAGAAATGTATATTGAAGGAAAGCTATAAAATAAGTGATCCTGTCACTAAATTAACTGACCGTAGCGTGATCCAACCCCTTGGCACCTTGCAGAGAAGGCCAGGGTTTCTCTTACAGTCATTTCTCCAATATGGAGATCATATTGACTGATATAGGCAGCAGTTCTCTGGGGTACAAACTCATTCATGCCATGGCCATTGTAAGTCACCCTCCCAGACAACTGAAGAAGAATTTAATACTTTTTTTCTTTTAATCATTGATGATACTAAAGATTTAAATAGAGTAAAGAATTGCAAATTTAAGGATGAGTTGAAGCTGAAATCAAATTATTTTCACCTTTAGATCAGGGTCAAGCTTTCCAGCCAAAGCCAACAAGAGTGTTGTCTTCCCAGAACTTGGAGGACCCAATAGCAATGTCATTCTGCAAAATACATATGCAGAAAATGAGAATGGTTCCCAGAAACTAATTGTAAACATTCAGAGTCCAATGCATATTATAGCTGAGGTTGATTTCTCACCTTCTAGGCTTGATGATTCCACTAACGTCTTTAAGGATAGACAACTGTTTCTTTTTACTTGGAAGAATATAGAGAGAATTTAAAAAACCCTGCGCACAGTGAAAAGTAAATTCAATAACTTAACAGAAACACTTCAAAAGCAAAATTGTGTAACTGACTAGTACATATTTTGCTGCTGGTTACCTCTACAATATTGACACTGAAGTTAAAGAATGTAGGCAAAGCTCTGCCACCCACATATGCTTCTGCCTTAACATTTAGGTGCTCAAATCGTACTTCAATTGTTGGAAGATCAATTCCAACTCTAATTAAATTCCAAGAAACCCGAGAAATTAAAATCCATTACAGTACAAACCAAAGTATATACGAAAATTTTGAAGCATAAATTGGCAGAACTCTTACCTATCTATCCGGTTCCTGACCTTCATCAAGAACTTCTCATTGTCCTCTTCTGCTACTTTCACCAGCCTCTCAAGCAATTGCTTCCTTTCTTCAAATCCAAGACTTTCTATATTGATTTCATTAGCCTCGCCTTTTGAGGTAGTTAATATACCTTTTCTTAGACGATCAAACGTAGGAAGCTTTTCAAGGGCAGCCCATTTGAGAGCTTCTTCATCGTCTTCTTCACGTGAAGACCTGTTGAAAACTTCCACAGAGTTGTTCCTCCATAGGGAAGAACTATTCACTCTTAAACTACTACTAGCCTTGTACATGTCACCTCCTTCCATTACAACCAAAAGCTAAAACCCACCAAGTCCCCCCGAAATATATATAATTTGTCAGAATTCAATTCAATGGGTGTAAATGTTCTAACTTTATGGCTAAAACCATGGACTGGTCCTGCTGCAATTACTGCGAAAGCCCACCAAAACCCAGAATGAGTTTCTGTTTCCGAAGTGAATTAACCAAAAAACAGATGATCAAACTCAGTATACTTTTTTCTCCGTATGTTGGTTTGGAACTTGTCCCAACAATGAACATTATTGGCTCGTCAATAATGTTCATATATATATAGAGGACATAGTAGTGGCTTTTATTGAAGTGTATTCACATTACAATATCCTATGATGCTTCGTACGTACGTGGGAACTGGCGCGGAAACTCAAATGTTGAAATGTAAATATTCAATTAAAGTGTGACCTTTGGTTCATGGACTAGAAAATATTAGGTGCCACCTATTTCGAAAACGTTTTTCGTAAACTCCAAATATATTCATTATTGTTTAGCAAAAAAAACATATATTCATTATTGTGTACCAAACCAAAACGTTTTTCGATTCTCAAAAAAAAAAAAAAAAAAACGTTTTTCATAAACTCCAAATATATTTATTATTGTTTAGCAAATATATATATATATATATTCATTATTGTGTACCAAACTAAGGTTTTTTTGGTCATTTAATTATTAGTATTATGACAATTAATATACAATTTTTTTTTTTTCGTGGAGAAACCTACATACAAATCTTGGATAGAAGTTATTGTTTTTTTTTTTTCCTTTACAAAACCCAACTTATGTGTTGAAAAGGTAGAAATTCAATTTCAATGTCACTTTGGTCCTTTGGACTTGAAAAAAAGATGCCAATTCTTTTTACATAATTTTTCGTAAACTCTAAATATATTCATTCTTGTGTACCAAGCCAAAGTTTTGTTAGCAATTTAATTATTATTGCACTAATTAACATACAAATCTTGGATAAAAGTTATAGTTTTTTTTTTTATCCCTTACAAAACCAATTTATATGTTGAAAAGGAAGAAATTCAATTTCAATGTCATCACTTTGGTCCTTTGGAATTGGAAAAAGATGCCACTTCTTTTTACAAAGATTTTGTCACTAAAAAGTCAAAATATATTCATTCTTGTTTACCAAGCCAATCTTTTGTTAGCAATTTTATTATTATTACTCTAATTAACATACAAATCTTGGATAAAAGTTAAAGTTTCTTTTCCCTCTTACGACAACTACAGGAGGGGCTTTTTATTTATTATTTTAATACTACAAGTGGGGGACCGCTTGTTTTGCTTACACCAAGGGGAAGGAAAGATCCAAACGCAAGTGTTCTGAAAGAATTTATTAAACAACACCACCAAGTTTAAGTTGTTATTTACTTTTACTTTTTTTTAACGTACTAAAACTTACTACGTGATGGGGAGAGAAATTTGAACCTCAAGTTCTCGATTTCGTGAGAATTAAATAATACCACCTAATCTTTTATTTTCTTCCCTTACAACAAGTGGGTGTGGGTGCATTTAGACAAAGTTCTCCACACAGGAATAACTGAATAAGGAGAATTGAGTAATATGAATGAGCTACAAGATCATTTGTATAGTAAATTTATTTACTTTAATATTCTCTTTGACATAGACCTTGGGATAGCTTATTTTCATTGAGTTATTTTACTTAAAAATAGTACAAGTTCTCAAAAAAAAAAAATGAAACTTTAGAAAATGATATATAAGATTATTTTAAAAATAAATTAGATTTTAAATTTATTGAACAAGCATCAACGTGTTGCTAACCGTCGAATTGAAGACACTCCACGAGAGAATTCTTGTTGGCCTAAGGTCCTAGCCACTAGGCCACCAATCGCATGGGTATATTTATTCATCATTAAACCCTACTTTTGGTATTGGCTTATATAAAGTTTAGATATGTCAAAGAAAGTGAGATCATATTTATTCAAACCTTTCTGACCTCCAATTGTAAACCACTTTCATATAACAAGTGTTATCAAGACAAGTGGGTGGACTTGGGAGAAGATTTTGCATTGGTATTTTGTAGGGCGAATATTGGGAGGGACGGTGCCCATAATTAATAAATATGGCAACTTTTTGACCATAATCTACAATGTTATGGATGGATTTGGGCGGCTGCTCAAACTTTCGTTCATCCGAAGATACCATTATTGGATTCTATAAGTCTATTCAAGATCACTTTTTTCTTTAATAATTATGATAGAATTTTAATTAATAATATCCATTTTGTGATGGTTATTTCTTATAATCACGATTTTATAAATTTTCAATTTGATGGGTATAATTTAAATAAAAATTTATTCAATATTTCAAGATCAATTATTCCACCTCTTACATAAATAGAATCCACCATTTTTGTAAGAGGGCATTGTTTTAAAAGGAATGAATAATTACCCGTTTATATAAACCGATTTATTTAATTACTTCAAAACTTAGCTAAATAAAAATATAATTGTATTTTGAAATTCTTGTGACTTTTGTTCTATTACTTTTTTTATTATGGGAAATCATCACTATTTTGATAACTAAATTATTGACTTTGACATAAACAATAAAGTCTATGAGCTACTTTTCAATTCAAAATAGTACTCTAGAGTTACTATATTCCAGCATTGCATCTCTGCATAGCTCAGCAGTTTTGTTTTGTTGGGAGAAGAAGGTAATGAACTAAGCAGTGATATCATCACATACGAAATAGAAAGTACCCGGCCAGACCCTTATTGTTTATTACATTTTTTTAGCTAAACTTAATAGTACTCTAGAGTTACTATATTCCAGCATTGCATCTCTGCATAGCTCAGCAGTTTTGTTTTGTTGGGAGAAGAAGGTAATGAACTAAGCAGTGATATCATCACATACGAAATAGAAAGTACCCGGCCAGACCCTTATTGTTTATTACATTTTTTTAGCTAAACTTAATAGTACTCTAGAGTTACTATATTCCAGCATTGCATCTCTGCATAGCTCAGCAGTTTTGTTTTGTTGGGAGAAGAAGGTAGTGAACTAAGAGCATCCACAGCAGTGGAACTAAAAATTTAGCAATTTAGCTCCATTAAAAGTTACTTTATCTATTTTACCTACACACATATTGCAGCAGTGGATCTATTTTAGCTTTCAACACAATAAAATAATATAAACATCACAATAAAATAATATATTTACCACAATAAAATAATACATCTCACTACAATAAAAACACCACAATAAAAAAGGTAATGTGAACACAAAATAAAAAATTAATTTTTTTTAGCTCTCATGAACAGTGCACATCTATCTATAGATGTGCATTTATATAATTTAAAAAAATATAGATTTAAATTTCCACAGATGCTTCTTTTTGGTGTTTTGGTGAAGCTAAAATAGCTATATAGCTATTTAGCTCCACTCCTGCAAATGCTCTAAGCAGTGATATCATCACATACGAAATAGAAAGTACCCGGCCAGACCCTTATTGTTTATTACAATTTTTTTAGCTAGACTTATTGTTGATTACTATAATTCTATCCAAGTGTCTAACTTGTGTCCCAAGAACATGGTTGCAATTAATAGTGGTGCACTGTTGGGTTACCAACAACAATAGTGTTTTCTTTGTGGGCCTGGACGGTGGTCCTTCTAGAACAAATGCATGTTGGGCATCATTAATATATCATAAATAAAGATGCGACTCTTACAAATCATAATGTCAATTAAAGTTTAATTAATGTATCATAATTAAAAGAATAAATGGTTTATTAATGGGTCATAAAGTAATATTTATTTATTAAGAGAACAAATGGTTTCTGTATTTTTTACAAGTCTCAGCTGGGCTTCTAGATAAAAAAGAATAGTTGAATATCATGGTTAAGGTTCACACTCTTGTGAAGCAAACACGAGGGGGAAATGACCAAAGAGAAAGTTGGAAAATGTTTTTTTTTTTCTTTCCTAATAAGAAAGTTGGGATTTGAAATTTGGAAATAGATCCTAATTTTCCTCCATATCCAATCCAATGCCGTGTAGTCCAAAAGTCAGTTTTAAGAGTTTTGTTGCCAAAGTAAAAGAAAACAGTTGGTAGTTTCACAAAATTGAGTACGGCCACTTTTTCATAGTAATGGATCGTGCGGCACATGTATCAAAAACCAACAAGTCGTGATTCATCATTTATGTGATAGTGAAAGCTCTTTTGTTTCAATTATTAATGGGCGTGCTTTTGGCAAACACGTGTCTTAATGAGTAATTCATACAATTTATGATTTTTTTTAGAAGATTGCAAATTATAACTTAAGAAATGGTTAGAGTTATAAATTATTTTATAATATTTTTATAAATAATTAATATATTGAGTGGTTATTAGTAAATAAAAAAATGATATTAGTGGTGAGTTTAGATAAGAATTAGTAAGATTTGGTCATATTAACAATTTGTAAAAATATTGTAAAATAATTAATAGTTGTAGTTTTACTCTTGTGACTTTAGTTGGCATTAAAATGCATTGAATTAAATTAGGTTTATAATTGCCAAAGTCTCGTACTCAATTGATTGGTATTTCTTGATTTCTCCAATATGATTTAAATGATTAAATCCCCCCACTTTCAACTATCAAATTATTCACCCAAAAAAAAAAAAACTAATATATTCTATAAATAGCTAAGATCCTTGTATCTCAACTGATTGGCACCTTCTGGTATTTTCAATAGAGACACTAGGGTTCAAATCTTCTCTTCTTATTGTAACGATCAAAGTATAAAAAAAAAAAAATTTAAAAACTTTGATTAAAATAAAATATGGAAGGTGAAAGACCTAACCTAGGTATAAATAAACTTTGATTAAAATCAAATATGGAAGGTGAAAGACCTAACACCCTAGGTATATATATAGACCCCAATTACCTATTTTTAGGCTAAACCAATTTTTAACTTAATCTAACAATTAATGCCAAATATAAGTGATTAACTAAATTCCATTGCATGCATATTCAAATAGCAATAACTAAATATAAAGGAATTTAAAATGCAGAATAAATACAAGAAAACCACACAAAAACACGGAAACATGTTTTTAAAAAGGAAACTGAAGCCTCCAGCAAAAAACCTCTATACGGCACCACTGTCAAATCTTCACTAATGAATAGTTGTAGTACAAGATTGAATAAAAACCCTCCAAGCCTAAACATCCCCTAGTATTAGAGCTCTTAAGCTCCAACTATTGACCAACTTCTCGGAGTCCTTTATTCACCAATTATCAAAGTCCATGTGTTGAGTGACCAATGTTAAGCCACCAAGAACTCTTGGATTTGTGGTATTGCTACTCTAATGGCTCTCCACACCAATCACTCAAGGTATATCCCTCAAATTTAATATAGAATGCTTGAGAAATATCCTCTCAAGATATGAACATGGTGAGAGGGAAGGAAAAGATAAAAGTTATTGAGCCTCACAATAAATGACTAGGTTTTCACTCTGAAAGCTCTCTAACAACCCTCAAACTGCTCTCTTAGAGTTTTCGCACATTGTTCTTCCAAATTGGAATAGGTTGGAGTTGGTACAAGATTAGCTAGCTCAAGATAAGAATAAGATACTAGAATTTCTTCATTGAGCAAGTCGCAAGTAGATTGCAACATGATAATCAAAAGAACTCTCCTTTTTGCAACACTTGTATAACTCAAGGGCAACTCAAGTAATGGTTAGGTCATGAGTTCCCCACTCTTCAGTAACTTTGACTTGGGCTTAAGTATATTATCCAAAATACATGTAATCCCAAAACTACATCAAATATAAGTATAATTACAAGTACATTTGACACGGAATAAAACTAACAAAAACATGGACTTAATAAAAGGTATTAGAAGTAAATGTAATCCAAATCTGGATTTGTCAAAATTTGCATTAGAATTAAATTAAAAAAAAAGAAAACAAAAGGTACTATCTTATTCGCATGGGATTATGACATGTTGCACATTCTTTAAAAATCATTTCATTTTGCCTTCCATCTCATCTTTTAATGTGTGCCATGTGCACTTTTTCTTTGAAAGAGAAATAGGTGCTATTCATTCAAACTTCCACCTAAGTAAAAGTTTTAGTAAATTGATTTACTTAAACAATATGTTTATATACTAAATTATATCCATGGGTGATGCTAGCCATAACCTAGAGGTTTCAAATTAACCCTCTGGCTTGGCAATATATATATATATATATATATTTTATCCCTTAAAATAAAAATTTGAACACTCTAGACCCAATTTTTTTTAATCACAACTAAAATAACCTTGAACATGATCCTCTTACCAATATTTTGACAGTTTTAAACAAAGAAAAAGGCCCAATAAAAAATTAATTTGATCTAAAACCTTGAAAATAAAAATTAGTTTTGAATCTGAACGTGCTTTTAATTTTTGAATGGAGACTAGGGGCGTGGGATAGGCCAAGAGTGATTGAGTGAAAACAAAAACAAATGTTAACACAACAAAAACAAATTTCTTAGTGTCCTTTTGGGAATAGTTATCTAACTTTTTGTAAAAAGTATAAAATAAACAGAGACTCATAGATAGTAGGAAAAATGAAGAAGTAATAAGCTGTCTTATAATCAAAACCCAAACTTAATACAATTACAAAGAACAATAATTGTCAAAGTAGAATTGAATTATTAAATAAAAGAATTGTAAAGAGTAAAGACAAACTAATAAATAAAAGAATTTGTTAAATAATAATTAAAATTCACTTAACAACAATAATTAATATGTTTATTGTATTTAAAAACAATAGATGATTTCCAAGATTTTATCTTAGCAACTATAATTAGTATATTCATTGTATTATGAAATAATATTTCAAATGAACTAATAGTATATCTTTTATTCTCTTACTAGTATTGTGGGGACTTGAATGACCTAAGTAAGTATTTGGGCCTTGGGCTTTATTGATGGGCGCTAGTTTGTTTTAGACTAAAAGCCTTTAGAGCTGCAGGTCGACCCATGGGTCGAGAGTCCGAGGACTCGTCCAAGGACAAGTCTTTCCTCGGACAAACCCGCGAAGGCCCTGGGATTCGCCAAGAAGATCAAGGCAGTGTTCTAGACGAACCGTTGGTTAAGAGGGGGATCTATATACTTTCTAGATGCCATGGAGTGAAGGAAATATCTTAGGAAAAGGCTGCTACCTCCCCATTAAAGACTCTGCATCTACCTTCCTGGCCGCATTAATGGGGAAATGACCCCTGAAGAGTAGAAGTCAACCTTCTTGTTATCATTTGAAGACTTCCAGAGGGTGGTGGATGGGACAGGTGTCCCGTAGGGTAATTTGCGTTACACATGGATAAAGTGGGAGGAAGAAGAAGTATTTAAAGGAGAGAGGGAGGTGATTAAAGGGGAGAGGAACTGTAACCTTTATAAGAGAAAGAGAAATAATATACATAAATCAGCCTCGGCTTACGTCCGAGGAAGTTGATTTGCACTACTTGTCCATTGTTTGCAAATACTGTAACATCCTAGCCTGTTCATTAAGCTCCGAACATCAGCAAACTAGATTGCGAGCCCACACTCTACAAATTTCATTGTTTAAGACTCATTGGGCCTGAGCCCACGTGTGTTTTTTGGATCCAGGCGCAATTGTGCACTTACAATTGGCGCCGTCTGTGGGAATCTAGTTTGAAAAAGAACTCGAACACCATGGCAAGCTTAGGCCCGTACCATGCAGAATCTCAGGGATCGCAACCTGAGGATTGAGAGGGTAGCGTTCACACTTAATATCCTAAAGCAAGTTATACTCACGGTGGAGGCAAGGCCACCCACGAAGATGGTGCCAAGGCCATGCAGAAAGAGATTAATCATCTTAAGAAGAAGCTGCGCCGTGTCAAACGAAAGCGTGCCTCATCCTTATCTAGTCCCTCTTCAGGGAGATCCCGGGGAAGTAGTTACAGTTCAAGGTCATGGTCACCCTCCAGCAGAGCATCCTCTTCTGAAGAGAATGCTTTACCAGGTCATAGGCATAGGAAGCTCCCCTCTCGGGGCTTGGGGAACGATGCTATGAGCCGGGCGTTACACCGACTCTCCAAATCACCATTCTCGCGTAGGATTGAGAATGGAGGACTCCCTAGAAGGTTCACCCAGCCCACCTTTACCATTTATAATGGCTGGACTGACCCGGTGGAACATGTGAGCCACTTTAATCAGAGAATGGCAGTGCATTCTCATAATGAGACTCTGATGTGCAAGGTCTTCCCTTCTAGCTTGGGACCTGTTGCTATGAGGTGGTTCAACGGTCTTAAATCTAGGTCTGTATGTTCGTTCGGGGAACTAACTAGAGCATTCGCGTCACGGTTTATTATATGCAGCAGAGTTCCTCGACCGTTGGACTCGCTGCTGTCTATGGCTATGAAGGAGGGCGAGACGTTGAAAGCATACTCCGACAGGTATTGGGAGATGTTTAACGAGATAGACGGAGATTTTGATGAGGTGGCGATCAATACTTTTAAAGTAGGCCTTCCAACCGATCATGACTTGAGGAAGTCCTTGACCAAGAAACCAGTACGGAGTGTACGTCGCCTCATGGACCGTATTGACGAATACAAAAGGGTCGAGGAAGACCAACAGCAGGGGAAGGGTAAGGCGAAGGTTATCCCGCAGGAGCGAAAGGATTTCAGGTCGGACAGATACCACAACAACAAGCCGAGGAGAGATTACTCTGTGCAGCCGGGCTCGACAGCACCTCAAACAGTTAATACTGTATTCCGAGAACCGGTGCACCAGCTACTGGAGAAGGTCCGTAAGGAACCCTACTTCAGATGGCCCAGTAAGATGACAGGGGATCCTACTAGGAGGAACCAGAATCTCTTTTATCAGTATTATCAAGACGTGGGTCATACTATCGAGAGCTGTCGGACCCTCTGGAACCACTTGGAGCAGCTTGTCAGCGAAGGAAAATTAAAATAGCACCTGTACCAACCTAGCGGACAGGGCAGTCAGTCTAGCTCGAATAATCAGAGGAATAATTTATCTCGACCCCTCTTGGGAACGATCAAAATTATTTTCGCTGCGCTTGGCAGGACTGGCTCATGTCCCACTAGGGTGATGGCAGTTTCGCATTCCCAATCCGAGGAGTGGGGCTCTAAGCCAAAGAGATTGAAGCTGAGTGTGCCCGTCTTGGGATTTTCAGAGGAAGATAAGGTTGGGACTATCCAACCCCATGACGATGCCCTAGTGGTCACTCTGAGGATAGGCAATTATGATGTAAGAAGGGTCATGATTGATCAAGGCAGCGGCACGGATATCATGTATCCTGACTTGTTTAAGGGGCTGAAGTTGAAGTTGGAGGACCTCACCCTTTATGACTCGCCGTTAATAAGTTTTGAAGGGAAGGCTGTTATACCAAAGGGACAAATTCGGTTGCCCGTGCAATCTGGTTCGGAGACGGTTGAGGTGGATTTTATTGTGGTTGATGCGTATTCCCCATACACAGCCATCCTCGCCCGGCCCTGGCTGCACGCTCTGGGGGCTGTCTCCTCCACCTTGCATGTTAAGGTTAAGTTCCCTGCGGGGGACTACATTGAAGAGATTCTCGGCAGCCAATTGGTGGCCAAGCAATGCATATCGGCCGCAGTGTTGCACCAAACCGAAGCGCAGTCTTCGGCCTCGGCCGTAAAAGACTTATAGCAATTAACGACTCTAGATGCGCCGGACGTGGTGACAGCAGAGGAGGCCATGTGTGAAGACCTGGAGAAGTTTCTGATATTCGATGATCTGGAAAGGTTCTTCCAGGTGGGGGTACGTTTACCACACCAAGAGAAGGTGGAATTGGTCGAGTTTCTAAAGAACAACATCGATGTTTTTGCCTGGGACCCCTACGAGGCTCCGGGGGTTGACCCAAGCTTCATTTATCATCATTTGAACGTCAATCCTGCTATTCCTCCTAGAAGGCAGCCCTCTCGGCGTTCTTCGAAGGAGCACTCCGAAGCTATTAAGGAAGAGGTGCTCAAGCTCAAGAGAGCTGGGGCTATTAAAGAAGTTTTCTACCCGGAGTGGTTGGCGCACACAGTTGTGGTCAAGAAGAAAAATGGAAAATGGCGGGTATGTGTGGACTTCACAGATTTAAATAAAGCCTGCCGAAAGGACTCATTCTCGATGCCGCGCATCGACCAGCTAGTGGACGCCACAGTCGGACATCCTCGGATGAGCTTTTTGGATGCCTTCCAGGGTTATCATCAAATTCCACTGGCGGCAGGGGATCAGGAGAAAACTGCCTTTATTACTCCAACGGGGAATTATCACTATAAGGTGATGCCGTTTGGGTTGAAGAATGCTGGGGTACTTACCAAAGGATGAGGACCAGAATATTTGAATTGCAGCTTGGAAAAACCATTGAGATATACGTGGATGACATGGTAGTGAAGAGCAAGACGGTATCTGTACACGTGAAAGATTTGGATGACACTTTTCAGGTACTTAGAAAGTACAGGTTGCGTCTTAATGCCTCAAAGTATTCTTTTGGGGTGAGTTCTAGGAAGTTCTTGGGTTATATGGTTACTCATAGAGGGATAGAGGTGAATCTGGCACAGGTTAGAGCAATTCAAACCTTACAGCCACCTCGGAATCCAAAGGAAGTTCAGAAATTAACCGGAATGATCGTTGCTCTCAGCAGGTTCATCTCGCGGTCAGCTGACCGATGCAGGCCTTTCTTCCAACTGTTGAATAAGTGGAGGGGGTTCCAATGGTCCGAGGACTGTGTTGTAGCCTTCCAAAAACTTAAGGAATATCTTTCCCGGCCACCCATTATGTCTCGGCCTGAAGTAGATGAGGTCCTATTTGCGTATCTGGCAGTGGCCGTCCATGCAGTCAGCTTGGTCCTCATAAGGGACGACGGCGGGGTGCAAAGGCTAGTCTACTATGTTAGCAAGACGCTGAATGACGCCGAGGTGCGTTACCTACTTTTGGAGAAAGCACTTTTAGCCGTAGTTCATGCTATGCAAAGACTTCCTCACTATTTCCAGTCCCACACCGTTGTAGTTTTGACCCAACTGCCTCTCAAGTCAGTATTGCGTAGTGCCGACTACTCTAGAAGAGTGGCTAAATGGGGGACTATTATGGGAGCTTTTGATATCAAATACATGCCACGTACCTCGGTGAAGGGCCAAGTCCTTGCAGATTTGGTGGCAGATTTTGCTGAACCTTTGTTGGAAGAAACTTTGAAGGAATCACACATGGGTGAGAAGTCAGTTGGCATGATTACGAATGAAAGAGAGGGTCTAGCATCGGGCTCGTCCTGGTATCCCCCGAGGGAATTGTCTTCGAAAAATCCCTAAGGTTGGCGTTCTCAGCCACTAATAATGAGGCCGAGTACGAAGCAGTCCTAGTTGGCATACACATGGTACATAAGATGGGCGGAAAGGAGGTTCACATGCTCTCAGATTCTCAGTTAGTGGTCGGCCAAGTAGCAGGGACCATGGAGGCTAGGGACCCAAGAATGCAAGAGTACCTGACCCAGGTCAAACGTTTACAACCTAAATTTGATTCTTTTATCCTGTCTCACGTTTCTAGGAGTGGAAACACACATGCGGACTCTTTGGCTACCTTAGCAACATCCTCGGCTCGGGGTTTGCCTAGAATTATCCTTGTCAAAGATTTGCTAGAGCCAGCTCTTACCACTGTTAGTGCAATCTGGATCCACTTAATAAGGTCTGGACCTAGTTGGATCGACCCTGTGATCTCTTTCTTGAAAAACGACGTTTTGTCGGAGGACAAGTCTGAAGCTGACAAGATCCGTCGAAAGGCGCCGCGTTTCTAGTTGTCCGAGGATCAAAAATTGTACAAACAATTCTTCTCTGGACCATATTTGTTATACGTGCATCCCGAATCAACGGAGGCGCTGTTGGAAGAACTGCACGAGGGAATTTGTGGGAGCCATACTGGGGGGAGGTCCCTAGCTCATAGGGCACTGACTCTAGGATATTGGTGGCCGAACATGCAGAGGGAAGTTCAGGACTATGCAAGAAAGTGTGACCAATGCCAGAGGTTCGCTCCTAACATCCATCAGCCTGGAAAAGTCCTCAACCCTCTCTCCAGTCCTTGGCCTTTCGCTCAATGGGAATTGGACATAGTAGGACCATTTCCGAGGGCTGTAGGAAACAGGTGGCTGCTTGTGGGGACCAACTACTTCACTAAATGGGTAGAGGCTGAGCCCTTAGCAAATATTAGGGACGTCGATTCCAAGAAGTTCATCTGGAAAAACATCATCACTAGATTTGGGGTACCGCATACACTCATTTCGGACAATGGCGTTCAATTTGATAGTAGAGCTTTTAGGAAATATTGTGGTGACATGGGCATCATAAATAGATACTCCACTCCAGCTTATCCTCAGGGAAACAGGCAAGCCGAGGCCGTTAACAAGGTTATAGTTAGTGGACTCAAGAAAAGGCTGGACGATGCGAAGGGCAGATGGGTAGAAGAACTACCACATGTTCTATGGACGTATCGAACTACGCCGCGTAGATCCACAGGAGAAATGCCATTCTCTATGACTTATGGTGCCGAGGCAGTGATATCTTTAGAGTCTGGTTTCCCCACACTAAGGACAAGTAATTTTAAACCAGAGAATAACAACGGCCTCCTGGAGAAGAGCCTAGATTTAGTTGAGGAACGGCGAGAAACAGCTATAGTCCAAATGGCTTATTATCAGCAGAAGCTCAAACGAGGGTATGATGCACATGTGAAGCTCAAGCCACTTGCGCCTGGGGATTTGGTTTTGAGAAAGGTTGTAGGTACTGCAAGAAACTCATCCTGGGGAAAACTAGGACCAAACTGGGAAGGACCATATCGGATTATTTCTATAGCAGGCATAGGGTCGTATCGACTAGCTGATTTAGATGAAAAAGTTGTACAACGCCCATGGAATGTAAACAACCTTCGAAGGTATTATTATTAATAAAAGACACTTTTATCATTTGTGGTTTAAATTATAAGTGTATATAGGCTTATTAATTACAACTCTCCAAATATCAAACAGAAACTTGGTTATGTATGGTCCTCAGACTACATACCTAGTGAAAATTGATATCTTATTATTTGTTAAACAGAACCTTAGTTATGTCGGGTCCTCGAACCTTCTACTTTGGGAAAATTAACATCTTAAATTACTGTTCTGAAATATCAAACAGAAACTTGGTTATGTATGGTCTTCGGACTACATACCTAGTGGAAATTGATATCTTATTATTTGTTAAACAGAACCTTAGTTATGCCGGGTCCTCGGACCTTCTACTTTGGGGAAATTAACATCTTAAGTTACTGTTCTGAAATATCAAACAAAAACTTGGTTATGTATGGTCCTCAGACTACATACCTAGTGGAAATTGATATCTTATTATTTGTTAAACAGAACCTTAGTTATGCCGGGTCTTCGGACCTTCTATTTTGGGAAAATTAACATCTTAAGTTACTGTTCTGAAATATCAAACAGAAAATTGGTTATGTATGGTCTTCGGACTACATACCTAGTGAAAATTGATATCTTATTATTTGTTAAACAGAACCTTAGTTATGCCGGGTCCTCGGACCTTCTACTTTGGGGAAATTAACATCTTAAGTTACTGTTCTGAAATATCAAACAGAAACTTGGTTATGTATGGTCCTCGGACTACATACCTAGTGGAAATTGATATCTTATTATTTGTTAAACAGAACCTTAGTTATGCCGGGTCCTCGGACCTTCTACTTTGGGGAAATTAACATCTTAAGTTACTGTTCTGAAATATCAAACAGAAACTTGGTTATGTATGGTCCTCAGACTACATACCTAGTGGAAATTGATATCTTATTATTTGTTAAACAGAACCTTAGTTATGCCGGGTCCTCGGACCTTCTACTTTGGGGAAATTAACATCTTAAGTTACTGTTCTGAAATATCAAACAAAAATTTGGTTATGTATGGTCTTCGGACCACATACTTAGTGGAAATTGATATATTTTAAATTGACATACTTAGTGGAAAGTGAATAGAACCGCGATTAAAAGTGAGTCTTAAGTTATATATCTTTAAGTATCAGGCCGGAATTTGGTAAGGTAGGATCCTCGGCCCCACACTTTACTAAAATTAACATTTCAGGTCGCTAATCCTAAGTATCACATGGGTTTACAAAATGAGGTACTGTTTACCAGCTAAACCAGGTTAGTCTTCGATAGGTTCTTGAACGCTTTACTTCACAACGCAAATATGTGTATTGATGTTTGAAGTTTTAATTGTTTAATGCTTTCTTTTGTTGGGTACTAATGAGAACTTTTATGGTAAGCATAAAGATGAAAAGATGAATTAAACGTAACACAAATCAAAATCAAATAAAACTATCTTTCATTAATTATATCGATATACATCATTGCATGGAAAAATTATAAGTACAGAGAAAAAGAAGCCCTATGCACGACCCTAAGCTTTTGGAGGATGGTCTTGCTGAGAAGTGCTGGTAGCCTCAGTGTCTTTTAATTCTAGCTCAAAGGGAGACAGAACTTGTTTTCCTTTGTCTGTTGTAGTGGTTGGAGGAATGACAGGCTCCGCACTTTGGCTTATGCCCTTCTTGGCACCCCCACTCCCTTCCTTCTCTTTGTTGGAACCTGAAGGTTCTGTAGGATCCGGAATGGGCTCTGGGATCACAGGAGGAAGAGCAGGAGGAGCTGTCTCAGGGGAAGGAGCAACAGCAGGAGCCTCTTCTATCTCCTGTATGTCCAGGGGAAGCCAAATGTTCTCGAACTTCCTCAGCTCGGAGGCTGAAGGAACCCCTGCTACGTTTAGGGCTTCCCCCCAGACCTGCTTACAGTATTCTCGGCACATGGCCGCGAAAGCCTCTGTTAGCTGGTCTTCCGTTGCAGCTACCCCTTCCTTGTAACTTGCCTGCTTCGCAGCCTCTAGAGAATGCTTGAAGGTGCGAGCTTCCTCCTTCATCCGCGCAAGCTCCTTCTCTAAGTCCAAGCATTCCTTCTGGGCTTGGGAGAGTTCATCATCCTTTTGATGAAGAAGCTTGTGCTGCCCCTCCACTTGAGTCCTCATCGTTCTCAGATTGGCCTCGGCGCCGTCTCTTTCTCTTTTTATGTTGGTCAACTGAGAAGAGAATCTCTCGTTTTCTGCTAGGGCCTAGCCTAAGTACTTCTCAGTCTCCAACCGAATCTCCTGCTCCATTCCGGCCTTTTTCCGAGAATCTTCCACAAATTTCTCGGCAATAAAGACCTCTTGAATGGCCTGTGACAAAGTATTGGAGAGTTATATGCAGGAAAATACTTACTAATAATCCAATATTATGAAAATGAAATAAGTGAAACTTACCAGGGCTAATTCCTTTTTTAAAGAAAGGAACAGCTGAGGTTGATTCATTTTCTCCAAGGCATCCATATCCTTGGGCAGCAGAAGGGGACGTTCCAACGCCTCGGCCAGGTGGTGAGTGTGGCCTTGTTGGAATGCCCTGATACTGGACTGGCAAGAGATTGGTGCTCCGTCCAACCTCAAGTCAGGAGACCAGGTAGCCGGTGCTCGGCGCACTTCGGCCACATCCCTAATCTCCCCACTTTCAACTGAACGAGCACATCCTTTGCCCTTGTCTAGTTTCTGCTGCTGAGCTTGTTGCGGTTGCTGTCTTGGCTTCTTCTGTTTTTCGCCACCAGCCTCCTCGGCCTCCTCCTTTCTTTTCTTTTCTTTTTAGGCTCTTCAGCCGGAGGTTTAGGGTCGGCTGGAGGAGGGGGAGGTGGCAAGGATGGGGGAATTTGGGACCTTCCCGCTCTTTTTTGGGCGACTTTCTCACCTCTCTTGGTTAGAAGGCCGCTAAGCACATCCATTTCTTCCTCCTCGGAATTGTCGTCGGACCGGGCAACTATTAAACCTGCAACTCCGGAGGCCTCGGCGAGCTCTTCTTCCTCATCAGAGAGCACGACAAATTGGTTTCCTCGGGGTCTTTCGACGTCCTCGAGCTGAAACTGGTCTATCTCGTCGTCCAACGTGTGCGAAGAGGACACGTGCTCCTTCGGGACGGCAGTTGCTTGAGAGTGCGTCGAGAGAGGGATTGCTGCGATGGGTCGTGTGTACAGGATGGTGTTGGGGTCATCGGGAAGGTTGTGGTCGGCAAGAAAGTGCGGCCTTGCTACATTTATTCTCTTGCGCCTCCTATCTCCCGCGATAATCGCATTCTCTATCTCCTGGAAATCCGAGGATATTCGGTCGTACCCCAGTATTAGGTGAGCTGCTCTAAGTTGCAGGTCTTCACTCACAAACACTTTTGAGCGAAGCACCCGGTTTAGGTCAGCAACGTTGCAGTGGCTCAGACGGGGGCGCATGAGTTGTTTATCTGCAAGAAAGAATACCAAAGAAGTCAAGTATGGTCAGATTTGCAATGCATATGAGAAATCGAAATGGGCCATGTGTAAAAGGAATCAAACAGTAGGAGATTTTGGGGTTAAAGTTTGGGTAGAGAAATTAACTCCTAAAGAGTCACACCTGGGTCTCCCCATACGACTAGGTAGTGAGGGCCGTCGTGCCAGTTGCCTGAGGCGATGAGGTAGTCGTCCTTCATGCCTTTATTGGACTTGGGCAGACAAGAAATTAACCTAACTACACTGGACCGGGATTTAAAGTAATAACCTACGCCTTTAAATTTATGGCATTCATACATGAAGACAACATCATGCCAAGTAAGGCTCAAGCCCATCTGCTTATTTAGAGCGTCGACACTTCCTAAGACCCTAAATACATTGGGTGCGCATTGGTCTGGGCACAACCTATGGTTGCGAAGGTATTCCCTAGTTACGCTTCTCATAGGGAGAGTCATCCCACCTTCTATGAAGGCAATCATAGGGATAATGACCTCTCCCATCTTCCTAGAACCACCTACGGCTTCCGCCGGACAGTATCTCAAACTCACGTCACTAGGAATATGGTATTTGGCCCTAAAGCCTTCCATCCCAGCGGCGGTATCAACTAAACACTTAAATCTACCCATCTAGGAGAAAGGAAAGGGCAAGTTTCAAGAAAGAATGTGGTTAAAAAGGAAGCCGAGGACAAAATCTGAGGAGAAAAAGTAGTAAAAGTAAGGACTTACAAGTTTGGAGTTATGCGAGTTTCCACGGGTTTCTGGAGAGAAAAGATGATGACTGATGCTCTGATGTGATAGAATTCTGAAGAAATGAATGAAGGCGCAGATTTTCAGGCGTTATGACGTGTGGAAGGCGGCCTCGAGATTGGATGCGTCCTGCCCAAATTTTCAGGAGGTGACGAGGACCGTTGGATATTCATCTCACCGTTGAACGTGGGGAATAGGGTTTAACTTGCGGTCATAAATGCGCGCGTTCTGGAAATCGAAGCGCCAAACGGCATTTTTTAGAAACGAAACGACTCTCACACGCGTGGTGATGTATGAAATGTGTGAAGGGAGCTCTAGTCAGATCAAAACCCTATTTTCCTCCTCGAATGAGGAAAAATAAAGTTTTGAGGGGCTATTGTGGGGACTTGAAGGACCTAAGTAAGTATTTGGGCCTTGGGCTTTATTGATGGACGCTAGTTTGTTTTAGACTAAAAGCCTTTAGAGCTGCAGGTCAACCCATGGGTCGAGAGTCTGAGGACTCATCCGAGGACAAGTCTTTCCTCGGACGGACCCGCGAAGGCCCTGGGATTCGCCAAGAAGATCAAGGCAGTGTTTTGGACGAACCGTTGGTTAAAAGGGGGATCTATATACTTTCTAGATGCCATGGAGTGAAGGAAATATCTTAGAAAAAGGCTGCTACCTCCCCATTAAAGACTCTGCATCTACCTTCCTGGCCGCATTAATGGGGAAATGACCCCTGAACAGTAGAAGTCAGCCTTCTTGTTATCATTTGAAGACTTCCAGAGGGTGGTGGATGGGACAGGTGTCCCGTAGGGTAATTTGCGTTACACGTGGATAAAATGGGAGGAAGAAGAAGTATTTAAGGGAGAGAGGGAGGTGATTAAAAGGGAGAGGAACTGTAACCTTTATAAGAGAAAGAGAAATAATATACATAAATCAACCTCGGCTTACGTCCGAGGAAGTTGATTTGCACTACTTGTCTATTGTTTGCAAATACTGTAACATCCTAGCCTGTTCATTAAGCTCCGAACATCAGCAAACTAGATTGCGAGCCCACACTCTACAAATTTCATTGTTTAAAGCTCATTGGGCCTGAGCCCACGTGTGTTTTTTGAGTCCAGGCGCAATTATGCACTTACAAGTATTATGGATAAATTTGTAATAAAAAAAACCTTGTAGGCCACAAGATTTATCTCTTATCAAGATTCATCTTTTTATTGATCTTTCTACAAAAAAAAAAAAAAAAAAAAAAAAATCATAGAGTCATCACTAATTATATCAATTATAATAATTCAAATTTTACTTTTCTAATAACATGTAAAATATCAATAATTCCCAAATATAATACCACTTAATGAGCATTATATATATATATATATATATATATATATATATATATATATATATATATATATATATTTATATTTCTTTTACAAAATATATTTTCATATGAATTTAGAATATACTTGCTCATCGCATAGGACATCTGTGTAGGAACCATTTTGAGATAAATTTCACTACGCCTTTTTTTTATTTTTTATTTTATGAGACACTACGCCTATTAATTAGCTAGTCCATAACGAATTATATCTTCCATATCCTCTAATGAAATCAGATATATCAACGTATCTTAAGTATCAATATGAACCAATGGCAACTCTAGAAATATTTTCCAGGGTGTTCCTCAACAATCATAAATTACACAATCTAATAAAAATAAAATTTTATATATTGACAACAAATAAAAAAATAACTCAAATACATAAAGTTTACAATTGTCTTCTATAAGTTTTCATATTTTGAAATCGTTGTGTAATAGTCTCATTATCAATGTTGTTTAGTTGTTTCTTTAATTTGTTTGTCTTTTATAAACTATAATTTGTTATATTATTGTTTCATTAACTATAAAATTATTAATTGTTGTTTAGCCTAACATAATTTAATTTGTTTGTCTTTTATAATGTATTGATTAATTAAATTATTTTATATTTTTTATTAGTTGCTTCATTATTTTTCTTTACTAACTATTAGCACACACCCCACTATGCACTAGCACACACCCCATGTGCATTATCCACTGCCTGCCTCTCATGCCTTTACTTCCCACCCGGCCCCATGCCCCCATCCACCCCTCCCCCCACTCAATAGACAAGCCCTAATCATAAGAGCCAATTAGATGATAAATTCACAATCACAAATCACAATAGATATTACACTAAAAGACAAACTCAATAACTCACCAACACCAATGGATAAAGTCAAAACAAGGGAAAATATTAATAAAGTTACAATAAAGTTAAGCAATTACAATTCAATAAAGCTAAGCAATTTCAGCCAAAAAAAAAAAAAAAAGAATCAGCCAATCAGATAAAGTATTTAGTCTTAAAGAGAGAGAGACTCTCATTTCACTTTCAGACTTTCAGTCTTTAGATAAAAGAGAGAGAGAGAGACCGAGAGAAGTAAGAGAGAAAACCCATTAGAGAAAAAGGGAGAGTCAAAGAGAAGAGAAGTGTAAAGTAAAGATGAAATACCTTGAGGATGAGGGAGCAGGGAGACCTGAGGCTGAGGGGCGGCGTTGTCGGGCTAGGCAGCGCATCGAGGCGACTAGCGAGGAAAGAATCTCTGATCTGATCTGTGCTATTCCGATCCCTGATTCGACTGGCGAGGCGATGACCGATCGCCGATGAGCTCTGTTGCTCAAGTTTGAGGTGGAGGCGGCGTCCATTGGTCGTTGATGACTGATGAGGTTGTTTTTTTTCCTTAGGTTGGGTTTCTCCGTTTCTGATTTTAGTTTTGCTTTACTTGATGAATCGGCAGACGCGTATACAGGGTTTTGGTTTTTTTTTTTTTTTTTTTTTTGAGAATCTGTAGGTTTGCTAGTTGCTACCATCTGTTGGGTTTGCCATATGTTGTTGTTGTTGTTGTTTTTTTTTTTTTTTTTTTCTTTAGATTGGGTTTGCTTTTCCATCTGTTGTTTAGGATTGATGTTGAGCTTTGGGCAGTGGGCTTGCACTGTTACAAATTTTTTTTTTTTTTTTAATTTTTAGATTTTAGTTCAAAAAATTTTTTTTTTGGGTTTTTTTTTTGCTTGAAAGTAGAGTAGATAATTTTTTTTTTATTTGATGGTGTTCATATTTTTTTTAAGGGTAAAAAAATAAAAAAATTTAAATTATTATATATAATTTTTTTTTTCAGGTTAGGGTGTTCCTGGGAACACCCTGATCCCAACTTGGCGCCACCACTGATATGAACAGATTCTCAAAAAGAAAAAAAGAAAAAAGAAAAAAAGTATCTATATGAATAATTATACTTATTTTTGAAAAGCATAATAATTGGGGATTGACAACGGGCATAAATTAAAGTAAAAAGTGCTTTAGAAAGAATTGGCCATGGTTTTAATGTGCTTTATAGTAATTGTGCACTATAAAATACGAAATTATATGCGGGGTTCCAACTTTCAAGTTCCCTGCATTTTGTTTCTCAAAAAAAAAAAAAAAAAAAGTTCCATGCATTTAATTTTAATATCTTTTTCAAAAAAAAAAAAAAAAAACATGCCGATGACTCGTGCTTTTAGACTTTAGAGTGTGTTTGTCAACAATTTAATTTTTAATTCATGTTTTTTGTGCATTTGTTTTTGTAAAGTTTTTTAAAAGTATTTTTTTATAATTATATTTTTATCAACATTTAACAAATAAAAATAAATAAATTTTTAGATAAAAATTGCATTATGAAAACTTTTACCTTGATGCCAAAAATTAATTATGCAGCAGATTAATCAATTCATTACAAGTCAACCAATTTATGCATGCAATATACACAAAAAATTACACCACGAGCAGGCAAAATTACCTTGTAAAAAGTAATAAACATAAAAAAAAATAATTAACTGTTTGTATAAATCCCTGTCTATATGTGAATTAAATTAAATATAACCCAAGACACAAAGAAAATAGAAATCTATGGAAGCAAAAAAAAAAAAAAATCCAACCAACAAAAACACCAAGAAATTATGTGGAAAACCCTCCAGTGTAAAGGGAAGAACCACGGGGAAAATCTAATTAATCCACTATAAAAAAATAGAGATTACAACACTCAAGTTACATCCAAAACCTGAGTTCACAATAAATTGGTAAAATACAATAATATCTCCAGGAACAAATACAACCTCACCACAAAATTCGATAGCAAGATCTTCCACTCTGAAAACTTTAACTCTCTATGGTTGTAGCACCCAAATAATCATCCTAGAGAAAACCCCCAATTCATCTTCCTTGTGTGTCTTGAGCAAAAGAAAAATCGTCTTTTATTTTTTCCCTCACAAAACACTATTCTTTTTCCTTTAGTTGACTTTAAATCTGCATTTCACTCTTCAGTCTCTCTCCGAATCTCTCTCACTATTCATGAAACCCACATACAAAGCTTTATATAAAAGCTTTCAAGCCACCTGACACTCCTATTATAATTAGGGATAGGAGTTTTATTCATGCAAGCCACTATTCATTTTTCTATTACAATTAGGAGTCTTCATTGCTTGCATTCCCAATTGGGCTAGACTCTTGGTGTAGCCGTGCACCCTTGCAATCTCCCCCTCCAGCCCATTGAGGAAAGATATCTTCATCCCAACTCTTCAGTTAGAATTTATACCGGCCGTTTTGGCACAAAGCTCAAGCTTCTCTTTGGTCATAACCAACTCATAAGTCTTATTCTTATGCAAAGAATCCATCTCTTCTTGCATAGCCTTCATCCAACTCTGCTTGTCCTTATGAGACTCTATTTCTTGAATGCATTCTGGATCCCCCTCACCAGTAAGCAAAATATACTCAAAAGGGGGATATCTAGTTGATGGACGACACTCCCTAGTAGACCTCCTCACTTGAGATTCTTCCATCTCTAATGGAACAGGCTGCTCCCCCTGTTCAACATTTTCAATATCTTGAGCATCATCACCATCAACTCCTACTAGCATATCACCAAGATTCTCATCTTGCACCTCTTCCCTATTTGTGGCATGATTGGAGGAAGAAGAGGTAGGTGTAAGGTCAGGAACACCTACAATGGCATCCTTTGTCTTTTTAATTTTCTCAAGGTCTGCCAAATTTTCATTCTCATGAAAAATCACATCTCAACTTCTAATAATCTTCTTTTTCTCAGGATCCCATAACTTGTAGCCAAATTCTGCTCACCATATCCAACAAATATACAAGGAGTAACTTTGCTATAAGCTTCAATCTTTGTTCTTTAGGCACATGTGCAAATGCCTTACACCCAAATACCTTCAAGTGAGAGTAAGAAACATCTTTCCCAGTCCAAACTCTCTCTGGAATATCAAACTCCAATGGAACTGATGGAGACTGATTGATAAGATAGTATGCAGTTTGAACAGCTTCACACCAGAATGACTTAGGTAGATTAGTCATTCTTAACATACATCTGACCTTCTCAACAATGGTGTGGTTCATCCTCTCTGCCACACCATTTTGCTATAGGGTACCAGGAACTGTCTTCTTCTGTCTAATACTTTTTTCAGAGTAGTAACTCTTGAACTCATTAAACGTATATTCACCTTCGTTGTCAGTACGAAGACACTTCAAAGGCTTCCATTTCTCTCTTTCCGCCATGACGTGGAATTTCTTGAAGTGCTCAAATACCTGATTTTTAGTTTTCAAAAAATACACCCACACCTTTTGTGAAGCATCATCAATAAAAGTAACAAAATACTTATTGCCACCTAAGGAGTCCACATCAATGAGACCACATACATTAGAATAAACAAGATCTAACACATTGGGCTTTCTAGTAGAGGGAATGTGAAAAGACATTCTATGTTGTTTTCCAAATAAACAATAATCACAAGGTTTAAGTGACATACCTTTGTCAAAAGGAATGAGAGACTTCTTTGCCAAAAATTTGCAATCCTTTTTCACTCATGTGAGCCAGTCGCCTATGCCACAAGTTAGACGTAGAATCGTCTTGAGTTGCATTAACAATATCTTTGCACACCTTTACTTATGTCTTGTAAAGTGTACAACAAATCTCTCCTTTAGCAAACACCAATGATCCTTTGGAGAGTCTACATTTATCATCTCCAAAATAGTTGCCATAGCCTTCTTTATCCAAAATATGAGTAGAAATCAGATTCAAGTGCATATCAGGCACATGTCACACATTCTTCAATTCCAAGGTGTATCTTGTGTTAGTCTCAACAAAAATATCGCAAATTCCCACAATGTCAACATAACTATTATTGCCTATCTTCACTCTCCCAAAGTCTCCTACTTTGTATGAAGTAAAGAGCTCCTTTCTTGGAGTGACATGGTAGGAAGAGGCTGAGTCAATCACCCATTCAACATAAAAATGTGAAACATTGCAAAATTCATCCTCTCCTACACAGATCACCACATTTTCAATTGTCGAGACAGCAGTGGTATTCTGTTCTTTTGCCTTATTCTGATTTTTCTCATCTTTCTGTTTATTCTTCCAAGCCTTATAGTTTCTTCTTATGTGACCTTTGTCATAGTAGAAACACTTGAATTTTCCTTTCGATTCTGATTGGTTTCTGGATTTACCACGCCCCTTTGAATTTCTAGTCTTACTCGTCCTCCTGTTCTCTGTGACAAGAGCATGTGCATGATCCTTGCCTATGTCTTTTCTTCTTGTTTCTTCATTGGACAAGCTATCCTTGACCATTGCAAGTTGTAGCACACTATTTGGAGCAGAGTTACTAAGTGACACCACCAAAGTCTCCTAACTATCAAGTAAGAAACTCAAAAGTAATAAAGCTTGAAGCTCATCATCAATTATCAACTTCATTGTAACCATCTGATTCACCAAGTCTTGGAACTCACTCAAATGCTCAGCAATGGATTTCCCTTCCTTAAGCTTCAAATTCACAAGCTTTCTAGCCACAAAAGCTTTATTTTGAGCTATCTTTCTTTCATACAGACCATTCAATTTTTCCTAAAGAGTTTCTGCATTAGTCTCTTGAGATATATGATAAAACACACTCACATCGATGCATTGTCTAATACATCCAATGGTCTTTCTATTCAACTTCTCCCAATCTTTATTAGACATCTCACTTAGCTTAGCACTATTACCCTCGATAGGGTCATGCAAATCCTTACAGTAAAGGACATCCTCCATCATTGGCTTCCAAATTGAATAATTTGATGTCGTGAGTTTAATCATAGTGCTCATATTCATATTTTCCATTTAATTCAACACAAGACAATCACGTCCAACAACCAAAGCTCTGACACCACTTATTTGGATAAATCCCAGTCTATGTGTGAATTAAATTAAATATAACCTAAGCAACAAAGAAAATAGAGATTCTTGGAACCACGGGGCAAATCCAGTGTAAAGGGAAAAATCATGGGGCAAATCCGATCAATCCACTATAATAAAATAGAGATTACAACACTCAAGTTATACCCAAAACCTAAGTTCACAATAAATTGGTAAATACAATAATATCTCTAGGAACAAATACAACCTCACCACAAAATCCAGTAGCAAGATCTTCCACTTTGAAAACTTTAACTTTCTATGGTTGTAGCACCCAAATAATCATCCTAGAGAAACCCCCCAATTTATCTTCCTTGTGTGTCTTGAGCAAAAGAAAAATCACATTTTCTTTTCTTTTTCTTTTTTTCCCTTAGTTGGCTTCAAATCTATGTTTCACTCTTCAGTCTCTCTTTGAATCTCTCTCACTATTCATGAAACCCACGTACAAAGCTTTATATAAAATCTTTCAAGCCACCTGACACTCCTATTATAATTAGGAATAGGTGTTTTATTCATGCAAACCAACTATTACTTTTTCTATTACAATTAAGAGTCTTCAATGCTTGCATTCCCAATTGGGCTGGACTCTTGGTGCAGCCGTGCACCCCAACAATAACATCACATACGACGATGAAGTGAAAATCAATGGACACATTTAAAGGAAAGGTGACTACGAGGATTCCCTGACCCCAAGGAATAACTCTCTAGAATAAAATTGAAGTTTATAATCTAGAATAAATGCTTATTCTTAGACTGTGACTCTAAGAACCACCTTGAAGATGTGATTTCTACATTAACACTAGGATGACTTTGAAGCTTTTGCTCTAACCCATGTCATGGTAGCAACAAAACCATCTTGATAATCTTCTTAGTTGTCTGAATTCATGTGTTGCTGAAATTTAGGCTTAGGAGATCTTCTTAATTGTCTGAATTCACGTGTTGCTAAAATGTAGACTTAGGTTTCCTTTATCTAAATGTATATGTGTATGAAACTCCTTCCTGAAAACTTGAACTTTAGTCCTTGCCCAATACATCTCACAAGAACTTAATACTTGTGGAGTAACTATCGCGCCAAGGGTACGCGGGGGCAAGGCTGTGCATAATTGACATTTGTATAATTTTGCATATAGAGCACAATTTATGATATAACCATGGTTGCCAAAATCCCGAACTGGATTCTACGATCTTATGATTTTACGATTTCACCTGCCTAAAACGATCCGGATCTTTCAACAATCTTTGCGATCGTTCGAGATTGGTAGGATCGTATGATTCTGACGATCCTAAACGATCTTGGTTTCTTGTAATCTTCTTTAACTTGACAGAATGCTCAGTTAGACCTAAATGAAAAATAAAATCTCAATAGATCAAGTTTTTCTACTCTAATGTAGAGAGTGTCAGTTGGACCTAAATAAAAAAAATCCCAATAGTGTCACATTTTGAGGTATTTGGCCTCCTTAAATGATGCTTACAAATGAATGTACTGATGTATGATAATTATATCAATGAATGTATAATTTATATGATTATTTCACATACCAATGTGTATTTTTTGTTTTTTTCTCAAATAATGTAGGATCTTACAATCCACGATCCGATTTTACGATCCCACCTACCTCTCAGGATCCTACATAAATCCTGATTTTGACAACCTTGGATGTAACAACTATCTTGTATATATAATTCATTTCATATTCTGGTTTTCTAATTCTCGTTTGAGTGAGCTATAATCAAAGTGTCGAGACCTTTCATTTCAATCAAGCAAGGCACGATTGAAGTCTGAAAAAATCTATGCTTCAATTAATCAAGACTCGATTAAAGGGCAGTCAAAATTACAAATTTTTTCTTCATTTGAACTTCTTTTGGAAACTTAATCTAGAACTTACGAACACTTATGACGAAATTAAGCTATAATGTCATGAAACTTGCCAACCTAAAGCCTAACACATCCAACTAACACATCCAAATGGACATTTAATGGAAGTATTTGTTTGGCATGTGGCAGGACTATAAAGTTTTAGTGATTCCAATTGGTATGTGCTTTGTTTGAACTTTGAGTAGCTTACAATTGGAGGGAATGTCCGAAATTGAACCAAAAGATACAATATAAAAAAAGGATGTAAATGTTTAAGACTTGGGTTATATATAGTAGACATAATTTTTTTTCACAATATTTGTATAATTATTAAATCTATAAATTGACATTAATTCTCACAAATCTTTTATAAGTTATGTTAATCGGTGCCTATTAATAGGAAAAAACTTATGTATAGTACCTTAAGTGTTGTTTCTTAGGTTCTCATTTTAAGATTCTACCACGTAGAAACTTAATTAAAAGAATATACTTCCATCCCATGAGAAAAAAAGCCACATGGCAGAATTTTAAGATATGAATTGGAACAACACCTAAGTACTATACCTAAGTCTTGTCCTTATTAATAAACTATTTTAGGAAAATTTTAACACTACATTTATGAGAAATATAAACTCAAAAAAATTAATTACCTTTTTTTTCTCATATAATGTTTCTAAAAAGCCACAACACTTTCACAACAAATCATAGGTGGTTAGTTATTATTGGTTCAAATTTGAACCTAACATTAAAATTACTTTTTTACCTCAACAATAATAACCAATAACAACCTACCACTTATGATTTGTTGTGAAAATCTTGTAAAAATATTGTGGACATATCATTTCTCTTCTAAAAATGTATCAATTTTTTTTAGAATTAGGGGGTTCGTTAATTTTTCCTATTTATTATGAGAAGTACTTTATTCACAACATTTTCACAATACTTTCACAACAAATTATATATAATAAATTATTATTGATTTTAATCTAAATTCACAACTTAAATTACTTTTTTACTCACACATAATAAACTAATAACAATATATCACTTTAAATTTATTGTAAAAATACTTTCAAAAACACATTTATTATAAAAATATTATTAACCTAACATTTCTCATCTATTATTTACCTTCGTTTTATCTACCAAGTAGAACTTACAAGTTACATGGGTACAGCAGTGCGGTATGTCAAGCCAAGATTGAACAATGAATGCAGACGTAGACATTCCAATATAGTCAAATTAAGGTGTGGTAACCGATATTGCAGTTTTAATGCAGAAGAATATGCGGGCAGTGAAGGAAATAAAGTCTTCTCAAATTAAGGTGTGGTAACTGATATTGCAGTTTTAATGCAGAAGAATATGCGGGCAATGAATGCAGACGTAGACATTCCAATATAGTCAAATTAAGGTGTGGAAACCGGAAAAAAAAATCTGGTATGCGCCAGAGAGTCTGTGAGTTCAAAGTGAAAAACTCAAACTCAAAGTAAAGAGTTTGAACACTAGGACTTGAGTAAAGGAGCTGGGGCTAGGTGGGGAAGGTGGGTGGAATCTCTTCTTTTTCTCTTTCTCTTTCTTTTTGTATTCTTTTTTTTAATTTGTGATTCCAAAGCCTCTCGACCTCCACGTGATTAAATGGGAAAGGTACAAGTTTTTCAGCCATTCATTTTTTGTCACCTTCCCAACATGATGTGACAACTATCAAGTTTAATTAATATTTATCATTTTAAAAAAAAATCAAATTAAGGTGTGGTAACCGATATTGCAATTTTAATGCAGAAGAATATGCGGGCAGTGAAGGAAATAAAGTCTTCTCAAATTAAGGTGTGGTAACCGATATTGCAGTTTTAATGCAGAAGAATAGGCGGGTAATGAATGCAGACGTAGGCATTCCAATATAGTCAAATTAACGTGTGGTAACCGATATTGCAGTCTTAATGCAGAAGAATATGCGGGCAGTCAAGCTTTTACATTTAAAACTTGAATTGAATGACCCTTTAACTGCCTAGCCAACCCGTTCTGACTTCTGTGTGGGCATCGAATCTGCATGCCACATCACTTTTAATTTTCGTGTGTTTTGAAAATACAAAACAAAACAAACTTTTATTTATTTATTTTTTTTTTTCAGAATTTCCCTTAATTTTTTTTTATAGTTTATTTGTGTAGTATTTATTGAAAGTTAAAATTTTTGATGATCTATACGTGAAATGTGTGATAAAAAGTAAAACTTAATTAGTTTATATATATATATATATATATAAGTTTTTTACATTTATTTTGAAACAAAAGGCTAAGACAAAGAATAAAATATCAAAAAACTTAAGGACCTCTTTGGTAAGAGGATTTTAAATACAATTTTTGTTTTTTTGGAAATCATAAAATGCTGGGTTTCATACTTAAATTTTTTTCCTATTTTTTTTATTTAAAACAAAATTTTGAAAACTGCTAAAATGATGTTTTCAAAATACAAAAAATGCTTTTATTAGCATAGTTGCAAATAATTTGAATAGATTAGATATCACATATTTGTCTAAAGTAAATTCTTTTATCTTTTAAATTAAGGAACTTATCATTCATTATCACACAAAAAAAAAAAAAAAAAATTATCAAACTTCAAATTTGAAACTTAGCATTATATTTTTTTTAAAATGATAGATGAGTTGTATTCCCTTATTATTATCCAATAAATAAATAAATACATAAATAAGTAATCTTTATGTTACTTTTTATAAAAAAAAAATTAAAAATTAAAATCTTAAAAGTAGAAGGGTATTGGTTAACGATCCAGTTTAAGAAATTTTTTATGGGGAAAAAAAACCAATTAATATTTTGACAGCTTTTTTCATTTCCCATAAAAGTAATGTCAAAACTTTTCTAAAATGAATTTTTAACCAATGCTCTAAGGGCACTCGTTAGCATTTCTATTAATAAAATCACTCCCTTGATTTCCAAAGAAAATAAAATCTATTATTACTAACCAATGTATAACAATGATTACATGCTATAATATTTGAAAAATTAATTTTGATTATATCTTATATGTCACTAAAACAAGTTAAAGACGAGCACGATTGGTGGCCTAAAGGCTGGGGCCTTGGGCTAACAAGACTCTATTATGCAGAGCATCTTGAGTTCGATTCACCCCCCTCCCCCCACTAAAGACCTGTTGGTGCTCCTTAGACTTTATCAAAATGAGGTATTGACAAAGAATGGTTAAAGGTTACTAAGCAAACACTAATGTAGAGAAGTAACATTAGTCACCCCTTCCTATCTATTTTTTATATATTTACCAAACAAACAAACAAAAAGAGTTAAAGAAATATATATTGTTAGTCAAATATCACATTTCCCCTTTACATTCTTAAAACTTGCAAAATATTAAGCGGACCAGAGATCTGTAACTTTTATATTTATAAATATTAGATTAAATAGTATATCATCCGATTACCACGAAATTTAGCATGCATGTTAAGGTCAATAAAAAGATTTATCTGATAGTGTGATTTTGAATATATTAAACCAATAAAAAATATATATTAAGTGTTGTAACATTAACAAAAACCTATATTTGTACTTGATCACTGTATCCATTTATACAAATAAGATGGGTTCAAGTTGCCAAGGGCCTTGTAGCTGAATTGGCACATCCCCATGTACAATGTGCTTGGGGGTTTAGGGGGAAAGGGTTTGAGCTGCGGGGTTAGCAACATGTTATAATTATCTAAAAAAAAAAAAGATGGGTTCAAGTTACATCCGGTGTTATTTTTAATAATGTTACGCCACTTAATAACTTTTATTGGATTAGTATTTTGAACATCCAACCGTTAGATTACATGTTCTTTAGATTCTAAACACACATGCCAAGTTCAACCCAACCCACATGGATCAGGTTTGGTCGGGTTGAACCCATGGGTTGGACAATTTTATTTATTTATTATTATTATTAAATTGAGTAGAAGAAAATATATCTTACTTGCCACCTGAGTTGAAAAACAAAATATACACGAACTAGTATTCCAACTCAATTATAAACAAAATATATCTAACTGAGTTGATAAACAAAATATACATGAACTAGTATCCCAACTTAGTTATAAACAAATAAAAGTGGAGTGCGAGTGAGAGCAGGAGTGGAAGGCGGTAGAGAGAGAAATAAAATTGTTAGGGTTTGCGAGGTAATTAGGTTTTATATAAGAAGAGCTGAATAGGGGAACAAATTAAATAAAAAATTATTAATTATATAATATATTTTTAAATATATATAAATATAAATTTAAATATATAGGTGGGTTGGGTCGAATTAGATGGATTTGTGATTGTTATGACTCAAACCTAACCCGACCCACTATTAAAAAATTTTCATAACCCAACTCAACCTACTAATTCCTAAAAACCGACCCCACTTGTCAAGTTGGGTTAGGTCGGGTCAATTTTGGTAAATTGGCTGCACACTCCTAGATTGGAAAAAAAACAAGAAATTAAATTCTCTCCTCACTTACTCAAAGTGGGCATAGAACTGGTAGGTGAGAGGTGGGACTAGCTAGTAGGGGAAGCATAACTTTCAGGGGCAAGGATCGCCAAGGAAATAAAATTTTTGCAGGACTTTTCAGTATGAGTAAAACAAGCAGGACAATGTCTCTATGTAATTCTGCAGTTAAGAGAGGCTCTGTATGTGGCTGAAGACAAAGGACTACATATACGAAGGATAGAGACATAAGAGTTATAGAACTGTGCCATTATGCTGTTGCACGTTAAACAGATTAACCACTGGTTCAGAAAGAATGACGGTTGTCTTCTTACATTTGGAAAAGAGAATAGTGTAGGAAGTTGCTAAATTAGTATCACAGGCAAATAGGCAAATGAACTCTGTTACACATAACATGTAACTGTGGTCTAATAGTTTAATTTTCCTTTCATAATCACTGCAACTCATGAAAGAAAAATTTTGAAAGGGCTACCAAAAAAGTGAAGGTTTAATTAGCACTAAGGAATGACGGCTCAAATGGACAAGACAAACATAACCAAAGTCTCTCTCTCTCTCTTTAAAAGAAGGGGAAAAAAGGATTTGGCAGCTTGAAGAGGGGCTATAAATTGGAGATATTCCATTGTTCTGATGAGTAGAGAAGTTCTTATAAAAATAGGAAATGCACTACCTTTAATCAGTTTAGGCACATTACAAACCACATACCCAGGGGTGTAGCCAGGAATTTTTGCTTGAGGGGCTAACGTAAACTATCATTTTGATTCAACAAAAAACTCAAAGTACAATATATTTATAACACAAGCTTGTTGATAGAATATTTTTGTCGGTGTAATTCTATAGCACTCAAAAATCAAAATACTAACAAGTTAATCGACCAATTAAGCATCTTAATTCTTTTCTTTTTCCTTGAGTTTCTCCTATTTTTTTGAAAATCCATAAGTCCATAACATTCATAGAAATCAAATATAAGTATACAACAAAACTGCAGAAGAAGAAGAAGAAGAAGAAGAAGAAGAAGAAGAAGAAGAAGAAGAAGAAGAAGAAGAAAAAAAAAAAAAAGTTGGTATTTCTCAATATTTGCTTAGCTTTAAATAAGAAAACTCTTTGTCAAGGAAGTGGGAGAAACTAATGAAAATGTGATTACGTGAGAGCATCCTATGGAAGAATTAATGTAGAGAAACTGAACAGAGAGCGCCAAGTGATGAGGAGAGTCTTTTGTGGAATTGTAAAGTGGAAGGAGATATTGTAATAGTTTTGAGAAAGTGTAAAACTTAAGTACAATGTCCTACATGTAATACATTAGGTTCTTCAATTAAATTCAAGCACATATTTAACATGTCCAATAAAATACAAACAATAATATTATTTTTAAGGACACTGAAATTCAATACATATGAGTTTAATCAAGTAATGTAAAGTACTACTCCTCAGTATTATCCTTTCACAAAAATTGAATAACTAAAAACTAGAAAAATATGGACGTGGCTATCATGCTTTAGAGGAGAATGGGAAAGACAAGAGGAGTTAATTTTTACCATTGCACAGTTGGGATTTGGGGTGGGGAGAATTTTATGAGTGATGTGTTGGAGGGGGGGCAATCTTTTAATCTTGTGGGGCTCAGCTCTTAACTCAAAATGATTGTAGACTAATTTTACCTATAATTAGAGAGGTTTTAAAAAAATTTGGAGGGGCCATGGCCCCCCCAATGCATAAGGTGGCTCCACCCCCGCACGTACCCCATGTTTTCTTCCATTCCAAACAAGCAGTAAGTGTTATCTCGGTTGGAAACTTCACTCTTGCAGTCTTGCTCTCCAAAAAAAAAAAAAAAAAAAAAAAATGAAGGACTACTACTTTTTTGAAGAATCCGGTGTAAAATTTACACGTACTCCTGTCCAGGCTAGATTTCATTCTCTCAACACAACAAAGCCTCTCATATATGTAATAATTAATCAGTGACATAGTTCCTCCTGAAATTAAACAAAGCCTCTCTATGACAATCGAACAAGTACCCCAGAAATCAAATAATTTAACTAGAAGTAGGAGAGAAAAAGGAAACACTCATTTCAAAATAACAGTATAACTCTCACACCCGATCACAGATGACCAAGATCAAAACCAAACTTATAGGTGATGCCCGATCACAGATCTCAGAGTTTTACTTCCTTTTGTTTTATAAGGTACATGAGAACCCTAAACGGAGATGCTATTTTAACAAACTGTTTTTAAAAGCATTTCTTTATATCCACCACTGATTCCTCACACATACAGTAGATTTTCACATCACATGGGTATCAATCCAACAATAACACATTAACACTTAAAACCAACTTACTAACTCGAGAAAAATCTAGCTAGGCACATAACTTTGTACCACAACTTCTACCACAACCTGAACATGAGTGATTGTAAAGGATAGAAAAAAAGAAAAAAGAAAAAAAAGAAAAAAGAAAAAAAAGAAAAAAGAAAAAAAAGAGTAATAAACACATAAAAATGTACAATTTCATGCCACAACTTGTCACGTGGCGAGTTGTGATTGGTGAATGAATAATGGTAGACCATGTCTTCAACTACTTACAACTCGCAACGTAGCGAGTTATGGTATAAAGTTGTGCATTTTTATATATGCTTAACATTATTAAAAAAAAAATAGTAAATTCATGTAAAAATAATAAGTAATCAATCACAACCTGTCACGTCAAAATTGTGATATAAAAGTTGTGTTCATAACAAATACTCCGTTAACTATCTCAACAAGTTTAAGTGCAAATCAAAAAGTCACATCATTCCAAAATAGCATTCATAAACTTCAACCTAAAATTGTAACATGGCTTGCTAAACAAATGATCCAAAACTTTCAGAAATTTGTCTCCCATTTCTCAGCAACCAAACATAAGTCAAGGGTTTAAATTACTTTTTCTTTAACACAATTGGAAGATATATCTGTGTTTCTAGAACAACCATCAATTTAGCTTTGCCAAAAGATTTCATTGGCTCAAAAACTCAATATCATCCAGAAGTAAAAAAGCTCTAGAATAGCAAATTCAACATCCAGAAACATTGTCCTACGAAAAAAAAAACATTGCAAAAGCATCTTGACTAGCCTTCAAAAGACAAACAAAAGAACCTGAAGAACCAAATAACATAAAAAGACTATCTAAGATTAGTAGATTACTCATACTCTATAAGAAGAAACCAAGAAAACACCCATTTGACAAAACGATATAATTCTCACACCTTACACGGATTACCAAGATCAAGACCCCAGCTGGCTATATCGACGACGCCAATCCAAATGTATGACGTTACAAGGGAAAAGAAGAAGAAGAAGAAGAAGAAGAAGAATATTTAGGAGTATAATTAAAGTCCATACCATCTCTCAGGACGCCACCACCGACGTGACAGTACACACGTCCCTCATCTTGAAATCGAAGCCATCAAATTCCGATGCATCCGCGAGGGAAATCAACAACTGTAGCCATTGCATGGCTAAGAACCGACTTCATATCAAGGAAGGAAAAAAAAGGACTAGGAAGTAAGAAGTACATCAATTTACTTCTACCAAAACATTTCAATGGCTCAAAAATTTAATATCACCCAGAAATATAAAATCTCCAAAATAGCAAATTCAACATCCAGAAACATGGTCTAAAAAAAAAAAACAAAAACAACCAGAAACATTGCAGATGCATCTTGACTAGTCTTCAAAAGACAATCAAAATAACCTGAAGAACAAAATAACATAAAAAGACTGACTAATATTACTCATTCACTGTAAGGAACCAATAAAACACCCATTTGGGATTGAGGAATTAAGAGGCCGTGTTTGCTACGTACTGTTGGTAATAACTATGTGAGATACAATTTCCGTCTTTTGTTTTTGAATGGGTAATATTTTATTTCATATTTTGATTATCATAATATATATATATATATATCTATATATATACATATATTTCATATATTACATCTGAACCAATATGTAACAAATCCATTTATTTATATTGGGAAAAAAGTGTACATATGTCAACTCTAAACCATTCAAAAACGTAGCATGCCCAGAATGAGAGATCAACTTCCTAGGGCAAGGATTTGGTTGGGGCCATGGTTTATTACAGGGCTGCGCCATTCCTATCAAAGATGCCAATGCCCTCACTAAATGTTTTATAGTAAAATCACCACAACCACTTTACAAGTATAAGTGTTCGTGAGCAAGAATTAGAGTTTAAGTCTTTATAAAGAAACTTTACATATAGAGATTATATTTTGTACAAAAAAACAAATACAAAAATACATAAAGCTGACAAAGTATAACAGCAAATAGATTACACAGTCCCAAAGGGCACAACAGTAGCAGAGGACTCCTCTGAAACATAGAACTCAAGCACAATAGTGCTTATACAACGAGGCCAAATGACAAAAGCCATCAGCCTAGGAACAAGCACTACAAAAAAAAGGTCCTATAGCCGCGTTTTTAAAACGTGGCTATAGCTCCAAAAAACGTGGCTATAGGACCATTTGGTCTATAGCCGCGTATTTTTAGGCCACGTTTTTAACCATGGCCTAAAATGCGTAACTATAGGCCTATGGCTACGTTTTTTGTAGCCGTGGCTATAGGCAGACCAATGGCCACGCTTTTAGAAACGTGGCTACAGGACCTACTGTAGCCACGGTTTCAGAACCGCGGCCATAGCCACGTTCTATAGCCACGTTTACAACGTGGCTATAGGGCAATTGGTAAGTTGCCCTGAAGCTTAATTAGCCGCGTTTTAGACTTCTTAAAAACGCGGCCATAGAACGTCTAATTGAATTTTTACTTTTAGTTTTTGAGGTGCAAAACAGTTAACAAGGCTACCCTTTAAACTAGTGTTAAGGTCATTTGGTATTGTATTATGCACATGAAATTGAATTTTCCTCACACCATCAATGAGGAATAGACTACTATTGTGTGTCCCAAACATTAGAAATAAATAGTTGTTGCACTTGTGATGTGTGGCAATGATTTGTGTGGCTCTTCACAAGTAGAAAGGTGACAAGATTCACTTAAATGGTGTCATGAATGAGCTATGTCTATACTGGACAATAGAGAAAGGTGAATAAGTGAAGGTGAAAAGGGGTTACACATCTTAAATATACATCAAAATATGGAACTTAGGAAAAGTTTACTATCTATTTATGGTGGATAATGGAGTGTAGACCACTTTTACAATCCTTCTTTGTTTTGTTTAGATGATTAAGCACTAAAGAGCAAAGATACTTGATATTAATTAATTCCAATGGCAAGTAATCTTGTAGATGGTAGTAGAAATTATGCATTGCAGATGCTAGTTACAAGTTATGAAGGCCTATCTAATTGGCAATGTGTTTCTACAGTTGTAACATAAAAAAGTCATTAAGTAAAACCATCAACTTCCCCACTGCTGTATTGGATACTGATAAAGACCTATACAATTCAAAAGGCAGTAATTCCATACATACAGATGCTCACTTTACATGATAAGGCGAACAAGAAGTAGTATTTCAAAGTCAATCATAATTCACTACGTTGCAGTAATAAGAAAACAAACTTGATACCAGTAGCAAGGTTTAAAAATTAGATTTTAAAATGAGAGGGTTAGATTTTTTAATGACATTTTACAATATTAATGTTTTCAACAGTTGATAAAATCATAGGCATGGAGACATTTACCACAACAGTCCACATTTTGCCTTAATTTAAGAAGCAAAAAGAGCAAAATCCCACACCCAAACCCCAGAGCAGCACTGGATCCAGTCAAAGAAACAACAGCACAAACCCCAATGCATTAGTCAAAAAGCATCAAATGAGAAACACTTATTTTGATTTTTATCAAACTATCCCCAAAATTCAACAATTTGGCAAACTTATCTCCATGATTTGACACCCTTTTACTCAAATGCAAACACCCAGATAAAACCAAACAAAAACGACAAGGACACTTCAAACAGAACCCACTAACAACTTCCAAAATTAGATACAAACACCAAAACCTCCAATCTTTTAACTAAGTTCTTGTAGCTAAGTAATCTTGAAGAGAAAATTCACCTTCTTGCCCTTTTTTCCTTCAAAATCAGCAGCTAACTCGGCTTGGCTCAGACGATGGCAGGATCTGGTTCGATCTATAACACGAAGACAACAATTTTTTTTTAATCAAACTAGTATTCAAAAAACAATCTTTGGAAAACTAAAAAAGAATGATAAAGAAATAAAGTAGCAACTTACATAGTAGGAACGAAAAAAAAAAAAAAAGCAAAAGCAAAAGCAAAAGAACATTGAAGGTGAAGCAAACCCAGATTTCTCACCAAGACCTTAAACTATTCTTTGTTTCCCATTCCAGTACAGTTATGCCAAAACAAAAAGCATAAGATGCTTTTTTTTAGTAAAGAAAAAAAGACATTTTGATTACAATTACAGCAGAACAAATTTACTGAACTTATGGCAAAGTACATCGGTCAAAAATTGATATAGTGGACAAATGTTCTGAATCTTCTGATTATGCAAAAAACACTTAATCTTCCACCCTGATTCTCATTTTAAGGTGTATTGAAAAAAATAAACTAGTACAGAAATCAAAGACAACAATTAAGATTTCAATATCCTACCATAAACCCAAAAAAGCAAGAAATTAAAATGCTTAATAAAATTATAAGCAAATAAAATTTTTGTTTGCAAGGTTAAAAACCCAATGACATTTGTAAATAACAGTAAAAACAGTCTAATATAATGTGTGTGTGTGTGAGTGTTATACATGTTAAACTAGTTCACCCCCAACAAATAAAAACAGAAATTAGAATATCCAAGAAATAGACATGTGGAGGGTCAATGAAATACCATTTGCATTTGGTGAAGTCAAAGAGGCCTGGGACCATCTCTCCAGAATTGTGGATTGAGTAACTGGACGACCTGCGCCACAAAAACATACAGTTAAAACTTTTTAAACATGAGTGCAACATCATTTACCATGGGCATCTATTGTTTAAACAAGGAAATTGTTTTTTTTTTTTTCAAAATATGAAAAAAAATCTTATTGCAAACGCGGCTGAAAAAAATGCGGCCTAAGACCCGCGTTTTTTGTAGTGCTACCTAAGGCATTTATCTCCCCAACAAGAGAGAGAGATATCAATGCAATGTTTTAATTTTGCAAATTCTATGACACTAAGTCTTTATCCAACAAAACTAAGATGTCAAACATGAGGATTAAAAAAAAAAAAAAAATTTGGTGGTATGCATTACCTTTACCTTTCTTTTAGTATTAACTCTATCTGTAAAAACTCTAAAATCAAACACGATGTCTAGCTGTTGTGTGTAGCAGCTATGTTTTTCAAGTACACTTGACTCCACTAACGAGACAAAATTGGAAAAAAAAAAAAAAAAAAAAAAACAAACAAACAAACACAAAAACAAGAAATGTGATTGAGGAAGAACCTCTAGTAGTAGTCCCGATTAAAATTTTCACCTGGGCTTTAGACTATATTAGCTACTTAGAAGCCTGGTTCAAGTGAACCAGTTCTGAAGTGGAAAAAGGGGTATGAAAATGTGTCATTCATTTGCTACGGCTACTAATTCTATTGAAAACTACAGCCTGTAGGCCCTTTTACTCTCCTCTAAAAATAGTTTGTTAAGGTGAACAATTACTCAACTTATCATCTATGACCCGCGTAGATTTCTATCCTTCAAATGTACCCATTGCTCTCATACAGCAATAGCATGCTGTATGCTGTATTTTCATTATCTATGATTAAGATTTATTATCCATCAATTCCAACTGTACTAGAGAGGTATCATCAATAAAAATAGAGGAGAAAAGAAAATAACAAGGGCAAATGAAACAACGGAACTAAAGAAGGAGACAAACCTTGCCATAAAATGCAAAAGAAGTTGAATACTCAAATGGAAACGACAAAGGAGAGAATAGTTTCAAGGCTGTGCTCAAATGGAGGCATATTTCTTTCAAATTCAATCAATATGTTTTGCTCTTCTTCAATGGTGAAGTCAGATTAGAGTCGGAATCATTGCCAACAAAGTAAGTCCCATTGAAGATGAACCCATATCAAACCCATCATAACAAACATAGTAACTCCATCTCCATTATATGCTTGATTAAACTCTTTACTTCTTCATGGCAAAATTTGCCAAATAGTATGTTTTTAGAAAAATTTTAGGAAAGCAGCACACGAAAGAAGTTACTTAGTTAGTTAGACTCTTTTTGAAAGTCGAGTTTGGCAAACTCAAGTTTGGGTTGGAAGTCGAGTTTGACAAACTCGACTTTCAAGCAGGATGCATCAAACTCGACTTCCAGCCCGAACTCGAGTTTGTCAAACTCGACTTCTAGCCCAAACTCGACTTCCAAAAATAGTCTAACTAACTAAAAAACTTCAAACATATGCTATTCACCCAATTTTTTTTCCTAAAAAAGTATTGTTAAGCAAATTTTACCCTTCTTTATACAGTCAAAAACTTATAGTCATATGCCCTGGTGTATCTAGTTAGTAATCAATACTTCATCAGTTGGGTCTTTTTTTTTTCCTCAAGCACTTAATCAATTTTTATGAGATGCTGTAAACTTAAATAAATGATATGATTAAATACGCATAAAGGATTGCATAAAATTCATGAAAAAGAACTTGGGTACACTTCAACAAGCTACAAAAAATTCGGCTGTTACAGAGGCCATGTAATACAACAAAGCCTAGTTAGTTAAAGGATTTCACACAACACTCAGCATGGTTTGACTCATTCAATTTTTCAATCTCGCAATCAAATAATCAATAAAAATAAATAAACATTCCATTTCATAGTAAAAGCTATAAAATAGCATGCTCAAGTGAGAAATAATAAGGTCCAACCAAAACAATATAACAAAGAATTCTACTAAGATCAATTGTGGTTGCACTAGTTTAGAGATCTCAGTAACTACTAATTCATATATGAAATGCTAAAGCATAAATGAATCATCCTAGAATTTAATACTATCCTACTTTCTAATTTCCACAATCTCTTTTAATTAAGATGTATGTTCCTTCCATTTTCAACCGTACTGGAGAGCATATCATCAATAAAATTAATAATTAAGGGAAAATGCTACACTGCAACAAAGGAAGGAGACAAACCTTGGCATATATATATATTTTCTCCCGAATTCAATAATATTTTCTCCTCTTCTTTACTGGTAGATTCAGATATTACTTGTTGAAGGGTACGGCTCAATTTGAGGATATCCAATCCTAATACCTAAGAACATGCAGGAGCTGGACATATGTGGGGCAGCTGTGTCCTCGAGTCTGTGCATGTATCATGTATGCACTAACAATTATTAGTATGGACCTCAAAGTTGCTTTGTAGGGTAAAAAAAAAAAAAAAACAATTAACATTTAGACGTCTTTTCTGCACTGGTCTTGTATATACTGACCTGTTAGCCTCAATACAAATTGCCATCATGCCAAAACCCATTGCTAAAACGATGAATTCAATTTGTTGACACTTTTGGTATTTTTAATAAAAATATTTAAGATTTAAATTCTTCCACTCCACCCCAACTATCAAATTATCCAAATTTGTACAAATTGAATCTTTTCTTTTTAATTAAAAAACCAAAGAGAGAAGTGGTTGAAAACTTAACTAATGATATAACAAAAACAAATTAATGTTTTTCAATTTCCTGTTCCATTGATGGACAACTCAAACCACATACTTTTAACCATCACTAACCTTTATGTTCATCAACATCACCATTATTACTCTCACAACCACCATCACCTTCTTTACTTAATATATATGTCTTAACTCATGAACTACTCAGTAGCTCAACTAAATTTCTTTCACTTAACTCACTAGGGAGATAATAGGTGAGTAATTGAGTGTGGTTTAATTTTGACAGCTGATGTATATGATAAATGACGGTTGCCAAATTGCCCTCTACAAGCGAAAAGCTAAGTAGTACTACTGGTTCCACATGTTTGCTTATTACTCTCAGTAAGCCATTTTTAGACCCATTGGTTTGATTCAGACTTGTCTCATTAAATTGTCATTATATACGTCACCCAACCTCATCCCAAACTGAATAACAATCACAATGCATGATTCAGTTTTATGTAATGTAAAATTGATTTTAGAAAATAAGATATAGATATAATGAAGAAAATTGAGGCATATATTGTGATTGTTTTAAATGATAGTTTGTCTATATTTGTCTATAATGAAGAAAATTTCTCTATATTTAAATGATAGTTTTTTACTTTTTTTTTTACGTTAAAATTTTCAGATCAATGAATCGAGAAAAAATTCACATAAAATCTAGCCATATTTTGCAAAGCCAACAATTTGCTAGACAATAAGTTCTTAAGAAACTCCAATATATATACTCATAAAACATTGAGAGGAATTCTCCAACAAGAAGTAAAACAGGACCGCAAAAAACCAAGCCCCTCTTAGACAGGTCAAGTGTCACAGGAAAAGACACTCACACAACCAGATCGCCCTAAACCAAAATCGAAACACTAAACCCAAAATCGAAACCCTAAACCTAAAATCGAAACCCTACAATCACAAAATCGAAACCCTACAATCACAAAATAGAAACCCTAAACCTAAAATCAAAACCCTAAACCAAAAATCGGAACCCTAAAACAAAAATCAAAACAATCAATTTTAAAAACTTACTATTAGTCGGCCCTATCAGTGTCTTGAGTGAGATTGAGAGTTGGAGAGAGAGAGGGAGAGACCCAAGGCAGTAAGGGTGGAGGCAGTGCTGCGGCGCTTGGTCTAGAGGTCAGTGACGATGCGGGCGGGGTGGACTTGAGTTTGGGTCTCGCCGATTTTGTCGCCGGTGAAGGAGAGGACTGGGATTGGTTTGGTTTGGGTTTTGAGGGATTTGGGTTCGAAGGGCTTTGAGGGATTTGGGTTCGAAGGGCTCAGAGGTGAAGGGATTTTTTTTGGTAAATAGATTTCTTCTTTCTTATTTATACTTAGGTTTTTAGCCCCGTTTATTAAAACGCAGCTTCAGGCGTAACTGTGGCCGCGTTTTTTAATAAACGCGGCTTTAGGACAGAACTAGAGCCGCGTTTTTAAAATGCGGCTTTAAGACATGTATTAAAAAAAAAAAAATTTCAAATGGGTCTGAAGCCGCGTTTTTAAAACGCGGCTTCAGCCCATTCCAGAAAAACGCGGCTGAAGACCCAAAAAACGCAGCTATAGAATTGCGCTTGGACTGCGTTCAACCCACGCGGCCCAAATAGGGTCTTAGGCCGCGTTTTTGCAAACGCAGCTGAAAAAAACACGGCCTAAGACCCGCATGTTTTGTAATGAAGCTGTGGATCGAAGTGATCCAAATTATCCAATCCAGACGATAAAGCTCTTCTGATGAAGAGCCTACACGCCGCCGTCATTAGCATTTCTTATGCAGTTGTGTATTGCGACAAACAGGCCAACAATTAGGGTTGTGAGAAAGTCTTCTTCCCTTAAACAAAATGATCAAATTGTATAAAGAAGTTAGAATTATGCTCGTGATTAATGAAAAAGAAAACATTATTATTAGTGTTAATTGGTTAAAAATTTAGTTTTTAGTTTTTAAACTTGTTTATTTCTATACACTTTTTTAAAGTCTCAACAAAAACTACATTCAAATATAGTTTAAGCCTTATTTTTGCTACTATTTATGGACATTACTGCTTTTTTTGGTACTATTTATAAATCTCATTGTACTATTCAATTAACTTTTATCTTTATTTATTGTACTTTCAGCAAAATAAAATCTCAGTTTCAACAAAGTAAGTAGATTCTAAACAGATCTTAAGTGTTACCTATTTGCAAAGGACATGAAAGAGGATGATGAGAATGAGCTGAAACCTGACATTATGGCTGCTGGGTGCGGAACTTTTGATTGGGGTTTTTTTTTTTTGGGTGTGTGGAAAATTTAATTTATAGAAGTACCTAGCTATTGGCCGTCCCGTGCAGGCTTGCCAATGCACATGCTCGTGGCCTACAAGTGCATATATTTTGTTAGTGCACCCTTATAACTTCCGAAATGATAATTCCTTCGGAAATGATAATAAAGTTAAGATGAAAGGGGGAGTAAATAACCCAAGAAAAAAATAATAATAATAATAAACGGAAGCCATCGTTTTCGATTTTTTTTTCAATGATTACATTTTGTTCTTAAGAGTTAACGCCCGAACAAAATTTGGTAGACTCTTTTTATTTCACTTGTTATTAACGATTATTGTAATATCTTCACATGAAGCATATATATAAAATTATTTTTTTCGTTTATTATTTAATTTGAAACATGAAATAAATATATTTCAAATGAAGAAGATAATTTTCCCATTCCCTTCATATCAAACCCATACTTATTTTTTGTTGGAAGTGATTTTTTTTAGAGAGAGGTTGGAAGTGATTATTAAGTGGGAGCAATGATTTATCATCTTAGATAATATAGTGGGTGCCGTTTTAAATTTTTGGTGGGATCCTCTAATCAGATTGTTCTTAGAGTATTAAAAAATTTTATTCTGTTAAATATATAGGAAAATTTGAGATTTTCTATGGAAAGATATTAATTAGGATATGTTTAAACATTTTTTTCCATTTGTGCCTAGTTCCATATGCAACATGAATAATTATTATATTTTTTTAGAACAAACACACACACACAAAGAAAAGGGAAATAAATTTTAAGGGTTTTTTAACAACCATATAACTTTTTTAGTATATATTAGTGGTTGTATGGAAAATTAGGGAATTAAATAAAATTATCAAAGAGTGCGTTTTTCTTTTTAATTTTTCTCTTATTTTTTGTTCCTAAATTGTATATTTAAAGAGACCTTTAATGTGAGACAATTACCCTTCTCTTTCTTCTTTTTCTTCTTCTTTGTTTTGTTTTGTTTTTTGTTTTTTGTTTTTTGTTTTTTGTTTTTTTTTTTTTTTAAGAAACAAATGCACACATACAAAGGAGAGGGAATGTGATTCTAATACAAATGTATGTCACAAACTCCGATTGAAAGCCATGAGAACTTTTAAGGGAAAATAAAACAAATTATACTACATACAACACACTCTCTTAAGCAATTTAAGACAATTACCATTGGTGCAGTATAACTTATCACACATTCCCTTAAAATTTATTAAGATTTTTTAATGAAATTTGTGTTGTGTTTTTTTGTTAGAATCTCATTATTTTTTCTTATATATGGATGCTTGTTTCCAAAATAATAATAATAATAATAATAATTATATGACAATGTAAACACAAAACAGAAACAGTAGAGCCAGAGGCCAGTCCAAAACAAGGTGACAATGAAGCAAAATGAAATTATGGATTAAATGATTAGTCTCCATAGACATTGAAGTGATATACTCTTCGATTGGTCTCAGTTTAATTTTCAAAAAGAACATCAATGTGAAAAATTGTAAGAACATCATATATGATCTTTATAACGCCCCAACTTATGGTGTAAATTATATGAAAACGATAATGAGAAAATTACATTAGATGGTATATATGATGACATTGCTTTGTGATTATTTGCCAACATTCCCTTTCTTTTCTCTACTTTTTGGCTCACATAAGAAAAATCCTTAAACAATGTGTGGGTCTAGCTAGGGAGCAGCGAGGAGGAAAATGTTATAAATTTAGTATAGATTGTGTCATGTGAAAGGAAGTGAGTTCGTGTTTTAAATAAACTTGTCTTAGGTACAAAGATCTTTATTTGTATATAATGAAACACGATCAAGAACAAATAAAATAAATTCTTTTTAAAAAAAATTATCGACATGTGGAACTAAAACAAGCACACATGTGCACGGCCTACTACACATGTGATCGAAGATCAAATGGTAACTTTTTACTTTATTGAAATATGATAAGATTTATTGAATCATTAGGTGTAACTTGTGAAAGTTAATCAATAGTTGGGGATGGAGAAATTTAAATCCTAAATTTCTCAATTAAAAACATTTTAAAGTGCTAGTTAAGTTACAAGACTTTTGGCAGCTTTGAGGGTTTATAAATTATTAAAGTGTAATATAAAAAGATATGTTCTTTTTTAAAATTATATTTTTAAGAAAAATATAAAAATTCAAATGAAAAGACATTATATTTCAATTAAAATTTTTCATTTTCTGTAGATTAGAAATGGATGAAATCAATTCATTTCTCTCATTGTTCTAGTCAAATTCACAAATTTGTAAGAGAACTCTAATGAAGGAATTTCAGAATTATTGTTTGCAATTTAATGGCTCTGTTGTACCTTGGGGGTGAATTGTTTGCGATTCTATAACAAACTCAATCGAGTGGAGGTGATTTTCAACTTAAAGATAGTGTTCTACACACGCCTCAAAGTTTTAATTTCATTAACAAAAAAAAAAATCTTTGTTTTGTTAGTTATTGATGGGTTAAAATGAATTGACCCCTTGCAAATTAATTAATTACCCAAGTTAATTAATTAGATCAAATTACATACAATAGCGTAGTAGCACAAACAAATCACCAATTATACTAAATGCAGCGGAAAATAAATTTGACACGGGTGATTTATTTACGAATGGGGAAAACCACCGAGGCAAAAATCTACCAAGTGATTTTAAGGTCACCACTCTTAAGAATCCACTATTATCAATCACAAGTGGTTACAAGTATAAGAAATCCACTATTAACAAATCTTAACAAATAATCATGAGAGAAGTCTTAAAACACTCAACTCATAACCACTTGTTGTATTGCACAATAAATCGATCCCTACAACAAACTCTTGAAAAACTTTGCCAGAAGAGAGTTCATGACAAGAAAGATTTTCACAACTTGTCTTTCTGAAACACTTAAACAAAACTCATCAAGGCATAATGTGTGAAATAGAAATAAAAATTGCATATATAAAGAAATATGTGTATAAAAAGATAAAAGAAACAACACATGTAGATGTAGGTGAATAAAATGAACATACATCAGCATCATATATAAGAAAATAAAGTACAATGTATGTCATAATAACAATGGTTGCATGACCGATGTACAAGAGGCTAATGTAACTATAAATAAAGAAAAGTGCATATAAACCTTGCTACATTCCTCAAACCTATACACACTCCCCCTAACAAAAAAAAATGTCCTATACTAACTCTCTTGCCAAGTACAAGACTACTCTCAAACCAAAATCACTCCCCCTATTTGTCATGAATGACAAAGGGCAAATCACTAAGAGGTCGTCATCTCGTCATCACTGGAAGAGCTAGCATCATCCTCATCATCATCAACATCATCATTAGGCAAGACTTCTGTTAGGACATATGTGGAACTTGTTAGGACATATGTTATGTAAGATTGTTGAATCTTTTGACAAAACACACTTCACTTGTAATTGGATATATCTAGGATGGGTTTAGTACTTTAAGGAACTAGAGTTCAAGTTTAGTATTGAAACCATGCAAAACTGTCCAAGAAACAAGTGAAGAAGTGTTGTTAATTAAAGCTCGACAGATAACTCAATAGATAATATCTATCGAGGTTTAATGTGTAGGCTCATCAGTTGCTCGGTAAAAATAATATCTATCAAGAATTACGAATTCAGATTTTCAAATCTGTTTTCACGCATATCCAAGTGTATTTTTATAGGGTTTTTTTTCTCACAACCCTAAACATATATAAGGATTATTTTAAGGGTTGTCTTAGAAAATGCAAGCAGATGCAAAGTCATTATTCATGCATATTGTGATCGAAGACAATTTGCCTTAGTTCATCATATTCCTTGAAGAAGCTACTGCGTCTTTGCTCCAAGGGTTTTGTAACCAAAAAGCTTTTTGGTCTTCATCGTTGGATGAACTGAAGAACTTTGCAGCCAACATCTTCCTCAAGTTGGTGTGTTAATCACGTACTTGGATCCGTGCATCGATTGGTTAGTCACGTACTTGGTGCCGTGCATTGAAAAGAGATTGTCACTACATTACAAGTCCAACTGTGTATTGTGGTAAAGGTTCAATTGTAAGTTGGTATAAAGTACTGGGATTCCTTTACTTGTAACCGCTTGTTTTGATAATAGTGGATTCTTGGGAGTGGTGACCTTAAATTCACCCGGTGGGGTTTTGCTTCGGTGGTTTTCCTCATTCATAAACAAATCACCTGTGTCAAACTTATTTTTCACTACATTTACTTTAGTTGGTGATTTGTTTGTGCTACCACGCTTATTGCATTTAATTGAATATAATTAATTAACTAGGCTAATTAATTGATTAATATACCAATGGGTCAATACATTCTTGCCCTATTAGCCTCTGAAGAAGGAGAGGGAGAAAGTTCATAGCCACTGATGCGAGCCTGTCGGCGAGCAATGCGTCCTACTCTAATGTTCAATTGACACATCTCATTAGTAAAAGTGTCTAATCGACCACTAAAGTCAGCATGCATCTGCTGAAGCTGCTCCATGATAGCCTCAAGAGACACACCAACTGCCAAAGAAGAAGGAGCAAAGGTGGAAGGAGCCGGGGAAGAGGGTGGAATAGCAAAATTTTCAAATCGGTTGTCTCCACTCGTGACCGCTTTAGTTGAAGCTAGGCCTCATCCCGCTTGACAGAACCAGCTCTGATGACACTTATAACAATGAAGAGAGGAGAGAGAGGAATGGGAATGTGAATTTGTGTGAGGATACGCATGATAGCCGAAGGAAAAATGTGCTTATCATGTGTAGCAATATCCAAATACACATCTAGAATAGATGTGATGAACTGAGAGGGAAAATCAATGGTTAGACCCTCCATTAAAGACAAAAGAAAATGAGCATGAGGCTCGGTGATGGAGTTGTAGTGTGAAAGTGGTGTGAGAGTGAAGGTCATAACCATGTTAAGGAATCTCGGGCCTTTAGCAAAACCCGAGCATTGAGTATTTTGCTTACGACCCCATATGGAAGGAGTCTCACAAAAGTGAGAGATAAACTCGACTTTGGATACAGTCCATAGACGATCACAGCCAGGGTAGTTAAGATACGCTACCTTAGGGACATGTAGTACCTCAGATATAAGATCTGGAGTAACTACGATATGTATACCTCTAAATGTAGTAACAAACTGAGGTAAAGAAGTATTGATGCCGTGTATGTTAAAGTAAAACTCCTGAATAAACACGACGGGACACCTTGAGAGTTTCTCAAGTAGAGAAGCCCAATCTCGAGTCTGAATGACTTCGGGGAAATGAGTGTTGGCAAAAATCCGACAGAATAACCTAGTGTTCTGGATGAACGCTACGTTTTTGGAAGTTCTCAGAGAAGTCTGTTTGGGCCTTCGCATCATGAAACTGAATGTGAGATGGAAGAAATGAAGAGGATGACTCGGAACCTTGAAGGGGTTCCAAGCCGAAGTAAAATTGCGTTGTTTGGGTGCCATAACACAGTCTATCCGAGAGAGAGAGAACAGAAGGAAACATAACACATGCTTAGAATAGAAAAGAAAAGAAAGAACGTATGCATGAAAAATGCATGAACATGTGACGTGCAAAAATTAAAAGTATCATGGGTAAAACCCAATCTAAACCTATCAGCACTCATAACAATAATCAAGCACACACATCTAATTCATGAAATATTGTTATACTGCAGTTAGAGTGCAATGCATGATCATGTGATATCAATTTCAGAAACCCCAACCCTTCAATTTCACAAAAAAAAAAAAAAAAAAAAAACCTAAAAATATAGCAAGAATCCAAAACCTAGGTCTAAAATGCATGAATGCATGTAAAAGAAGGGATTTAGGATGCTTACCAAGTTATTTGAGCCTGATGTAGGTCAGAAATCACGTGGGTGAGGAGATTTAAGTGTTAGAAAAGTGTTTGGATCAAGAGAGAAAGAAAATCTATCAAGAGAGAGAAGAGAAAATGAAATCGCAGCTTGATAGATCGAGATAGCTATCGAGAATTTGTTAAGCACTAAATCTCGACAGAAATGAAATTGTCGAGATGCTGTCAAGGATCTATTAACGGCAAAACTCACCTCAATGGATCGAGAATCTGTCAAGAATTTATCGAGAAACAGAATGCACAGAAATTTGGCTCGATGGATGGAAGAAGCTATCGAGAATGTGTCGAGTAGGAACCCAGAAATCTTGATGGATTGAGAAGCTGTCAAGATGCTACTGAGAAAAGAGAAAGAAGGCTTGATAGAAAGAGAATTTGTCGAGGAGCTGTCGAGCTTGAAGAAAAGGAGTTTTTTAAAGGGAAAAGCACAAGGAGATAAAAACAATAAGCAAGCTACTCAACCAAAAATACAATCAACATGTTAAGCTCTTAAGACATCTCTCAACATATAAGCATAACATCTATAGATCTAAAACACACACACATATTAAACAAGTCTAACCAATTTTATATTTCAAAAACAAGTTAAAATAATTTAGTTAGTATATATCAACACATGTATTTCCTTGGTACCTAACGACTGCTAGGTCCCTGATGACCTATTGATACATGATGACCGTCAGGGTGGAATGTGTCGCGTGGTATCAGGGAAGGTACCTGACTACTGTTGGGTACCTGACTACTGTTGGGTACCTGACGACCTCTTGGTACCTAATGACCCATTGATACATGACGACTGTCAGGACGGAGCGTGTCGCGTGGTGTCAGGGAAGGTACTTGACGACCGCTGGGTCCCTAACAACCCCTTGGTACCTAACAACCCGTTGATACATGACAACCGTCAGGGCGGAACGTGTTGCGCGGTGTCAAGGATGGTACCTGACGACTGTTGAGTACCTGACAACTGTTGAGTATCTAAAGACCCATTGATACGTGACAACCATCAAGGCAGAGCATATCACGCAGTGTTAGAGAAGGTACTTGACGACCATTAGGTACTTGACGACCTCTTGGTACCTAATGACCCATTGATACATAACGACCGTCAGGGTAGAACGTGTCGCGCAGTGTCAGGGAAGATACTTGGCAACCATTGGGTACTTGATGACCTGTTAGTACCTGACAACCCATTGATATGTGACGACCATTAGGGCGACGCGTGTCACATGGTGTCAGGGAAGGTACCTAATGACCGATGGGTCCTTGACAACCAATTGATACATGACGATCGTCAGAGTGAAGCGTGTCGCACAGTGTCAGGGAAGATAACTGATGATCGCTGGGTACTTGATGACCCCTTGGTACTTGACGACTAATTGATACGTGACGACCGTTAAGCAGAGCGTGTCGCACCATGTCAAGGAAAGTACTTAACGACTGCTGGGTACCTGACGACCCATTGATAAATGATGACCATCAGGGCAGAGTGTGTTACGCGATGGCAAGGAAGGTACCTAATGACCGCTGGGTCCCTGACGACCCTTTAATACCTGATGACCCATTGATACATAACGATCGTCAGGGTGGAACGTGTCGCACGGTGTCAAGGAAGGTACTTGACGACCTTTGGGTACCTGATGACCTTTTGGTACCTAACGACCTATTGATACATGACGACCGCTAGGGCAGAATGTGTCGCGCAGTGTCAGGGAAGGTACTTGACGAATGTTGGGTACCTGACGACCTCTTGGTACCTAACGACCCATTGATACATGAAGACCGTCAGGGCAGAGCGTGTCGCGTAGTGTCAGGGAAGATATTGAGTGTAGACTATTTTGAGTGAGTGGGTATGTATGCTTGTGGTGCTATGATGGAATTAATGCTGAAGCTAAGTCTTCAATGGGTAAGGGGTTGTTTATGACTAATTAGGAAGCATTTATGGGCTTAGAATATGCAGAAAAGGAAAAAGGAATTTTTAAGGTTAAGTGAGTGTGGGCTAAAGGGAATGATCTATGAGTTGGGGAGAGTTAAACTACAAGCAAAGTGACAAGCATACCAGAAATTTCAGAGGAATTAGTGTGTGTTATTTGCATGGGCTGGTGTGCTTATCCTTTTATAGTAGTGTTTAGGGATGTAGTAGTTAGCAAAATTCCAAAACATAGGACTGATCAAGAGACTAAATAGGAAACTTAATTATCCTAGGATTTGGCAATGAGTTGTGGATTCTCTTTTGGGTTGTCTTGCCTCTTTGGGCAATGTCACACATGGGTAAAATCAGGGTAATCTTGCATTAAATGCCTGGATCTCTGAGGTCATATTCAGCCAATGAGGTTAAGACATGCATTGAAGAAGGATGCTAGTGTTGCAACTAAGATTTGGATCCTAGGATGCAAGATTTCAACAACCTAAGCTAGGTGTCAAAGTTTAAGCCCACTTTGGATTAGGCTTGCTCATGTGGGCTGGACCCTTTGGGCTGGGCTATGTTCATCCCATATTTGGACCTACAAAATGGTCATCAATAATACATATTGCCATGGGTTTTCATCCCTCATTGACTCTTATCATTAGTGAATATTTTGGGTTCCGATAAATTTTTGTAACGGGTCTTTGGGCAATGAGTTGTAATATTTAAAATAACAACATAAGCTTAATTACTTCAAAATGCTTTTACAAATAATATTCATTATTTTTTGAAACGATAGTTCCATATCATAAGTAATGTTTATGGTTTCTGATAATCACATTATAATTTAAATGGTGAATAGTTACCATGAGCATTGAAAACAAATATTTATGAATGTTGTGACATAAATAGTGACTGCGGGTTCTATATAAATTCCATGGGTTTATGATATCATAATTTTTAAGATAAATAACTTTCCATGAGCTCTTGTAAGATGATTGCCATAGATTATAGAAATGTTTAAGAAATTGAAACATTGTTCATCATTCAACTTTTAAGTAAAATAAGTATGACATAGTATTTTTGCCAAGTGCTAATAGTCTTAGGCTTTTGATAAAATAGTACCAACGTAAATTGGGCTTTTGATGTTGTCAATATGAATTGGGATTTTAATGTTGCCAATGATAGCTAGGCTTTTTGATATTGCCAGTAAGAATTGACCGTTTTGATGTTGCTAGTAAGAACTGGACTTTTGGATGTTGCCAGTGAGAATTGGGCTTGATGTTGTTAGTGAAAACTGGGCTTTTTGATATTGCCAGTGGGAACTAGGCTTGTTGATGTTGCTAGTGAGAACTGGGCTTTTTGATAAATAATTTTCCATGAAATTGAATCATGGGCTTTGGTTATGGATTTGAATTCCATTGATAAAATTGTTTTGCCATGTATTTGAATCATGAACTTTAATTATGGATTTGAATTCCAATGAACAATTGTTTTTTCCATGTATTTGAATCATGGGCTTTTCAAATGTTGCTAAGCATAAAAAATTCTTAGGTTTTGGAAAAGAATGAGATTTTAACTTGCTCAATAAAATAAATAATTTGGGATTAGTCTTTACAAAAATATTGGGTCTTATAGTGTTTTATATTTGTAGCCCAATTTTGTGATGGAAAGAAGAATAGTTGTGGGCTAGCATAATAATAGTAAAAAATATTTAGGGAAGCCCAATAATTTGTTGGTGATGTTTGAAAATAAATAGGTGCTATTTAAATAATATTAGGTGTAAAAATAATGTACCCTAACACTAATCATGACTTAAACTTTTTCAGTAATATTAGGTTGTATTTGGCTCAATGTAAAATGATTTCAAAGTGTAAAATATTTTCCAGTGAAAATATTTTTCAGAAATGAAAATATTTTCAGGTATTTGGTCGCATCACAAAAAATGTTTTGGAAAATATTTTAAAGTGTTTGGTTGTGTTCCTGAAAATTCTCTAGAAAACACATTTTCTCAGCTTCCAAACAAATATTATAATAGGAAATCTAGACATATAAACCAAATCAACAAAAAACATAACAAAAAAAAAATTCAGTCTTTCTAAAAAATAAGCACCGATCGTGAGAGAGGGAGAGAGAGAGATAGATTGAGAGAAAGAGAGAGGTAAAGGACCATAGATTGGTGGGTGGGTCTGAAGGAGGCGAGATCGGTGGGTGGGTCTAACATCGGTGAGATTGGTGGGTGGGTCTAAAGGAGGCGACAACAATGAGATTGGTTTGTAGATCGGAGATCATGTTAGCTTCTTAGCTTTCGTTGGTCAGAGGGAAAGAGAGGGAGGAAGAGAGAATAGAAAAAGCTTCCTTGACTGGTGGTGTAGATCTGTAGCGAAGACGACGACGGTCTGGTAAGGCTGAGGCTGAGGCATGAACCTGCGGCGCGATATGACTGGCAAAGGTAGGTTGGGTTGTCTTCTTCACTTTCCCTTCTAGCTCTCTCTCTCTCTCCGGGTGTGCGAGTCCGGAAAATGAATTGTAGGTAAAACTAATTTGTAAAATATTTTACAGGTCAAAAGGCCTTATTTTACGATTAAATGAAAATATTTTCAGTTTGACCATATTTTATATGTGCAACCAAACACGCATAGGGTGTAAAATATTTCCCCAAATCCATTTACACCCGAAACAAACACAATCTTAATTAGTCTTTAACATTTTTGCACAATCATCATACAAAATAGTACTATTTGTTTTTCCTTTTTAATGACCATGGAGCAAGGCATATACTAGGACTAGGTTTGTTTACGATCAATAGGTGAGAATGAAATTTAAAAGAAATTTATAAAACCTATGGCACTGATCTGTGTTTTAGTGCTTTGTTGCATTGGCCGTCCTCCATGATTCCTTACAGGTTGAGGTCCCAATTAGACAAACGTTCAAACGAAGGTGAAAATGACGTTGAGAAATTGATTTGTAATTATCCTTGACTACTTCACCTAGTAGGAAATTTAGCTGTTACAAGGCGATTACTTAAGGTATTAAAATTAATAAGAGATAGTAGTAGTTTGCTGACAAAAAAAAGGCTGAGGTAGTACCTTCCCAGACTTCTATATATATCATAGGAAATTATAAACAGTCTTCCCGTTTCCTTTAGAGTTTAGATTGAGAGAGAAGAGTGAAGGAGAGTAGAATAGAGTTAGCTGAAAGTAAGCTAATTTTGAGTCAATTTTAATCTACTCTACCATGCTCTCCCTTCCTCTTCTTCAATCCTAACGGACCAGAAGATAATGCAATGCAGCAAAAAATAGAGGGGAATAACCCTCAAGCAAAGCTTTCTAACTAATCTGCCCTTCCTCTGCGGAACCCTTCTGAGTTCTGACTCCTGGGGCTATTGTCTTTCGAGGCCTCCTTCTTAGGCTAATTTCCTCACTTCATTATTTATTTTCTCTTTCTCTCAGTTGGTTCTTTCTCGTTGGAATTTTTTTATTTATTTATATAATTTTTATGAAGGAAGATTCTTAGCTTGGTACGTATTTCGTTAGCTGTATTCCTTGTATATTTGTTCTGTCCTTGCAAATTTCTGCTTTGTGATTCAAGACTGTAGAAGTAATGACTAACGTACTAAATCAACGGCTACTGCACCAACAGCTCAACGAATCAGACACCGACATCTGGATGGGCTTGAATCTAGGGTGAACGCTATTGCTCTATCTCTCTCGCTAGTGATTATCATCGTGAAGAAATTCTAGAAGATATTAAGAAAAATGATCGTGTTAAAACAGTAGGACATCAACCGCATCTTGTACTGTCATCTTCATCCTTTAGCCTTTCGCATCGAACTCGCGCTTTGTGAGTATCTCAACGAAAACAACTTAATTCTAGATTGAGCTGAACACTGTTGCTCTCTTTCTCATGTGTTTGAATGTGTTGTTTATTCGCAGTTTGCGAACTATGTTGGTAAAGATAGAGGAGGAAACCAACGACACCAATTTGTGAACTATGTTGGTAAGAAACACTGAATTATATTAGTATATAGATGTATGTGTTTGTGCATATTTATGAAAGTTTGACGCAAGCGTGCGATTAACAGAAAAGACATAACATGCATGATGTTGATCTCAAAGAATTGCTGGGATCACGAACCCTAGATTTACACGTAACTCCGTTGCTGGTTATGTAGGCGAAATCCACGATAAGATGTAGAAAATAAAATGGAAAATAATTATAAGGGGAACTTCAATAAAAAAAAATTTATTAATTTAATCATCAACACGTTGGTTGAAGGATTTTCATAGGTTTACTCGACATCCAATAGTTCTCTAGGGTCAATTAACGTATTTTATTGGACTCAACCACCAATGTTTTTTTTTTTTTTTAAATATAATTTTTCACCTTGTGAGGTTTTGATATGTTTGAGGCGTGTTATGTCCTTTTGCTAATGGCTTAGACTTTGGAATAATTGATCTAAGATTTTTGTACAATCATCGTACAAAATAATATTTCTTTTTTCCCTCGTTAATAACTACAGACCAAGGCATATACCACTGTAAGTTTCTTTAAGACATTCTTTTCTCTCCTCCTGTGAGTGTTAAAATTTAGTATTCTAAAAAAAAAGGTATATACCGAGGACTAGGTGCATTTACGAGCAAGACGTGATAATGAAATCTAATTAAAGATTTGGCACAAATATATAAAACCTATGTCACTCATCCGTCTTTTAATGGCTTGGTGCATTGGCCGTCCTCCATGATTCTTTATGCATAAATGCAATGTAGTCGATACCGTACTGGTATCGTACCGGTACGTATACCTATATTGAAACGCCAATGTTTCATACCGGTTTAAATACTGGCCATGTACTAGCCTTACCGGCCATGTACTGGACATACCAGCCAATTTCGGGTAATACCAACCAGTACTAGGCTTTTTAATTTTGTAATTTTTGAATTTTTATAAAAGTAAAATGGTAACTTATATATATTAACTTATTAGTATTATTTGTTTTCTTAGTATGCAATGAAAAATTTAGCTTTTTATTTTTTATATTGTGTTTTTTTTCTCTTTTAATTGATGTTAAAGTCTAAAATCATGAATAAATTATTTTGAATTGAGGTAATGTTTTATACTAAATTTTTATATTTATTATAATACATACACACACACACACACACACATATATTTATAAATATAAAAAATAACGGTAAACCCGAAACGGTATATTGGTATTGATCGGTACCAAAATATATCGTTTCACTGGTCAAACCAGTACAGCTTCCGACACGAGATTGACTTACTTGTGTAAATGTCCCCGTTAGATAAATGTTCAAATGAAATTGAAAATGATGTTAAGAAATTAATTTGTAGTCATCCTCGGCTACTTCACTTGAGAGGAAATTAGCCACTACAAGGTATTAAAAAAAGAACAAGTCTGTTTTATTTTTTAAAAGGAAATTGTGGAATTATTATTATTATTATTATTATTATTATTATTATTATTATCTTGATTTATTTGGTAATTAATTCATAAATTCGCTACATAATCAGAATATCAGATTTGGACATAAACAAGACCTTTTTTTTACTTCGGAGAAACTGTTTAACACATATGCTAAATTCTTTCTTTTTTTTTTTTTTTTTTAAATTTTAGGAAATTTGAAGTTTAAATATTTTGCAAGTAAATAAGATACAAGTTCATCTTCAATTGTTTTAATATTTAGGTAGAAGGGTAAGGATAAAATGGGTTAGTCAAAATACAGCCATTAGAAAGTCTACGTAAGATAAAAATGGTAACCGATAAAAGCGGATGATTAAATGATTATATTTAGCCTATCTCAAAAACTTAAACACTTGGAATAATTGGTAATTTGGGCATCTCTACCACTCTCAGGAAAAAACCTACGGTCAATGCCATTAAAACACTGGTTCGAGCACTGCATATATACTTGTAGAAAAATATCGGGCAATGAACCCAATCTACCGAGTCAAAGTTGAGTTTGAAAAAGGAAGCCAAATTTTTCGCTAGGGGTGTATTTATTCTAAGAAACTTGTAGACGGAAATTGACTTGCTTTTTGACCATATCGCCCACAATCTTGACGATGATTTTTACATTAAAGCACAAGATGTTGAATCATCTCATGGCTAGGTCAGGTCTAAGGTGGCGTTTGGATCTAGTGTCTGCGTCTATGTTCATGTTTCAGTTTTTTTTTTTTTTTTTTTTTTTTTCTGCTCAGCTTTTTAAGTGACAAAGGCTACTATTTATATACAGTACATAAACAGTAGCTGCAAAAGTAGACTTTTTAGCCCTTTTCTGTGTGTAAGTGGGTCCCGTGCACTGTTCACGGGATCCACAAACTTCACTTTTCAGCTTTTTTTTTTTATTAAAAATGAGTCATACAGTACTATTTACACATTTAAAAATTATTTTGCTACAGTATTTTCAATTTTTAGCAATAAATTCTATCCAAACGGACCCTAAGTCTTTGTCTAAGGCCTCCTATCCCAAAAAGCGCGAGTTTTTCATTATTTCTCCCAATTTCAAGAGGGTCCCTTAAAATATTAGATTGATAGAAACACAACCTAATTCAAACCATACATTGTTTCGCAAAAAAAAAAAAAAAAAGTTAGAAGTATATAGAATTATTATATATTGACAATAAATTTCTCCTACCAGTTTAAAATTTTAATTTTTGCAAACCAATCTTCTACGCAATAAATAGTTTAAAATGACCACTTAATCTCTCGAGCCACATACCAAAATCTCTCTCTCTCTCTCTCTCTCTCATAATCAAGTTTAAAATTTTAAATTTAACTTTCCTTAACCATGAATTGCTTTCCACGAAATAAAATAAGCATATATATATATATATATACATGTAATTAATCTTGTTAATTTTGTGACTAAACTAAGATATGTGATTCTCTACATGTAATTAATCTTGGTTTATTTAGTTCATGCAGATAGTTGAGATTATTAGGTAATTTTATTATTAAGTGGAGTTGTAATATTGCATTTTTTTAATATATGTTAGATTCTATTATTCTATTACGGTTTATATTTTATGGTATTCTCGTCATATTATAATTTATATTGTAGAAAGTGTTTATTTTATTTGTAAATATTTTTTTAATATAAATTTTATACTTGAAATATCAATCTGGAAATGAAAAAACCTCACACACACATAGAGTAGATAAAATTAATTAAATCTAAAAGAAACTCTTGATAAATTTGTTATTTGTAATATATAACATATAACAAAAATTTAGATGAAAGTCTCATACAAGAATTTAAAAACTCATAAAAATAGTTAAAAGATAATGAGTATTAATGAAAATTATCATAATAATGTTAATATAACTAATATAAAATTATTGATTAATACGAAAATACTAAATTTTTTTCCTAAATTCACTTATTGGCTTATCAAATTATACAAAAAATACTAGTTATAGGTTTTTTTTTTTTTGGTAAAAATAAAACATTTAAAATTAGAATTGATAAAATCCTATCTAAGACTGATTATGTTGCAAGAAAATTAAATTGATTAAATATTATCAATTGAAGATACTTATTTTGTAATTTGTATCTCTAAAATAAGAGTGATTTTAAAATAAATAAATATTATTTAATTGATATTTAAATTGAAAAAAAAAACTTACTTAAATTTATTACTTTATAGGTCTCAAACTATGTTAGGACAATGTTGGATCTTTGTCTTTTATTCTTTTAGTGCATGTTGGGATATATAGCTTATTTTCATTAAATTATTGAACTTAATAAATATACTTGGCAAAAATGTAGTTGTTACTAAAAAAAGAAAAAAAAAACTTTAAAAAAAGTTATAAATAAGTTTTTTTTTTTTTTGAAAAGAAAGTTATACATAAGTTAAATAAACTGAATAAACAACTTAATTTTATCTTACCATTTATCTAAATGAGAACTTAAGTAAAAAATTTATTCACAAATAGATATGTCCATAATTTAAATCTCTTATCACCCAACTATCAAGTTATTAAAAAAAAAAAAAATTATAAATTTGTTGATAAAAAGGGGGGGGGGGGGGGGGGATTATTCTTTTTAAGTAGTGTATCTTTTTTTTTTTTCTTAACTACGGGTTAATTACTTTTTCTTCTTTTCTCCATCCATCAAACATAGGTTAAACTTATGGTCGAGATCAGCGTGTCCCTTACTCTTAAAGCCGTCATGTTGTAATGTACAAATAATTCATGGTGAAGTTTTACACTTTTTAAAAATAACTTTATTCTTTTTCCCCTCAAAATAATTTATAATTGTCACCAAGTTGCTGTAACATTAGCTTTTCCAATGAAATTAAATCAAGAATAATGAAAGAAACAACAACAACAACAACAACAACAAAACGTGGTAGTGCACTGCTCCGCAATTTATTATTCCCAAAATTTACTGCCCTATAGTTTGATTAACGTTGAGTAATGGACATTGGAAAACAATAGAAGTATAGAAGACTATTCCTGTACTGACGTTGTCGGTCATCATTCAACGTGAGAAAGTTAAAATCACTCTGTCTTCTAGTCTTCTTGCTCATGATTTGAATACTTATAAATCAGGTTGAATAATTTATAAATATACTTTTGTCAGTTTTTTATATTTGAGTGCAAGACATCAAAAGATAATCAAAGTCAGTGGTCTCCAGCAATTTTTATATCTTGCACCCGGCATATATGCCGGGTGCAGGATATACCGCCTCGGTCTCCAGGGTCTTTACATACTTTTATACGGTATACTTCAATAAAATCTCTATCTTTTATCTCCAAAAAAAAAAAAAAATGTACACAAAGCTGGGGTTGGCTGGCTCTAAGCCTAGGCCCTCTTATTACAAAAAGGCCCTTAATTATATAATAAAAATTGGTTTTACAATACAAAAGTATAGTTGTGTAATTTTTTTCCTAATCTCTTAAAAGTCTCTCAAAATATTAGATAATAAAAAAGAAAATTGAATCACAATTATTTCACCAATATATAGGGATAGGTTCTAGTTACTCTTGATATAACTTTAAGGAAGGTTACACCACCTAATAACTTTTTATTGGATAAATAAATTAAAAATGCAACAATTGGATTATATATTCTCTATATTCTATACCCACCCACCCACCCACCCACATAACGACTTACTAATAACGATCAATTTTTATTAGTATCTAGAAACTATAATTTTTGTAAATCAATCTCCCACGTTACAAATTCTTAACATTAATCACCTAATCACTCAAACGTCACTACCAAATAAGTTCTCTCTCTCTCTCTCTCTCTCTCTCTCTCAAAATAAAAATTGAAATTTTATCCTTAACTATGCATCACTTTACCCAAGATAAGTCGACATTTGTTTTTAAAAACATATTACTTTTTTTGGTTAAATTTTATGACTAAACTGTGATATTTGATTCTTTATATGAAATTAATTTTCATTTGGCTAATATTAATTTATCAAGTTATATATTTAGTTCCCCTTTGCGTGGGCAAGTTGAGAGTATTGGGTGATTCTATTATTCAACGAAGTTACAATAATGTCTCTAACAATTATAGTGTATTGTTTTATGCTTTAAAATTTATTGTATTCTTGTCATATTATTTGCAGAAATGTCTACTATAATATATCAATCAGCATATGAAAAACTTCATATATATATATATATATATATAGAGAGAGAGAGAGAGAGAGAGAGAGAGAGAGATTGTAATAATAAAAAACTCATAGAAAAGAGTTAGTAGATAATGATTGTAATGAAAATTATTGTAATAATGTTTAAAGATATGATATAACAATTCTTGATCATATCAAAAGACTCGACTTTTTTTTTTCCTAAATGCATTTATCACTTATACATTTTTATTGAAACACTTGTTGTAGTTGTAGTTATTTATGTAGAAGTAAGTTTTCGAAATGAAAGTTGATAAAATCTTTAAAATGTTACTTAAAATAGATTATATTACAATAAAATTAAGTGTATTAAATGTTATCAATTGAAAACAAAATGTTTGCAATATCTAAATAGTAAATACCGACATTGAAAGGGAGGGGCTAATCCTGTCCCTTTTAATGTTTGGTTGGAATAGCTTAATTTCATTAATTTATTGAACTTACAAGTAAACTAGGAAAAATGCAGCTGTAACTAAAATATATAAATAAAACGTTAAAAAATTCAAGCTAAATAAAACAAATAAATATTTAATTTTATCCTACCTCTCATCCAAATAAGCAGTTAATTAACGAATTGATTATTACTTACTTAATTGGAATAACAAAAGATTTAAACAACCAGTTAATTAAAGAATTGATTATCACTTGCTTAATTGGAATAACAAAAAGATGAAGAAAAACCTTCATTTGAACCGTGTATTCCTTTTGCTTCTTTTGAACCGTGTAGGTTAAACCTCTGGCCGGGAAGATCAGCATGTCCCTTCTCTTAAAGTCAGTCATGCTGTGATGTACAAGTAATTCCATCGTGAACTTTTATCCTTCTTGGTAGTATATGGCAATCGTCTTTTTTCCCTCAAAATAAATATTAATCAAAATGGTCATCATAAGAGAGAAATTTGTTTCATATTAGGAAACTAGTACTAGTAGTAACTGACAAAAGAACATTGGGATTACACACACACACACACACACACACATATATATATATATATAGACAATAGCTTCTACGAAGGTTCATTCGTGCAAGCTTCACACCTTAGAGTCTAAGGCAGTTCTTACAATCTTATTTAACAAACCAACAAAGATGGAGCAAAGAACTCCAAGTTAAGAAAAGGAACTTTTATGTTATACATGAACATGGTTTTTTTCCAGACAGAGAAACTCCAAAGGATGAGAACTGAGAAGCCTACACAGTATGTATTAGAGGGCTCAGACGAAGTGGTTGCCATCCATATTCATAGTTGGAACTTGGATATTACCAATTCGATTGCTGGTAACTCCGACACGGCCACTGCTGGACTCCTTTCTACGATTGCGTAGTGCGAAAAAGAGTGCAACAGCAACGGTGATAATAGGCGTTACTATTTCGACTATGATTTTAAGGTGGGAGAGTAAGTTCTCAAACCTGATACAAAAAGAAATTGTTTCAATTTGTAGATTAATATATATATATATATATTATATTTTCAATTCAAAACTTTAGCTATTGTTACCTGTTCGGAGTAGGAGATGAAACTGAACTTGCCATTGTGATGATGGAGTGGAATTTAAGCTTAGCAACTGAATATATCAGTTTATTACGCTATTTATAGACATTAATCTCAAGTTAGAAACCCAAGCCCCTATTTGTTTAGGTTTAGGGAGTACTGTTAAGGAAACAACACAATAATGAATGGCACTATGTCCTATTTTGATTAATTAGAATAATATCACATTTTTTCTCAAAAAAAAAAAAATTATATTACTTTTACTTCGACTTATTTATTATTTAAGCTACTTTTATTATACACAAATTACGATAGAAAATGTAAATTAGTTTTGCAAAATATTGACAATTTATTAGTTAGAAATAAAGGAAAATGCTAAAGTTACAAAAAATATTTTATTAATTGCTGATTTAGTCGGTGGTTATTGATAAATAAAAATGTGATATTAGTGATGAACTCAAATAAAAACTAGTAAAAATTTGAGACATTAACCACTTATAAAAATGTTGCAAAAAAATTTATGCAAGTAGTAGGGCTCTTAAAATAATATATTTATATATTTACAAACTTGTACTCAATTCAAATTTCATGTTTTGACTTTTCGTGATAACTAGAAGAACAATAGTGCAGAGTGCAAGTATTCAACACGAATCTTTTTGCACCAAGGAATTATAGCAAGCGTGCAGTGTATAAGAAGGACGATAATAGCTTTCTTTAGGGAATATTCTCTTCCCCCTACCACACACAAATTGCTAATATACATTTTTAATTGATTTTAAATTTTATTATATATTCTGAATATTTTATTCTAAATATTCAATATTTAATTGATAAATAAATATTTATATATAAAAATATAATCATAATGAATACTAAATGATAGAATAGATAATTTCCTTATACAAATACAATCATAATAAATATTTATTATTATTATTATTATTATTATTATTATTATTATTATTATTATTATTATCATTAAATAAATATATTAATTACCATAATTATCAAATTTATATTTAAAAAAATAAAAAATTCATATTTTATTAAATATTTTCGTTAAATTGTGAATTATCGACCAATATACAAATAAAAGAGACTATTAAAATGAAAAGTAATGCTATAAACACAAACTATTTTATAACATTTTTACAAATTATTGATGTGGCAAATTCTTACTAGTTTTAATTTGGATCCACCACTTATATCACATTTTTATTTACCAATAATTATTAGAAAATACTAAAGCTGCATTAACAGTTTGTAAAAATGTTGTAGAATAGTTTGTGTTTGTAGCATTACTCTGAAATGAATAAATAATTTTTTTTTTCTTTCTTGAGAAACAATGAATAAATTTGAGTGAACGTTTTAATATCATAATAAAATTTAATAATATGAATGCTATAGAGTAAATGAAAAACAAATGAACATAATGATCCATGTTGTTTGGCTGGTTAGCCCTAATAGCCGACATTTATGACATACAGAACCTAAACAATTAGTTATTTTTCATTTATTGGATGATTACACATCATATATACGTAAATTAAGTTAACTATAAATCAATTACATTTGATGACCTATAAAAACAATAGATAAATAAAAGAGGACGATATGGGCAACATTTCACTCCAAGCCACACTTTATTTTGTTCAAGTATTTTTCATCAAATCTATGAAAAAGATTCAGGCCAACAGATTTGTAAGTGCACAATTGCACCTGGCCCCAAGAACAGTTACGGGCTCAGGCCCAATAAGCCTTAAACAATATGAATTTGTAGAGTGTGGGCTTGAAACCCAGGTTAGAAGTGTATGAGGATTAAATGACAAGCCAAAGATTGCAAACACTTGAAAACAACAAAGAATATTGTAAATCAACCTGCTCGGACGTAAGCCGAGAGCTGTTCTTATATTATCTCTTTCTCTTTTTTCTTTTTCTTTTAGATTACAAAAAAGGGAGCCCCCTATTCCTGTTCTAGGTTTCTTCTTAAATACTCATCTTTTTGATACTTTGTACACGTGTTGCCCCAACTCCCCCTTAGCCTAGATATTTCTTTTCTCAGTGCCTTTGAATAGTAACCAGAAGTTTCCCTTCCACTGTTCAGGTGTCACTTCCCCATTAATGCGGCCAGGGTGGTAGGTGCAGGGTCTTTAATGTGGAAGTGGCAGCCTTTATCTTTGATATTTTTCTAACATCGGTGCTTCTAGGACATTCAAGGGTTCACCCCCTTTAACCATTGGTCTTGACCGTGTCATTCCCTAACTTTTACCATGAAGTCCCGGGTTCTCCGGTGTCCGTCCGAAGGGAAATTCATTCTCGGCTGGATCCTCGGATCCTCGGCGTATGGGCTGACCCGTAGTACTAACAAGTTCTAAACCCAAGAGCAGGTCGGCCTTCCTTAGCATAGCCCAAAGGCCCACATCCCCATCAAGGTCTTTTTACTCCCCACAGCAATGCTGGCAAAACAAATGTGGTGGTTAACCCAGGATACAAAGTCACTTTTCAATGGAGTTTTCAAGGCTAAGTACTTCCCAAATTGCTCTATTTTTGAAGCCAAAGTTTCCTTGGGTTCCTTTGCATGGAAAAGCATTCTTAAACCTAGAAAGGTGATAAATATGGGAACGAAATGGCATGTTGGTGATGGTCGCTCCATTCCGATTTATAAAGACAATTGGTTGCCAGTGAAGCATGGTGGGAGGGTGCTTTCAACATTAGCTAACCTACCATCATCATCTTTAGTTGTTGACCTGCTAGACCTGATCAATGGAGGCTGGAATCTGAGTCTAATTGATTCAAATTTCCTCTCTTCTGAAGCTCAACGAATTAAAGCTATTCCCATCAGCTTTTTTCAGCAATCAGATCATCTTTATTGGCCAAGTAGCAGGAATGGCGATTACACGGTAAAATATGGATATAATATTTTGTGTGTGCAGGAAAATTTGGGCCTTCCATCGAGCTCCTCAACTGCATCACTTAAGGCATTCTGGCAGCGGTTATGGAAGCTCAAAGTGCAGGGTAAAGTCAAGCACTTTCTATGGCGTGCATGCCCCAATTTGCTCCCCACAAAACAGAACTTAAAGAAAAGAAATATTCTGATCGGTGATGACTGTGTTATTTGGGTGGGGAATCAAGAAAATCTGATACATTGCTTATGGGACTGTGAGGCTTTAAGGGCTGTGTGGGTTGTCGACTTTAGCTTGATTGATTGAAGGAAAATTTCCAGGGGTTCTCTCATTGACTTGGTGGAGGTAATCCGTAATAAACCGAATGCCTTAGAGAATTTTGCAGTTACCGCATGGATGTTGTGGCTCCGACGGAATAAGATGCATGTCAATGAAAAAGCCTCACCGCTGGACAGCTTGCATAGCGAGGCTTGCCATTACCTCCGTGAATACAACAAGTTCAACACCAAGCATGTGTGTCAAAACCAAGAAAATGTGTCAAGTGGAAACCTCCGGATGTGGGTTGCTACAAAACAAACTTTGATGGGGCTGTTTTTACAAAAACTGGAGAAGCAAGTATTAGTGTGGTCAATAGAAATTCCAACGGCGAGGTCGTGTCCTCCTTATTGGAAAGTCTTTTTCTCGTACGGGTAGGCAAGGTAATTCAGTGGTAGATGACTTGGCAAGAAGAGCCAGGTTGTCTGCTCCATTATTAATTTGGATGGAGTCTATTACTCCAGACATTATCAATTTTGTTGTGTTTGATTAACCAGCTTTTGATTAATAAAGTTATCAATTTCTTTTAAAAAAAAAAGTATTTTTCATCAATGATATCATGCATAATAAATTCTTAATGATAATTATGTAGGGTTTAACTTCTGTTGTTGGGTTTAAAAACTATAAGTTATCCATATTTTATGTGAGCAGCTAGATTAATCATGACTTTTTTTAGAGGGTTTTAACCTATAACGTCCGTTCCAGATAATAGCTTTTTATAATCTGTTTTTAGTATAGGCGAAGATTAAACCCCAGTTCTCTTATTCAATCATCAAAGACTTTACCAATTGAACTAACTAGAACCCACAAATTAATCATGACTTAAAACATTATACAAAGCTAATGATTTTTTTAACCTATACTATTGTACGTTAGCATTATTCCATCTTGCATAAGTTTTTTATTTTAATAAAAGTTAAAAAGCATGTTGCATCTAAATTTTTTTTTTTATATAAATATAATAGAATTTCAACATGTATAGTCTATTCTATATAATTACCATTTATCATCATGCTAAGGCACTAATTGATTTTTGCATGGAAATTTTATTATTATGAATTGAGAACTCTAGCAAATAAATTTATCATTTGTTGTAGGGTGGACGCATATTTGGAAGAGCTCAACTCCGTTACATTGCACAATCAAAAAAGACAAAAGAGTTGGGTATCACTGGTGTGGTGCCGGCCTAGGGTCCTCCAACAATCAACTCTAATTTAAGTGATTATAGAGATTAAGATATTTTTTCCCATATCTCAAGTTGTTGATTGATCCTCTCTTTACTGAGCCTTTGGGGCATTCATCTTGCCAAGCATTTTCCCTTGACTGTAGCTTATCACCTTAATTCTTTCCTCTAAGGGCTAGGGGTGACCGTTTGCATGATCTTCTCTTGGGAGATTCATCATTTCCTTTTATGATTATCTATTTTAATTTTAAATGTGATGTTGGTACCTTATACTAGGGTCTCGAAAGTCATCATTGCACCTTGTTTGGTGTTATATATATGTGTGTGTGTGTGAGAGAGAGAGAGAGAGAGAGAGAGAGATAGGTTCAAGTTACACATTTTTAAAACCATTGGATTTAAGTATATCCAACGGTCAAAAAAGACTCTCATTAATTCTAATATTCTAATTGATCTCATTTATTATTACTTATTTTATACATTCTATACTTATTTCTAAACTCAAAAAAAAAATCATATGACTAACTCTTTCTCTCTCCACTACACGTTTCTCTCTCTTTCTCTTTGCACGTTTTTCTCTCTATCTCCTCCACAGCTCTTTCAGCTCTACGGTCAAGTTGCCAACAACAAAAAAAGGAAAAAAAAAATGGTGCAAATTCAACAAATGGTGCAGTACTTGTTAATGGTAACGAGGCTAAACAAGAGTGGGGTACGAATCATTGTTATGAATACCATTTCGGACCCCGTTTCAGTTTGCCCATTGGAACGGAATATTTCGGTACCGGCCTATTTCGGCGTACCGTTTCAGAATATTTCGGAGTTACGATATTTTATAATAAAATATATATATATTATAAATAAATAAAAACCTATATAAATTATTAAAGGTTTTAAAAAAGTTATAAGTACATATTTCAACTAATATGTAATCTTTAAGTCCAAATAATAATAATAATAATAATAATAATAATAATAATAATAAGTATCAATTAAATCATGTATAAAATATAATAAGAGTAATAATATGAAAAAAAAATTGAAGTTAATATTGGAAGTTGGAACAGTGAAAGAGGGTAAAAGCTCCCATATTCATTTTTATTGTTAATCACATGGGGCATACAAAAACAAAACAAAGAAAAAATTCAAATTTTAAAATACAAGTAACAAAAGGGGAGCATGTCGGCTGGCAAAAACTAAACAGATAAAAAAAATCAAAACAAAGGACATAGCAATTAATGAAGAGTAAGGAGGCTCACAAGTAGTCCCATACATTACCTTTACAGCACACAAATAAAAAAGGAAAGGCAGAGTGGAAGCCCGCAGCAGGACCAAAACACACCAGAAGAAAAAATAAAAAAGAGAAGAAGAGAAGGGTCCGAAACCCACCAAAAGAAGAAGAAAAAAAAAAACAAAAAAAAGAAGCAAAAGGGTCCGTAACCAAGAAGAAGAAGGTATGATTTTTTTTTTTTTTTTTTTTTAAGCCAAAATCTGGTACTGGCTGAAATTTGTATTTCGGCCGAAATTGACCGGAATTGACTGGAATGGCCAAAACGCCCCAAAATAGGCCGAAATTTGACCCGAGGTGGAACAAGGGGTATTGTGGTACCGGTTTTCATGCCGATATGAAATATTCTGGCTGGAACGGAACGGAATCAATAACAATGGTACGAATAATAAAGGAATCTTGTCTGCCTAAAAGCAATTTGTCATGGATGGAAATAGCGTCAACATCACAGAGGAAGAGTGTGACGCGAATTCAATAGATGGTGCAATAGTTGTTAATGATTTGTCATTGGCATGGTAGTGCATTGAATTTTGTCATTGGACACATGGTATAAAATGTTTCTTAGCTTCAGTTATTTGCATTTTTTACTCTCTTTTTTAGCATATTCTGAGGTCTTATCCTCAAAATCTTTTGTGCCATTGTGAATCTAGAAAGAACTGAAGTAATGATTACTGAGATTTTATTTTTCTTTTCATTGTTCAAATTCAAAGAACTTAACATTAGCTTATAAAGAAAACTATATAATCACATCAAAGTAATTATAGTCTCCAAATTCAAATTTTGCTATATAGTCTCCAAATAAAAATTTTGTTACATTTCTCATATATAAGATTAAGGACAATTGAGTTCAAAACTTCAAAAACAGCACACACCCGTTCATCAAAAAAAAAAAACAGCACACAACCTATTATAATTTTAAAAGTATGGTTAAATTCAATCTCCTTAGAATCAAAGAGAACCAAGGACGGTAATGCTTTCCAACTATAATTATCATCTACATCTCAAAGAACCAAGGACGAAAATGTAGTGGAGAACAACACGTACGGCAGGCTGTGGCTTTTTTTTTTTTTTTTTTTTGTTGCTACCGGCGACCTGGTCGTGGAGGTGGAAGAGCCATGGACCGAGAGAGGGAGAGAGAGAGAGAGAGACATGTCAGTGGTATAAATCTTTTTAGGTTTAGAAATAAGTATGGAATGTATCAAATAAAGGACAATGGATGAAATTAATTAAAATATCAGCATTAAGGAGAGTCTTTTTTTTACCATTGGATCTACTTAAATTTAATGATTTAAAAAAATGTAATTCTTTAAAGTTACACCAGGTATAACATGAACCCATATATATATATATATATATATATATATATATATATATATATATATATATTATGGCACACAAACTCTTATATATTAAAACCAAAAGTTACCTAGCCAATGAGAAAATAGATCAATTTACAAAATAACATAAAGATTCATGTGAAGATCATTTTCTCCTAAAAATGAAGGGTTTGGCTTGCCTCCAGTTCATTTTTAACCAAACATATTTATTTGTTTTAAATATACAATAGTAAGTGATAGTGAGTTTAATCCTCACTTTTTATTTAGTTAATGAGTGATGTGACAGTCTCTCAATAAAACAAAAGGAGATTCTTTTTAAAAAAATACTGAAAGTACGCCATACCCAAAAAAAATAAAAACCCACAGGACTAACTTTGAAAAAATCCACTATAATAAAATCAGTCACAATATCTTCTCAAGTTATATCTAACATAATATCAACATCAAATACATAAAAATTAACTATGTCAGAAAGTAGTACAACTTACCCTAAATCTTTAGTCAATTGGGATATTGCAACTCTCCGTGGTCACAACACCCAAAGTCTTCTCTTAAATAAAGCCCGTACATATAGTATTTCTTCCCTTGAGCATATCTAACTAATGAAAAAATTGTCATTGTTTTATTTGAGTTCGCACAAACGTAAGTCTCTCTTTTTTTTCCCTCCCTAACTTCTATGCATCAATCCAAACTTTAGAAATTTTCCTTGGTTAATGTGCTTTATATAAATCTTAGAGAAAACCCCCCAAATCATCTCTCTACTTGAGTTACCTACTAAGTGAAAATCTTCTTCTTTCTTTCTTTCTTTCTTTTTTTTTTTCCTTTTTTTTCTCTCTTTCTTTGTTTCATGCTCAATTTAAGATTCATCTCCTCCATTAAGAGGATCCCTGAGCCATAGCCATCAAATCATTTGGATAAATATTTATTTATAATAATATAATTCTTATTCTTTGGTGGATAAAAATATACATTATTTCCTAGGTAAATTTCTCACTAACCTCCCTAGAAGTTTTACAAAACCTAGAAGCCAAAACGATCAGTGCACAAATCTCATCGTCAAAATCAATTTCTACAGAAAATAGTTGATTTATGATGGTGTTAAATTCATTTAGAGGTTGTGCTACTGATGCATTCTCTACCATCTTCAAATTAAATAGTTTCTTCATCAAATGCACCTTGTTTTTTGCTTACAATTTTTCATACATACTAGACAAAGTCTTCATCAGATCTGTTGTGGTATTCTTCTTCACAAAACTGTGTGCAACAGACCTTGATAGAGTTAATTTAATAACTCTCAATACCTGTCTGTCAAGAAGAGTCCTTTCATCATCCTTCATAGTTGCAGGTTTCTCCCCCAAAAGCGGCAGATGAAACTTCTTCCCATAGAGGTAGTCATTGATCTGCATCCTCTAGAATCCAAAATCTAAGCCATCAAATTTTTCTATTCTAGACGCCTTTCCTATTTCCTCTACCATTGCTTCCACTCAAACCTAACTCTAGGCTCTAATACCAGTTGAAGGGGAATAATCACAAAATTCTCAGATCTGTGAGATGCAAAAAAATTGAGAAAAAATATGTGCCAAAGAAAAAAATCACAGAAGGAAACATTTACGTGGTTTGGCAATTTACCTACATCCATAGAGTTGCAGGGATTTCACTATTCTCTGGGGAAAAAAAAATCAAAGATGCTGCTGTACAATTTTTTTCCCTCTAAAGAACAACATCAAAACCCTAATCTCCAAGCCTAGGCTCCATGGATTAAGCCTCAAAAAGTCTCCCATTAAAAACTATAACAATATTATTCTAAGTTATGTTATAATCCGGATCAAACACAACTAGGTTCCACAAAATCCCAACACTCCTTTGAGTTTAAATCTTTGAAAGTACTTGAATGGGTTGTAGGCGTTAGACCAATGAGTGGAAAACAAACAAATCAGCGACATGTTTGATTGATCGTTGAATATTCAATTTTGTGGATACTGCATGTTTTATCGAGCTTTGTGGTACAGATTTGAGTGCTTTTGCATTTGAAGGTTTTTTGTTTATATTAGATTTGGTGGAATTTTGTGAGAAATTTTTTTTTTCGCTAGACCTCTATTTGGTGGCCATAAAAATGAAGGAAAAGAAAATTTATGGGTTTTGATTTGGCTCTACTCACTAATTTGATGTTGGCTTGGTCAGTTTGAACTATGTACTGAACAAAAGAAAAGAATGATATTGCATCAATTTGTTTAATCTACTAAAGAGAAAAAAGTGGTTATTAGGTACTCTCGGAGTATGATAACATGGTGCTCTCTACTTTTACATTTATGATGAATCTCACTAATTAAATTTATGATGAGATTTATTATGAATGCGATAGAAAGGGCACCACATTACCGTACTCAGGAAATACCTAATAATTTTACAAGAAAAAATATGTAATTTTTTTCTTTGTTCCTTTTTTTTTTTTTTTTTTTTGGTGATGTTCGATTGGTAAGCTTTTATAGTACTTTATCATGATTAAATCGCATCATAGTAATGAAGGAATTATTTATTGCTTTAACTTTCCTTTGATTTCTTATTAGCCAAATAGTTTGTCTTTTTTTAATCTTTTAAATTATATTTATTTGAATATCTTATTAAATGAAAATTAAAATAATTTTTAAAAAAATATTTATTTAGAAAAAAAATTATAATGAAGTGGTCATCACGTAACCATGTTCAGATGTGCTGTTTAGTCTCATTTTTGCCCTTTTAGCTTTGAATGTAGTTATGAGTTAGGGGGTTGTTAAGCTTTGAATGTACTTTTTCACAGCTGCTTGATTTGTAGCTCAACTAGTATGTTATAAATCCAACTTTTTTGTTTGGTTGCTTTGAGTGTATCGAAACTTCCTAATTTGATAAATGAACTATTTTGAGAGAATTTAAACCTCCATGATAAATTAGCTAACAATTTATAACTCAGAAATTTATGACGGTTCTTTTTTCATTATCAATATCTAAATTTATTATAATACATACTTTCTAATAGATAAAGATAAATATTTTCTTATTATCTATCAATAAAACTAATCCTAATACAAACTAATTTATTTCAATAAATATCTCTACCATTCTTTATCCAGTAATTCAAAAAATAAAAATAAAACACATAATATGATACATCTTGATATTTTCAATAGAAATGTTAAAAGTTCAAATCTCTTCTCCTCTTCTATTTATCGAATTATAAAAAATAAAAATAAAAACTCTGAGGTTGGTTAATATATCTTTAAGTGTAGTATTAGGGTTTAATGTGAAAGAGAAAAGTTAAAGAGACCAAAGTTAAGAAGACCAAGAAATTAAAAAGTCGTGAACTTCATCTCAATCCAAAAAAAGAAGACAAGACACGTGAATCATGACCGGTTACGAACTTTTGTGAGAAATTGTGATGGTGTTCACATGGGCTGGATGCGTTTAGCCAAGAATGTCAAAAGTTAATCTGAGTTCTCTACGCTCGTCACCACTGTCCTCGCTTTCGTTTGGTCATATATCAATATTGGTAGGAAACACTGTTATGCTTACAGGGAATTGATTGGAGGTGCGCCTCTGTGGGCCAAGCACTGCATGTTCGGGGAACCTTCGTACGTTATCGTCTTCAATGGGGTTTGATTATTCTACAGGATTATTTTAGTCGTAGGGTGTTAGGTAAGAATTGATTTTACATATTAGAAAATTTAGAATAATACCATATCAAGGTGGCCCTGGAACGTTCTCAAAAAAAAAAAATATATATATATTTGGCACTGGGAGAGACCATTAGCAAAATTGTTCAAAGAAAAAAAAATTTAGCGTTTGAGCAGGACAAATTACTTTTGTGATTATATAAATATAAACATGTCGATCTAATCATAAACAAGAACTCAAATAGATTCAATATTTAAAAACAATAAATAGATTAAAACGATAAAATAATTAAATAACTCATAGACTAGATGCATGAATAATGAATAATGGAAAGAATAATGAATAATGCAAAACTGATCAAGTTCTATATTTGACACAATTTTCTTAAAACAGATTTCATCTCTCACATAATCAGTGGTGTTTAGACACTTATGAACTTTTGCCTTATAGGATAAAATGATCAACATGTAGAAGCATTCCAATCTCCGTGCACAATGATATAAACAATATGTATCTCTTTGACTCTATGCAGATATATGTACAAAAATATTTTATCTTGAAAAGTTTCTCAGTAAAATGGAGTTTTATGAATGAGATACTATAAATACAATGATAATGTAAAAAGTTCTTACCAAAAAAGGATAATGTAAAAGTAGTTTTATGAACGAGAGACTTTGAATACAGTGTTAAGGAGAAATTAACGTGTACATACTTACTAAAAAAAAAAAAAAATTATTTGGATAAGAGGGCGCAATACACACATACCTAAGCCTAACCTAATTTCTAGCCCATGAGCATATATATAAACTCATATATTATTTCTTTCATTTTCTAGGTGGCACTCAAAAAATTTCACCTCTTTAAAATCAGTTTTATATATATATATATATATAGAGAGAGAGAGAGAGAGAGAGAGAGAGAGAGAGAGAGAGAGAGAGAGAGAGTTACACCTTTTTTAAACCATTAAATTTAAATAAATCTAATGGTAAAAAAAAAACCTCATTAATGCTGATATTCTAATTGATTTCATTTATTATTCCTTATTTAATGTTTTCCATATATATTTCTAAACCCAAAAAAAATTATACACCTCTATCTTTACATGTTTCTCTCTATCTCTTCCACGGCAAAAAAAAAAAAAAAAAGTAACAGCCTACCTAACTTTGATTAATAACAAAACTATTGCTATGTCGTTTTTTTGTTATAGATGAGAAACAATTACGCACGAATTCACATGGTTTTGCTATGCCGTTTTATTGCTTGGCATGATCCTTTGACATGTAGATGATAACTATAGTTGGAAAGCATTACAATTTGACTCCCTTATTGGTGTAATGCTTTTGAGAAGCAGGGTCCACAACTGAACCTTGCTGTAGGACATCTGCATATGCCAACCAAAAACCCTTTAGCAATGGAAAATCAAGGATCTGACAATATATCTAACATGCATTATGATGGGACTGACGAAGTCAAACACAGACGAGATTGCCTCCACAGACGAACCTGACCGATTATCCGCATCACAGACGAGGATGACAAGACCATTCAATGCTGTCAATAATGTCCCGGACAGTTACGAAACCAACTGAACGAACCGTTGGAAACGTATTGAATCCCATTACTCAGTTGAAGACGTTATCGAGAAAGACATTAACACCACTGTACCATCCACAACGGCTAGAATCTAAAGGGATATATAAAGCCCTCACAACGCCAATACGAGGTACATACATAGTCACAAGATATACTGAGTTATTTGATTTTTATTGTTATAAACCCTCTTCCGCATTAACTTTGGCATCGGAGGCGTTGTGGCAGGCACCACACCGGTAACCATTTGAATGAGCTCTTGTTTCCGTCGTGACCCAGGAGTGTGATCGGCCCTATCTGGACAAACTCATAACGATTGACGAACTTTTGCTTCATCAGTTTGGCGCCGTCTATGGGGACGACATTCTCGTACTACGGTTCGAAAACACAGTTCCTACCAACTTCGATATCCAGATGGAATCCAACCAAGATTCAGCGGCCTTGGTTTAGCAAGTTCAAGCTCTTGTGGCCACCGTCGAAGAACTCACCAAACAGAATCAGGAGATGAGACAAAGGTTTCAGTAAGAGGAGAACCAATCAAGAGCTGTCCAAGAGGATGAAGGGGACAGCCACGGGAGAAGTGACCAACGAAGGACCATTACTCCAGAGGAACAGCATTCTGATCTCCTCCAGGAAATGAGAAAGGAGATGGAAGAATTGAGAAATGCCATCAAGAAGAAAACGGATCGGAGCCTAGATAGAATGGTCAGGGCAACGGATTCTCCCTTTACCATAGCAGTCTTAGAACGACTGATACCAGCAAAGTTTCGGTTGCCTTAACTTGAGCCTTTTGATGGGCTTAAGGATCCCCAAGATCACCTTAATACCTTCAAGAAGACACTAGGCCTTCAACAGCCCCCTGATGAAATAATGTGCCGTTCCTTCCTTACTACGCTGAAGGGAGCTAGAAGAGAGTGGTTTATGAGACTGCCCACTTCATCCATTAATAGCTTCGAGCAGTTAAGTAGCGTCTTTCTGTGCCATTTCATTGGAGGGCAACGTTCTAAGAGACCAGCGGATCACCTACTCACTATTAAGCAAAGGGAGAGGGAGACCTTACGGTCATACGTGAAACGCTTCACTAGAGAGACCCTAGAAGTGGACGACGCAGACGACTAGGTACAGCTGACGATATTTAAAGCAGGGCTTAGGTCTAGAGAATTCGTCGTCTCGCTGGCAAAGAATCTACCTTGGACGATGGCAATGATGCTCTTGAAGGCCCAAAAGTACATGAATGCCGAGGACACACTAGCAGCCATAGTGGATGAGGAAAGGTTGAGAAAGGAGGGAAGGAAGGAGGACGAACGTACGGGGCAAAAAAGGGAGCACCCAGGCCATCGAAGAAGTGATGTAGATAAACAGAAGGATGAAAAAGCTCCATGAACGGTAAAATTCACACCTCTAATTATGCCTGTTGACAAAATTTTGACACAGATTCAGAATCAACATTACCTTCAATGGCCGAGACCTTTACATTCGTCCCCTAATGTGCGTGACAAGAACAAATACTGCCGATTCCACAAGGATCATGGCCATTACACGGAGGATTGTCGAGACCTGAAAGGACAGATAGAGGAGTTGATACAGAAAGGAAAACTGCAGAAGTATGTGAAGAAGGGAAAGTCCAGCAGGTTCAGAGACAGCAACAAGAGCCAGCATGAATCCTCGTCCAAGAATGAGATCCGTCCATCCCAACCACCACAGGATGTGATCGGGGAGATAAGTACGATCGCAAGAGGGCCATTTACAGGGGGATCATACAAGTCCCGCAAGAAAGCATGCCAGAGACAAGTAAATAGCGTCCATATGGAACCCTCATTCAAGCAGAGACGGACAAACCAGGACATGCTTTTTAACGAAGAGGATACTCGGGGAGTAAGGCAGCCACATAATGACCCCCTGGTTATAACGCTCACAATCGAAGGGTTCAACACCAAGAGGATCCTTGTAGACAACGGTAGCTCCGCAAACATCATGTACTTACTGGCCTTCCAACAGTTGAAACTAAATCCTGGGAGATTACGCCCGTTTGACTCCCCCCTCGTCAGCTTCAGCGAGGACAAGGTATACCCCAAGGGCATAGTGACGCTAAAAGTCACAGTAGGGACCTACCCGAAGTAGCTGACCCGTCAGTTGGACTTCCTGGTGGTAGATTGCCCCTCCTCATATAATGTAATCATTGGGAGACCCACGCTTAATAGGTGGAAGGCGGCTACGTCCACCTATTACCTAAAGGTGAAATTCCCAACTGAGGACGGTGTCGGCGAGGTGAAAGGGGATCAAGTCTTGGCTAAGGGATGTTACCAGGTTGTACTGGCTGCGAAGGAAAACTGCACGTAGACAATTGAGGAGGAAAAAGAAGACAAAGTAGAAGTTTTGGAAGTAGTGGAACTTGTTGAGGGAGAGACTGCCAAGATGACGAGGATAGGAACAACCTAAAGCCCCGAGATGAGGATGAAACTCATTCAATTCCTCAAGGAAAACTTGGATGTCTTTGCATGGAGTCACGAGGATATGCCCAGTATATCACGCCAGGTCATCTAGCACGAGTTGAACGTGGATCCCGGGAGAAAGCCTGTCTAACAAAGACGACGAGTCTTTGCCCCTGAACGAAGCCAAGCAATCACCAACGAAGTTAACAAGTTGTTGCAAGCAGGCTTCATTCGGGAGGTTTATTATCCCAAGTGGCTGGCCAACGTCGTGCTGTTGAAAAAAGTGAATGGGAAATGGAGAATATGTGTGGACTTCACGGACCTAAACAAGACTTGCCCAAAAGACAATTTCCCCCTGCCTAAGATAGACCAGCTGGTAGATTCTACAGCCGGGCATAAGCTATTGACGTTCATGGATGCTTTTTCAAGATACAACCAGATAAAGATGGCTGAGAAAGATCAGGAAAAAACCGCTTTTATTATGAGCCAAGGGCTCTACTGCTATAAGGTGATGCCCTTTGGACTGAAGAATGCAAGGGCAACATACCAAAGATTAGTAAACAATATGTTCAGCAAGCAGATTGGCAGAAACATGAAGGTGTATGTGGACGATATGCTCGTCAAGAGCAAAAAGGAATTGACGCACCTAGACGATTTGGAAGAGACGTTTGACACCCTCAAAAAATATTAGATGAAGCTGAATCCTAGTAAAGGTGTTTTCGGGGTAGCCTTAGGAAAATTCTTGGGATTCATGGTGTCCTAGAGAGGGATAGAAGCAAATCCGGAGAAGGTACAAGCAATACTCAACATGACATCACCGAAGACCGTCAAAGAAGTCCAAAAGCTCACAAGGAGGATTGCTGCACTCAATAGGTTCGTCTCCAAAGCAACGGACAAATGCTTACCCTTTTTCAAGACATTGAAGCAAGCTTTCGCCTGGACTGACAAATGCGAAGCAGCGTTTCAAGAGCTCAAACGTTACCTGAGCAATCTGCCCCTCCTAAGTCCGTCGAAGGAAGGAGAAACCCTTTATCTATACCTGGCGGCATCAGCCACGGCCATCAACGCAGCCCTGATTCGAAAGGAAGATAAGAAGCAGCTTCCAGTTTACTATGTCAATCAAGCCCTCAAGGGAGCAGAAGCCAAGTATCCCAAGATTGAGAAGATTGCATTTGCTTTAATAGTGGCTTCACGGAAGCTGCGACCATACTTCGAAGCACATCCCATCCTAGTAATGACAGACCAACCAATCAGGAAATCCATGAACAAACTTGAGTCAGCAGGGAGAATGGTCCAGTGGGCAATCGAATTCAGCCAATTCGACATCGAGTACCATCCCAGAATAACCATCAAGGCGCACGCTCTAGCAAATTTCATTGCCGAGTTCACCCTTCCAGAAGATAACGACCGCGATGATGAAGCAGAACAGTGGACAATCCAGACTGATGGCTCATCAGCCCAAAAGAGGGGGGGAGTGGTCATCATAAATACCCCTGATGGAGAAAAACTCAGATATGGAATTCAACTGAAATTCTCGGCAACCAACAACGAGACCGAGTACGAAGGGATACTGACGGGATTGAGACTAGGGAAAGCACTTGGGGCTAAGAACCTGCTCATCCAGAGCGACTCAAAATTGGCAATAAGGCAGATCAGGGAAGGGTATAAGGCAAAAGTGGAGAGAATGCAGAAGTACCTCAAACTGATGAAACATCTAGCCCAGGAGTTCGATACGTTGGAGTTCGTTCGGATCCCAAGAGACCAGAATATGATGGCAGATGAGATCGCGAAGATGGCCTCGTCAGAAGAAAAACTAATGAACGGGGAATTACGCATGGAGATTCAGAAATGCCCCAGCATTGAAGAAGTCCTAATATTTTCCATCCAGAGTGTAAATAGCTGGATGGCACCGATCGTGTCGTTTCTCCAAGATGGGCACCTCCCTCACGACGCCCTAAAGGCCAAGAGGATCAAAACAAGAGCAACTAGATTTACAATTTTGAATGACACCTTATACAAAAGGGGTTTCTCTATGCCCTACTTGAAGTGTGTCAACGAAGAAGAAGCCAAGTACATCCTTCGAGAAGTCCACGAAGGAATTTGTGGAGACCATGCTAGGCCTAGATCTCTGGTAAGCAAAGTCATTCGAATAGGATAATTCTGGCCAACCATGCAGGTAGATGCAGCGGAGCTCGTCAAGAGGTGTAATAAGTGCCAAAGGTTCGGGAATATCCAGAGGTTGGTGGCAGAGAAACTGACGACGATAACCTCCCCGTGGCCGTTTACACAATGGGGAATTGATATTGTCGACCCATTGCCCCTAGGAGAAGGACAGGCAAGGTTCTTTCTCGTTGCTATTGATTACTTCACAAAGTGGGTCGAAGCAGAAGCAATAGGAACCATCACAGAGGCCCGGATCCGTAGCTTCGTATGGAAGAATATAATTTGCAGGTTCGGGATTCTAAGGATGATTATATCAGATAACGGGCGGCAGTTCGACAGCCAGGGATTCAAAGACTTTTGCTCGGGACTAGGCATTAGGAACCAATTCTCGTCCCCAAGACACCCACAAGTGAACGGACAAACAGAGATGACTAACCGAACACTGCTTAGAATTATCAAAGCCAAACTGGACGAAGCGAAGGGTGCTTGGCCGGAAGAATTGCCCAATGTCTTGTGGACCTTCAGAACAACGGCAAGAACCCCAGCGGGAAAGACGCCTTTCAGGCTCACTTATGGCACTGAGGCGGTAATCCCAACTGTGAATCAATCTGGACTGCCTGGACGAAATAAGAGACAAGGCCTCCAGCAAGATGGCGAAGTACCAGCGGAAGATGACTAAGTACTACAACAAGAGGGTCAAGCTTAGACGACTTGAAATAGGCAACCTCGTCCTGGACAAGGTCACCACGGCGACCAAAAATTTCACCTAAGGAAAGCTCGATCCTACATGGGAAGGACCTTACAGAATCGTCCACTACTCCTAACAAGGCAGCTATCACTTGGAAACTCTAGACGGGCAGAGACTCCTGTGACCCTGGAACATTGAGCACTTGAAGGAATACTATCAACAGATGTAATACAAAAATGTACTCATTCCTGAAAATTAATGAAATAAAGATTCAACTAATGTCTTCATACAGGTCTCGTTAGTAGTAAACCCCGGAAACCCTATATGGCTAAGTAATAAGATTCCGCCTAGACGGATGTACATTGCCAACGAAGCCAAGAGATTGTCTCGAAAACCTCTAAGAAAAAGCCTAAGTAATAAGATTCCGCATAGGCGGATGTACATTAATGACGAAGGTGGAAAACAAAAAAGCCTAAGTAATAAGATTCCGCGTAGACAGAAATACATTACTTATGAAGGCGAAAAACAAAAAAAAAGCCTAAGTAATAAGATTCTGCGTAGACGGATGTACATTACTGACAAAGGCGAAAAACAAAAAAGACTAAGTAATAAGATTCCGCGTAGACAGATGTGCATTACTGATGAAGGCGAAAAAAAAAAACCTAAGTAATAAGATTCTGCCTAGACGGATGTGTATTACTAGCAAAGGCGAAAAGATTAAAAAAAAAAAACAGCTAAAGTGATAAGATTCCGCCTAAACAGATGTGCATTACTGGCTGAGCCAAAAGATGAGATCCAACCTTGACGAATACAATTTGCTGACGGGTCTCGAAGCACACACAAGTACAACATATGTAAGTAAATATGATGTTATAAAAGCCCAAAAACCATGGGCAATTACCATTGTTTTTACATCTAAAAACCCATAAACACTGGGCTAAAAATATTCTTCTCAAAAAGCAAATTAAAAATGTTCTGGAATTTGAGTCTAAAACACGTCAGGCACCCAAAAAAAAAGGGGGAAATTTTGAACAAGTGACAGGTTCAAGTGTTCGGAGAAGCATCTTCGTTAGTGAGGGCACCAAGGGCATGAGCTTCAACAACTAGGACATCAACGGCAGGAGTGTCTCCGGGAGCGTCAGCGGTCGTTGCTTGAGCAGCCTCGTCAGCAGATTTCTCCCCGTCCACTTCCTTCATGTCCAGCGTTTCCAAATCTATTCCAGAAGGGTGCTTGATACAGTATCTCCTCAAAAGCTCGAACCCCTTGAAATACCAACTGAAAAACACGGAGTTGTACTCCTTATTCTGCTGAAAACCCTCAATGGCCCTAGAAGCGACGACCTTGATCTTCTCCTTGGCAGCTGCAAGCTGCTCGTCCTTCTCCAAAACTAGCTGCTGCTAGACGTTAAGCTCGTCGTTCAATTTCTTGACCTCCTCCCTGGCATGATAAACATCCTCCATTGAAGCTATAAATCCTTCTTCAACTTCGAGTTCTCCATCTCCAGGACCTTAATCCGAGAGAGCGAGAACTCAACCTTAGCCCCTTGAGCAAGGTACTCCGAGGAAAGATAAATGGTCTCCCCCAACACCTAAAAAGAGAGAGAGAGAGAGAGAGAGAGAGAGAGAGAGAGAGAGAGAGAGAGAGAGAGAGAGAGAGAGAAGGAAACACACGAAGGAATTTAACCTTAGTACACCTATATATAATAAAAAAGATAACTTAGCACGAGCGGGTTACTTGGATGAGCTTATGGAGATGACAATTCATTAGCTCATTTGGAGGTAAACCCGAGAACACCTTCAGGTCCTCTGCGGTCACGACCCCATGAGCCCTGTCCGTCGCCAACCTCTCGTCATCCCAGATAGTGGATGAGCAAGCATTGTCCTTCCCCCTATCAGACGTGCGAGGCCTTTTTGAAGCAGGGGTTGAGATCTCTTCGATCGAGGTGGCAGGAGAAGCCATCTTTGTTGTCTCAGTGCCAAAAACAACTGGAGTAGCTGAAGCAGTTAGAGTGACAGAGGAAACCTTCCCCTTGACACAGACCACCTTTTTTCCAATATTGGACAGCGGTTTATCCCTCTTGGACCGCATCTTCTCGTACATACCTTTGTTAAACTTCGTCATCATTTCTACAAGAAGAAAACACTTATAAAAGAGCAAAGGAACCAAATATAGATATGGGGACCAAGACTGACGAACTCAATGCTTACTCTTCTTTCCTTCAATATCAATGCTCCGCCGAACGTAGGGGAACAGATCGGGGCCGAGATTGTAAAAAGCAAGCGTCCGCGGATCTACTAGGTCGTCCTAGTTTTCGATGGTCTGGAAGTACTCAATTGCCTTTTCAACACGGTCCTTATACCTGCTTTTGAGCTTAGGCCTCCTTTTAACTGCATAGGAATCAAAGAGGTTAATGACGATAATAGTGGATTCAAAAAAGGTAAAAAAGACAGGAAAGGATACTGACGCACCTAAAGTCAGGGTTCCCCACCAACAAAGCAATCTGGGGATATCACCCCAATCCCGGCTAGAAGGGGTCTCAAAATCGTCCCCGCACACAAAGACAAATCTGGACTTCCAGTACCTGAAGGACAAAAGTAAACCCTTGGCGATCCTGGTTCTCCTCTCCCAAGTGGCCAACCATATTTCCATACAATTGACCACTATTCTCCACGAATTGGGCATAAGTTGCCCAGGAGCGATACCAAGATAAGCTAAAAGCTCCATCACAAACGAATGGACAAGAAGCCTAAGTCCACAAGTGAAAGCGGCCTCATAGAAGCACACTTCACCTGGAAAGAATTGGCAAGCCCTCTCCTCGTCAGTAGGCCGACGAACACGAACCCGTTCCGAAAATTGAAACCTATCCCTAAACCTACCCACAACATCAGCGTCCAACCCACACACCTCTACGAGGGCGTGAAAGGCCCTAACCTTTTTAAGGGTCGACGCGGCCGTATCCCCCTCTATGGGGTCGCCGCTAGATGACAACCTAGTCTCGAGATCACTAGACTTAACCTCAGACATTGACCTTTACTCTCTCGCCAAACCCTCAAACTAGTCAACTAATTGACAAAGCAACGGAAACAATTCACCCAAGACAACGCCTAAGCTGTTACCCTCGAAAATGAAATTCTCAAGGTTTGGGAAAACACCTAAGGACCCCCCCTAAACGCACAAAAAGAAAGGAAACCAAAGGGCAAGCTATTCTAACTTCAAAATTACTAACCATGGACACCCAAGAAGGATACAGGAAAATAGGAAAGTGCTAAAGTTCTCAAAAACCAAGAAACAGAGGCCAAAAAGAAAAGAAAAGGAAATCAGATGTTTGCAAAAAGAAAAGGAAGGAATTGGAAGAAGGAAAAGGAGAAGAACATACCTCAGAGTAGAAAAGCGAGAAGCCCAACACCAAGCATGCACCGGCTCGAAAGATAGTGACAGAGAAAAACTACGGGAGAAAACGCTCAGAGAAATAACTGAAAGCTTGGAGAAAATGAAAAGTAAAGTTAGAGAAGAGAAGTTTAAAAATCCAAAAAAGAAAAACCGAAAATCGGCGGGAAACCCAAGGGTCACACAATGAGGACATAAGCCCTTTCCAACTGTAACATGCCACGTGGCCACGACCAGCATAACACCGCCACTACGCATTCAATGCGGCGCGAAATCCCAAAGGTCGCCTAAAAAAAAACACCCTTTCATCTTCCATGATTGTCAGGACACGTCATGACGACCATGGAACCTGGGGGCAATTGATGGGATTGACGAAGTCAAACAAGGACGAGATCGCCTCCACAGACGAACCTGACCGATTATCCGCATCATTGTCAAGGATGATAAGACCATTCAATGCTGTCAATAATGTCCCAGATGGTTACGAAACCAGCTGGACGAACCATTGGAAATGTATTGAATCTCATTACTCAGTTGAAGACATTATCAAGAAAGACATTAACACTACAGTACCGTCCACAGCGGTTAGAATCCAGAGGGATATATAAAGCCCTCACAACGCTAATACGAGGTACATACATAGTCACAAGATATACTGAGTTATTTGGTTTTTATTTTTATAAACCCTCTTTTGCATTAACTTTGGCATCGGAGGCGTTGTGACAGGCACCACACCGGTGACCATTTGAATGAGCTCTTGTTTCCGTCATGACACAGGAGTGTGATCGGCCCTATCCGGACGAACTCAGAATGATTGACGATTTTTTGCTTCATCATATTACTTCTAGATGATAGACAATTCTATCTTGTCAACAAGCCTACGAAACTACAAGCAATGCGCCTTCATCAACAATTCTATCTTGAGCGTATATTTCACAATCAATTGAGTTCCCAGAATAAACTTATTTATAAAACAAATTCCAACACTCATTCCATGAGCCACCACAAATTCTTCACGCCTAGATTGTGTTTTGGACACATGCGCCACCATAAAGAACTTGCCATCTGCCGATCTACGTATCTCTAGAACCTGGCCCTTAAACAATCTTACACGCGCCGTCACGCGCCACCCAGTTTCTGGCCTCGCCTCCACATGCCACCCACGCACCTAAGAATTTCGATAATGTCATGCTGACGTCATTATGCCACATCAACAACACACAAGCATGCCACATCATCAGTCACGCAAGCCTTATCCTTGTCAGTGCCACGTCATAGGATGACGTCAGTGCCACGTCATAGGATGACGTCAGTGTCTCTACAACCAATCCATGATCCGACTCGGAAACCCGAAATTAACCCGAATTGTATAGCCCATTGACTTTGTTTGACTGTTGACTTTGACTTTACGTTGACCTTTGACCAAAAATCAAAATTTTCAAAATGGCCTATCTTGCTCAGTTTTTCTCGTAGATTTCAATTTTGGACTCTGTTTCTTAATTTCAAACTCCGAAATTGGTCAATTGGCACATTCTTCATTGTAGTTTTTTCAAAAGCATTCTTCAAGACATCTCCAAGGGATCTTCTCATGCTTATCCAACCTCAATCTTTTATCAAGCTTTCACCTTGAGTTTGAGAGAGGGTGTTAGAAATATATTAGAAATATTAGCCTAATGTAATAGGCCCAAACCCACTTCTGCTTATGCTAGTAGTCTAGGATTTAGTCGCCTGTATATACTCATGTTAGGGTTCATTGTAACACAAGTTATTATACTACACTCTTACATAATAAAAATGTAGCCCTTAAGGGATTTTTTCGTGAATGTAGGCTAACAAGGCTGAACCATGTAACTCTTGTGTTCTTAGCATTTCTATTCTATACTTCCCTTTCCACATCTACTCTAACATATACAACATGGTATAATACATCGCATTGATAATATATTTAACAATAACATATCAAGGTGGCCTTGGGACATTCTCAAAAAAAAAAAAAAATGTGGCCCTGGGAGTGACCATTAGTAAAATTGTTCATTGAAAAAAAAAAAAAGATTTTAGTGATTGAGCAAGACAAATTACTTTTATGATCATATAAATAAAAACATATGGACCTAATCATAAACAAGAACACAAATAGATTCAATAAAAAAAATTAGATTAAAACAGTAAAATAATTAAATAACTCATAAACTAGATGCATAAATATAATGCAAAACTGATCAATTTATTTGACACAATTTTCTTAAAGCAGATTTTATCCTTCAAACAAATAGTGGATGTTTAGAAACTTACGGCAATTAGTGATGTTTAGAGACTTACGGGCTTCTGCCTTATAGGATAAAATGATCAACATGCAGAAGCATTCCAACCTCTATGCACAACAAATTAAACTATATATGTCTCTTTTAGCTCTCTTTGACTCTATGCAGATGTATGTACAAAAATATTTTCTCTTCAAAAGTTTATCAATAAGGAATTTTATGAATGAGAGACTATAAATACACTGATAATGTAAAAAGTAGTTGTATGAATGAGAGACTTTGAATACAATGTTAAGTACAAATTGTTGTGCACATACTTACTTACTCAAAAATATATATATACACACACACACACACACACACACACATATATATTATTTGGACAAGAGAGCCTAGCCCACACATACCTAAGCCTAACCTAATGTCTAGCCCATGGGTATATAAACTCATATATTATTTCTTTCATTTTCTAGATAATTTTTTTTTTGGAAGTAAATTCTAGATAGTTAAATTGCCTGAAATCTAATGTGTGAAATAGGCGATATTAAACGTCTAGATTCAAAATAATTAATTATGATGTTGCATGCTATTTTGGAGCCGAGGTTGATTATTATGTACTCAAATAGAACACTTGATCCCCTACCTCCCCAAGACTTCATTAACAAAAAATATATAAAATTATTTGCCTCATGACACAATTGAAAAGGGAGAACTTACTTTTCTTATTATATTTAAAATTAGCTTCTAGATATGTGTTCTAGTTAACTTAATTAATAGTCTTTGATGGTTGAATAAATTATTCAAAGTTCAATTCCCACCTACATTAAGAATTGATAGATATTTTGGTCTAATGATAAAGAGCGTTATCATAAAAAAACAAGTACACCACAAATTGAAACTTTTTTAAAAAAATAAAAATAAAAATAGTGTGTCCTGCATAATAATAATAATAATAATAAAATTTTCTCTTCCGAAAACAACACTTAAAAAGAAAATTACTTTTATGTCCTTTGCAGTTTGCAATAAAAGTAGCATCTCCACTAATAAAGTTTTCTTATGTTTCCAAACTTTTTTAGTCTCAGACATTATTTTTTACTACAAGTACAAATTTTAACTAAAAGGTCAAATTCAAAGTAATATTTTCTTAAAATCTACAATTTTGCACGTATATCGATATATTTTTTAAACTTTTACAACAATTTATTTTTAAAAAAAAATTCAATGTTTAAACTTTACAAATTTTTTGCTTAATTTTTAGATTTGTTTGTTATTAAATATGAATTAATTATTACGATTTCTTTATTTTAAAGATATGAAATATAATTGAGATTATTGCAAAACCTAACCCTATGGCACACACACTCACTCACATATATATTTTCTTGGTAAGATACTTTCTTATTTTCAAGACTATTGAGAATAATAAAAAATCATGCAATGGTTTTAAAATATGAAAAAATGTTGGATAAATTAAACTAGGTATGCAAAAGTAAACTAAAGATAATATATTATATTGATTATAAAAAAAATAAAAAAATAAAAGATAATATTTTATATTAGATTGTGTATGAAAATTATATTAGCAAATAATTTATTCATTTATTTATTTTGTTGCTAATAACTTAATATCAATAAAATTATTTTTCAAATTAATTTTGCTTTCAATCTTGCTCCTGCAGTTATAATCCTAGCTCTGTCACTACTTATATTTGGAGATCTACTAGATAAATCATAAAACTACCTAGTGCGCATCCCAAGTAATTTTCACTTTTTTAATTTGGAAGAGGTGGATAGAGTTCTCTGGTCTGCCTCTTCAAAATTTAGGTGTGAGGTGCTTGGAATGAGATTAGAGGTAGAGGGCCCAAGGTGGAATGGCGGACATTGTTGTGGTTCAACTGTAGTCCCTAGGCATTCCCTTGTTCGATGGATGACTATGCTCAGCAAACTTCCTACCATGGCTAAAATGAGATGCAATGGGGAATGTCTGGAGATAGCCTCTGTAATTTCTACAGAGCTAGCAGAGAGGACTCGGATGGCCTATTTTTTAAATGCCCATTTACCAAAAGAGTTACCTTGGTGGACTTTTGTACGTATCTATCATCTATGGAGACAAATGAATGCCATTGTTTGTGTGCACAACAGTACAACTCATCTTAGTCATCAAAAGTGATGTCAAAGGAAGAATAGAGAGCAAAATGCACCGCCGCGACTCAATTATGAATTGAGTGTTGTGTTGCAAATGAAATTTTAATCCTATTGTGATATTTAAAAGGAATAGTTTGGTTTAATTTGTTGCTGTTATGTCTATTTGTTCTGTACATTTGTAACTTTTAAGTTAAATACAGGAGGCTTACCTGCTACTGTGTTGGTTGGATGCTGGTATTCGTGATTAGGAGATAAAATGTTGTTTTGTACATATATATTGTTAATTGTTTGTTATTGAAATTACTCAATCTTTCCACACACAAAAGTAAAATAAAATAATCTTGACTAGAGGAGCCAATGAAACATGGAGTTCGTGCCATATTATAAACTTCCCCTTTAAAAATGCAAAGGAGGAATGAGGAAGGCATTACCCACGTCAAGTTGCTAAAGAGGCCAGTTGTATTGCATAACATAAAGAAATATGCAAATTGTGGTTTGTTTAACCATAATTAGCTGCAGTTCTAGGAATTTTTTCTGGGTTGGTAATTAAGAAACTTAAACTATATAAAATCTAATAAAAAGATAATTTGAATATATCGTCATCATAAAAAATAAAAACAGACACACATAATATATGAAATTTTACAATTTCCTTCTACTATCAAAATAAAAAAAGCAAAAAGAGACTGATATGAGATAAAGTGAGAATTGCGAATGCTAAGATGAAAATAATAAAGTGAGAGAGAGTCTGAAATGATACTAGGTGAGAGAGAGAGAGAGAGAGAGAGAAAGAGATGATACTTGTAGCAACTATGAGCCAAGCCGCTGAGAAAGCAAAGCTACTAGCACTGCTGAGGAGATCTTGTTGTGGTAGCAGTACTTAGTAGATTTACTAGTAAGCCTAGTAGAGATCAATGGCTAGCTATTGAGCGAGTGATGAGATATTTAATTGATGCCAAAACCTATAGCTTGTTTTATAAAAAGTTTTTTGTTCTAATTGAAGTTTTTAGTGATGCCAATTAGAATACATTATCAGGTGATTCTCTCTCTTTACTACTGGTTATGTTTTTACCTTAGATAGTGATGTTGTTTGTTGGAAATCTAAAAGGAAAACTATAATCGCTAATTCTACAATGGAAGCTGAACTAATAGCTTTATATTCAACTAGTGAAGAAACAAATTGGCTTAGAGATTTTTTATATGAAATTGCACATTGGGAAAAGCCAATTCCACCAATTTTAATTCATTGTGATAATACTGCCACAATTCTTAGAGTTAAAAATTGTTATTACAACAGTAAATCCAAACATATAAGAATAAAACACAGTATTGTACGATCTTATCAAAGTAGTGGCATCATAACTATGGATTATGTGGATTACATTAAGGACAAAATTTGGCTATAAAATTTGTTGTAGTTTAACGTAACAACTTTACTCAATATCTTTTTGTTGGAAGTGAATTTTGACAAATCTATTATTAGATTACATTTTCTTCTTATATCTATCATGCTTACAAAATTTCCTGAAGATGAAAGATCAATAACTATGTCATCAATAAATTGTTTAAATTGAAAGTTTTTGTAGTCTAAAATTATGCATACAACTTTGATATCCAATTGGCACAAACTTTGACATGAATCCCTCTTTAAGAAGAAAAGCTTATAATTACCATCCAAATAACAGAGATCAAATTTGAAGGGCATATCTACAAATGTGACTTTTTTCCCAATTAACCATACTTTTTATGACAATTACAGTTATTCGTGTGGCCCTTGATGGTCTTAGCAATCAAGAGTAAAAATTTGGCCAATCCATAACGTTTTTAGCATATATAAGATGAGGTGGGATTTTTTTTTTTTTTTTGTTCTTTATGTCTTTAATATGCATGCCAAATATATATTTGATTGATGACATATCTATTGATATTTGATATTTTGGAAATTTTGCAAGCATGAAAGATATAAGAAGAAAATATAATTCAATGATGGATTTATCAAAATTCACATCCAATAAATAGATATTAAGTGAAATTATAATCATTGACTACAACCAAATTTGTAACCAAACTTTTTTCATAAATTATATAGGGAAGGAAATTAAATTTGAAAGAAATTTATCTCTTTAACTGGTTTAGTTTTAGCTAACGAGTCACGTGACTTATTTAAATAATCCATTTTTTAGTTTTATAAATCGTCACCTAATATGTAGGAGGAGCTAGCTCCAAGTTGGTTTGGATCCAATCTTTGTCCATTAAATTCAATTATGTGGTTGCTTAGGTCAATAAAATATGTTTATCCTTCAAGAAACATAACAAAACTGAGCTTTTATATATATATATATATATATATATATATATATATATATATATATATATTGAGAAAAATTGTAGTTATTGGCTACAACCAAATTTATAGCCAAATTTTGTTCATAACGACACTGAGCTTTTATATATATATCCCTCTACCTCTCCCTTACGCACGTATCTAGCTTAATATCTGAATCAATACATATTAGTCTATTAATCACCACAATTAAAAAGAATAAAATAGTCTATTTCCTTTTCAATATAGAATTAAACATTTTTACTAATTTTTTATCTTCCATATTAACTCTCACATTTTTACATTTATATTATCATATAAATTTTTTTTTAGTTAAATAATATTAAAATGCTCCAACAGATTGTTTTGCCCATTCTCAAGGAGAAGCCAGGTATCTCATCATAAACTTGCTGGGATCTATAATGAACTTGCTGGGATCTACCTCTTGTATGCATGGGTTTGCATCTTCCCTTGTACCTAAAGGTTCATCTTAAGTCTTTTTTTTTTTCTTTTTTTTTGCTGAATATCTTAAGTCAACTTTGAACTATAGACATCCCAATTTTATCATTCTATTTCAAGGTGGACATTAGTGATAACAAGTACAAGATCAATAATGAAAATGATTCCACAATTTCCCAAATTTAACACAGCATTCTTGGCCCTTACTTTTTTTTTTTCCTTTTGTACGACTCTCAGAAATGCCAACACATCAACAATGCTCTTGACACTAAAGTGGTTTGAAATGATGCAACTGACTGATGCTACAATTAATTAGAAACAAAACTAAAGAATGTTGACTCTAGACACAAGAGACACAAGACACTAATTATCAACGAAAAGCCAGTGAATATGATCCATGGAAATTGATAATCAATCACAGCTTCTCAGCCCATGAGGTTCAAATTTGTTAGGGCACAAGTAGTACTTGTGTGCTTCAATGTAGCCCATTTGTATTCTATGTGTAAGCTCTTCGTTAAATTTTGGGCCCTAAGGCCCTTTATTAAATGAATCCTTTCTAAAAAACCTTATGCAAGCTTAGCAATTGTTTGGACCCTCAAAAGGTAATTATCGGAGTTCCCATTTCAAGTCCATCTTACAAACATCTCATGGCACCTCTCTTAGCAGCCATGTTGCAATTCCAACGTATATGCACTTCAATTCATTCTTCAAAAGGGATGAGTTCAGATTCGATCCATAGGCTTCCCTATGAGAGTGAGCCTGACTATCTCAAAACAAAAATAATCAAAAAAAAAAATCTTCCCATAGGAATTACAATCAATCAAAGAAATCCAATTTTTCAGATTTGTAAATCCTGTGTTAACATGTCTCCCCCTTCCCTCCCCACCCCCATTAAATAAAAAACTTATTAGTCTGCAATAAAATATTTCACGTAAGGGATAGCAAATGATAGTCTTAGGAATGGCAAAAATACAAAGTAAGGTTAAATCAAGGGTGTCTTGTCTCTGTCCCGTTTCTTATTTAAGGCATGCATCTCTTATTTAGAATTTTAGATGGGAGAGACAAGTCAAAAATTTAAGCGAGTTGAAAGTAATTTATCATCCCTAACACTATTAAAGTGTCAATTATTTATGGGTTCCAGTTAGCTTAACCGGTAAAATCTCTAATAGTTAAATAAGCAATCTAGAATTCAATCTTCGCCTAAACAACAAACTAATTGGTGTCTTTTTTTTTTTTAAAAGAAATAATTAATTGGTGTCTTGATTTGATGATAAAGAGTTATCATCAAGAACGAATACTATAAGTTAAAACTCTATTAAAAAATATATCAATTATTTGAATGAGATAACTTTGAATTATCAATTATATTTGCAAATCTGACATTGTTTTTAAAAAAAAGTCCAGTTGTTTTCTTTTTTAAAATGGACGGAGCACGTGGTCCTAACCCTGGAATTTCATTTTAGGGAGGGTAAGCCAAGAGGGATTTGATTCTCTCTAGTTTTTTTGGGCCTCAAACTCTTTTGAAGCATGGGGTTGTGTATGGGCCCTTGGGCCCCAACAAATTATTCTATTCTTAGGGTATTTCGGACCATTGAGCGAAAGTGGAGATTTATTGGGCTTTTTCTCAGAACCCATTTACTTGGTCTCTTTGTTTTTTTTTTTTCTTTTTCGTTTTTTTGTTGGTTGATTAAAATTTTTGTTTAAAGAAGTGCTATATACATAATATTTTTTAATACTTTCACAATTAATTTTAATTGATAAGTTGTTACTAGACCTAATTGAACTCATTACTGAAATTATTTTTTTGCCCACCATTAACAACCTACTACCTAAAATTTGTTATGAAAATGTTATAGACATGACATTTCTCTTTTTGATTTTTATATTTTTGGAGTTAAATATTTGAGAAAAAAAAAAACAGTGATTGCATGCTAACCAGGAGACGTGGTCTATTTTTTTTAGTTACACGAACAAAATTATTTCATGAGTTTCATCTCGATGATATGATACTTGAGGAAATGACCATGACTTGAGATTCCATTCATTGTTCTCAAATGATTTTGAGGTTCACGTATTCAATAAGCATCTTGACTTTGCTTCACTTATGAGACTTTTGGTTTATGGAGGCAACGAAAGGCTTTGCTGAATTTGTGTTTAAAATTAAATGCCACAGAAGTTGGGCGCCCCTCGGCAGATGTAGGCATTTTGGAGAAAGGCCGGGTACCTAGTACCTACCCAAGTTAGCCACTGCTAGAGTATTCTAGGGCTTGTTTGGATTGAGGGGAGGAGAAGTAAAGTAGAATTGGCTGACAATATGCTAATTTTGGATTAACTTTACTCTACTGCCTTTCTTTCCTTCAATACAAATGGACCACTAGTCTCCTATGTACCCACCTATGGTCTGTTGTGCAGGTTGGTCCATACTTGGTTGAGGAATGTTTCAACATTATTATTGATAAAACACAGGTTCGTCAGTTGTAGTGAGGTCGTCCAGACGGAACCAGATGTCTGCTTGTGTCGTCGATGGAATAAGCTATTCTTTGAAAAGGTCACCAGTGTGGTGCCTGCCACAACACCTCCGATGCCAAAGTTAGTATAAAAGAGTTTTTAATAATAGAAAATAAAATTGATTAGGTATCTCTTGTAAAGTGTGTCCGTACCAAGCTACTAATAGTCGGATACCTCAGCAATTGTAAAAATATCATGACAATAACAAAATCACCAACTACTATTTTCCTTCATTATCAAGAAACACAAAGAAATAATAAAAAATGAATGCACAACAACAGCGCTTGTGTATATTTGCACAAGAACCATAGCTAAAATGCATTTTGCACAATAGATACATAAATTGATGCGGGTGACTTTTAGGGTTGGTTGGAAAAAATTAGGCCCTTATGCCATTTCATATTAATTGATGCGAATGCTTTGAAAAACTTACACTGTAAAAATATTATGACAATAACAAAATGTCACATTTTTACAATGCCTTTATTTTAAGTTGTGGTACGTCTTAATATGGTAATTTTTTTTTTTTGATTTATATGCAATTAACACCTTAGTAATTGTAAAAAATATTATAACAACACCAAAATGTCATAATATTTTCACAAGAGCTTTATTTTTAGTTGTGGTTAGTCTCAATCTGATAGTTTATTATTTTAATTTATTTTATTTTAACTTGTATGACACCTTAACAATTGTAAAAATATTATGACAATTTATAGTGTAGGTATAACAACTCCTAAAACAAAAATAATCTATCACCACGTATAGATATTTTTAAAAATAAAAATGGATACAAGCTCAAAGCAATCTGGCATGAACGATGATTATTAGACCAAAAAAAAAATGCCAACTCACATGAAATGGTGAGTTTTTGCTCACTAAATTTGGTCTCTCACTAAAATTTTTTTTGCTTTTTCACAACAAAACCAAAAACCAAAAAAAGACAGAAATTGAATAAACCAAATCACTGTAGAAAAGCTATTGACACTTTTTTATATAGTTAGGTATATATATATATATATATATATATATATATATATATATATATATATATATATATATATATTAATAACCAAAGTATAGAGAAAATTCAATTAGATTTTATTTGGATTTTCAATTTTGCGCTACGTATCCCATTTAATTTATAATTTTGTACCATGTGAATTATTGATTGTAAAAATTGAAAAGCCCAAATTCAATTAGATTCTAAATTGGATTTGAATTGGAGTCTAATTTTTCGTCATGTGTCCATCTAAGTTTTAAAATTTTGTAGCAAATATTTTAGAAATATATGGTTTTAATTGTGATTAATTTTAATTGTGTCCATGCATATACACGGGTAGACATGGCCAACGGATGGGTCGGGATCGGGATCGGGTCAATCACGTTGCGGGTCGGGTTGACCCGTGTTTTTCGCATGAATTTTTTCTTATAAAGAAAACAACATGTATTTCCTATTTGGAAAGTTATGCAACAAATTACTCGGTGTAAAATGCATTACTTTGAATTCACCACTTATATCAAGAATGAACTCAGTTAAACATATTAAAACTTATTCAATAATTTTAAAATTATACAAATCCTAACATTGCTAACTAAAACAAAATAACACAAAGATAAGTAAAATAAATACACAAGTTTTATTTCTACACACTATCAACATCCCAAAATATAAAACAAAATTACAAATGACTTATTGGATAACTCATTTGAGAAAGAATAAAAACATGTAAGAAAAATACAATTTTGAAAATTAATTTATAATCTATTATCAATTGTGTTTAGCACTCTATTTCAATTTGAGAATATACATTAAAGTTTGATTGTTCACTTATTTATACATGGTCTCTTTTATGGATATCATATCATTGTTAAGCAACACATACTCTAGGAAATATCATAATTTATTTTGAAAAGCCGTTTATTTTGGACATAAATCGTTAAAAAATAGGTCTAAGCATTCATAATTTATGCTAATTTGAAATTTCGACTTCACTATTTTCACACTTATGAATGTTTCTCACACATGTCTACAATTTTAAATCTATATTTTTAACTCTATTATAACCTGATTATCTTGGCATGTACTTTGCTATTTGATATTTAAAAATCTTTTACTCATTACAGAATATTTAACCATTCATCTTTCAATTCATTTGTATACAGTTATGCAAATGTTTCAATTGTTTCTTTAAAACTCACAACAAACAATTAAATCAATATTGTTTTAATTTTATTATTTTTTACCACAAAAAAAAGGAGTCCCAAAGCGTTTTAAAAGTGAAACAACGTTTAACATCTCACAGTCACATATTATGGAAAAACAAAAAACCAAATCTCAAATCCACAAAGAGAAAAATATATATGACCACCACCACCATGGGGCTGCCACCCACAATCTGGTCGGCCTCTACCCATCCAAACAACGACTCAACCACGGTTTGACGCAACTTTATAAGTTTTGTCCTCTAAAAATGTTTGGTTTGTTTCTTTCTTTATCAAGAATTTTTTTAATAATTTGGTTGGATTTGATTAGTGGGTTTGATTATTTGGTGGCTAGAAAAAAAATCCTAGGTCGTGTAGAGTTGAAACCATAAATCCATAGCAGAGAGATAGGGAGATAAAAAGTTGGAGTTCCATAGAAAAAGTCATCTATATTATTCAATAAAGATGAGGTTGTTGAAAATTTATATAATTGACAGCTATATTTACTAATTGACAGCCCTTAATTAGTAAGAAAGCTATCATTGGCAAAGTTGTCATTGCCTCATATATCCCACTTGGTTTAGTAAGAAAGTTGAGATTAACAGCATGCAAAAGTCTATAAATTTGAGCATGGTTGTAAAGAAAGTGATAGATATAACCTTCAATAGAAAAGTTACTCATTGTAATTTCGGCAATGTGAAAGTAAAGTGGATGACCACTTAATAGAAAAGGCCCTATTCCCTTTAGTTATATCTCTTGCAACTACTTCTTCTCTTTTATTTTATAACGGAGGTTTTTTTTTCCTTCCACTTCTCCTCTTTTTTAATGGGGTAATCTTTCAAGCAATTGAATAGTACAAGTGGTTACACCAAAACTGCTTAACAAAAAATAAAATAAAGAAGACTTTTTTTTTTTTTTTTCTGGGGAAAACAATGATCAAGAAACGGGGGCGGAGCCAGGGGGTCGAGAGGGGATAATTGCCCCCCGGCAAGAAATTATACAGTCTTCATGGTAGACCACGTCACTTGTCCACTATTCCATTAAAAGACTCTCACTTATTTAAAATTGTTGAGTCAATAATTAGTTTCTGTTTAAAAAAAAAAAAATCTGAGTCAGCAATTTTAAACATGTGGGAGTCTTTTACTGGAATAGTGGATCACGTTCCTTATCCAACATGAAGAACTTATAATTTCTCCCCCTATCCAAGATTTCCCTTTTTTATGTGTGTAGCTGTAAAAAGTGGAGATTTAATTGAAACTGTGATAAATAATGCATGAGTAAGTGAGTTGCATTGAAAACACCTTCAACTACACTTTTCAAAATAAAATTGTAAAAGTGGTGGAGCCACAATAAGCAATCACGTACATGTACATCCTTTTTTTTGTTTTTTTGTGTGTGTATATATGTCCATATCTTTTTTTACAAATCAAACTCAATTGATATATCATATATCTTCATATCTTTTTTTACTTTATCAATATTTTTTAAAGTTCAGAATTTATAAAAAGAAAAACAATGATAAAAAATAAACTTAAATAAAAAAGAAAAAGTCTTAATTGAAGAGATGAAAATACCACCCAAAAAAAGATTCCTTCCAAAAGTATTAAGCCATAAATTTTGGAAACAATTACATGACAAATTTCATAATTTGATATTATTTTAAAGTTAAACTCTAAAAATGTAGTTGCACAAATAGTTATTGTGGGGAGTCCGAGGACCGAGGAGGGTAAGGAGTGGTATATCCTTCACCAATTCATTTGTAAAGTGCCTTTGGCCCGAGAAATTGGTTTACCCGAGAAGAGGATGGGAAAGGTGCACGATATCTCATGAGCACCCAAGCAGGAGAAATAGCCTTCTAGGAGAGGGCCAATGTAGTGGAAAGAAGTTTTTGTAAAAGTTTACCTACTACCTTTGCATTGAATGCATAGCAATAACCTTATCAGCTGCATTAATGAGGAAATGACACCTGAACAGTAGATTCACAGTTAAGCAGCCCCTTTTACCACATTTAGTAGAATGTTGATGGGACAAGTGTCCTAAAGAAAGCCTAAAAGTATACAAGTGGAGGGTTAGGATGCAAAGGAAAAGAATATAAAAGGGAGGGGAACTTCCCAATGGGGGTCCAATCTTTTTTTGAGAGAACATAATTAAGAGGATAAGAACTGGAACAGTGGTGAAGGACCTAGATTAGGACTTGCATAAATTCTTGTATAAGAACTCATCCTTGGACAGACCTAAGGATATCATTAATCTTAATTACTGTCCGAATCATTCTTCTCTATCCATATTTGGATTTTCAGCCTCAGAGCTGAACTTAATTTAACTTACACTAAAATCATTTTCCCACTCTCTATTCAAATTCTATTGATTTGGGCTTAATTTGAAGGAAGGGTCTCACTAGTCTCAGTGGGCTTGGGCCATCAATTTTCTAGCACATACAGTTATTACATGGTTTAAAATTGTTATAATCTAATCATATTCAGTTTAACAAAAACTGTATTTTAGGTTTACTGATTTATTAAAAATTATTATATGATCCTATAAAAAAAATCATGAGAATTATAAATGGAATTTTAACTATGTCAAAAATTACAATACAACTTAGCTATATATTTTAAAAAAACTAATAAAATATACACAATATAATGATATGCAATGATTTTAAGGAATCTTTCAATATTGAATGATCGCTTACTATTCATATTATTGGCATTTGATTGTCAAGTTTGGTTAATATTTTGTATATATGATGCATGCATGTGTTGTATGTTGCATGCACAATATGTATTTGTTTATGGAGACACATATATATTAATTATAAATTTTGCTCCCCCTAGGGTCAAATCCTAATTCTGCCACTGTCAAGAAAATTCAATTTTGTTGTGAACTGGTTTCTTGATCACCTAATGATCGTGTATTCACCAATATCTAATAATATGGATTTGCAACTAATGGCTGAATTAGGTGGCACTTAGGTCGTGGACATAAGAGTTCTTTATGACATGATCAATAATTGGATTCATTTTCAATTATGTTTTGATCTAGCCTCTTTAAGGTTTATTACTTCCTTATTAGTAGCATGAAAATCTTGATGAAAAAAAAAAAAATTTGTATTGCATTAATGAATTATGATCATGTACAGGAATTTAGCAACTAACTTCCCAAACTATACTCATTTTCCCTCCAAAATACAGTTACAAAAACTACCAATGAACAACTAACACGTGTCCGTAACTAACTACAGGTAGCTTTACAACTATCAAAACATTACAGGTTTAAGTTACAGTCGTTTATGCGCGGGTCCAGTTTCTTCTAACACTATGTTTCTTGATGATCTTTATTTGCTTGGCTCATCTGTTGGCTTGATTTTCTGATAAGTAGCTCAACATACGAGCTCTTTACCTGTTTAATGCATTATTCATATATAGCACAAAATTTACTACACAAGCCATATAATTTACAATACATGCTATCAAAACTGTTTTAATTTTCAATAAAAACTTTTTCAAAAAATGGTATATTATTGTATGCTCTAAGTACACACATTAATAAAATTTTAATTATATACATGTATGACTGTACGTACATTGCAAGACTCATCATGATGAGAGCTTTTTGCTAACGGAGCTATAATCTATTACCTCCTTGTGAGACAACTCATATCTGAAGTAATTGATGCAAATTTTAAGTTGTTATGATTCAATGAACTCTTATTGCTCACAGGAGAGTCATGGATTTATCCATATAGCGATTAAAAAAAAAGTAAATACAAAATAAAGAAGCACCTATTAGAGCCAAATCGAAGAAGTAAACGAGATGAAAACGAAGATTACCAAAAAATGAGTGTAACTGTACAGTTCATGAAAGAATGAATTGGATAAATTATTAAGGGATAAATTGCAAGGTAAGCTAAAGAAAGAGGGTTTCTTGTCATAGCATGTTCAGGAGTTTATAAATAAGGAATATATATTGTGTCCATTAAAAAATGGACACAATTTTTTTTATTATGCCCATTTTTAATTATGATTGAAACAAATCATGATAAAAACTTAGGGTACGTTTCGTATACTGAATAGGGATTACGACAGGAATTGTAATCTTTATTACTAGTAATAAAATGTGTTGTAATGTAATAACTAAATATATTCATTAGTTTGGTTGTGAGTTATAACATTAGAATGAAACTTAACATTTATTTTAGGAAATATCTTACTCAAACAATTATATCTCCTTAAAATTTTTTTTTTTTAAATTTAAGAGGCAAATGTGTTATTTTTTATGATTTTTTATTTTTATAATTGTTAGATGTATATGAAAAGTTTGTTTACTTGGAAATATATTAAGTTTTGAAATTATTGCACTTATTAAGGAATAGCTAATACAACCTTTTAAAGAGGAATAGTTATTCCTCATTTTGAAAAATATCTATTCATTAGGAATGATTATTTCTTGTAATAAAAACATAACCAAACTAAAGAATAATTAAACCATAGGAATAACCATTACATTACAACGCATATTAAAGTCTACTAAACAGGCTCTTAATTTTTATGCAATTAATGAGGAGAATGAATGATTCATCCCACTTTTGAAAGGATGCAATACTTGTGGTGAAATGATAAAATTTTGATACTTTAATTTCTCTAATTAAATTTAACCAAGTAGTTGCATTGGTTATATTGTTAAATTTAATTATCCTTTAAAAAAGAAAAAAAAAACACTAGGCTTCCATTTTTTTTTTTTGTTGGTTAGATTGATCAATGCAACCACATGATTAAATTCAATTAAGAAACCTAAAATTTAACTTCTAAAAAATTATATCTAAATAATAATAAAATAAGTATTCCTTCCTTACTATTTCATTCATTTTTACAAAACTCTTAAATAAGAGAATATATATAGAATGCTCTATTAAAAGTGCATCCCATTCCACTTGTTTTCCTTCAATCCAAACAAGAAGAGGAAAAGGTGGTTTCGCCCAATCTCAAAGAGAAGCTAGGTATCTCATTCTCATCCATGGACTTGTTGGGATCTACCTCTTGTATGTATGGATTCGTCTCTTCCCTTGTAAAGGCTCATCTTAAGTTTTATTTGCAACTATAGCCACCCCAATTTTATCATTCTATTTATAGTGGACATTGGTGATAACAAGCACAAGATCAATGATTAAAATGATGCCACAATTTCTCAAATTTTACACTACATTCTTGGCCATTACTTTTTTCTTCTGTGTGACTATCAGAAATGCCAACACACCAACGATATTCTTGATTATAAATTGGGTTTAAATGATGCTATAAATGTCAATGAAAAGCCAGTGAATAATGCATGGAAATTGAATTGATAATCAATCTCAGTGCACGATGAAGTCAAATATAAACTACATCATTGAAAAATTAGTACCATTTTGGGCTATAATTTGTTTGGACTCAAATAGTGTGTTTTCAATGTAGCCCAGTAATGTCTATATGTAGATAGCCTTTTTGCTCCACTATGGGCCTTGAATGGGATGAATCGTTTCAAATAAGCCTTAATGCAAGCTTTAGCAAACATTGTTCAGTTTGTTTGCCTTTTTTTTTTTTTTTTTTCGAAGCAATTCATCTGATTGCAACGGTAAAAATTGCAATATCATACAACAACGAATTTGATAAACACTATTCAGAGAAGCAATCAATATATGTATATAAAGTGTCTCAAATCTCAATAGATATATATAAACTCAAGATTGAATAACGCAAGCTCAAAGAGAGAGAGAGAGAGAGAGAAGAAAACAACTAAAGCAAAACATGTTAAATAGTTGTAGTGTTTTTCATTAGCTTAAGCTGGTTTCCCTCTACTTAACATTATGATCTTCTAATCCTACTAGCACAGGAAATCATTCTTGTAAAAGCATTTTCCATTGAAACAAATGAGTGTAAATCATGAGCCCGAGTGGGCTTTTAGCCTAATGGCATCTAGTTTGTTCCTTTAACACTTTTCATCCTTTCCCTCCCACTCAAAAATATAAAATTAAAAATAAATTAAAAGTTTGGAATAAACTACTCCATAAGTGAAAACAATATTTAGTTGGATAGCAACATATGCTACTACATATAAATAGCAAATGATAGCTTGAGGGCAAAAATGCATTATGGTCAGATAAGGGGTGTCTTAGCCTTGCCCGCCAGTCCCTTATTTGGGGCAAGCATCTCTTATTCAGGGCGGTAGAAGAGGGGGGTCAAAAATAAGTTGTTATTCCTAATTAATAAGTTAACTTTGATATTGATAAGATAAATATTTAAAAAAATATAGAGAAAGGGCACGCGCGCGTGTGTATATGTATGTGCGTGTTCGCGTTTTTGTTAAAAAGTTAAAAAGTACTCAAAAGTATTAGTGAAAAAGGAATTTAATAAATTTCTATATATTAAAAATTAATAAATGAATACTCCTCTAGTAAAAAGTGGCTTGGACTACCTAAAGAAAGTTAGTCAATTACAATAAAAATAAATAAATAACATATATCAATGGAATGCACTTAACCCATCACTTCTTTTGAGCACCAAAAACTTGTGCAGGAAAGAGCAGAACAAATCACACCAGGCATGGACATGGCATTTTCGTCATTCTAAAGACAGCCCCACCCATTAACCAAGCAGTCATAACCATGGTTGTCCTACTTATACGACAAGTCGCATATGGTAATGGCAGCAACCGTTAGTTTTAGTTACTAGACCGACTACCACTTATAAGTTATATCACTGACGGTCATTTTTAATTTTTTAAAATTTTTTTATCTACTTCTTATAATAATCTCATTACTGCTATAGGGATTCTAGCTCTATTTTTTGGTTAGTGGTACTAGGTGTTACTCACCAATATGGAAAGTTGCATTCAATTTTTGTTTCATGACTTGATGCAATTGTCAACATTCTATTTAATCGGTAGAATGTGATCATTTTTTGGACTTCCATTTAATGTTATAATTGAGTTAAAATTCAATTAGTACATTCTATTTACCATTGATAGGTCTTTGAACGCTCTCATTGAACCCACGAAACCTTACCAAATCCGTAGAGGAGAACAGTTAAGAGACTCTAAAGTCTAAACTGCTATATAGCATAAGGATATAAAGCCACTTCTAGAGGGGAATAAAAGTACACACTCACATACTCAATTCTTTAAACAGAATCGTTTATCATAATATTTATAGGCTGCATCATCACATACGCCATACATGCATAAGTTTCTACAAACACCTCTCTGCAAGTTGAAAATATTTACTTCATTCTAACAATTGTAGAATCATTATTGAAAGGAGAGAGAGTGAATATTTTATGATTTTTCCAAGACCAGAAAAGATTTTTGGGATTACTTTATATTAACATGTTCTCATAATCCATATTCTTAAATCTCAACTTGTTGCATTAAACATCAACTTTGTACCTTCTTAAACTTTTCTTAGTATTCCCTATCAATCAACTTGTCCACTTTAATTATCACGATCTTTCCCCTTCTGTCACAACTTGTCCCCATCATCATTAAAGGTTTCTCCCGTGCAATAGCATATGCTAATTTGAAGATTTGTCTCGGCTCTCGAGTATGAGAGAGGCCTTATGGATGCTTGACTTAGCAATATTTTAATTTAAAAAATGGACACACGAGGTTCTACAATTTTTCATCTATATTCCAATAATAAAAGGATTTGTAGCAACTTGAATCTATAATAATTTTTATAGATTCAAGCTGTTACAATTCCTTCTATATTCGAAAAGATATTGATATTTCTGGAAATTTGTATCATATTTTTGGAAGGTGTCAATGACATTTATTTTGAAGGGCACAAAAATAACCTTACGCAATGTTCTCTCTCTCTTTTTAATTTTTTTTTAAAGAATCTTTTTAGACAACTGAGGGAGTGTTTGGTTTGTGTTTTTAAATAACAATTTTCAGTTTTTGAACAACATTATATGTATTTTCACACATTTTTTTACCCACACGTATTTTCACAAATGCTTTCAAACAACAATTTTCAATTTTTAAACACATGTACCAAACGGGCCTTGAGTAATTAGATATGAAAATGTCAAAAGCATTTTGTAATGTTGTGGAAATTACCCAAAATCAACACGTTACTTTCTAAATGGGAAAAAAAAATTAACATGGTAGCTCTTATATAAAAACCTTGAATTCATAGGGTTCTTTAAATCCACAAAATGATGAAATTCTGGAATCTGAAAAATAATAAACAAAAGTCTATATTTTTATAAATCTAAAAACTGAATTTTTTTGGAGGATACAATGCATTTAATTAATAGTAAAAGGAAAATCTATGGCAATTAGGAAAACACAGAAAAAAATCCTAATTTGCTCTAATAACGAAATTAGGTAGCAAAATAGTTTTACAAAAAAAAAAGTAAAATTTAAATAATTACGGAAATTAAAACTATTGTCTTTAAGAAAAATCTTAAAACAGAAGAGATCTTATTCTAAATTTAAAATAAAAGTTATTAAGAAAATAAATATTATCTAAAAGGTAAAAGAACAAATTTCAAGGGCTTAAGAGCAATTACATTAGCTTTCTAAAAATTTCTATCTATTTTACAAAAAGAACCTACTTTTTCTATTTTACACAACCATTTTTACAAAACACCTACATTAGATTATCTCATCTCAATCTCACGATGACATATGCTCTCTTTATCAACTCTCCCTCTACCTCTCTCTTATCCTAAACCGCCACACACTCTCATCCCAGATAGCCACACACAAGGTCATATTGGCAGATCCGACGACATTGGTAGAAGCTCCAGCAACAGCTCCAAGATTATATCAGTGGCACTACTGGGTTTTCCTTTGGGTTTTCTTATGGATTTTTTTATGAGTTTGCTTTTGATTTGATTTTGTTTTTGGTTGATTTTAAGTTGGGGTTGTGATGGGTTTTCCAATAGGTTTGGGTTGATTTGGTTTGATTTTGTGTTGGATTATCAACTTTTGGAATGGGTTGTAGTGGTGGTAGTTGGGTGGTGCTGAGTTGCTGTGGTGGTGGGTTGGTGTGGTGGTGGGTTGGAGGAGGTTGATGTTAGATCTTCTTTTCTTTTTCTTCTTCACGATGAAGACAGTATGGGGAGAGAGAGTCTGACAAGGGAGAGAAAAAAAAAACTAGTAGAATAAAAAGCTACAGTAACCGTGAATATTTACATGGTTACTGTAGCAATTTTGCATATAAACAATATTATAAACACATTAATGTAGGTAGTTTTTGAGCAAAAAAAGTGTAAAATGCACAATTTTTTTCTATTTTACATTGACTAGTGCAATTGCTCTAATCAAGTAATTTTCCCAAGAAGCGGCTTTGTTTGCGGCCAAAGGCAATGAGTTTTACTTCCACCACCGTTTCCCTTCACATCACCAAATTTCATGCAATTCCATCGCTGTCACCAATGATTTCTAACTTTTTACTAGTACTTTTTTTCTTATTGAATTTCCCATGTGTTAACTTTTGACGGTCTCTCCGCTAAAAAAGGTTTATATTGTCTGTTCTACATTATTTTGATTGAAAGACCATTTGACAACTAGCTAACCACACGACTATAAAATGGTTACCTCATTGAGTATCTATTTGGCAAAAATTATTTTTGCCAACTTATTTTACTATTCAGCTTATTTTTGGTACTATTCATGGGTCCCATTGTACTATTTCAGTTAAATTTTACCTTTAGCTATAGTGATTTTAACAAAAAGTTTTCAATTTCAGCAAAATAAGCGGATCCCAAACGGACCATGAATATGAGAATTTTAAACTTTTTTTAAGCAAGTCCATGAAACATTTAATGATTTGATAAGTAATGTATCTATTTTTTTAAGAATTGTTGATATAATCAACTATCAAATTTCCCTAATTTTCTATTATGTCATTGCTACATTTACAACACTACTAATTGGCTACAAATTCTTAACATACAAATTAGGGTTGTCCGCATGTATTATTTTCTGCTATTTCATTCTATCCAAAATTATCCTCTATTATCTCTAAATTAGTCTAATCCAATCTTGAAAATCCCTTGTTGATTTGCAAAGGAAAAATATAGAATAAACTACATAATTAGCCCCTATCTTTTACACCAAATGTCAATTGGGTCCCTAATCTTTTAATTGTGTCAATTTAGTCCCTAACATTTTAGTGTCGTGTCAATTTAGTCCATGTCGTTACCCTTTAGATGGAAAAAAAAAATGATGTATCAAACAAAATAATAAAAAATTGATTTTCCGTACACATCAATGCCCAAGTGTAAAGCCACGTCAAATTAAAAAGCCCAAATTTCTGTTCACCCGTGTGTTAAAAAAATATAGTGCTTAACCTAAATTAAAAGTCTATCTAGTATTTTAAGACCTAGGAAACAAAAAATGGCACCAAGCAAAGCTACTCCTACTGTATATGGAGGGCCAAATAGTTGTGCTACTTGGGAATCATATCAACGATGTGGACTACTCCAAGATCTTAGACTTCAGATGCATTTTTAGAAGGCAGTGTCACGCTCTCAATAGGAGATTGAGGCTTTTGAAGCCTTTGTTCAAAGATTAGGAAGAGATCAAGGTCAAAATCTCTGAAGAGACTGTTAAGGCTCTCATTTTTATCATGGAAGCTTTGGACAATACCAAAGATTTGCTTCTATTTGGAAGCCTAGACAGCAAGCTTTACATGGTCACCACCAGTTTCTTCTTTTTCCTAAAAAAAATGTTTTTTTTTCACTTCTCTGAGATTTGATTGTGAAACTCTGCCTCTAGATTTAATGGTTTCATGTGGTTACAAATACAAAAGAGAGATCAAATAAATGATAGATTAAAGAAAGTTTCAATACATTTTTTAAAGCACATTAACTGGTATTTCCTATGTCAAATTTGAGAGTAGCTTGTGTCTAGTGGCAGTTGTCATTAGACATGTCAGGATACGGACACATGTCTAAGATCCAACGTGTCCAGTGGCAACTGCCACTGGACACAAGCCGCACATGTCAAATTTGACTTCTTAGATGAAGTTAAGCTTGTAGAAGGAGCAGAAATATTAGATTTTAGAATTTTCCCCGAACTTTAAAACTCACGTGGGAACATAAACTTTTTTTTTTTTACAAAAAAATTTGACATGGGTGATACATTAAAATTTTTCATTCAATTGATAACAGCAGAGATTAAATTGATACAATATTAAAAGGTTAGAGACTAAATAAACATAATTGAAAGATTAGGGATCAAATTGATATTTTGTATAAAAGATAGGGACCAATTACGTAATTTACTCAAAAATATATTATCAAAGCTTTGTTAAACCGAGAAAGAAAATGAAGTAAATGCCAAATTGAATGTGCTGTAAGCCATATTTCACTTCAATTATTTATCTCTTTTCATGGATAGAAAGTAGAAAGTATGGATTCTCCTAGCTAGCTGCTAAGCACAAAATTAGGTAAGGATCCAATCACTACTACAACTCCAACTTTCATATTATCCCTATTACAGCGCAAATAATTAAAAAGCAATTACAACTTGGAAGAATTGATTAAACTAATACCATTTAAAATGATTTAACTCCACACAAAGTCATGTTTAAAAGATCAAAATCAATGATCTCCACACTAAAAGAATCAAAAGAAAAGAACCCATGTCTAATTGAAGACTGTTAATCACAGAAGGTGAGCAAAGCAAGTTGGCCAACCAACTTGTGTGTAAGTGTAATACTGTAACATGACATTGTGAATTTTGAGTTGCTGACGAAAATATGTGGAGAAAGGAAGACCATTTATTGTGTTTTGTGTTTGTGATTTGAGACATGAATCAACTTGAATTGACTTGGGGGTCCATTACTTTCAAACCCAAAAGTAGATCGGAGATTTTTCCATGGAAAATAAGGCAGACAAATGAGGGTTTTGGTTAGCGTGTGGACTGCATTCACATCCCACTTGTGGGGTCTCTAACCACGTGCTTTAGGCCCGCAGGCCCAAACTTAATATCCCTTGTCGGCGTCGTATCTACAATATTGCCATTTCTTTTCTTCTTCTTCTTTTTTTTTTCACCAAAAAAAAAAAAAATCTAAATCTCTTATAACTTATATTTTAGGGTAAGGTACAATTTATAGATATGGTAAAAAGACTTATCCCGCTTAAACCACTATTTGTCTCACACTCTTCTAACTTATATTTTAGGGTAAGGTACAATTTATAGGGATGGTAAAATGTCTAATCCCGCTTAAACCACTTTTTGTCTCACATGAATTTTCCTTGTGCTGTAAAAGTTAGGAACAAGGACGAGTTTTGCTTGTCTCCATTCATTTCACCTTGCCCCATTTTCGAATGTATACATATACATACATATATATATATATATATATATATATATTTTTTTTTATATTTTTTTGGATAGAATTTGATTTCAAACATGTTTGTATTTTGTACTTGAAGATGACATTTGTACTTCTATATATGTATATATAATTTATTTATTATATATATATATTTTTTTGACATATCGGGCTACACATATCTTTTTAGTTAGGAATGAAAAATAAATAAATATAAATCAATTTAAATATTAAATATATTAAAAATTAAATGACGTATCACACTGTGACATCGATTAAACCTCGGTGTGACTTCATCTATACTACTATTTAAGGGGCTTCCTCTGTTTGGATTCCTATTTTTTTAGTTCAAAAATACCCCTACAGTCCTATGTTTAAGTAGAGACAAAACTAAAGGACAATCCGGTAAAAATTCATTTTTTAGTTCAAAGATGCCTCTACAGTCTTATGTTTAAATAGAGACAAAACTCAAGGACAATCTGGTAAAAATGCAACTCCAACTCCCACTGAAATATTGCCTAAAAAATAGGACCACTCTCCTATTAATTTTTAAATTGATTTATTCACTTATAAATTAGATTTTTAAAATAAAAATCATATATATATAAATAAAATAATTAAATACAATTTTTTTTTACAAAATAAGACCACTAAAAGAGAAAAGTCTCATTGCACGCGCGAAGCGCGTGTGACGAGACTAGTAAACTTTAATACTCTTTCTTTCCGTTAATTAAACGGTTGGGTTCAAAATCATGCTTGGGGCCATGACTTTTAAACCGAAAAGTATATCAGAGATTTATACATGAAATTGTGTGGGATTGTGGGGGCCGCCTTAAATTAAAAGGAGGCAGACGAATGAGGGTTTTATTGGCGTGTGGACTGCATTCACATCCCACTTGTGGGCACTCCAAACTTAATATCCCTTGTCGGCGCCATATCTACAATATTGCCTTTTTTTTTTTTTCACTTTTAGTTTTTTAATCTAAATTTCTTTAACTTATATTTTAGAGTAAGATACAGTTGGACAAAATTAAGATATATTACTTGAGGTACTGTTTTTTAAATTTTCCGTTTAAGATTCAACCATGTACTTACTTAATTAAAAAACGTACTTCAATTTCATAAAAAATATTTACATGACAGAATCTTAAAAAGAGAACATAAAGAATAACACATAAGTATTATACTTAAGTCTCTTTCTTGATACGATTGATAGGATGGTAAAAGCATCTCAGCCTGCTTAAATCACTCTTACCCTACTTCGTCTCACGCAAATTTTTCTGGTCCCAAAAAGGTGACAGGCAAGAATGGATTTTGCTTGTTTCGTCCCATCTCACCTTACCCCATCCTCCACTAAATATATACATATATAATTTATTTTGGACAGAATTTGGTATCAAATATGTTTGTACTTGAAGATAACATTTGTATTTTAGGTGCATTGCACATAATAGTACACCTACCATTTTAAACCTAAAGCTATAAACATGTTTGAAACCAAACATTTTTCTTTATATATATATATATATATATATATATGTGTGTGTGTGTGTGTGTATCTTAGTTCAAATTTATTTGTTTTTATACATATCTCATTATCAATTTTAAAAAACTTCTCTAATTTTTTCTTAATACTCTTACAATTGTTTTGTTTTTTCTTTTATCTTTCATCCTTATCTCATGAGTCTCATTAGGATTAGTTAAATATCTTCAATCTGCTCAGCCCCATTGTCATCCTTAACATTTTTTTAGATGCTATACTTTATGTTCACCAATTCATTCTAATACCCTTCTCAAAAAAAAAAAAAATCATTCTAATACATTTGCCAATAAATCACATGGTTATTTTTTTTCTTTTTTAGAAACAAACATTCACACATGGAAAAGGCAACGCGACTCTAATTGTGTTTGAAAAAGATAACACATTGATCAATTCAGCCTAAAAAACTGTAGCTAGATAGATTCAATTTGTCAGCTCGTAAGGAAAATGACCATACCTGCGTGACTGCGTACTTGGCAACAAAAAATGCGAGACAACCCATTGCTTGAAATGCCTTTTGTCACCTTGTGTAGACCTTTTGGTGTCCTTAGAGCTTTCCTACTCAACAAGACTGATAGAATAAAAGCTAATTGACTAGGATTCACACTAAGATAAGTGGAGTCCACTCCATTTAACAGAAAAAATGACCATCATTTTTTTGTTTTTGTTTTTTTGGAATGGAAAATGACCATCATTAATTTCATACTAATATTGGACGTATGCTCAATTTGACTTGCCATCAGTGACCGATTAAACTATTGCAAATGACTTCAGATTTTGAAACCCATTCTTATCTATATGCGTAACACATGGCTGCAAAGTCCATTGGTTTCTTTTATATGAGTCAAAGAACAGGACAACCAAAAGCTCCATCTTATACACAAAAATGGATGCCATTTCCTCTATTAAAGTGAGGCAAACCACAGCCTTTACGAACCAACCCTACATTTGCTGCCTGAGAGCAAGTAATTCTTACATGCTCCAAGAGCAATGCTCCCGTCTCTCACATAAGAGGTGGATCCCATGACAAGACCCATGTGTGGAGTCCATCCCTCATGTGATAGAGCATTGTCCCAGAGCACCTAAGTTTTTTCCCTTGAGAGCACACTAGCATGGTCCAAATGTTTGATTTAGACTACACAATGCTTGGCACAATAATAGAAAGAAATTTTACATAGAAATTTATTGCACCCTGGCTTTTACTTCTCTACTTCATTGACAGCCCAAGGTTAATATTCTCTCTCTCGCGCATTAGCACGTAAATGCATCACATTCACTAACTCTTTGACTAGTTCACTAAACAATTTGAGGTAGGAGATTTCTCAGTTTTGGACTAACAATAATAGTGACCAGAGTCTGGAGAAGAAATCATTTATTTGTTTCCAAAGTAACATAACAAATGCTTGGAAGCAAGGCACAGCAACTAAAAAAATTAAGATTGAACACTGGCTTAGCGATGGCAAAGCAGTACAATGGGCTAGAACAAGGATTCATGATTCCACTGGTGCCAGTATTGTCACCGCATCCACTTATATAAGCAAAAACAATTTTGTAGTATTTTCCTGGATATATGGTGCATCATCCCTCTCAAGGTCAAGTCAATTTTTTAAGCTATCCGAAATGCTAATATTGGATTTGCAACTAATGGTGAATGAATTAGTGGATCATCAAACAGAGATGCTAGAACAGTCGGTGGAGGAGACATCATGACCAGATGAAACCTTTTGTTTCCTGCCATGTCTTCGTCTATCGCCGGCTCCTCCTGGAACTTCTCTTGCCCCCTTGCCCTTCATGGCATCTTCTTGCTGTTCCACCTGTCTTTAACACAATTATGAATAATAAATCAGCATGCTGCCGATACAAGAACCTTCAGTTTTGATCTTAGTATTCACAGACAACTTAGCACAAGTCAAATAAATAATATTGACAAAGAAGTAGAACCGGTTGGCATGTCTAACACTATGTTGATTGTTGAGTACAAATTACTGAGTTCATTGTAATGTTGCTTCAATTTTAAGGTCAAACTTTTACAACAAATCTTAGAAATAATTTTTGCAAAGGCTATTACTAAGAGGGATATTTTTCTTCTATTTACCGATGTACAATTTTATAACATGCCAAAAGATTAATCAACTATCAGTAAGGTTCATGTTACAAGTGATTGTTCATTTATGTAAGAAATTGAACTGGAAGTTTCAAAATTCTAAGCACTTTATTCAAATTCCTAATAATCATTATGGTACAAGCCAACACCTGTATTTTTTTTTTGGTAGCAAAGCCAACACCTAATTGATTCCCAGTCTTGTTAAGGTGAAAATTCTCAGCCATGCATTTAAAAAATTATGTATTTTCAGCCATCCTCTAAGTTTAGACTTTAGAGCTTAGAGCTTCTATAGTCTGTTGATATCATTTCCCAGGGAAAGGAAAAAAGAAAGAGGTGCACTGTATGGTGCATGCAAGCAAAATTGTGATGAGCCTAAAAACACTGCATTTTTTATAAGCCTAAAATTAATAATTTTTTTTTTTTAAATTTTCACAGGAAATGAAAGGATCCAAAAAAATAAAAAAGAGTCCATTAACTACATAAAGTGCACTAACCCCTAGACAGAAATTCTGAAAGTTCAAGTTACCCTCCAAATCTGAATTCCCAAAATTCATTTCAGAGGAATTGCGTTTGTTGTTGGAACTAGAAGTTTCACTGGTTGTAGTCTGTGAGCTTGAGCCAAAAGTGTCATCGTTCCCTTGAAACAACTCTTCAAACAAGTCCTGCAATTCCTCAAAGGTCTCCTCCCGCTTTTCCTGTAAATTTATCAATCAACATACAATGATAAAGATATCATTAGTTTGTTAATCATTGTCATTATCATCATTGTAATTTATCTTCAAATCTTACGGCAACAGCATTACAAAGGTTCCTACAAGTAACATTAGGCAATATTGGGTCACCTTATTCCAACTCCAAAAGTGCATTTCTGTGCGCCACACAAATATTCAATAAGACTAATAGTTTTTGTGCAGAATACCAAAAATAAAAATAAATACATAAAAAAAAAGCCCGCTAAACTATCTGTTTTGCTTGAAATGCATTTTGGTCACTTTTCTTCCTTGTACATGTCTTCCATATGGATGACACATGACATTGGAAACAAGAGCACATGAAACAATTTTTTGAAATTCTAAGTAACATTTCTAACTTGATTGCTCAAAATATTTTTTGCATACATTTCTATACTTTAAAGGAAACTAATTACAACTGCTATATTTTAGCCATACAGCATGACAATTTACAAGTCTGAAGTGCCTCACCTCAAAACACAAATTCCTCCTATCTTCTTTTGCCATTTTAAGGCTTTATATTTTTTTTTCCATTGGTCACTGTATCAAGGCTCAAAGTCAGTAAATATATTGTAACCCAAAATTCATAGGGAGACACAAAAAAAAAAATATCACTAAGGTGTGCTAATCACATCTCATTGAATAAAGGTATGGTGGGCCAATTAGGCTACCACGTCAATGGACTAACACAATGCTTCATAGCCATGGGTTTGTCAGTAAAACCTACAGTGCAGAAATGAGTTTCCTTGGTCATTAGTCAATCACTTCAATGGCCCCATCATACTCATATCATCTCCCACTTAGGCTCCGTTTGTATTGGGCGTCTGCGTTTGTCAAGCTGCGTCTGCATTTTTGGGCGTCTACATGGCGGCATTTCTGCGTTTGCGTGCATTTACGTTTCACTTGGCTGGTCCATAACACTGTTTCAGGACCAGCCAAGTGATGAAAAATGCGTGAACAGTATTTTCAGCAATAAAAAATATTTTGCTACAATGTTTTTAGTAATAAGTTTTCAATTTTCAGCAAAATAAGCGGTATCTAAACACACCATAAATTGGTCTCTCTTGATTGGGATTGGCTGGTGTGCGACACAGAAGTGACACACAATCATTTTACTTCAAGTCTCAGACAAAATAAAAGCTGGTCTTCCATAAGATAGTCAAAAACAGCTCTAACATAGGATTAGACAATTTTTTCCTACTTGGGGCACTACAAAATTTACCTAACAACAAAGGATAAAGGAAATTATTCTAAAACTTGATACAAAAATTTGACTAAATAATCAAACAAGACTCAGGTAGAAGTAAAAACGCGTGAATAGTATTTTCAGCAATAAAAAATATTTTGCTACAATGTTTTTAGTAATAAGTTTTCAATTTTCAGCAAAATAAGCGGTATCCAAACAGACCATAAATTGGTCTCTCTTGATTGGGATTGGCTGGTGTGCGATACAGAAGTGACACACGATCATTTTACTTCAAGTCTCAGACAAAATAAAAGCTGGTCTTCCATAAGATAGTCAAAAACAGCTCTAACATAGGATTAGACAATTTTTTCCTACTTGGGGCACTACAAAATTTACCTAACAACAAAGGATAAAGGAAATTATTCTAAAACTTGATACAAAAATTTGACTAAATAATCAAACAAGACTCAGGTATAAGTAAAAAATTAAAAAAAAAAAACATAAAGCTTACATTAGATTTTGTTTGGCTCATCATCACTGCCATCTCATTCAGAAAATCACCCATTCCCTGCACACGATTAGTGATAGTAAGTTTATATCAAGTAAAAATCTTATATGCGCCGGATGTATAAGACCTTTGGACAAAGGTCTTATACACCAGGCGCACGAGAAAATTCATTATGTTTCGAAAACATGCCTCCTCCCCTAATACATGTGGGGTCCACTACTCTCGTGTGGGGAAGAGGATGCATATTTTCGAAACATGTAATACTCTCTCCAGGCACACAAGATATCTCTTAATCATTAAACAATTTTCTTTTTCTTTTTTCTTGAAGCACCAACCAATTACTATACACAACTATTTTGGAAAGAAAAAAATGCAAATTACCAAACCAACGAAGAAAAAATAAAAGCAACTCCAATGCTTAATACCACCAACAACTAAAACCAAAATTTGTGGCAGACTTACCAAATTACAAGACAAACAAAGCATGCAGAATAGCCAAACCGAGGTCCCCCAAGGCCAAAACCACAAAAAAATGCAAACCAAGTTTATGCATCAAGCTTAACCAATGGAAAATGCCCAGAGTGAAGGCTCTGATGCGAAGCAATGATAGGACAGGGCAAGCCCAGCAAAGTTTAACAAAATGATTGGTCAAGAGGAAGAAAAAGTCAAACATATAAGTACATGACCAAACTTTTTAACCAATCAAGATTCAAAAATTCTGACACGGCCTAAAGGTTCACGTTAGCTAGGTTGTAGAGAATATGAAACTCACATTTTGGTCGTCATCATCACTGTCGTAGACTCCTACATCGTACAAAAACCTTTTGTTCGAGTCAGATAGAACTGTACACAAAGCATAGAAACAAGAAGACAGATGTAGCATCTCGTGAATCCAATTATCCAATAAATTATTAACCAACACAGAAAACAAAAAAAGTGTAAAAAAAAATTGAAAATAAAAAGAAAAGAACATTCATGATTCTTTTGACATTTAATACTACTGTACTAGTACTAAATATTGCAAATTGCATTTCATTGTTTAATATTTTCAGTAAAATAATCATAATAATGGTGAAGCAGACTTTGATTACCAGAATAGGCTTGTTGGATGGCCTGGAATTTTTGCTTAGCTTCTTCCACGAACTTTGAATTCCCTGAAGCTGAACAGCGATCTGGGTGCCATCTCTATACCAACAAAGAAAATACTGTTTCTTACTACAAATTTTCTCAATTCCTTGGAAACGATTTCCCAGGAAAAACTCATATGTAAAATTCACTTATTTGTTGCAAAACTATGAAAAAAACAGTAACTTTTCAATAATTCAGAATGACCCAGATGTTCGTTGGAGCAATTAAGCTCAAAAAGACTGATTTTAAGACATGTTTTTGAGATTTACAGAAGACCCTTTTAAATTTTGATTGAATTGTCCAAAGAAAAAAACATAGGCTTAAAAAAAAAAAAGGTTAAGAACAGGTTTACAATTCTAACCAGTGCAAGTTTCTTATAAGCATTTCTGAGCTCCGAAGAAGTGCATTCCTTTTCCAACCCCAACACTGCATACAAATCGTTATTGCTTTTCTCTTCTCCATTTGCCATTCTTTCAAACACCAAAAAAACCAAACCAAACCAACACACAAACCAACACAAAAGAACTCAAAAAACAAACAACACCAGCAACTAAACCAAGACACGGTTTTTCTTGTCGACAAATTTTTGAGACAAGTTTTTCTTTTTTCTTTTTGATGAGTTTTTGACACAACTTATTGAGGCCTATATATGATATATGATATATTGATATCTATCACAAATCTTGGATTACATGTTTTGTGAATTGGAAAATGGAACCTTAGCATTTGTTTTCCGTGGCAAAGAGAGAAAAGAAAAGAAAATAAAATTTTTGGGAGAGATCACAGACAATACAACCTCTCCCCCTAAATGCTAAAGCTCAAGAGAACACTCCAGAAGTCGGACCAAGTTATATAGTTTTAATAAAACTTTATATTATAATTGTTTTTTATTTATTTTTTCAACTTTTTGTATATGCCAAGGTATTTGATTATTTTATTATATTATAATAATAAAATGTAACACATTGTGTCCTTATTGTATGTTGACTAAGAGATAAGGTATTGGGTGATGATGAACGGTTGAGATTGAATGGAGGTGGTAGATATTTTCTCAGATTGTCAGTCTCCAGAAAGTTCTGTTTTTACTGTTAAGTCTTTTTTGACGGCAGCACTTTGAGCGAGATGAGATTTCAGATTTGGGTCCCACTGGTAACTTGGGACATCACTTGGGCAATTGGAAAAAAAAAAAAAGGTGTAGGGTCCACAGTTAGAAAAGAGGCACCCATTTTTTTAAGGAAATTTACTGAAACTGCCATTCCATTTTTGGAATAAGATAAAATAAAAAAATTGTCTCAATTGGCAAGTTGTTTCTAAATTATTAATTACCGTTAATACCACACCTTAAACAATAGTTTTTAATTTTTAAATAAAATTACATGTATTTAATTTTATATATTTTTTTATTTGTACATATTTTTAAAAAATACAAATAACATTAGTAGAACAATATTATCAAACGGTTCTTAATTTACTACGACCATTTACAGCTAAGTTTTCCTTTTGTGTGTGACAAGAATATATTGGCTTTCTTTAATACATAAATTATATTATCATAGATTAGTCACAAATCATTTGTGTCACAGTGTCAGTGTGTTTATATATAAATTACTTAATTACTAAACTTTTTTTTTTTGGGGGGCTAAAACAAATCATATGTATAATAATTTTAGAGTACTGAATCAATGACCAGTTATTCTTGGAAAATTGTCTAGTGAAAAAAAAAATAGTGATTAGTATCCAGTTGTGTGTATATACCATCTGCAACAATTTTTCCTAAGCAATTTATTTAAGGTTAGACTTTTTTTTTGGTTGAGAAACCAGACCCGAAAGCCATGAATTTAAGGTTAGATTCAAGCATAAAAATACTACTTGTTTCAATTATGCATTTATTGATTATGATTTATTACTCATCAAAAAATTGATTATGATTTATTTATTTATGGGTGATAAAAACGTTGCATTGAAGGAAAATATGTAGTACCAGTAAAAGATAGTTAAGCTTTGTCAAAAGCTAGCAAGCAAATTACCATAGGCCATGGGCTGTAATTCAAAATAATACAAGTAAATTGAGAGGGGGGGGGGGGGGGGGATATTTAGATAATGAATCAGCTTATTGGTTTGCTTCACTAAACGCACGTTAGAGGGTCTCACAAGAAAAATGCAGGTCCCTACAATTAGAAATGAGAGGTAAGAGAGATTCTAACATGAGGTTAGAGAGAAAACTAAAAGTATGTTTAGATACTGCTTATTTTGCTAAAAACTAAAAACTGAAAATACTGTAACAAAATAATTTTTAAATGTGTGAATAGTACCATGAGACTCATTTTTAATGAAAGTTTTGTTTAAAAAAGATGTTTGTGGGTCCCGTGAACAATGCACAAGACCCACTGAACAGTGCATAATCACGTGAAAATTGACTTCTCAAAAAAAAAATCAAATAATGTGAAACACAAAAACGCAGGAACGTGGACGTATATCCAAATGGATACTAAGGTAGCGTTTGGATTCAACTTCCACGTTCCATGTTTTGCACTTTTTTTTTTTTTTTTTTTCAGTGCAGTGCCTCTTGCACTGTTCATGTCCCATGAACAGTGCATAGAGGCGAATGAACAGTAATTTTAAAAGTGAATAGTAACAAAAAATTATTTTTTTATTGTTTTCAGTTTTCAACAAAATAAGCGGTATCCAAACGGACCCTAAGTGTGTATTTGGATACTGCTTATTTTACTGAAAACACTGTAGCAAAATAATTTTAAAATGAGTGAATAGTGCCGTATGATCCATTTTTAATGAATAGTGCCGCAGAACTCATTTTTAATGAATAGTGCCATGAGACCTAATTTTTAAATGTGTGAATGTTTGATAGGAGGAAAGGACTAGGTAAAGCATAGTAGAGCGTTAATGACTAGATATATTCATTACTAAGAACAATCAGAGCAAGGTTCTCAAAAAATATAGCTTTTAGTAACTCAAAAACTTATATTTATTTATTTTAACAACCCACTTTACAATACACTCAACATCAAAGTTTCTATTTTAATATAAAACACAATAAAATAATATAAATAATACAATTAAATAATATACCCCAACACAGGGGATGTTGGGATTGTGTAGTCATGGTAGCGTGGGTGATAGCAGGGGAGAAGCAATAGAAAACGACTATCGACTTGGGCTTACAATGGGGGTGGTATCCAGCGAGATCTCTTCTTCTCAATGGCTTCAAGTGGCGGCGAAGAAAAGGTGGCTGAGAGAGAGATGTGGGTTGGGTTTTGATGGAGTTTTAGTGCAATTTGTGGAGAAGAGAATGTGGCTGAGAGAGAGAGAGAGAGAGAGAGAGAGAGAGAGAGAGAGAGAGAGAGAGATTGAGAGGGAGAAGAGAACGTGAGATATGTGATCTGAGAGAAGAGAGAGAGAGGGGTGAATAAAAAATAATAAAAATTGAGTAGCAATTTGCTATAGTGTGTTGCTAGTAGTAGCAACTTACTGTAGTCAGTTGCTAAAATAATTTAACTTTAGCACCTTTATTGTAGGGCCTTTTTTGGTGGTTGAGGTGTTAAAATAACTTTAGAGTTATTTTAGCATCATTATTGTGCATGCTCTAATGAATGGTAAAATACTAAAGTTATTTTAGCATCTTTATTGTGAATGCTCTAACAATGGTAAAATACTTATAATTACTTATAATGAGTGAGATGGAGTAAAGGGTTTGGTCCTGCATGAGATGAGAAGGTTGTGTGATTCATTTATTCCATGAATTTTGTCAAATTTAAATGATTATATTTGCAGTTAGATTAAATTTAAGTAGCCTTTTTAATAAATTAACTAGTATGGAAAATGATAAATTGGCTAGTGGCGTACGTGAAGTCAGTATTTGTTATTGACAGGCTGGCGTACGTGAAGTCAGTATTTGTTATTGGCAGGCTTACTACTAACCGAATTGTTTCTCCCTCTTTATCCCTATTATGCTGGACTGCGGGAAATGTTGAACATGGAATGACAAGTGATAAGTGAATCTCCAACATGTATACCATGAAACAAATTAATGTGTGGATGTTTGGCAAAAAAGGGTAGCAATCAACATGAACATCTTTGTGTATCATCTTTTGGAATGGAACTAAATCCGAATATGTACACTAAATGTAGCTTAAATTGCTGTTAGTTGCTCCTTAGTTAAATAAATTTCACTTTTCATAAAATAAAATAAAAGAGAGAGTGTGTTGGGGAGATAACACTTTGATAAGCCTTCAATTGAATAGTTAATTAACAAATTTGAATACTACTTGACCCAAAATGCTTAAGCCTATAAGTTTGGGCCCAAATATGTTATATTAAACCTTCATTTTTTTCATTTTTCTGCAATATAGGACTTCACTCACATGTTTATACCCAACATTATATATCTCTCATTTCATGTGAGTTATTGCCTCTCTATGGTTTTTGATAAGTTCTACTAGCACCCCCTTGCTTTATGGCTTTACACCTTCATCAATGTGTCATCCATGGACTTCTCATGCATCATCCATGGAAACTACATGTCAACCGGACTCACACTTTCATGTCCATGGGAATCCCATGTCACAGAGTGATTTAGCACACCATTAGCAACACTCCTTTGTTGGGCCTTTTTCCAAGATCATTACACATCCTTGGAAACTGGCTCACACTTCCATATCAATGGGAAGTGATTTAGCATACCATTCGCAATACTCTCTTGTTGGGGAGATAACATCTTGAGGAGTGTTGAGTTAAGTAGTTAATATAATATATAAAAATAACACCACTTGACCCAAAGAGTTTAAACTTATGAGTTTGGATCGAATTATGTTATGAGAAATGATATGCCCACAACATTTTTATAATAAATCTTAAGTAACAGGTTGCTACTAGTTGTTATATTGTTGGAACAAAAAAGTAATTTTCGTGTTAGGTTCAAATTTGAACTAATAACAACTAACCACCTGTAATTTGTTGTGAAAATGTTATAAAAATATTGTAAACGTAATATCTCTCCTATGTTATATAAACCACCCCCTCTTGAATTTCTTATTAACATGAGACATCACTTACACTTAAATACTCAACACACTCAGGTAGAGTGTAAAAAAAAAACGTTTAAACATAAACATAATTGGGCCAAGGTAATTGTGCTACTCTTGAGTAACTTTCTTCTAACACAACTCAGCGCAATCTCAGCCTATAAATTTGGGTATGCACAGATTCACTTTGCGTGGGAGAGTACTACCGAGCTTTATTTACTATTTAGCGACAACAACTATTTTAGGTCATAACTATCATCTCTCTCTGGCAACCTTAAATTTCGCACTTTTTGTCTCCATAGCATCAAATCAATTGTTTATTGACGATTTTGTTGTTTACAATTCCATCTCCCCCAATTTCTGAGTGATTAATTATTTAATATTTTCTCTAACTTCTCCGCATTTTCTTCACCTGTAGCTCCGAGAGAAAACTTTGAGAAATGATATGTTCATAACATTTTCACAACATTTTTATAACAAATCCTAAGTAGCAGGATGTTACTGGTTGTTATTGTTGGGGCAAAAAAGTAATCTTAGTGTTAGGTTCAAATTTGAACCAATAACAACTAATCACCTATGATTTGTTGTAAAAATGTTGTGGACGTAGCACCTCTCAAAAACTTTTTTCCAAGCCAACATATTAAAATCTAAGCTTACAACACAACGAGGTCATTTGATTCAGTTGAACTACTACAAAGTATGAACAACAATGGGTTGGTTTTGTGAACCATTTAGAAGAACATTTTGGGCCATAAAACTATATATATTCTCACGGTTAAGAATAATACTGTAGTTAAATGATTAAATTATTTTTAAACAATTTAAACTTTTAAGATTAGTAGTAATAATTTATTTTGATATCAAAACAATTATTCATGAGTTTAAATCTAATTTTCTCTTTATCTCTTATTTAAAATGTTAAAAATTATACATATTAGACTTTATTTATTAAAATGAAGTTTTTGAACCCATATATAAAGGAGAGTGTTATAATAAAAATAAAATAATTAAATTCATTATTTCTTAACGTTTAAACTTCATAATTATTAATGATTTATAGTGTTTTTGAAATAATAAACATGAAAAAGTGCAAGTTTGGAACCATACCTAAGCAAAAATTGTGGTTGATGATGAATGAGAATATAATCTTAGAGGGGTGAATAAAATTTGGTTTTGTAGCTTTAGAATATTAGAATCAATGGGCTTAGCTTAGTGATCATCTTCGTACTATAGTCAGTGACTCAGTTAGCACTTTAGCACATCCATGTTTGGGACCATCAGGATCTGTGCAATTGAACCATGCATGGAAATAATGGCTTGGAGACGAATTCATACATATGTGACAAACTCGCAAATGGTCCACTTTGGCTCAAAATGTCCACGTGATATTCAGCCATGTGAAATTGGAATTTGGAAGGCCATGGAAAATCTGTGCCTCTTTTAAGTATACCCTCTAACTCACCATCTCAATTAATTGGAAGAGTAGGGATAGTGACCTACAAGCTCTTGTATATATTGAGAGATAGATATATCATTCATAGAAGATTTTTTATTTTTTAAGAATTCATTGAAGAAATTAATTGCACATCATCTGGGTCCAATAATTTGCATCTAGTTTAGCAAGCTTCCATCATGTTCCTATGGAAAAACCGAAAAAAATGTGCCAACTACCATTTAAATTAGAAATTACGCATGGGTGAATCATAAGTCACACTCATGGACCCAAAAAAAAAAAAAAATTATATTCACTTAGGCAATAACATGTCTCTAGCTTCGGTGTTTAATTTTCAGGTTTAAGGGGTAACGGATCAGGATTAGGATTCTTAAGGTATAGGGTCAAGAGTTTATTTGGTTTTATTTATTTATTTATATAAATATACCGATTGGAACAATTAAGAAAGAAAATTTTTTACTTTGCAGAATATATATATATATTAAAGAAGTTAATTTTGTAACTCTAAACTATAACCTATTACTTTTAGTAGAAAAAACTTGTCATTGGTTGCAAGGTGTAATTTCTATGCTTATCTTTTTAAAAAATTGCCTAAAAAAATTTAAAAAATTGTTAAAAGCTGCCCAAAAATTTGAAATGCTGCCAAAAATTGTGTTGTTAACAAGTAACACAACCCTATATTATACAACCGGAATGTCATGGTAGTTTGAAAATATCTTAGTTATAATGACCAAGCTTCAAATATAGAACAAAACACAAGAACAAAGAAAAAGAAAAGAAAAAAGAAAAAGAAAAGGGGAATAGAATAGAGTTTGGGGCGGTGCGGTTAAGTTCTCATTTCAAATAAAAGATTCCCATTAGCTAACACACGCAACATTTCACTTTCGGCTCATGGTGATGGTCCTTTCAAGAGAAACATATTTTGCAGGCTGTGCCTCAAACTTCAAGAATGACACATGGGTAATGATGGGAAGTGAACGAGTGAGGAAAGGAGGTTGATATTTTGTATATTGGAACTTGGAACTCATTTGTCCACGTCTTTCATCGATTTCATGCATCTAAGAATTAAGATTTTGTAACCCGAAAAGTCCAAAGACAAAGCTGGCTGGCTAGACCTTGGAGAGTCCTTCAGTAGTCTTCTACAAGCTCCATATATTCTAGAGAGTACATCATGCATGGGGCTCTGTTATTATCAAGTAACGTATCCAAAGAAATTGACCCAATGAATCCAAATTTCCTTTGGGGCTCTACCTTAGGGGAAAAAAAGAAGAAAAGGAAACTCCGTTTTGTAAAATACAAAAAAGTCTTTCACAATTATTACACATGTTAAGCGGTTATTGGGAAAAATTTTTCAAATAATAATAGTGGTTCTCATATGTAAGCTAGTAATGGAATCCATTCACAATGACAAATGTGCAAGTTTCATCAAAGTTTGTGGCCAAATGTGGGTCAAAATCGCTATATAATACTGTTTGGTAAAATATTTAGTAATATATTATTGTTTGTGAAATATTTAATAGCAATCTATCACCTTTTTAAAACTCGAGTTTTTCGTGTACCTCGAGTTCTTTGAAAAAAATGTCTTCAAATTTTCCGTGCTATTTTTTTTGGCACTTTGAGTTCTATAAAAATTTTTCCATAGAACTCAAGTTTGCCATAAACTCGAGTTTCACGGCAAACTTGAGTTTTACAAACTTGAGTTTTAAAAGAGTAATAGATTTTTAATTATTTTGCAAATAGTAGTAGATTCATTTTGGCTACCAAATGTGTCCAGATAAGAATACTTTTTTTTTTAACACACATTTGTCATAATTAGTATTTGTCAACCTGGATTGATTTTTATAAGTACTAGTAGTGGTCCCCATGTGGTAAGTGATATAATTCAATCACAAATCGACAAATATGCAAATTATGTCAAAGCCTGTTACAAAATGTTTGTCCCTAAAAGAACAACCTAAAATGGGATAATGTCACTCTTCCAAGAGGCTATAGAGGTTTAGAATAATGAGAAACCTTGCCCTTAGCTAAACTCAATTGGAGATTGCTCACTGAAAAAGTTTTCCCATGGACCCGTGTGATGAAGTGTAAGTACCTTACTAACCAAGCTATCCTCTCTACCAAGAAGCCAAAGAGTACTTGCTCTAAAGTAAGGCAGCCAAGCCTTTATTGGAAATCAACTCTCATACTACTTATTTTGGAAATATCAGCGATCATCTCTCTGTCCTCTTCTTTATTTGTTTGCATGGACCTTTCATCATTAATGAGGTAGAAATCCTTGTTAGCCAGGTTTTAAATGCTCAACTACAACAGCGATCCAAGTGCTAACAGGTACAGGTTAGGACCAAGAAGGCAAGAACATAAAGTTTGAGAGCTAAAATGAGAGAATGGGCTCTCACAGATTTTGATGGAAGGACAGTTGTTGAAGGCATTTTTTATGTTTTTTTTTCCCACAACTATGGGCCTATAACAAAGCCCATAAGGTCTAACACCAATCAATAAAGAATTTTGAGTCGAACTTGCCTTTTGTATTCCTATTTGCCATATAGACCAAAGCCTGTACATGAAAGGAAGAACTCAACATAAAGTATTTGTTTGGGTTTATTTGCAATTTTAGTTTATTTTTTCTACTATTTATATGTTTTATTGCATTTTTTGATATTATTCATGGATCACATTGTACTATTCAACTTATTTTTTAACTTTTTTCTACACTTTGTGTGTGTTTGGCAAAAATTATTTTTGCCAACTTATTTTACTATTTAGCTTATTTTTGTTACTATTCATGGCTCCACTGCACTTTTTGGTACTATTCATGAGTTTTACTGTAGTATTTTAACTAACTGTTACATTTATCTACAGTACTTTCAACAAAAAATTTTCAATTTTAGCAAAATTAGTGGATCCCAAACAGAACTTTTAAGCAAAAAGGTTTCAACTTTAGCTAAATAAGCTATTCTCAAACGGACCCAAAGGATAATTAAGAGATGTGAATTGGAGGGTAACAGAGTATTTTGCACCATTTTTGGGCTCACCAGTTAGAAAACTGTAACATTGGTGATGCATCACTTGAAAAGATTTTGATGGCCATGGATGGTCTTCACAATCAAAAAATTCGTTCTTTTCACATTTAGCACATGGCACGGGACACCACCTTCATAAGCATTGGTAAATAGAGACAATATCAGCCATGGCTACTAAGATAGATTCATTCCACATTTGCATTAATAACATTTCCACTCCAATATAAGAATTTCCAAAGCCAACCCAACTTCTGGTGTCCAGAGTCCCATGTGGATTGTTTATCAGCCAATTGCTAGACAGATTTAGAAGAAAATTCACCCGGCCCCTAAACAGATCTGGTCAATTTTCTTTTGAAGGCCATGATAAGCTGTTTAACTCTCTCCTCCTGAGACCTAATTCATGAAGCCTAAGGTCCATCTCAATCTGTGTTATGGAACATAGATAAATGCTTTAAAGAGGCTCAAACCCAGTCCAATTACTCCACCACTCCTTCGCAGAGCCCTTGATTATCTCCTTAACTTTCCAAACTTTTGTTCAAAACCAACCATTTACTAGAACTGAAATACGTACTTTCTGCTGATATATGCAATAAGTATCCAATACATCGAGCATTTGCAACATATCTCTCATAGTATGTGAATACTGTAAGTGCAATTATCCAATACATGCACTTACAGCTTGTGAAGTGCATAGCTTGTGAATATTGTAAGTGTAGATGACTAAATTTCTTAGTTCGAGATTTATTCATAAAATTTCACATAACATATCCCGCATCATTGTTCCTTGTAGTCTCAGATCTACCTAGCCAGGAGATCTAAGGCCAACTAAATCATCTGTTTCTATGTCATCGCTTATATGCGCTGGATTGCTTATGTCATCGCTTACATACGCTGGATTGCTTATGTCATCGCTTACACGTGCAGGATTACTTATGTCATCGCTTACACATACTAATACATAATTGGTTTTTTGCATGCATTTTATATATGCCAGAGTATGGCGCGTGAAGGCCCATGGCATGTGGGAGCGCGTGATTGATTCTGTTTCAAGGGTCTTCGATCCATCCTTTAGTCAAATTGAAGGATTGATGTGGCTTCATGGCAAAGACAAATGCTGAAGCGGCTTTATGGTAAAGACTCTTGATGTGGCTATATTCATAGCAAAGGATTCATTTCAAGGGTCTTCAATCCATCCTTCAATTAAATTGAGGATTGATGTGGCTTCATGGCAAAGACAAATGCTAGCGCGGCTTCATGGTAAAGACTCTTGATATGGTACATCACAAAGACTCTTGATGTGGTCAATATGTAGCCTTAATCTTGGCCCAAATCATGTTTCCTTAAGACTTGTGTGATCTCCAATTGAGCTAGATCATTGGTGCATGTTTTAAAATGTACTAATACTAATACCAACAACGGTTGCCATTCTTCTGCTGAGTCGACTCGAACTGTTGTGCAATTTCCATTACACAGGTGACTACGGATTAAACCCTTCTTTCTTTTTTAATTTGATTGACAATGTTATGCATTTGATACTTAAAGGTAGATACTTGTTAAATTTATTTTTTAATAGAAAAAATCGAAGTATCATAGCTATGACTTTAGCTTAAATGGTTTGAAAAAAAAAAATTCTTTTAAATATATTAAAATTCATGAAATGGGATTGTTGATTTTTCAGATAAGTATGTCATCTCACGGCCATTATGGCAAATACCAAAATTTCATAAAGGACCCAATGCCTTCATGATCAATACATTGCATAGTTCCTTTCTTGGTATATATTCTAATATGAAATGAAAGAACGAAGGTACAACAATTCCCTCAGTCAATAGCATCAATAATTAGGAGTCATCCATGCTTTGAATCCGTCTAGTTTACTGCTTAGAATGCTCTTTCTCTGTCTTTTCCTTTCTAAATTTACTTTGATAAGTTGGAATGATCAATTGGGTTCATAGGTTTTATGAGACAGATCCCCCCCCCCCCCCCCCCATTTAAATTAGCAAGTGCTTGATAATCTGTAGCCAAAAGAGGGGGGGGGAACAAAAACCAGTGTACCCATGAAAAGTATTTTGCTAGTCAAAGCTCAACAACAAAAATACTTTGCCATTATTAACACAAAATCAAGGCTTTAATACATCTAATGTCCCCTCTCCCCAAAGTAGTCTACATCAACCTACTCTGTTCTCATGGCCTTGATCCAGTCAATTTCAACCTGGAAATCACCTGGTCCAGTTCTAGCACCTGGCACACCACCTTCAGCATTAACAGACAGAGACATACCGAGTATACGAGATGGATTCATTTCCAACTCTGCATCTATAACATTGCCTCTCCATGTTGGTAAATATCGAGAAAGAGGAATCTGAAAAGGTCAGTTGAATTTTAGGCATAAAACAAAATATAAGCCAATTTTATCTAAGAAAACATTGCACAAATGCAACAGCACCATGGTGTTTTGACGCTCATGCATTGCAAATGACACACAGTGCATCACATCTCAGTAAATTATCACCCATTGCATAGCCCATAGCCCATAGGTCCAAAGGTCATTATTGCAACCCTACCCCCACCACACTTCTGCAAAAACCACAATACCACCACCTATAAAAGCAGAAAACCAATTCCATCTTCATGAATAAAATACTCAAAGAACATATTTGACAGCTAATGGACTTTTTGCCTTGGATAATGTATTTAATGTCATTAAATACATTCTTTGCCTTAGATTGATTTTGTCATACAAGTATGTTTCTACTAAATTTCTTGACTTTTTAATTGAATAGGATATACAAGGTGGTATCATTTCCCATGTATCATTAGCTGATGAGGATGTGCATGAAAATGCAGTATACACTAATGTTGTTTGACCCTTGTGCATCCATCAGTTGTTAATTCCATGCCCTCAGAACAGACTTGTACAACTGAATAACTAATTTCACTAAAAATCTACATCTAATACAGTCGGTCATTAATTCATTAAGTTTATCCATGTAATGGTCACAAGCAGATAAGCTTGAAGAAAGTGAAACTTGCCTTTGCAATATACCAATTGTCTTTAGGTACAAAAACAAATGATTGCCATGAGTTATCTTCCTCTTGTCCAGGTGAATTTACCCAATTTTCTGTATAGATCTGCATCAGAATTTGAGAGAGGTTCAGAGTAAAACTTTCAAGTTTTAAATCAATCAGAAAGGTTGAGAAAAAAGCAACCACCAGAAATAATAACCACTGCTTATTTCCTTCTTTATGATATGAACAGGGGAAAGAATACTCACAGTAGATATGTAGCATCTTCCATCTCCTTTAACCTTTAATGCTAGTGTATCATATGAATCCAAATCAATGAATCCATCAAACTGCAGAAGATGAAAATTGTTAAGAAAAGATACAGTTCTACCAACAGTTGCCTCTGACGGATACTAAGAGAACTGAGATAGGGAAGGGCTGTTTACATATTGAAATGAAATTATTCGTTATGTAGTCATTACAAAAGAAGGGGGGGGGGGGGGGGGGGGCACAACACTCATGCTATAATTGCTATTCATGTATCAAAAAGGAACCTTTAAATAAAGCTTACATCAAAGACCCATTAGCAAAGCAATTTGCACAAAACACGAAAGGTATAAACTATGCATATTGATCTCATGGAGTAGCCAACAACAAAGAATGGGTGACCATATAGATCTAAAGGTGCAACATAATAACAGTTAATATTAGTTAAAATAAATAAAAAATTGCATGTTCAATTACAAATATTGATTTAAAATTCCTAAGAATCTTGGAGATATTGTTCACCTTTTTGGATCGCATTCCACAGAAGCCACTGCGAGAAATTTTCCATTTTGAATCGTCAGATACATCCAAGGAAAGGTTCCCAGAGAAAACCCCTATCATATAAATTCAAAATGATAATGGTATCAGAATTCAGATGCATCTAAATTAAAAAAAGTGCAAAAAGCAGATCCAATGGATTAAGCAGAAGTTTTGGCATGGTTCACGAACTTTGATTTTCGGAAATTGAAAATCACTTGTATATATTCCTTTTACCATGTTATTTATCCTCCCCCCCACCAATAAATAAATCTTTTTACTTTGTTGGACTTTATGTTTTCATTAACATAAGTACAAAATACTACAGCTAGAAGAGACCAAAATTGACAAAATAGACAGTAGCGATGGCACAAGAGAGCCATCGCCAATTTGCAAAGCTAGTGTTCCAGCAAGGAGACTTGATCTTTATGAATATCTGCTGTATGACCACCTCCAACACACCAAAAGGCCTAGTCAAATATGATCACTAGAATTTAAGGTGTTATGATTTATAAAGATAGACAAGAAACTATCAAAATGAAGCCAAAGAATTTGAAAACAGTAAAGATTTATAATTCTGTATAGGAATAGAAAAATAATATTTATTGGGTTCTTCCAAACCATCATAGAATGAATGTGAAACACGGGTATATTAAGAAGGTTAACAGATCCTTCATCCATTTCTAAAAATATATATAAAAACAACAGTCTCTGTTCAAGCAACAATCTTTCTTTCTTTATTTTTATTTTTTTTGGGTCAAGAATGTCGAAAACAACCTTGGACCTTACAGCTACTCTATTCATATAACATAAAAATGGTAGTCAGAGCCAAAATAAAAGGATATCATAAGCTATAGAGATTATACTAATGTGTCACAACTTGTAAAAGATATGTTTTTGGCAGTACCGCTTAACCCATTTTCAGATTCTTTGATCTCCAAAGATGCTGAGGACAAACCTGGAATACAATTAAACATTGAAATCTATATTAGTCTCAAAATAAGCTCTGATTGGATACCAATTACAATTAATCAAGAAGAAACTGAAAAGAGGTACTAAACAAATAAATCTGTTTCAGAAAACCAATCTTTATTCCCAAACGTATATAAAATGTAATCCTGATCATAATTTTATGTTTACTGAGGGCATTGAACCAGGAGAGGTTTGCAGTTGAGTTGGTTTCATTTATAATAAAAAAATGTTTTGTGCTATCCATGCTAAGAAAAAATATGAAGGACTGATACTCGCAAATTATATTCAGACAACGACACATTAGTTTTCTAAGCTCTTTTTTGGCATATTGTGCATAGCTTCATATATATGAATGCAATGGAGACTTGCAGTTGAGTATATAAATACCTCCATATTCAGAATCTGAATATAGATGCCACTTTTTTAGCTCTTCCTTTGAATTGAAGCTGAATATGTATCTTTCTGTAGGAGGTATCAAGTCTTCGGCACTCCATGTGAGAGCTATTGATTGATTTTGCAAGAAGAAGAAAAACAAAAGAAGAGTCATAGGTAGTGATTATACGTATATATCCTGCATACCATTGATGTAAAGAAGTAAATTATCCTACCTATGATAATCTGCTTCTGTTGCGCATGTATACATATTGGTTAGAAGCATAGCTAACAATTACATTCCAATGCATATTGAACAAGCAATAAGGTAGTGCTTTATGACCAACAAAGACAACCCACAAAGCCAAGCTTGAGACAAAGATGGCAACCATATAGTACCTTTCTTAGTTGCATTCAGAAGTGCTCGAAACCTGGACATTTCTCATACGCCTCTCAAGCTCCTACAATATCGGAGAAACCAATATTTTGAGAACTGTCAGCTTGAATGCACAAAAAAGAAGAAAAAAAAGCCCTTAATTGGATGTATCCCACAGAAATATATTTAGATATCCATTTCTATATGGCATACACACTAGTTCTGTCTCTAACTTTCATATATTAATATATACACAACCAAGTCATGTATCACAAGTTCGAGTTCATGAATCGGCTAATCCAAAATTGGATTTAAGTATGCCTATAAATCACCTTTCCCAGACCTCACAAAAACAACAGCTTTGCGCATTAGGATGACCTTTTTTCATATATAAACACACAAACATCTGAAATTGCAGCAATTGTCCTAATGCAATGGCAAATAGTGAACAAGTTCAAGTCTTGAGAGCTGCAACTTGAGACCATGAACAAAGGAACCGATAAAATCGCAGCAATTGCAAAACAATCATTTCCATTAAAAATCACAAAATATGAAACTGTGGAACTATCTGTTATATATATATTGAATTCTTTAAATTGGCTCATTTTTCAGAAGACGTATTGGTAACTCAAGAAATGGTATCTAAAGTCTAAACCTTGGGGTGAAGCCATTTGATTTGATTTTCCAAGGAACACCCAAATGCAACCTTAAAGTAATGAAACCATTGTAACCAAAATGCAACAAGTCTAACACACCCATTGCAACATACACCTCCAAAATTCCAAAATCAATGCATCAGAACATGCCAACTCAAAAACCCATTTGGAACACTATGTATCTCTACACAAATTCAAATCATGCTTGCCCATCTAATTCCCATATGCCCAAAACTTAAACTAATATCGTAAAAATTGAAAAAGAAAAAAAAAGGGTATTCCTTGAATTTACGAGAGAGAGAGAGAGAGAGAGAGAGGAGCTCACCAGTGTTGTACAAAGAAGCTGCTTCGTGCAAATTCTTTGCACTCACTTCACAAGTATCACAACGCAAAGGAGGGATCGGAAATTGGAATCCTGTCCATTTCACTTAATATTGGAGAGTGCGCATTTGATGGTTAGGATTTATTGAAAATAAATCTAAGGGGGTAGATTATGCCACATCATCTAAAAGTTAACAAATTTAAGGGTATGTTTGGTTGGGATGAGTTTAGGGAGGATAAATAAAATAAAACTGGGAGGGAAAGAAATACCTTGAGCAAAACCAATCTGGAATGGTTGTTCTGTTATGAGTTTTCTGACTTCTGAGTTTTTTTTTGTTAAGAAATAGTACTGGGTGGGTTTTTTTTTTTTCAGTTGGCCAGGTTTTTTTTTTTGGTTACTTTATGTGTGCTTTTTTTTTTTTTGGGGTCAGGTGGATCACTTTTTTTAACCTGTACATGAGTGTTTTTTTATTATTAAAAAAGAGTAATTAATTCTAGCTTTTTTAAAAAAAAAATTATGTATTGGGGTATATTGGTAAATTTATGCAAACACTATTTTCTATCTTCCCATTTTTTTTCTTCATTTCCACCAAACAAAAATAAAAATTCAATTTCTCAAATTTTCCACCACTCCAACTAAATACAAACAAAGAAAACTGAAATATCTTCTATCTTCCCACTTTTTTTTTATTCATCCTTCATTTTCTATTCTCTCATATTTTCATTTTCCTTTTCAAACGAGCCCTAACTCTAGCTACTTTGACCATGGTAAGTAAACTAACATATAGTTTTTTTTTCCCCTTAAAAAAAATTGCATTAACTCGCCAAATCTAAGAGAGAGTGGTGGAGGTGATGAACACTGAAAAGTTGTGGTCGGTGGAGGATGGTGGTGGCTGCGGTTGTAATTTGAAAATAAAATAAAATAAATGGTTTTAAAAACCAAAATGGTCAAATAATTAGAATTGGGGCTGGGTATTTCACTCCTTTTTTATCCGGTTTTTACCGGACCAATTGAAGATTCGATTATTGGTAAAAGCGGTTGGTCCGGTCTAATCTAGTTTTTTAAAACAACTAAAAATGCACAAAAACTTGCTGAGGAAAAAAATGAAGTCTTTTGGCTAAATATTACTTAAATGAGAGTTTATTGGCAATATGTATATTGTTTAATGTTTATTAGTTGAGTACAGAGAGAGGTGAAATTCGACAATGTGGTTGCCAAATTTCTAGAAAAAAAAAAGTAGGAGAAAAGAGAGAGAATGGCGCACCAATGAGAGAGAAAAAGTAAATTCGACACCCTCAATGTCACAATTGCTGCCCATTTTTTCTTTGCTCGTGACCAAAAATGGAGGAGAGAGAAAAAGTAAAAGTGGCAATGGTGTTGTTGAAATAAGAGGGGAGAGAGAGAAAAAGTAGTTTGTAATTGTGGAAAAAGTTTTGCAAAAATAGGAGAGAGAAAAAAAATGTTAATTGTGGCAATGGTTTTGCCACAATTACCAACTTTATTCTCTATCTCTCTCATCTCACACTAATTTCTACACCTTGTACAATTTTTGAATGAATAAGGCTACAGTCATAAAAATTTTACAACATTTTTACAAACTAATAAGGTATCAAATTCTTATTAGTTTTCATTTTGGTTCACCTTGTACATCACTTTTTTACTTACCACAATAATTACTCATCAAATCAACAATTTGTAAAAAAATTTGTAACCCTCACATTTTCCTCTTTCAATAATTATTTTTCAAAAAATTTCTCTCTTTTCACTCTCTCCCTCTCACCAATTTCGGCATCACCATTGCCACAATTATCAACTTTGTTCCTCTCTCCTATTTTGGCAACACCATTGCTAGTTTTACCTTTTCTCTTTTCTCCATTTTTGGTCATGGGTATATTCTCAAGGAAAAAATGGGAAGCAATTGTGTCACAGAGAGTGCCGAATTTACTTTTTCTCTCTCCTCTCTCCTCAATCATGTCATTCTCTCTCTCCTTTCTTACTTTTTTTCATAAATTCTACTGAATTTTGTCTCTCTCCTCACTCAGTTAATAAAATTTGAACATTCCATGTATTGCAAATATATTCTAATTTAAGCAATATTTAGCCAAAAACTAAAAAAAAAAAAAATGCATACTCCAATCCTAAGTTGGAGCAAATGGATCCTCAGTTTTACTTAACCACAGTTGAAGTTACTAGAGTTGAAATGTTGGCTTTTAAAAGATGTAGAAGAAGAATTTGTACCCTTAATTTATCTTAAATAAATCCTAGTCTTCAAATGAACAGTCTCCAATTCATTTTGATTTATTTTAGGAGGACCTAAAATAATCATATTTTATTATTCTTGGACCAATTTTTTTTTCTTTGGTGGGCTGCAAGGTTCACATTCTCTGGGCCGAGGCTAATTGCGTTTTGGTTAATGGGTCTTTTGCCTTTTGTTTTGAGATAGAGGGTGGGCTCAACAACCCAACCCAATATTCAAGAATTGAGGACCCAAATACTATATAAACAACCATTCCTATACCAAATTTCACAACTTTTTGATTTGTGGAATGGTAATTAGTCAACAAAAAACACTCACACAAATAAGCAAGTTGTCAAATTATATGCAAAATTTGGTATGTCTCTAGATTTATTTTATACTTATTTAACTTAAGTGTGTTGTCGGCTATTGCACCAAATTAGTTGATTATAATGTCCTCAAGTTTTATCGAGTTCTAACTTTAATTAGAAATGCACAAAGTATTTAGAGGTTTAGGGATAAAGGGTTTAAGTTGTGAGGTTAGCAACATATTGTAATTACCTCAACAAAAAAAAAAAAAAACTTTAATTAGGAATGCTTGCTTTCTAGGACAAGCAAACAATCCAAAGAAAAATGTGTCGAATAGATAACATGTTGGACTTGGGTCATTTAACATGAGATACTTCATATTAAGTAAAAAATGTTTGGTCAAGTACTTGTTTTGTACACACAATCCGAATTGTCGGCATGAGTATTTCATGGTCTAAATGAGTATAAAAACAAAGAAGCATCGAGAGGATTTTTACAAGAGCCTTCTAAATTTCTAGAGATAGGGTCGGCAAGGTGGAATTATTCTGTTAATCTCACAAAAGTTGCACTCTATATTCCAAATTCACCGAGGATGAGTGTTACATTAAATAATATATTAATATAGCAGAGGATTATAATAATTGATCTCTAATCAACTTTGTGGTGACGGCATGCAACCTCTTTCAAAGGCAATTTACCTCAAATTTTAATCAAGAACATGACAAGCCATATATTTCATTAACATACCACCGTCATTTAATTAAGAAAAATATCTCTAATCAACATCCAATGTGACATGGCAAGGACACCTAGTACATACGGCCTTAAGTCTGTTTTAGTAGTCATATAGTGAAATTGGAAGCTTTAGAGGATGGGGTTGAGAGCCAGTAAGTTGAGCAAACTTATTGGAGCTCAAGTACTAAGGAAGCGCTTAAGAGGCTCTTCATTGACACCTAGAGGTTACATCCCTATATGTGTTGGTATGAACAATGATACGAGGCGATTTATGGTTCGTGCAAAAGCACTAGAGGATGCAGATTTCTTGGAGTTTCTCTACAGGTCAGCTGAAGAATATGGCTTCTGTAATGAAGGAGTTTTGAGGATTCCATATGAAGCAAAAGACTTTGAGGAGTGGATGCTGAGAAGGTCCAAGAGAAACGTTTTTAGGGTTAAACCAATCTAGATATGGGATACCCAATACTTTGTATTGTCAATGCTTTATAATTATGTTCACAGGCAATCTTGGCTTGGGGATAAGAATAATGGGGTAGCATATAGCACTGCCTCTTCAGGGCTTTTTTCTTGGAATAAGATTGCCATTTACAAGTAGGCACGAAGTTGGAAATAACTTTTAAGGACCATTTATTTATTGGAAGAAAGGTGACTCCAAGTGTGTGATTGATGTTTTGCAATGCATTTCCTTTAATCCCTCTTGGTTTTTGGTTCTTTTTCTGTTCTAAGTTTAACTCAATTTTGAGCACTCTTCTATGTTAATGTTGGGTTTTCATTTTTGTTAACGGGCTTATAAATTTTGTTGGCTCAACTTGGTCCCTTTAGACTGTAATTTGCAAATGGGTTGGTCCATTTCCAAATCCTCTTTCTCCTTGGGTCTTTACAAGGATAGAGAAAGACATGGAGTATCTACAAGGGTGTAATATTTTGGTTCTTTAGTCATGCTTTCTAAGATTGATTGAATTACAATTAAGTTTATATTTTGTGATTTCTACTTGCTAGGTATGCTATGTTAGTTCTAACTAAACTGTAATGATTCTTGTAATTTGGACCACCATTGCTTTTTAGTAGTTGCTTGTGCCAAAGTTTTTAGTTGGTTTGAATAAAATCCTTATTCATCCCGAATATCAGAGCAATTCACTAGCAAAACAAGTTGATGAAACATACACGGCAAGCTGCTTTTGTTAATGGCCCTGAAGGGCATGTTACACACTTACACTACGTCTTTTTCTCTCTTTTTTATTTTTATTTTTATTTATATTTTTTTATTATTTTTATTTTTTATGTAACTTATCTTTTTCTCTTGCACTAAATGGCATGCCGTTTTTTACTCGATGGGAGGTCATCAACTAGAGGGCATCACATAAGTTGCATGTCATTACTAATTAATCAAACCTTAAGCAATTCTAGTTTGCCATAAGCTGCATGCCATTGATCATCAAACCGCATGACATTTTAGTAACACAAAATAGCATGCCTTTTTTTACTCGATGGCAGGTCATCAACTAGAGGGCATGACATAAGTTGCATGTCATTACTAATTAATCAAACCTTAAGCAATTCTAGTTTGCCATAAGCTGCATGCCATTGATCAAACCGCATGACATTTTAGTAACACAAAATAGCATGCTGTTATAACTGATTAAGATTCTCTAAAGTTTTTAAAAGTAATTTCTCTATGCAATTTGTATAATCATATTCATCAATTTTGAAATGATCAATAGTTTTGATTTTCTCATGTCATCAATAATTCAAACTAGCCTCCGTGTGTGCATAAGGCTTTCCTTTCTTTTTGAGTTTAATGTCATAATTTTCTATTCATCACAATTTGAGGTTAATTGTATGGGCGATTGTATTATGCATTTGAGAACTACTTATACAGTCAAGGGTGTCAATAGGTTACCTCCGAAAAATGAACACATTCACACATGAACATATGATTTCAATTTTTTTCAATGATCATTTTTTGTGGCTAGCCTCATGACACTCCTAGCCGTATAAGTAATTCTCAAATGCATAGTCTGTTCGAACATACACTTAAACCTCAAATTGTGATGAATAGAAAATTATGACCCTGAACCTAAAAAAAAAAAAAAAAAAAGACTCATGCGCACACAAAGTGTGTGTGATATTCAAGAATAAACCAATGCATTACTTAGTACAATTCCTCTTTTCTAGCTATTTCTCTATGGAGGGTAACTACCTCAAATTAATTTAATTTCTCTACAATACCTTCCTATCTCCACTAGGAACCACTAGGATCCTTGTTAGGTTTTAGATTGACCCCCATTAATTAATTCAATTACCTAAATTGATTAATCATGTTAAATTACATGCAAATTGCGAAGGCATAAACAAATCACCAAATAAACTAGAGTGTAGTGGAAAATAAATTTGACACGTAATTTGTTGACTAATAGACAAAACATCTCATAAGGCAAAAATTCCACCAGGTGATTTTTAAGTCACCACTCCTAAGAATCACTAATCAAGAACCATGCGGTTACAAGTATAAAGAATCTTACCACTACTCTGGATTATTCCAAAATACCAACCTACAGTTGAACCTTTGCACTAATCCCGAATTGGACTTTTGCACCAATCCCCAATTAAACTTAATCTTGTAGAGACTTCTTCCTTGCCACAAATCTCAGTATGTAACTAACTCTGAGCAACTGATGTTTGTTGTTGGATGCAAAGTTCTTCACTTCAAAACACACTGAAGATCTTGAAGCACTTTGTTACAAAACCCTAAGGCGCATAAGAACACAGTAGCATCACCAATAGTATATAAGTTCTTTAATTAAGTCTCTATATCTTATAATGATTTTAAAATGAAGTTTTTATATCCCCTAGAAATTTTGTGAATGAAACCCTAGTAATCGAAGTTATCATGGACCGAAAAACAGATCTGAGATTTCTATATAAGCTCGATAGATTGAGAGGTGTTGAGATTAGTATCAAGATTCTTCATTTATTCTCGATAGATGCTAGTATCGAACTAGTGTCGAGGTTCACTTTTTTAGCTTTTCTTCACTTATTTCTTGGTGCAGTCTTCATTGTCTTCAATAATACCTCTTGTCCTGTTTGTTAAACATACTTCATGATATTCTAAAAACCACTTAGAACTACCCAATTACAAGTAAAGTGCGTTTTGCAAAATAATATGCCAACATATAAAAATAATGACCTTAACATTCCTAATATTCAATCCTTCTAGTGATGATATCAAGGATAAACTTTAATGAATAAGGGATGCTAGTTATGAAGATGGAGAGAGAAGCTCTTCTAGAACTTCATTCATTTGCTCATCTTCATTAAATAAAGGGAAAAATAATATTTTTCTTCTTTTTTGGTACTCCAATTCCATATGCATTCTTCATTAGATTCCACATCTCATCTAATTTTTGGTGCTTGGATTCCACAACTTATAGCCCTTAGAGCTTGGATCATACCAATAAGCACATACTTCTCACTATAGTATCTAGCTTAAATCTTTCTTGATCTGGTATATGCGTATATGCAATGCTCCTAAACAAATGTAAGTGAGAAACTATAGGATTCTTTCTGCTCCAAGCTTGCTATATGGGGTTTTTCCTCATACAATCTTTATGTGGGACAATAATTAGACAAATAGATTGCATCGACAAGTTCAACCCAAACTTCTTTGGACATTCTCATGCTATTTAACATTTTTTTGGGTGTGTTACCACTATCTACCATATATGTTGAGATATGAGTAATACCTTCATTCAAAAATTCTAATTGTTAGGGATGGCAAAAACAACCTGACCCACGAAACATAAGGGTCGTGCTTGGGTTTTAAAAAGTAAACTTGAAACGGGTTTGAGTCGGGTGCAGGTTTTAGTAATACCCGACCCGAACCCGACTCGTATATATATATATATATATATATATATATATATATATATATATATATATATTAAAAAAACCCTAACTATAAATACAAACATCTTCTAAATTCTAACCCTAAATCCCTCACATTCACTCTCACCCTCTCTTTCCCTCTTTCAAACGCCCTCTCTTTCTCTCCCTAAGTCTCACTTGCTCCCTTGCCAGCGCCCTGCCTTTCGGCTGCTGCTCCCTCACTGACACCGCTCCTTTCTCCACCTTGCTGGTCCCTCCTCCCTACTTCCATCACCTCACTGCAGTCGGCAAACGCCGCTCCTCCTCCCTTACCTCACCAGACCCTCATTCACCTCACAAGGCCACCGCTCTCTCATCTCCCTCACCCATCTCACACAACTCATATCCCTCGTTGATGAGCAACGATATTGGGGTTATAGTAGCTACTCTAGTCTTTATGAACATGATCTTCAGGTTTTTTTTTGGGGTTTCAGATCTAGATTGATGAACATGATCTTAGGTTTTTTTAATCTAGATTGATGAACATGATCTTGGGTTTTTTTGGGGGGGGGGGGTTTCTGATCTAGGTTTATAAAGGTTTATTTTGGCTTTCAGATCTGGCTTTCAGATTTTTTTTATGGCTGGCAGGCTCGTGGGGTAGGTTTGGGGGTTAAAAAACTCATTCATTAAACAGGGCGAGTTCAGGTTTCGAGGGCGGGCTCGTGGGATAGGTTCGGGCATAAAGGAACCCACCCCGAACTTGACCCGTTGCCATTCCTACCAATTATTAAAATTTTCTTTGATAACCCATAAAAAAAAAATGACACCATTTAGTTGGAAAATGCGATTATCACCACGAATCTACTAGCTTTGATACACATTTTTGAAGTTGGTGGACCTTTATATGATCACATTCCCAAACATTGATACACCACATATAACGGAAGAGACAGACACTCTCAATCACACCAAGGTAGATAGAATAAATGGGGAAGAGAGTGAGAACTCTTGTTTTAGAATGGAGGAAAGCATGAGTATGTATACTACACCATGCAATCCTAACTTCCACTATATTAAATTGCATAATTTCAAATTTTTACTACATAGAATAACTTTTTTTATTTTCATTAATGAATAAGGGAGTTTCATATCACATATTGCTTGTAGGTAGGCGGTGCATTTGGTTTGACATGAAGAGAAGAAGAAAATAATTCTCATATTATTTTTCCTTCTTTCTCCTTGATTTTGATAAAATAATCTAAATGATCATGGACAATCAATGTTTCTACCAGGACCACCATAAAAAAAGTAGTTTCCAAATTTTTGGACATTATAGCAATGAGGTTTCGGGGCAAAAGTGATGATGTTTTCGAGATCCTTGAGATTGCCATTACCTTCAGCAATAATTTGGAGATCTGTAAAGAAACTAGCTTTGTCGAACCCTTCTTGAGGGAAATGACCGTTGCTCATTTGTGTTGAGGTGTGCTCCCCATTTTTATTTGAGTTTAGCACCTCTCCTCCCTATTGGATCTCTGAACTGCACTCAGACAGGGACAAGAATAAGTAGTCTGGCCAATATCCCAATATCTTATTACCAATTTCCAACCACCAAACTCCCTCTCTTGGAACCCACCTCATTGGACATGTCATGCAAATCAATATGTAATATTTTGAATGATAAATGACGGTATAAAGGCTAGGAAAAAACTTAGATACAGTACCTTAGGTGCTGTTTCTTAGGTTCCCCTCTTAAAATTCAACCATGTTGCTACTTGACTGAGAAATACACTTCCTTCCCATGAGAAAAAATCTACGTGACAGAATCTTAAAAGGGAAATCTAAGGAACATCACTTAAGTTTCGTACCAAAATCTTGATCAGAAGGCTAATATTCTTTCCCTTGTTGTGCATTTTATGCACATGCCTATAATTAATGCGATAATATACACATTTTAAAAAACATAAATGTCTGTGTATTTAACACATAAAAATAAATGTGAAAAAGTGAATATAAAAAGTAGGGAAAATTATACTTTGCCAACTTGTGGTTTGCCCGAAAAACACTTTGCCTACTTGTAGTTTAAAAATTGGTACTTACCCACTTGAGCTTAAACTTATTATTATTGGTTATAAATTAAGTTGTACCTCATGGCAACCTTCATCAATGGTATCAGGGCGTTTTTTCCTTCCATAAGTTGCTATAGAGCTTGCCCTTAATAAATCTTCTTCTTTAGTTCTTCTGATGGGAATGGTTCCTTTCGGGCACCTTCCATTCAAGGGCCATAGCTGAGTAATTATGGTCCGTTTAGATTGAAAGAAAGGGAGGGGGAGTAAAGTAGAGTAGAGTAGATTTGGCCTAATATTAGCCTATTTTTAGCCAACTCTACTCTACTCCCCTCCACTGCCCCTCCTTCCCCCCTCCATCCAAACGGGCACTTAAGGACTTGGACTTTGAAGAGACATTCCTGCTCTCATCGAATGAACGCCCTTCTGGGTGAAAACTTGGTCTCGTCTATGACATTCGACATAAATATCAATGCAAACCCCATACCATATATACCATCTATATATATATATATATATATATATATATATATATATAGAGAGAGAGAGAGAGAGAGAGAGAGAGAGAGAGGTATATATATAGTTATATCAAATTATTAGCAATACCAAATGAAATTAGTAAATATATTCAACAAGTCACCTTAATTATGATTTTTCATGAAAGGATGATCAAAAGCTGGCTGATTGTTGATATGTACGCAATCAATTATATCTCCATCCGGGCTCTGTATCAGATATATTTTCTCATTACACAGATAAATATCAATTTGAATTCTTAGTGTTATAATAAAATTACATTGCTATTAGGCATGCTAAGATCATAAAAGTAGTACATAGGAGTAGTTATGGAGACACCACACCCACAAAAGTGAATTATTTAAAGACTAAAACTGAAAATACTATATAGAACACAAGTTTTCTTACCCCAAAGAGGCCGAAAAAAGTCAATTACCGTAATGTAAAAAGGAGAGAGCTAAAAAGAAGAGCAAAAAGGTGAGAATGTATAAAATTAAGAAGCAAGTTATATGAAATAATTAATAACCTTGATGGATTTAAGAGCAGGCTTGTTAAGGCGCTTCAACTGCTGCTTAACATCCAGTTTTTGTTTCTGACCAAGGATGGTGGTAGTGATTCTAGTTCCAGCTGCTGCCATTCGTGTGAGAAAGCATAAGCACAGGGTCATTTTTACTACCCTCGACCACCTCCTCCCGCTTACACAAGGCGGCACCGTGAGTGACTAATCCTTGAAGCAAGTGGCAGGTTTACAATGTACAAAGATGTAATAGCTAGCTTTGGTCGTTCCCTTTGCCATACTTAAACCTGCTTTTGGTCATCCTCTTTTAATTGTTCCACATGCTATTCATCTTTAAATACATTTCTAGTTTGCCATAAGTTGCATGCCATTGATCAAACAACATGACATATTTGTAACAAACGTTGTTTGTATTTGGTGTTCAATGGCATGCCATTATAACTTATTAAGATTCTCTTGAGTTCTTAAAGTAAGTTTACCATGGAATTCATAAAATCATATTCATCAATTTTAAAATGTTCAATGGATTGGATTTTCCTCATGTTATCAATAATTCGGAAAAATCAACACTTTTTTTAGATGTTGATGTTGTGATTAAATGCAATCCACTCATTTTAAAATGGATTAATTGGATTGGAGTTATCCTAAAAACTATTATATCAATCGTAAGTGCACAATTGTACCCGGACCCAAAAACAAGTGTTTGGCTCGGGCCCAATGAGCCTTATACAATAAAACTTGTAGAGAATGGATTTGAAATCTAGGTTCGGGAAGTTGGAAGTTTGGTTAATAGACTAGAGTGCCACAATCTAAACAAATGGTAGACGAATATGACAAAGAGACCTCCTCGGACGTAAGCCGATGACAATATGTGTATATATATTCTCTTTCTATGCCAAAGTTTACAATTCTTAGTTCCTGTTTTCTCTCAGCAGAAAGTGCAGCTCTCTCTCACTTTCCTCTTTCGTTTCCTTATATATTTCTTCTTCACTGGTTCATCCACGTGTCATACAAATCTTCCCCTTGGATACTTGTCCCATCCACCACCTTCTTGAAGTCTTCAAATAATAGTAGGGAGGGTGAATCCTACTGTTCAGAGGTCATTTTCCCATTAATGCAGTCAGAGAGGTAGATGCAGGGCCTTTAATGTGGTGGTAGCAGCTTTTTCCTTAGATATTTCTCACATGTCTCTGCTTCTAAAGGGTGCTTGAATCACCCTCTTACCCACCAGTTCTTCCAGAGTTTTGCCTTTAACTCATTTAGCAAGTCCTAGGGTCATTGCTAAACCTGTTCGAGGAGACACTCCTCCTCGGACAACTTCTCGGACTACTATAATGCGGATTGACTTGTGGGCCTAGAGGCCCTAATCAAATCAAACTGGTACCAGCCAATCAGGCCCAAAGCCCAAATGTTTATTCAAGAGTTTTTACCCCCCATATCAATAGTGGTTGTTCATTAAAGAGGCGTTTTTGTTTGGAGTGTGTGTGTCTGTGTGTAATGAGTGAGTTTTGGTTCTAATAGGAGGGAGACTAGAATACCTGTGGCAAATTCTAAGTAATTTATCAAGGATCCATAGCTAACCTTAAGAGATTTAAGACTAGGGTTTTGTTTCTGTTTTTTTTTTTTTTTTTTTTAGTGTGAGCAATGAGTGAGTTTTGTTCCTAATAGGAGGGAGAAGAGAGGGGACACAAAGGGTATGTTAAGTATAACCAAAACAACATATCATTTCAAAATGAAATGTGACATTCAAAATATTCCAAGCCAACTACAATAAGCCCAACTATAATCAACTACACTTAGGTAGTCAAATTATTTTTTTCAATTGTATCAAACATCATTCTTTTCTATCTTTGAAGGTTTTGTTAACAAAATCCATCTTGATAACTTTTTTGTTGCTGATAAGTTTAGGGTTTAGAGAAGGACCTTACAGCTTGGATTAATTATGGTCCTTCTCTCTATAGGACTCAAGCACCTCCTCTATTCCCTTAATACTGCCCATAAAGCTCCCAATGTTTGTCTTCCACCTTGTACAAATTAAAATAAACAAAGCAAATCACCCACAATTATAAACTATAAAATTCAATAAAAGGTTTCAATTATTTTATGAGAGAAAGTATAGAACACAAAAAACCAAGGAAGTCAATACCGTACCTAAGCCTGTATCGGTTTAACCAGCGGTATAATATATTTCAGGTATCGATCAATACCAGTATACCGTTTCGGGTTTACCGCTATAGATATAAAATCATATATATATATATGCTGAATTTAAACCCTATTTCTTTAAGTATATTTAGGCCCAATTCATCATTATCTTTATCCTTCTACAATGGTCCAATCCATTACAAATAAATCTAAATTATCTAACCATTATATTAAAAATTAAAAAAAAAAAAAAAAAACTTCAAACAAATGTAAAAGGTCAAACATCCCACCTAAGTCTCACGTGAATTTTGAATAGAATTCAATGCCTTAGTTTTACCACAACCACACGTTACTTTCAAAAAGAATAAACACATCCCACACATTTTGATAATGCATTGAGAAAATGCTCAGAACCGAGAAGTCTGGTCTTTGGTGTTCATGAGCAGAGAAGAGAAGACAAAAAAAAAAAGTAAGGATGAGAGATGCAAATTAACAGAACAAGGCCATGATGTAGAGGTAGGCTTCGCCAGAACTTCGTCGTTGTCTTAGTGTCATGGATTTTGGGTTTTTGCAAGCAAAAATTAGTTTCAAAGAGGTAATACCTGTTCTTAAATGATTTCGGCCGGAAATCAATATTTCGGCCGAAATGACCAAAACGCCCCGAAAATAAAGTTTAGGCAATGCTTAAATAAGGTTGTTTCATGTTTTGAAGTCCAGCTAATTGTAGAAAAGAAAAGTGAAGTTCTGCCTTTCTCGACCGATTGAGAATTAGGCTCGATCAATCGAAATCGCAGGCACAATTTCAGCAGAATTTTTAAATAGACCCAAAACCCGCGAAAACATTTAGGGTTTCATTTAAACTTCTCCACATATAAAATAAAAACCCTAGCCACGTTTTGAGTGTGCTGAAGAAGACTTGTGTGTTACTCTTTGTGAGATTTGAGAGGTTTTGTACGTTCTAACTACACAAGAATCTACCGGAGCCAAAACTACAATCAAGCATTAGTAGAACATAGTTGTTGCATCAAGATCAACAAGTGAAGGTGATCTGAAACCTTTGAGTGAGATCTCAAAGTCACAAGCAAGGCGGCTTGTGTTGCTGTAAATCTAAGAAGAGAAGGAGTCCGTGGATTTGGAGTTTGCACGTAGTCGTGTCAGTAAGTTATTATTGGAGGTAGCATTAGATTTAGGGTTAAATCTGATTGTAAAAACTTCAATTCTCTTATTGTGTGCATCTACCAGTTTTAAGGATCTAATTTTTTTTTTCTTTTAAAGAAAGATTTAACCTACAGCGTCCACTCCTAATGAGCGCTCTTTATCGTCAGACCAAAACACCAATCGGTTTTAGTTTAGGTGGGGATTGAATCTCAAATCTCTTATTCAACATTCAAAAACTTTACCAGTTGAGCTAACTGAAACCCATAGAATCCAACTTTTATAATATAATAACATTATTATTATAGATGGATAGATATGGTATTAAGTTCTATACCCATCATTTTTGCATTTCTTTTAAGGAAAATGTTAAAGAATACCGTAAGGACATTGGTTTAGGGACTATTTTTAGATATATTTATGGTAAAATAATAAAGCATTTAATTTTGTTAACAACTTTTTATATTTTTCATAAAAGTGATGTAAAAACTTTCTTAATATGGTTTATTAACAATTACCTTAAGGACACCCGTTAACATAACCATTTTTTTAATTAAGCATTATAAGACTCCAAAAATTGTTTATTTTAATAAAATTTCGTTATATTAGGTGTTTTTCGTTAATTTTAGTAGTGCTTCCAGATTTTTAAGCCATTGCACATATATTCTCAATTAAAGTATTTTCAACACAATATTTGAATAGCCTTTGGATGGGGAATGATTGGGGAAATTAAAAGGTAAATGACAAATTAAGTAACAATGGTCATAAATAAAATAAAAACATTAACATAAATACCATACTACTTTACTTCATTCAAATTTTTTAATTATATGGTATGTGTCTAGCTTATGGCAACAATATTAACATGTATAAATAATTTTGACAAGTGGTGTTGTTTGTTCATATATATCAATGAAATGTAAGAAGTTGCCATATGTCATTATAGTTTGTTTTGAAAATGAACACATATCATTGTAGTGTGCATTCTCTAGTTTTGGGGTCCAATAAAATATATTTAATCTTTTCATAAATTAAAACTAACCTTATTGTTGGAAAGAAGATTCTTTCTTGCAACTTTCACACCAAAATGTGGATCCAATTGTTTTAGCCCTTTTACGACAATCAGTGCATGTAATATATGGTGTGTTTGGATACCGCTTATTTTGCTGAAACTGAAAAATTATTACTGAAAGTATTGTAGATAAATGTAAAAGTTAGTTGAAATAGTACAGTGGAGCCCATGAATAGTGCCAAAAAGTGCAGTAGGGCCTATAAATAGTAGCAAAAATAAGTTGAATAGTGAAATAATTTTAATTTTTCATTTCAATCCAAACGCAGACATAATATCATCCTTTTTAGCCTACCAAAAGATAGGGCAGGAGGTTCCACCGTCCTAGCCTCCTAGGGGTTTCTAGAGAGAAAACCTAGAGGCGAGAAAATGTCAAAAACTAAGACAATGGATGTTGGGCTATGTGGATTCTGACTTTGTGTTCATTTTGGTTTGTTTCGACTCAACTTGGAAGTATTACGATTTTAAATGTAATTTTTTTTGTAAGGCTTAGTGTGTGTTTGGCTCCAACTTAAAAAGTCAGCTTATTTTACTATTCAATTTATTTTTACTACTATTCATAGACCCCACTACACCTTTTGGTACTATTCGTGAATCTCATTATACTATTTCAACTAACTTTTACCTTCATCTACTGTCTTTCAGCAAAAAGTTTTTAATTTTAGTAAAATAAATAGATCTCAAACAGACCAAGTAAAAAGTTGGGCCTATTTAGTATATATTTGCTGTTTTAGAATTAGGGTTTGCTATCTTATAGATTTATAGTAAAAATCGTTGTAACTCTGTGGACATAAATATATTACCAAAGCACATAAATCTTCCAAATTAGGTTAAATTCTCAACATTTTAAACTTTAAAGTATTGCTTTGCTTTCAATCGGGCTGGTTAGTATCTGATTTGCAATTCTCATCCTTCGGATAACCTTTACTTCATCTGCAAGCGAGCAACAGATGGGAACGACAAGGAATACTTGTAAAAAGATATCAAATGATAACACAATTGAATGTGTTATCTCAAGGGCTGCAGCTGGCATTTAATCACTAATATGTGCTGCCATTTTAGGGATTGACAAGCTAGAGCAAATACATGAATTGTGTACGAAATTACAAAGGCACAAAGTCACTATCTAGGTGAGCAATTCTTCATTCTTTTATGCAGCATGCTACACATTCTCTCTCTCCACGTCAAAGTCACAACTCACATCTTGTCCTCATTGTTGCGAGTTAGGGGGGCCAGCTTTGTTTTGCCCATTAAGCTGTGGGCCATATAAGCCAGTGTCTACTTTGGAGGGTTTTCTTTTCCCCTTATTTTATTCCTTCTTCTTCCCCCATTTTCTACTCTTTCAAGTTTCAACATGGTTTATTATTTTGGAGCTTTTGTGTGGAATTTAACTCTTCCACTAAAATCCTTTTTTATATAATAAATTGGTCTCTACGGTGACTTTGCCCTTTAGGTATTTGTGAATTGACCATTTTAAGAAGATTTTGATATCATTTTTAAGAAAAATATAAAAAGTTATTAAAAAAATCAATAATTTTTTTCTTTTTTCATAAAATTATGAAAAATATATATTTCTTAAACTAATGCCTTCGAGACATCCGTTAATTTTTCCTTAAATTTAAAAACATAAAATTTTTCACAACTGCTACTATTCTTGATTTGTCTAAAGTTTATAAAATTTATTTGTATCTTTAGCTTTATATTATTATTTTTATATATACATATATATATATAAATCTTTATTTTTATTTGCTAAAAATGGAAATTAATTGTATTGGACCCAAGAGACCTTTACAAGTGTCTGGATGCAGTGCTTCTAGCACATTAGGAGGCCCTGTCCTGGCAAAAAATCTTTGAAGATTGATGTTATCTACCAATTTGCAAAAATAATCTGCTCAGCGAGATGGATCCAGTGGGCAAGGTCCATGGTAACCGCACACCGTTTATAACTTTATTGGCCGACCTACTGATATTGCTGCCTCATAGTGCTTTGAGCCATTTGCCTGACCCACTGGGCATGGGCATGGGCATGGGCATGGGCATGGCAAATTAATAATATAATCTAAATTCGCAAGATAAACAATAAGAGAGGAAAGATATGGAGTTTAATTCTGGTCTCCTAAAATTGTACAATTTATATACACAAATTCGGGACATTTAATTTGCTGTGATGTATTTTGTATGTGATATACATTATGATGATATGACATTAAAATTGTTAGTTTATTTTATTTTTTCTAATATTATCATAATTTAAAATTACAAAATATATTACATCGTCTTCATTTTATCAAGTTCTAAAATAATAGAATGTTGTAATCTTATTTTTTTTAGAGATAATTACAACAGGTTGCTAACTTAGCAACTAGAATTTTTTTCCTCCATAGACCCCAAACATTTTATGCACAGGGAGATGTCAATTCAGCTACAAGACCTTTGACATTGTATTCTTATATTGATATTACATTAATGTAATATTACGGCATAATGTAAAATCACGGCTAACCAAACATACTCTAAATACTTGGTCAATAACCTTATAATTCAATAGATTGATACTTCTAATTTTTTCCAAAGAAAAAAAAAATTCAATTTCTCCCAATCGATTTATAAATTAAAAAAAAAAATTAATATAGACTGCAGCATGTGTTTGTGTTAGCTTATTTATTTTGTTATATTTTACTTTAAAATAATTTATAGAAGCCAAAAATTTTACCTGAAAAATAAGGTTTGAAAAAATTGTGCCTGATAAAAAAAAAATCTCAAACACATTTATAATAAATTTAACAACGAATAAATAAAAGGATGAAACTTAAACCTTAATTTTGAAATATAAATCATAATATATATATTTTTTTTAATATAAAAGAAACATATGTCAAAGTGAAATCAAATTTTGGGGATGAAAAAAAGTAATAGGAGAAACTTTCCAATAAAAATAGTTGCACGGGGAAGGGATCCCAATTTGGATATTCTAGCAAAGAAAGAAAGAAATAGAGGATTCTCCAAAATAAAAGCAAAAACAACTTTCAATCTTTGACATGGAGCCAGCTACGTACCTGCCTGACCTTGCAATTTTGGGAGATGCACTTAACGTGCACGAATCGTACTGGAAATTGGAATTGAAGGACAAATTACAGCTTCATTTCTTGTGAGATTTGAGTTATTAGAAGAAAAATTAAGACAATGACATGTCTTTTTTGTCAAATTAGCCCCAACTTTCCAAACGCTAATCAACCACCACAGGACAAGATAATTCAAGAACTTTCATGCAAAACATTCATCATCTGTCTGGACTCTGGGGTTAACTTTTTACTATTTTTTTTTTTAAAAGAGAGTTTTGACTTATAACTTCCGCTTCTAATAATAGTTCATTATCATCAAACCAAGATATCAATTAATTTTTGGTGTAAGTAAAGATTGAATCTTAGATCTCTTATACAACTATCAAAAATTTTATCAATTAAGTTAACTAGAACTTTTTAGCTAAAAAAGCTAAGCTGTCAATTGCCTTCAACCACAGGCAAAATGTGTTTGTAATTCACATAAAATAGTACATGATCAAGAATTTGCTTATAAATTCTGGGTCAAGTCTTGTATGTCTCAAAAGCTTCTCTAACTACCCAATCATTTGCTTCTTAAACTAATTCTCTCCATTAACTTTATGTCAACAATATTCTCATTATTCTAAGGTAAAGTCTAAGAGATGCTCAATACTTGCTCTCTGTTGACAGCTTGCTATGCTCTTTAAATATTCGCCTGACATTAATGTTATAATTACTTCATCTGACTGCTTATTTTTTCTTACACTATTAATTACATATCTGGGTCATACCCCTACCAACAATGGTCCCCTTACACATTCTTCAATAACAGATGCTTCACTTGCTATTAAAAAAATTTCAACCGATATTTCTTAGTGTTTCTAACAGAAAAATTTAAGATTTGAATCTTCACTTTTCCAACTATCAAATTATTCAAAAAAAAAAATTGTAATTAGAAATTAATGGTGATAGTAATGCAAAGGTAACTGTCATCCCCTGCTACTTGAGCTACAAAAGGAAATTTTAATGTAAAAAAAAAATACTTGTTTTGCTATGCTAATATAATCTCAAGAATTGATTAAAAGTACTAATAATTGGACATTGATGGAAATAGTAATTTGTGTGATCAATGAAGGTAACACAATAATTAGTTTAAGACATTGAACATTTAAAGTGATAGAAAAATTGCCAACATTTTTAGTAGTATAATGATATTATCGTTTAGGACTTTGATGATCTCAACATTTATGAGTCATGAAAAAGCTAAAATCAGAAGCAACAATATTGATTAATCGATCCTACCAGAAAACATTTGATTGCATCCATCACCAATATATTCAGAATAATTCAATGGCCAATCTAAAAGAGATTGACCTTTCCTAATGGTAGGACCCAAATTAGGGGGGCCAATATTAATGCAAGTTCAGTACATGAGCAAGGTTTTTTTTTTTTTTTCATCAACAAAACCACCCAATTCCAGTTGTTTTGCCTACCCTTTATTGGACTTTGATTTTGCTTTAGTTGACTATATATCACGGTCTAGTACATGTCTCAGGGCAACTTGAACTGGAGAAAAAGACTAAAATAGTAGTATTTGTTGTTTTCATTGTTTTCCCCTCTTTTTTTCAGTGCATCATGGGTTTTTAATGGTATAACATGGACGTTTCATAACCCAGAGCCTTTTGATGTTCCGGTACAAGAATGAAACTCCATCATTCAACAAGTACCCTTAAAGGTGTGTTTGAGAGAGTAGTTTAAATTATATTGTTTGAATGTTTTTGATATACGTGTGGGTGAAAAAGTATGTGAAAATGTACATAATATTGTTTAAAATGTGTGGAAATGTGTTTAAACATGCTTGCCAAACATCCCCTAAATTTTTTTTAGAGAAAGTTTCAACCTATGACGTCCGCTCTTAATAATAGATCTTTATCTCAAATCAAGACACTAATTAACTTTTGGTGTAAGTAGAGATTGAACCCTAAATACCTTTTTCAATCATTAGAGATTTTACTAATTGAAGTAACTAAAACCACAAATGACATTTAAATTAAATATATATAAAAAAAAAATCAATCAATAAGTGGCAAGTGATAACCAGTGGATTGTGTGGTTATTAACTATCAAGGGCCATCTAATCAAGTGTCCTGCAATTCAAGCCACCCTGTGGGGTATAGACTATAGAGTTACCGGTTAACTAGTTTGCCAGTTAGATATGAGGAAGCAAGAAAGATAGGGAAAAAAAGTCAGATTGAAAATAACAAAAAACTAACAAACAAGCAATCCATGAGAGAAATTATCAAATTAGTCCTTAAAATTATATTTTTATCAATTTAGTCCCTCCTTAAAAAAGATTGGTTGCTCCGTCCAAATTCGTTAACAAATAACACTGTTTAAACATTATTTTTGTTAAAAAATTTACTAAAAACATTGAGATACATTATTTTATAGATATTGTTGTTTGATAAGTATTATTTAAAAAAGAAAAAGTTTTGAATGACTTCATTTGAATTTGGACGGAATGACAAAATTGACTTATTTCGATGAAGTGAGGAAGTAAATTAACAAAAATTAAACCTTAATAACTAATTCGATAAGTAAAAATGAAGGATTAAATCGAATTTTAGTCTTCAAATTAAGTATTACAAATTTAAATTTAAAGTCAATATCGTGAAATAGAGAGGATCATGTTCTCATTGAAATGGAGTAATTCACCATAATGTCAAAACAACAATTTTGAATTCAATTGATCAAGTTGTTTAAAATGATCATCCGCATGAAAATATAAAAAGGGTTAATCCTCACCTTGGTACTCTCACACAATAATCACTCATAAAACTACAACCAAACCTAGTTTAATCTTTACAATATTCATACATTTCTTGTTATAAAATTCAATCATGAATCCACCATGATCACCACCATAGGCTAGAGTCAGCAAGTAGTGTAGAATTCCACAAGCTCATCCATGGACCCCAACTGATTCTCAGCATTATCAAGCATCCAAAGGAAGTGCTCAAACAGCACAACCTCACAAGCAACCGCAACCCCATCATCATACTCACCTGACTTCTCCACCAGCTCCTGAAAGAGAGGGTGGTCGATGATTTCAGAGCTCACAAGGTATCGCCGCCGAGTCTTTCCCACGTAAACAGCATGAAGTTCCTGCTTTGAGACATTATCGGATTCGTTTGTTGAGGAAGCTACGGAGCTTCTGGCTCGAGAGAGCTGCTTGGTGAATGAAGGCCATCTTTTTATGGCTGACTTGAGCTTTGTTAGCTTTCCAACTTTGGTCATCTTTGAAAGTGTTTGATGGTTTTTAATGTGTTTGTATGTGTCTGTGTGTGATAGAGAGAGAAAGAGGAGGGCTTTGTTGTGATTGTGAGAATTGTGGGGAAAGGGTTAGGGAAGGTTCGTATATAAGGCCATGGAAGAGAGAGAGAGAGAGAGAGAGAGAGAGAGAGAGAGGAGTGCACACATGCATGGCCCATAGTTTGATACCAGCTAAGAATGATATATTTAGGTGCAAAACTAGTTGAGCCTTTGTTTGGCGTCTGGTGGGACTTTGGAGTAGTGGGACTACATGTCTTTGGAGTGATGTTTGCTTGTAGAGTGTATGTCCATAATAACCCACTTCCAACCCCATTATTCTTAATTAATCAACTTTTATTCTTTGGGGGGTTAAGAAAGCCCTTAAAAATTGGATTAAGTATATTTGATTCTTTTTATTGTATGGGCCATATCAAGAAAAGTTTTTTGAACTAGGGTCAATGCCTAATTTTGTTTATCTCCTGTGAAAATTCTACAAAACAAGGCAAATCGAATACTTGTCAAGGTTTTGAGCCACATGTTCTATAATATCATGCATGCATCAATCAATCATTGCATAGAAATGAAATTTGTTTCATTTCATCTGACGAGAGTTTATTTAAGATGAAGATTTTATTTCGTAAATTTAGCAATATATAAACTAATGTATCAGTTAAAATTTTAAATTACAGCATAAGATACACCTTAAAATTTGTATTATATAATTGAAACTTTAATTTTAAATGAGGGAGATCATTTTTCCAACTGAAATGGCTCAATGCCATTTGTATATGAATGATAATTTGAGTGATAATTTGAGGAGTGTAGATGAAACAGTTTTCATTACATTTATCTTATATATATATATATAAGCTACTCTCAATGGAGTCCTTTTATTTTTAGGCACATTTTTCTTATGTTCTTGTACGAAGAATCATTTTTAAAAAAAAATTGTATTCAGTATATTTGATTCTTTTTATTGTTTGGGTCATATCAGGAAAGGCATTTTGAGCCACATTTTTTATTATCCCCTACGAAAATTGTGCAAAGAAAGGGAAACACAATACTTGTCACGATCATGCATCAGTCAGTCAATCCAAAGAAATGAGATACGTTTCATTGCATCAGTCAGTCAATCCAAAGAAATGAGATACGTTTCATTGCACCTAATGAGAGTTCATTCAAGATGAAGATTTTATTTTGTAAAATTTAACAATATATAAACTAGTATATTTGTTAAAATTTTAAATAGTAGTATTAGGTACACCTTAAAATTTGTATTAACTAATTGAAAGCATGAAATAGATCAATTTCAAATAAAAAGATCATTTTACCAACTTAAATGGTTCAATTCCATTTGTATACGAATGACAATTTGAGTGTTAATTTTAGGAGTGTAAAATGGAACAATTTTCATTACATTTATCTCATACATACAAGCTACTCTCAATAGAGTACTTTTAGGTGAATAATCATTTTCTATATAGTACAAGTTCACAAAAGTACCTAACTATCCCGGTATTAAATTCTATCTACCATTCCCATTCTCTTACTTAGATGATAAAAAATTATTAGTATAACGACTAATCTTTGTCTCCAACTATCTTCAAATTTTACGAAAGTATTGCAATACATCACCAAAAGAGGGCATTAATTTAATAAAGCTCTCAGGTTGTAAGAATAATCACGTATAATGTATCATTCTTGGTGGTTGGTTTCTTGTTCTTGTGCATATATATTGTACGATCATTAACAGCAAAAAAAATTTAGCTGTTGGTTGGTAGCCAGCCCACCAGCATCCATCCGAAGGAACAACTGGTTTTTGTTTCCAAATGAGATTAAGCCATAAGCTTGGCATCTTATTTTGTTAATATAGCTTTCCATACTGTACCCACTTTTGTCTTCATTTGTGTAGCGGTAAAACTTAAATTCCTTTTTATTTATTTATTTTTTAATTTTAGTTTGGTTTTTGTACATTATTAGAATGAATTTTGCAGTTTAGATATTAATTTTTGTGATTAGACTTTTGATGGCACTATTTTTTTTATAAGTTCCTATATTTATAAAAGCATTGGTTTGATCTTAATTAACATTCTAAGTGTGCATATAATTAGTATGATTATAGGCATCTGATTTTTCTTGCAATATGCTTTGCCATTCTGTTATGCATTATTTTAGCATGTCCGGATTTTGAGTCATTGACTCAGTCCAAAATAATAATAATAATAATAAAACCTTCATTTATATCACTTACTCAAAGTTTTAGTTATGTTTTGTTTGGCCCCCAAGAAAAAGAAGAAGAAAGAAAAAAAAATGGAACAAATAAGAATTAGAAGAAAACAAAAAAATGTACAGTATGTCACATTGTTAATTTGTGGTCCAATATGGCACATAGGCGCTCTCAGGCTAGGGACAAAGGACCTCTGGTCCAACTCTCCAACACTGTGGTCCAAGAGTCTAGATCTTCTCACCAACTTGGGCTGTAGTTAGATGGGCACCAAACTCCAAGCAATCTTTTTTATTTTCTTTTTCTTTATTTAAGTTTTTTTTTTTTTTTAATTAAAGAGAGAAAGAGTTTCAACGTATAACGTCTACTCATAATAATAGTTTTATCATTAGACTAAGACATCAATTAATTTATTGTGTAATAAAAAATTAAACTCCAAATTTCTTATTCAACCACTAGCGACTTTTCTAATTGAGCTACCAATCAGTTTTTAAGCTTACCTAATTGGCTACTACCAAGCCATTCTTGCTTTTGTTTCTTTTTCCCTTTTTTTTTTTTCTTTCTCATTTTGGTATCCAAAGTCACTAAATAGAGCAGGAAGTGCGTATGAGTTCAGAGTTTTTTTGTCTTAAAAAAGCTAATAATAATAATAATAATAATAATAATAATAATAATAATAATAATAATAATAATAATAATGTCTTATTTATAATAGAAAATGATTTGCGACATTCAAATTAATTACTCTTGTTGGAAGGTAACGAGGGCATAATGTTGCAATGCTCACTCACATGGGATTGCCTCGATCTCTTCCTAAATCTGGAGTAGGATTTGTTTGGCTTCGATCGAGGGCATGTGCTTAAGGAAAATCAGTGTGTGATCAATGCAAGATTTCGAGGGATAATTGGATCATGTGCTTTACAACAAAAATAATTAAAAGATATCACTCACTTTTATTTGGATTATTTAATGGTTCAAATCTTGTAATAAAAATTGTAGGGTATTAATCATTTTCAGTTCCAAAAAAAAAAATCTATGTAATTGAATAGGTGTTTATTTGGAAATGTGGAGAGCATCATATATATATGCTGTCTGAGAACTGATTAGCAGACATAAAATCAAAATCAATATTTGCATGATGATTATGATGTTGCATATATAATGGACGTTGCCTCTATCTTGTTGGGGATCATGTAGTCAGTTATTAAAATTTTAAAACACATTCCTATTGAAATCAAAGAATCAAGATCTTCTTTTTTCTTTTCCCCACACACCCCGAAGTAGAAAAGCTGTTCTTGTTATATGATATTAAAGAAAAATTTGTTCTTTAGTGAAGCTTAATCTTTTGTTCATCATTTTTTTAGAAGTCTAAAAAATCAGCTTTTCCTTGCTATCAGATGGTTAAGAAAAACTGTAGTTATTTTAGATAAGAAAAAAAAAGGTTCTGATCTCTCTCTCTCTCTCTCTCTCATTGAAAGTTCGTTAGATTTATAAATTGCGCAGATAGAAAAGTTCCCAATTTCCCTCGAAATTAGGGCTATCAACGAACCAAGTTGTTCAAGAAAAAAACTTGTTATTTAACCATTGAGCTAAACTTAAAACTAAGTTTAGGTTTGACTATTAAACAAGTCGAACTCAAACATAATAACTCATGAACAAGTTTGTAAGTATGAGACTCCATTAATGTATATATAATATTATATGTTTATAATATACTAATAGAGAAATGATATGTTTACAACATTTTCACAATATTTTTACAACAAATCATAAGTGGCATATTGTTACTAGTTGTTATTGTTGGGGCAAAAAAGTAATCTTAGTGCTATTTTCAAATTTGAACCAATAATAACTAACCACCTATGATTTGTTGTAAAAATATTTTGGATGTAACACACCTCTATACTAATATAGATTTGAGTTTGAGTTATGTAAATTTGTAAATAAGTGATATCAATTTATTACTTTTAATTTATTGATAATAAAAATAGTTAATTATATAGTCTAAATATATACTTTAGTTATTGATTCATGAAGATATAAATTAATTTAGTCATAGTTTTTATTATATATGTAAAAGAAAAAGTTAATCAAGTAGTTCATTAAAAAACTCAAACTTGTTCAACAAAAATGTATACCGACTTAGAAAATGTAATCTATTTTTGTAACGAGATACAACTTGTGATTAAATAAATTAAAATGAACAATATTGTATATTTAATGAAAGGCAAAACTTAGGTAGTGGACATAAGGTGCCGCATTTAAGTTTTGTCCTTTAATGAATATAGCCCTATTTATAATGACATCTCTCTCTCTCTCTCTCTCTCAAGTTCGTAGATTTATAAATCAACTTATCATCAATTAATTCAAATAAAACTCTAGCTAGTTGGCACTTATTACCTAGGGGAAAAAAAAATTCTTTCTTTTAGTTTATGGGCCTTCAAAATCTTAAAACCAAATGAACAAATTTAGCACAAAAAGTAAAAACCCAAAGAACAAACAAGTCCTAAGAATCTTACAGCATAGCTGAGCCACTTAGTTTGATTCAATGCGGCTGGTTTTCCAATTTTTTTTCTTAATTAATAAAATATTGTATTATACGAAAGAGTAAAGGAGCCTATCTCCTTATTTTCAGCCCATAAATCCGAAGGTGGGAGAGAGGAAAGATGTAATGGGCCCTTCTTTGTTACAAGATCCAGCCCAATCAGAAAGAGAATCGGCAATCATATTGGTTGATCTAGTTATACAAGAGAAAGGAGTCCAAATTAAAACAAAGTTACTTCTTGAAAAAAAATTGATGTCCTGCATTCTCCCAGCAATGCTCCAATCAGGTTTGCATGAGCAGTTATGGGATTCAAGCATCAAGCTAATAGAGAGTTCTAACAATTGATCTAGGATAGAATATAGGCTTTAATTTTTATAGTTTGTTAATTTTGGATAGTTTAATGTAGTTTTGGGAATGTTAAATTTTAAGTTAATATTTCAGAATACAAATCTTCTATACCACATTTTTGTATTTCGTTTTATGTTCTACCAATCACAACTTGTCAAGCCATGTATTTGTTTACTTTCCTTATAAAACAGCTAAAGTTTAAAATGAAAAGAAAAAAAAAAAAAATGACGAGTTGTATCGGTAGAACATAAAGTAGAATACAAAATGTGGTACAAAGGATTTGTATTCAATATTTCATTCTTTTTTTTGTTATAATTTTTTTTTTTAATAAAACAGAGTCAACATCTATTAAAAAGAAAAAAGTCAGAGAGTACAACGATTAACCAAGCTACATTGTGAAGCTATTACTAGACATATACTGCTGGAAACATTGAACAGGAAACCTCGTGGCTATACTAGCTACAAACAAAATCTGGCCTACCACAACATTAGGGACTAACAAAAAATGTGTGATCAGACCCTTCTGGTAAAGATTCTGCAGATCCATTGCCAAGGCTTGGTCCAACCAGGTTGCCTTCCTTTGGTTGTTGCATAGCTCCACTAGTCTTTTGTCATTAGTCACTACAAAGGTTCTATGAAAACCTAAAGCAAGCACTTTAATCAGAGCCTCCACTAGAGCTTCCTAAGCTACAAGGGGTTGAGTTGGTTTTCCACAGCTAGCACCACCTCTAAATAGAAGAGCACCGTCCATCCTCCTAGCTTCAAATGCGAAACCACATCTTTTTGTTCTATATTATTCTTGGCTGTAGCCACCTTGATAAGGACTTGACAACTTTGAGAAAGTATTGAGATACTTGACTTTGGCTTGTATCTTTTTCTCTAACTCTATTAGAATTGAAATGCCTCTCTATACCTGCAAATAAGAGATTGGGACATTAGCACAATTTCCATAGGATTAGGGACCTTCCCTTTGTGAAGAACCATATTTCTATGGTTCCAAATTGACCAAAGGATAGTGAACATAGCTTGAAGAAGCTCCATTTTCATGCTGCCTGTGATACTATTAGTCTTGATATAGGTCCAAATTCACTGTTTCACTGAGAAGGTGTTAAGTTCTATTGCTTTGATTACAAGAGCTGATCCATGCCAGTGGCGACTCCAGGAATTTTGTTCAGGGTATTTCTATTTCACTTTGAAAATTTTTTGAGTCATTTCGGTCTATTTCAGGTGTTTCGGGACATTTCGATAAATATTGACCGCAATTCAAAATTTGGCAAGCATGAAGTTTGTACTTAAAAAAAAATTCTTAAAACCAAAACAAATTTGCATTCTGCACACCGAAAAACCTCAAAAGAAAAAAATTTTAAAAAAAATAAAAAGAAAAGAAATTAATGAACAAAGATATCGGTACAATAAACTATAAGTTCATTTGAAATATTAATAAAATTATTAATTATTGTTGTTTAGTTGTTTCATAAATTTGTTTGTCTTTTATAAACTATAATTTGTTGTATTGTTGTTTCATTAATTATTAAATTATTAAATTATTAATTTTTGTTTAGCCTAACATAATTTAATTTGTTTGTCTTTTATAATGTATTAGTTAATTAAATTATTAATTATTGGTGTTTAGTTGCTTCATTCATATTTTTTACTAACTATTAGGAGTCTAGCACACACCCCACTGTGCGTAAGCACACACCTCATGTGTGCACACACCCCTACCTCTGCATGCCTTTTAGTTCAAAATTTGTTTGGTATAAAAATTTTGAGGGTGTTCCTTATATTACTTGAGGGTGTTCCTATTTTTTTTTTTTTAAGGGTAAACAAATAAAAAAAATTAAATTATTATATATAAAAAAATAAAAAAAATTCAAGCCAGGGTGTTCCTAGGAACACCCTGGCTTCTGAGTGGCGTCGCCACTGATCCATGCTAGACAACTCTTGCAAAATTACACTGAAGGAAGAGATGAGAGGTAGATTCCACCTCTGGATCACACACCAGGCAGTTAGCATAGTTCATAACCCCCCTCCTTTGAAGAGTTTCAAACATAGGTAAGCTTTCCTGCATAATTTTCCAAACACAAGTAAGAATTCTAGTAGGTAATTTGACCTTCCAGAAGCACTTCCAGTTAGAGTTCGACAATTGAGCACTTGTTGCTCCATTTCCCGTGGATTGGGGTTGATGTTGTTGTAAAAGTGAGTAAGCTTGAGCTACCTGATAATTCCCTGAAGAGAAATGCTTCTAGACTAGCTTGTCAGGGTTATAATTTGTTTTAGGGCTAGGAGTTCTCATGATCTCTGTGCAAGTGGGGTATGAGTATAATTTCCTTAAAAGATTACAATTCTAGGCCTTAGAATTTGGATCTATAAGGTCAGCCACTGTGCCATTGGTCAAATTGAGCTCCCTTAACTTATGACATGGAGCCTGAAACCAATCTGGATGATTGAGAGGTATTTGGTGCCCTACACCCACTATTCATCTTCCTTCATGCAGTACAGTACATTAAGGGTTAGCAATAGCTCTCCAAGTCTAGGAGTGGAAAGGTTTGGGAGTATAATCTTTCAAAGAGGTCCTAGGGAAGTATTTGGCTTTGTAGGTTCTAGCTAGTAGGGAGTTAGGATTACTTTGAATTTTCCAATACTGTTTAGCCAACATTGCTTGATTGAAATCACTAAATCTTTTGAAACTAAGTCCACCCTTACTCTTAGGAGTACAAAGCTTATCCCATCCAATTAAATGCATTTTCCTAGTACCTTCTTTATACTCCCACCAAAAATCTCTAATGGTAGCATCCAATTTGTTGCAGATTGTCTTTGGTACTTTAAAGCAGGAGAAAGTGTATAATGGCATAGATTGTAGTACTATTGAGACTAGAGTTGCTCTACCAGCTTGAAACAACAATTTAGCACTCCAACCCAGAAGTTTTATTTGAAGCCTCTCTACCAAATCTTCAAAATCTACAACTCTTCTACCCCTTAATTTGAAATTTAGACCCAGATATTTTCTAGGATTATGAACTAAATTAACCTGCAATGCATCAACTAAGGATTCCTGAATAGAAGGGTGCATATTAAGAGAGCAATACAAATCAAATTTCATGAAATTAATGCTCTAACCCGTGAGGGAGCAATACCAAAGGATTATGCCCTTCAAATTGTTCAGAGAGTTCCTATCATTTTGAAAGAAAAATAAAGAATCATCAGCATCGAATAGATGAGTAAAGGAGAGTCCATTTCTATTTAGTTTGATTCCTTTAATTTTCTTTTGGCCTTTAGCTTGTATAAGAGCAGTGGACAAAATAATGGCATAAAACAAGAACAAATAGAGGGAGATTGGATCCCCTTGTCTAACTCCTTTGGTTGGAAGGAACTCTTGAGTAGGGCTGCCATTTAGAAGAAGAGCATATTGCACTGAGGAAAAACATTCCATGATCTTGTGGACCCAGTTACTACCAAAATTCATTGAGATCGGCATTGCCTTAAGGAAACTCCAACTTACCCTATCATAAACTTTGCACTTGTCAACTTTGAGAGCCCCATATCCTTTTTTCATACCCTTCTTTTTCTTAAAAGTGTCAATGATTTCATGTGCAAGGAGAATATTATCCGATATGTTTCTACCTTGTATAAAAGCCTTTTGGTATGGTGATATGAGCTTATCCATTAAAGGTTTCAACCTATTAACCATTTATCTTGAATATGATCTTATAGGTTACATTGTAAAGGCTTATTGGCCTAAATTGAGAGACCTCCTCTAGCATCATTACTTTAGGGATAAGGGTAATGAAAGTTTTGTTTAGAGCTTTCAGCATTGAGCCTGAATGGAAGAAAGCATGAACAGAATTTAGAATAGCCTGCTTTAATATACTCCAGTACTCTTGGTAAAAAAATGTTGGGATGCCATTTGGACCAGGGGACTTGTGTGGGCCTAACTGAAAGACTGCCGATTCAATTCAAGATTTGTAAGAGGTTGTTCAAGTTGAATTAACTGTTGGTGGGTCAACTTGGGAATAGGAAGATGTTCTAACTTACCAAGGATCCAATGAACTGATTTGAGATTTTGTTTCAGTGAATCTATCCTTAAAATGTAATACCTTAATTCTTTCTATTTCTCCAAAATTCTCAGTCAGGGTGCTATCAGCTTTCCTTAGGCTTACAATCCTGTTTTTGGCCCTTCTTTGTTAACAACATTTTGGAAGTACTTTGTGTTCTTATCCCCTTGGATAACCCAATCACACCTAGCCTTTTGAGCCCATTTAATCTCTTCTTTAATCAGCAAGTCTTCTAACTCTTTTCTAAGTTCATTTTCTCTCCTAACATCCTCTAAGGTGTGAATGGAGTCCTACAAGTTCTGAAGAAGTTCTTGTTTGGTCCTAATTTCCTTTTCAACTCTTCCAAACCCCTCCTTGTTCCATTTAATGAATTGTTTCCTAACATTTGCCAATTTATTCTGAAGTTGGAATGCTCTTGTCCCATTAACAGTCACTCCCTAGGCATTTTGGACTACATGCTGACACTCATTATGATTAACCCACATCTTCTCAAACTTAAAAAGCCTTCTCCTAAAACGGTGTTTATTTTCTAAGTCTAGGAGAATAGCACCATGATCAGACCTAATGATAGGGTGGTTATGGAGAGTATATTGTGGATAAGAATTGATCCAATCCACAGTGGCAAAAGCCCTATCCAATTTTTCCATGACAAAGCTTTCATCCTCCCTCCGATTCATCCATGTGTACTTTTGACATTTAGCCTCAAGTTCACACAACTCTAATTCACTCAAGATTTGTTGAAACAAATCAGCTTTAACAATCTTCCTAGAGTTAAAAGCAAATTTATCCTCATGGGATAGGATTTAATTAAAGTCTCCAATGCAAAGCCAGTTCATCTTGGTTAAGTGCCTGAGGTGTTTAAGCTCTATCCAAACTTCCTCCCTTTAGTATGGGCAGGTTGCCTATAAATGAAAGTTATAGAAAGATGAGTACCTTTATGATCTAGCATTTTTGAGTGGATCATATGCCTCGAGCTGTATTGGATTGTAAGCTTCTGCTCCTGTGACCATCATAGCAAAAGTCCTCCATTGAGTCCCTCCCTTAGGACTTCCCATCCATTCAAAAAACCACACTTTCTCAAAAGATTCAGTCCTTACCTCTGTCCAGTTTAATTTCCATCAAAAACAAAATATTGGGATTATATTTGTGGGCCTTTTTTTGACATTGGAGCACTGCAAAGGGGTTGCCCAGCCCTCTACAGTTCCAACTCAAGACCCTCATGGCTGTTGGAGAAGTTGCTGAGGGCCAGCTTCCCAGAACCCATTTTCTGATTCAACAATGGCAGTGGTTGCAGTAGTTGTTTGTTGTATTTCTTATAAGGTACTAACAACTAACTAGCTTTCTTTATCAAAGAATCCACAGCAAAGCCTTTGTCTAATATTCCTTCCCAAACCTCTCTATCTCTTTCCTAAGTCGTTTCCTTGAATTCTCAAACAGAATATCCTCCTCAGGTATGGATATGAGGTGTATCATTTGGTCCAGTGTGATGTTGGCAGAGGTTGTTGGTTCAAGAGTATTAGGAAGAGGTGGGCCTGGGCCTAAGGTGAGCAATTCAAATGGACTAAGGTCACTCACCCTTCCTTCCATGTGACAAGCTGAGCTAACACAAGAGAGGATTGCATGTGGGCTTGGGTCAGCAGTAGTAGTATCATGGGCTATCTCCTAGTCATTTATGCAATTTGGGTCAACATTTTTTGATTAGGTTGTCTCAGCCTGATCAGGTAGGAGGCTTGGCCCAGTGCTTGACCCTCCCAATTCAAATCTGAATCTCCCACGGTTAACTCTCTGTACTAAAGATTCAATAAAAGAATCTAGAGACTTTGGTATGAAGCCATTCATCCAAGGTCGAGGTTGTATAGTTTCATGCATTTCCTCATTCAAGCTATCCAAGTTAAACAACACCGCTGTTGTATCACTCTCTGTCTCCGATGCTTCAAAATCTTGATGTCGACTTTGTCCATTGGTGATGAAAGGGTCATTCCCTTCAATCCATGCCCAGGTCAAATTTGAATTTTCTAGTGGTGCTCAAGGAGGTCTTGTGGAGAACCTGTTTGTAGCTATCTGTCCAGTCTCTTGATCAACTGTCTCTGGGTTGGTAGGGATTGAATTAGTTGAGGCTAGTGAGTTTGCTGGTGTAGGAGGTACTGCCATATTTTTCAAGTTTAATAGATTAATCGCAACATTAAGTATGGATTCATTATTATTTGGTTGATGAGCATTGTTGGCTTAGGGGGGCTAGGTTGGGTGTTTGCATGTGACTTTTTGGTGGTTGTGTAGTGTTGGGTATGGGATGTTGGGATGCATGTGGTGGACTTGGTGAAAGGTGCTGCATGTCCTAAAGTTTGAGTTAGATGTCCAAATCTAATTTGTATTGTCCATCTTCTCCTATAAAATGCTCGTAGATCATTTGAAGACTGTGGTTGCAACGTATCAAACCAAAACTGAACCTGATAAAGATCTTGAATTCTCGTTCTTTTTCTATATAAGTTTCTTTCAATATCATCCATGCACTAAGTACATTGCCTTCGAGTATGTCCTATTAATCCACACCAATTACATAATTTGTGTACTCTCTCATATTGGCATTGAATCCAGAAGTGAGATCCTTCATCTGTTCTTAAGTTAAAACCTGTAATAACTGGCAACCATGGGTCTATCCTTACCTTAACCCGTATAAACCTAATGTTTCTAGGCATTTTATCCTTCCAATCAACTTGTTCCACGATACCCATCAATTGCCCCATGTACTCTGTTAGCTTTGGATATTGGTATTCAAGAGGAAGACCATGAAATTGTACCCAAATTGAAATGTAATTTAAGTGAAGATGATTCAGTAGTAGGTTAGGTCTCCATTTCTCCAAAACTAGCAAAGCCCCTTCCAAAGCCCACGGTCTTTCATTATAGATATGCTAAAGATCTTCAATATATTCAAAATGCAAAATATAGAAGTATGATTCACGACCCACCACAGTTACTGGTCCTTTGAGTCTCCAAGCAGCATTAATAATATTTTGAAAGAAACTCACTGAGAATTTTCGATAATCCAAAAGGAAGCCAATAGCGCACCTATTCCAAAATTCCCTTTGAGCAGCAACATCATCCTGATCAAGTCTTATAATGGGTCTGTGCCTGGTAAAAAGTATCTCGTCATCGCTTGATAGCAAATCATATTTCATCTCCTCTGTTCACATGTCCCTACTATAGTTTGTATCACTACTATCTGTCCAACCATACTCTCTCGCTTCAATATTGTTGTCCATAGGTTCAGGACTAACAATGACACCTTGCATGCATAGGGAGCAAGGTGCCAACAAACCAACCCATGAACCAGAAAAAAGAAAAAAAGAAAAAAAGAGAACACTTAGAGTAAACGACAAAGACTAGAAAAGAAAATGAGGAAAACACAGAAAAGGAAACAAGTGATTGGAGTGAAGAATAGAGACAGACAAAGCAAAACCCAAAAAACAGGGGAAAATGTAAGGCAAAAGGCAAAGGAAGAGTAACATTAAAAAAGAAAAGGAAAAAAATTAGAGCAAATCATAATAGGATCCAAGGGTCAAAAGTTGACTTGAAAGAATGTAATGCCATGCAACTAACATGCAGGAGAAAAGGAACTAAAGAAATGATGGGAAGCTATAAAAAGGAGCAAAAAATCAAAAAGGACAAGATGGCTTCACCTACCAGGTTAAAGATAGCACACAAAAAACAAAAATGAATAAAGGGGGAAAGGGGAAAACACACTATTCAAAAAGATATTGTCGGCGATAACTTTGAAGAGAGAAAGGCTCTAGATGAGAGAAAGGCCTAAACTTGTCAGACTTGGTATATTATACAATATTTCCTTGATCCTATAGCCTCCTAGGTATATTTCTCTTATTGTTTTCCTCTTCAAATTATAGCCTTCTTACATAGTAGTTATAGAGAATGAACTATTTCTCAAATTTATTTTTTGTTATAAAATGCGTTCTCATATTGTTTAAAGTTTTGAATTATTCATGTCTGAACACTTCATTAGTTCAATTCAAAATTTTTTACTTGCAATGGTAAACAATTTAGTAACTTATATTGAAATGAAAATTTTAGAGAATTCACTATACAAGATGGTGAAAGCTGAATTTAACTCTATAAAACATTTAATTTTAAGGATTTCATTGTGAAAGATACTAAATTTGTGTGTGTGTGTGTGTGTGTGTGTGTGTGTGTGTGTGTGTGAGTGTATAGATGTATGTGGTATATGTACTGAAGTTTGTATAGACAACAAATCGGGCCCCCAAACAAAAATTCCTAACTCTGCTCCTATTGTTGTTAAATAATAGAACTGAGATTGGATTCCCGTCTACACCAAAAACCAATTGATATCTTGGTTTAATGATAATAAACAATCATCATTGAGGGGACACCATAAGTTTGAAATATTATTGTATCTATTAAAAAATGGTTCCGTTTTAGAGTTTTCTTTTTATTTTATGGTGAATTCTAGAATTCTCCTTGTGTCACACCCCTAACTCGACAAATAAGCTAGGCTTGTGACAATCTCTGCACACTTATAATTTTTTTACCATAGAAGCATGCAAAGCCTTCTTATAGGGTAGCATCCTCAAGAAACGCCACATCAAATCAAATCCAAAACTAACCTCATTGATTAAATTATCAAAACAATCCCCAATACATCAATAATAACAGAAATTGTAAGTCTCAAATGCACAAAAATACTTATATATATATATATATGTATATATATATATATATATATATATATATATATAATTAAAAAAAAAACTAAATCCTAGAAGTTTGATCCTTGCTCTGAAAGGCCTAATCGTGTCTCAAGCGCACAACCTAAGGCTATGTTTGGTTAGAGGGAAGGGAAGGGAAGGGAAGAGAAGAGAAAGGAAAAATAAAGGGAAAAGAAAATTTGTGTTCGGATCTAAAGAATAAGAGAAATGAAAGAAATGAAATGTATTTTACATTTTTATCCTTTTAATTTATAAAGAAATAAGATTTAAATGTAATTTCACACAAAAAGTTTAAGGGTACAAGAGTAATTTTATGGACTTGAAAGAAAAGTTAAAAATAATAAATTTGTAGGACCCATAGAAATCATTTTTCACATTTATTCTCTTCTAACCAAACAAAGGACAATGAGTTATTTCTCTTCCCTTCTCTCCCTTTCCATCAAACCAAACATAGCCTAACTACAACTCTGAAGTTAATTGCTCCTCTTTATTATACACACACAAAAAGGGACTATTTTTTTAAATCTTTTTTTTTTTTTTTTTTGAGAAAAAAGAAATAGGTGACCTTGATAGTAGAATAAGTAACCGAATTCTTAAGTCTAGACTAGTTGGATCATGAACAACTCAAAATATGCAATTTTTTTTACAAGCAGTGTAAACTGTAAAGTGTAAAATCTCCTAGGATTTGAAATTTCATTTAAATAAAATTAAACATTGAATGAAACAATTAACAACAAATTTCTTTTATTTCAAAAAGACATATACTAAGTTCATATTAATAATGTAAGCAACTATGGCCACATTCTATCTTTATGATTAGGTTTGAAATAACGCGTGGCCTTTGATATGCTCCAAATAGAATTAGTTCTTGGGCCAATGTTAACCCCATTAGCAAGGTCAAAAGCATAACCAGATTATATGGTAGGTTCTAAAAATATTTAATTTGATATCACATTCACAACGTTACGTATCAAAAAATATCAGATTCATAAGTTAGTCAATAAACTCTAGCTCGATTAGCATCTCTATCCAATACAAGTGCTAAGTAAGGGGGTGAGGTCGTGGAATAAATTGCTAAGTGCTAAGTGCTAAGTGCCAACCGAGCCAGATGTGTATCTTACATAAGCTAGAATAAAATATTGTAAATATGCTTAATCCTATTTTGAAAAAAAACTAGTATGCAGAATTTTTTATATAAATTTTTTTTGCTAATATTTTCAATAGGAAAGAAAATAAATTTTTTTTTTGGTTTGTATTACTTAAAAAAAAAACAGTTAAAATTGTTAAAACCAAAATTTGCTAGAAGATGGAATATTTACATGAATAAAAAAAATTTATCCTAAGGCTAGGGAGGAGATGTTAAGAAGATTTCGAGAAAGAAGAAAAATGCATAACCTATCTAAAAAATCATAATGCTTGTTGGATACTCGACTTCATAAAAGTCTTCATGTAGCTAGTTTTTAGATTAATGCTAGCAACCACTACCAACATGGTATTGTCAAGGAAAAGCATAAACTTACTGTCTCAGATATATTGGGTGATTGGTAGTGCACCAAATCATGACATTGTGTAAAAAGGTCGAGGGAGATTTTGGACTAAATTCTTTGATATGTAATCGTAATCAAATGCTCCTTGGTAAGACTTTTAACTTTGACGTATTTAAATTAGTTCGACTTTAATTCATTATAATATTTAGCTGTGAAATTTAAACTTATAATCAAAATTTGTATATAGATTAATGGTGGTCTTGATGTGGAAGCAGTGCACCAAATCTCCAAATATAAGCTATTCCTGTGTTGGGTCGTTGTAGTTCGAGTGTATTTGAACACTTGTACTCCAAGAAAAGAAATAGATTGGATTACAAAAAGGCTTAATGATCTTGTGTATGTTCATTACATTTCAAGGTTGCAATAAAGGTATGATAATTTCACTTCTCATGAACTTATTATTTATTGCTTAAAATTTTTTTAAGATAAATGTAAATTGTATTTTTCTTATAGGAATTATTGGATGGGTCGAAATTATGATCCTATTGATTTTGAAGATTTCAGCTTCAATGTTGCATGGATGTTAAGAGGAGGAATCTCCATTTTTAACCATTGATGAGGTTGAACAGTTGAAGCATTTCTACAAGAACTAATAGCTTGTACTATTGAAGATTACCAAAAGCATTCCGATCCTTCTGTTGTTTTATATTTATGTTACTAATTTAAAAATAAAGGTAGCGTAACTTATAAATTTATAATCTTATGCGTAAATATAATATCTTGTAGTTGTACATGTGGATTTAGAAAACTTGGACTGGAAGGATGATGGTGTTGCGGCTAATGAAGATGAAGCAAGACTAGGACCTGAGGAGGCTAATTGGGATGGGGCATTTGAACAAGACATTATTGCAAGTTTAGTTACACCAGATGACATAGAAATTGATAGAGATTGGTAAACATGGATTAGAGCTTGCCCCTATAAAATTGATTGAGCCAGACATTGATGAATCTTTAAGACTTTGTTAAGTATACTGCTATAATTTGATTTTCTTACTTTTGTTATGGATATAAGTTCATTGAAGGCTTCGAGCAATAAATAAAAATTGTGTGCCAAGGATAACACAGTGGTGCTAAGGGTGATGTTACTGAGACGACACTTTTCACAACAAAATCTAAGTAGCAAGTTGTTAGTAGTATCCATTACCTACATAATTTTTTGACCTATTATTAACAACTTGTTTATTCTTGTTGGTACTTGAGTAGTTGATAAGTTTATTGTTTTCAAATAAGATAGTTAAGGTGTGGGTTTCAGTTAGCTCAACTGGTAAAATGTCTAAAAGTTGTATAAGAGATCTAGGGTTCAATCCCTGCCTACACCAAAAACTGATTGGTGTCTTAGTCTGATAATAAAAAGCTATTATCAGGAGCGGACGCCATAAGTTGAAACTCTCTCAAAAAAAAAAATAGTTAAGCTTAAATTCATACTTACATCAAAAATTGATTGATATCTTAATCTAATAATTTTAAAAACTAATTAATATTTTAGTTTGATAATAAAGAAATTACGGATAGAACGCATTTGAAATACTAGGGAAAAAGGGCATTTACCCACAATTTACAAATTGTGCAGCAAAATGCCTCTCTTTGAAACTATTTTGCAAAAATGCCCCTCTTTTTTAAACTTGATTTTAACATAATCAAGTTACAAGTGGACCTCAACATTAGCAATATCGAGTTCTATACATACTGGTAGAACTCAATATTGATAATATTTAGTTCTATACATATTTTACCACTTAATTTTTTTTTTGAAAATTTATGTGGAACTCGACATTGCTAATGTCAAATTTCCTTAAAAATATACAAAAAACTCAATTTTGATAGTATTAAGTTTTAAACAAAACTTGATTTTGTTAAAATCAAATCTAAAAAACAGAGACATTTTAATGCATACTTTAAAATTAGGAACAAATGCATATTTTTCCTTGAAATACTATCTATTCTTTAAATAATAATAATAATAATTATAATAATTTGATAAGTCACATCAACAAATAATAAAACGATAAGACCATCTTAGAGGCTTACAAGTGTAAGCATCAGGCTTCTCCAAGGGCCAAGATTTTTCCAGACAATTCGGTCGTCCCTCTCGAACTTTCCTCTGCTTTTGTCTCTGTGTTTTCTATATAAACATTTCCCACATTTTCTCAGCAAACAATCAGTGAGAGTCCCAGCTTTATCAGTGTGTTTTCCCGCGCAAATCCGAAAGACCCATTTGGCCTTTTATCAGGTAAAGCATCCGGTTTTCATTTTCTCTTCTTTTCCTTTCTTCTAGGTGGGTCAGTTCATTTTATTTGTGAACAGTTTTTTCTTCACTTTCTTTTACTGTTTTCTCGAGAAACAAACAGAGTACTACCTTCTTGATCTTGAACGCTTTAAATGCTTAATCAATCACTAATCTTTTGTTGGTCATCATAAATGAAACGAAATGAAATGCTAACACCCTTTACTAGTTAGCATTTTGCTACACACACTCTCTTTCTGCATTTTTTTTCTCGAGAAACAAGCAGAGCATCAGCTTGTAAATCTTAGAAAAATTTATACTTTCTTTACTGGGTTAGTGGGATTTTTACTAGGCCATTGCTCTTTTTCGAAGTTTTGCGCAAATGAGTTAGTTGTAGTTTCTGGGTTAAAGCTATTGATTAATGTTTTTAGTTGCTATTATATTTACTTGTAACCATTTTCCTTCACTTTACTTTGCCAATTTCTCGTGAAACAAACAGAGTTCTTAATCCGGAAGACGTACTGTTTATGCTATCCCTAAGCTTGTTTGATTTATGCACGAATGAAATGAAACACTTCAATATTGTGTAGTTGATGGATAATGCAAAGCTATGTCAATTTTACTATAAATAGTTTCCAAATTAATGTGCAAATGAATGTAATGAGTGTCACATCAACAATAATTTGACACATCAATTTATGTAGTAAAGTTTGTAGTATAGCTCTTGTCACAGTTAGTTGCTAATGCTTGTTGCTGTGTTTGTTGAAATTCACAGAGCATTCGTTTGTGTTGCTAAGAATTGGAAAAAAATGAGCCGTGTTGGGATCAGTGGGGACTTGGTGAACCACCTGTTCAATTTCCCGGAGAGCTTTGAGAAATTGATGTTTCCTTCGCAGGAACACGAGTCTAATGAGAACAAGGGTGTGTTGAGCATTCCAGTTGACATTTTGGACACTCCCAAGGAGTACATTTTCTACATGGACGTGCCTGGTCTGTCCAAGTCTGATATTCAGGTGTGTCTATCTTTCCCACCTTCTTACATTGTAAATGTTTTATTTTACAATATTGTGTGCTTGAATGGTATGGTTGGATTTAGAAGCTTGTGGAATTCGATGAAGAGGAGGTACAAGGTTGAGAGAGCTCGCGGTGATAGTTGCACATCCATTTTGATATGATGTGATTTTTTCATGAATCTGTAGGTGTACTTAATTTTATGTGATTGAAAATCTCATTCTGCGCAATAAGGAATGCTCTCTGATTTTCGATAACTTAGGATCATGTATATCTTTATATTCATAAAAAGCTAAATCTTTGATGTAAAATGGCGCTTTTCTCTTTCAAAAATTTGAGGGAGAGGATCCCTAGTACTATCCTTTATGATACAAGAGAACTTCATATGTATATTGAGCAAGGCTGTAGGTCATGAAACTTGTCTAGGAATTTTATGTTTGATGGATTTAATGAATTTTTGGTATTTGTAAATGATTAAGATTTAGCTAGAAATGACACATATTTTGGAAATGGCTATGGGAGACTTAATATCTATCATTTCTCTCCCAAGCCTTTTGGTCTTTATGAAGCCTGAATACGTATGTCATACTGAAGACTTTAGTAGCAAACTAAACTGTCTAAATGTTGTGCAAATGATATATATTTGGGAAGCTCTGCCTAAAGTCTTCTTTCTACTTTGTTGCAGGTGATGGTTGAAGATGAGAACACTCTCGTGATCAGGAGCAGTGGAAAGCGAAAACGTGAAGATGGAGAAGAAGAAGGTTGCAAGTACCTCAGGCTTGAGAGAAGGGCACCAAAAAAGCTCCTGAGAAAGTTCAGATTGCCTGAAAATGCTAATGTGTCAGCCATTACAGCCAAATGCGAAAATGGGGTTTTGACTGTGGTTGTTGAGAAGCTTCCTCCACCACCCAAGTCCAAAACTGTTGAAGTTACCATTTCCTAAAATAGATTTGGGGAGGATGGGAAAGACAAAGTGGGAGTGATAAGTTTCTATGCTTCTAATTGTGTCACCACCATGTTGTAGATAGGTTTTAGTTTAGGCGTCAAGCTGGTTGCCATTTGAATGGTTTGAGGAAGCAATGTAGCATGTCAAAAAATTCCTGTGTATCTTCCAAGTACTTTCTGTAGTAAATGGTGTATTGTTTTGATTCATGTAATGTTATTTTTATGTCTTTTATGATCACTGTTTGAGACCACCTTGGATATGATAAATTGAAGTTAATACTAGGGACAAACAATGTCTGTAAGGCACGGAGGATGTAGAAATTATTTAGAAGCCTCTGTTGGAGTTCAGTATGACTTGTAATTACTTGCTGACCAAAACAAAGGAGTTTGACATAATCTAATCAAAGAGTATCTCATCCATTTTGAAAAAGTGGATCCTTCTCAGAGTGTACACATTGTGAGAGGGTGTGGTTGTGTATGAGATAATGAGAGGATGATATGATACATGAATAATTATCTAGCTAACCAAACCAAAAGAGCTTATATAGCGACAAATCAACTAATCTCTTAGATTTGATATATTGATTCTTCCCTTCATATTCTTCTCACAAGGTATGGACGCATCATGAGAGGATGTATTGTAGAGCAAATATACGAGGTAATCTGATACATGATTAATAATTGCAAATCAAAATCTATAATACAATGCAATCAGCACAAAGGTATTAATAAGTACCATTCAATGCAATCCACACAGACACATGGCAAAACGGGTCAGAATTTTCTAACCTGATCTGATTTTTTTTTTATGGGTCAACTTGACTAGACCTAGATAACCCATGATCCGACTTGGATAACCCGTGACCCGACCCGTTTAAAAAAATTCACTAAAAAATAATGAGACTACATCCTGATACTAGGTGCATAAAGCACAAAGCACCAGAATCAATAGTCAATAAATTATAGATATATACAATAGACAAGACAATAGCTTCACATTCAATTTGATTATTTGAGTTTCACAACCAATAAAGTTTCACAGACATGAGAGAATGAGATAAGACAACACAAGACAACCATTAAAAAAAAAAAAAAATCCCATTCAATAATTGACTAGCTATAATCCAAAGTCAAAGGCACAAATGTGAAATGTAACAAACCACAAAGATCAAAGCTTGCTCAGTTCCTCTACTCTTGCGCCTCTGCCCTTCTTTTCACACTTTCACACATTTCGCACTTTTTCAATTTCACACAAAGCTTGCGCCTCTACCTTTACCCTTTCAGCTTTTCTCCGCCTCTGCCCTTTACTCTTTTCTCTCTATGTGACTGTGCCTCTACTCTTTTTTGCTAGCTTACTTGTTTTGTTTATTTTAAGATCTCTCTTTTTGAAATTGTAAACTTGTAATTATATGCATTTTGACAATGAACTATTAACATTAGAGACTTTTTTTCATCATAAATTTATGACTATAAATAATTTGTCATGCCCAAAACTGTTATAATTAAAAGAATATTAACAAGTGACATTGAGTGCAATTCATTTCTTTAATTGATTTTATTCATTCTCTCTAAACAGGTTATTATTGATTTGTTTTTTTATAATTGAAAAAAAAAAAGTTTGTTTGAAAATACATATCAACAACCCGATTGACCCTACCCAAACCAGACCTGCCCCTTTTGCCACGTCCACACAAAGGCATAGCATGAAGTTTTATCGAGTTTACACTAGTACACTGCTGATCTTTATGGTTAAATTACGCATAGCCTTTTGGCTTTTTCCTCAACTTGATGTTTGTTCTCTTTTATTCACTTTTCATCAAAAGAGCAAGACCCTGTCCTTTTTGCCCTGGTAAGCTCCCTGGTCAGTCCTTTTTGCCCTGGTAAACTACATGTCGTTTTCCTTTTCATCCAAACTATACTTGATTTTTTGTTCCATGCATACGGAATACTGTACTTTACATCATAAGAAAAGTATGGCTTGAGTTGATAAACTGGAATATAGAGAAGATGAACCAGAGGTCATGGTCTCCCATTTCATGCAAGTGCAATGAATTGAATCTCATGACTATGATGTTGGGACTTTGCAATCCAATCTCATTCAAAGAAGGTGACAAATATCCAATACAAAGAAAAACCTATGAGCAAAGGGGATCTCGGAAGGGATTATATGAGGTGTAGCAAAGCCCAAAAAGCAAGTTTGCTGCACTTGAGCCTTGAGTTCTGTTTCTAGATTAATCAAAGCATATTTCCTCTTTAACAAAAAATGCTACGGAATAGTTGGGGTGCCATTTGTACCAGTAATTGATGCACTAGGCTGAATAATCTCTTTCCAGCTACTGCAAGATGTGAATAAATTGAGTATTACATTGTGTTTCCTAGATCAGATGGTATAGTGAATGAGTTGTCAAGATTCATTTTTGGTGACTCTTCTTTTCTTTCGTGACTTGAGCTTCTTTTTCGTAGAACCCTCTTTAGCAGGACTATCCCCATTCAACAAATGCTCATAATCTTCAAGACTTGCAAATGGGGACGCTGCAGCCTTGCCACCAGCCTTTTGTTTTCTTTTTCTTTGGTCAAATATCTCATCCTCATCCCCATCCTCATTATCAACATCATCATCTGCATCCCCTATATCAACATCATCGCCCTCGTCACTGTGATCATCACCTGCAATGGCATCAAAATCTTCTCCCTCAGCAATATCTGAGGGGACATCTGTTTCTGCATCGCTGACATTACCAACCAAGTCTTCATCATCTTCATTAGCAACTTGGTCCAAATCATCATAATCGTAGTCACCATCTGCTTCCATGGAAACATTAGCCGAATCCAACATATTTTCAATTTCTTCGTTATCACTCTCATCACCGCCATCCACTTCACCTTCATCCACTTCACCACCATCCGCTTCAAACAAATCTTCAGCAGCCTCTTCCTCTGCTCCTTTCTTCTTTTTCTTTTTTGGTTTCTTGGAGGAAGTCATTTTATTCACATAAAACTTGTGAAAGACAAGATCCTCTGGGGGTACATCAACTTCAGCCAAAGAGAGAATCTCTGGCCCAATTAAATTATTGTTCATGTCAAGCTGGAGACAAAAATCAAGTCAGCAACACAATAAAAGTTCCATGATTTCATCACTCAAGAACACTAGACAAGAATTTCACATTAGGATTTTTTTTTTGGGGGGGGGGGGGGGGTTACTTAAGGAAAAATATTTACAGGTCTAGAAAGTTCAGTATAGAAACTGACCTTCCTAGAAGGTTCGATCTGGGAACCACCATGCCATGTGCTTGGCTTTGGTTTCTTCTCCATGAATTTGTCTAGAAAAGCAGTCAGTGATAGGTCATGCAGTGGGTTTCCATTGTACACAATATTGGCCCCCGAAAGAAGGGTCTTAGCCATGGTAGCAACTGAAGGGTGAGAATGAGAAGCAAGTACCACCAGCTCCCACCAGCTTACATGATTCGCATTGCTGAAAGTGCATTAGAAAATTAGAACGAGAGAAAAGAATGAACACGCTATTAGATAAAGAGAAAGGCAATGTGTTAGAAAATTTGCAACATAACCCAAAAGAAAAACCCTGCACTAGGTTGTTCCTACAGCAAAGATGTTCAATGTTGCTTAACTATTACACAATGACTAGATTAAATATTTATAATTTGGATGATTTTGTGGTTTTCTGTCCAAAGTGTTTTTTTGGATGTAGGAGAACTTCACTTAGATTAGTTGTACGTCGCAGAGCATACTGTACAATAATCCTTACTATTAATCAAATGCCTATGGGCAACTGGACCCCACCCGCTAGAACTAGTTACCAAGTAATCCAAGGGCTTTTCACCCCTGACGAGCTAAACAGTTTATCCTCATGCCCAGAAGGCTTCTATCCAAAGTATTGTATTATAGTCTTTATTGCCAATGTATATATGTTGCACGCTGTGGAAGTTGGAACTAGTTAAAATAAGCTTAGGATAGACAACTGACCAGTAAGAGGGTTCTCTATGCCGCAGATTGTACCCTCCAGGCAACAAAGATGACTTAGAGGATACTTGACGTTGCTGCCCATTATGTTCAGATAAGGTTTTGGATTCCTCAAGATCTTTTGAGTCATTTCTCACAAGCAATTCCTCTCCATCCGAAACATCTTCAGAATCAGAAGCAGGAGTGTCATCATCATCTTCTGAAGATGCACTGTCAGACTTAGCAGCATCACTACCATGAACAAGCCCAACAACATGTTCTTCTTTCTTTGATGTAGTGTTTGGTTCATCATCAGTTTCTTCAACAACATCCTCAAAATGTTCAAGCTCTTCATCAATTGACTCATTCTGAAGCACCATGTTCCTGTATGGTGATAGAATTCTTATTTCAAATGTATAAACATTTACAATGGGGCACAATGAAGCTCAGAGAATCCTAAAATTAAACCCATCTTACCACAAGGGTGGCCTAGCTTTAAGAACTTCAGAGAGGAGAAAAATGCATCCACAGGCAAATTGAGGAGGCTGCTGAAGCGCAACCTGTAGGTGTGTTTGCATATGTAATTTTTGTCAAAGTACAGGACAAGAAAAGCCATAAATCCTTAATTGACAGACCCAACTCTGACTACCCTATGGATCTTCACTTCATAAATCATGAGTTACAAAATGCTCAAACATATGTACAAACAAAGACCAGGGCCCTCATTTGTGACCAAAAAAATGTCTTGCTCTTTCTTCATGGCATCAAAAGAGCATAAATGAATGCAATACAGAAGGTAAATTCTGGGTTTATATTGATAAGGTACTTTACAATAGGAAGTACATGTAGAACTATCCAAGTGGATTGCTTTTGTTCAACATCTGCTTAAAAGAGGACCAAGCTGAGAATACTAACCTGCAAAACACGCTTTGCAAAAGCTGCAACACGCTTTAAATTCACATCACTTTTCATTGCTCTAAGAAGAAGTCCAATAAACATTTCAGCCTGAAAGACAAGCCATGTAAAGATCAATCACAAAATGAAAACAAGAGAATGCAAAAAAAAAAAAAAAAAAAAAAAAAAAAAAAAAAAAGCTGCATGGGAAAAGGTCTGCCCCTTCACTGGAAGAAAGTTAATGATCATGTAGGGTGAATGAATCAAAGAAATGCCACTCTGCTCTGGCTAAACCCAATTCTATGGTACAAGTCAATTGGGGAAGAATGATAATGAAAATTGAAGAACAAGCTAGTAATGTTAACACTATCATCAAATCACATATGAAAAATTTGTCATCTAACTAAATAAGAGATTGCCACATTCTCAAAGGATAACTTATGTCCTGCAAACCACCTTGAAATTCATATTTTTAGAATGGATATTATTATTATTATTATTATTATTATTATTATTATTATTTTGGGAAACAATTCCTTAGAGAGATCTTAAGTTTGTTACATACTATCTCAATAACTGAAGAAACAATTGTCACAGCAAGCCCACGCGGGTCAGGAAGATAGTCTTCACTTTTAGGGCTGTATATGACAGAGGAGAACCTATAATATCAATAAGGTCATACTTAGTCTCCATTTGTTTTGATGAAAAACCTTTATGTGAAGATAGTTTTTTGCGTTTTCCTGTGTTTGGTAGTATCAGGAAAAAAAAAAAAAAAAATCAAAGGAAAACTATCTCATGACTTCCCTTATTTAGCTTAGCATGAGATAGGGTTGTTTTCCAAAAAAAAAAAAAAATGCATTTTCATGCATTTGGTAGTATCAGAAAAACAGGGCATTAGGTAGAACTATTAATTTGGGGGTTCTCTCTCTCTAACGCCCCCTCTGGCCCTCCCACCCCTGGGGCAGGGGGCGCGCCTCTATTTTTCTAATCACCTCTATTGTAGAAAAAAAGAGAGGATTGCGGGCAATCTGTACTCAGCATAAACTTCAAAACTACCTTACCAGAAACATAGATGTCAAAGAGGATCAAAGTAGGTACAATAGAACAAAAATATCTAAATCCATGTAGAGATGAACTTGAATTAAAACACCCTCACCCTACTTCCATACCATAAGCTAGTTTAAATATTCAAATGCCATCATATGACAATGGAATGCCAAAAATTGTGATAACAAAACCCCAAAAAAGTTGAAAGATAAAGGAAGCACACATTAAATAAGCCCAAATTTACTTACCTTTGAAGAATTCAGGACAGCTGGAAGTAGGAGTTTTGCATACAAGGCACGGTAAAACCGGTCACTAACAATTTGATTCTTAGATGAGATCTTATCAAGAAGCATTAATGCTTGAACTCCTACATTGAAATTCTTTGAATGAACCTGAAGGTAAAACGTTTATATTAACATCTAGCATATTACAAAGGCAATCATGAGATATGAACATTCATATGACAATACAAAAACAAAGTTTTCTTCTCACCCAGTTCTCACTATTAATTGACATCAACCATTACACTTACCAATTTAAAAAGCGTTGGTGTTTGGACCTCAATAATGTCATCAGCCTCATTGCTTGAGACAAACGGAAATGCTCTATTAACTCCCTATGAGGATGAAAGTGAGAGCACAAGTAAGTAAAAAAATTCAGAAAAAAAGCCTTTCAGAAAGCCTGGCTATCTCAATTGGGACAAAAAATCCAATCAGAGTAACTCTCGACTTAGATATAATGAACTTTGGTACTGACCGTTAGAAGAGCAGATAAAAGCCGTGAATCCAATTCAACGTGAGCTTCTGATGAACTTTTCACTTCGCTATCCTTCTTAGAACCATGAGCTTTTCTATCCATTGCTTTGCCACTTCCATCTATCTTTTTATCAGCTTCAGCCTCGGTAATCAGAACCTGAAATGGTGAATTATAATCAATGGACTTTCTAACGTTCTTAGTAATTCAAAAGGACTACTCAATATTGTAGTAATTGAACTACACATCTGACAAAAGAACCTGAGTTGGTAAGGTAGAGGATTTGTAAAATTAATTTAAATGTGAAAGAAAAAATATCATTAGAAATAATAAAAAGTAAAAACATAAGTGTACTCATACCTTGAAAAGTGCAAAATATACATCTATTAAACGTTTTGCCACCTTTGGTCCATCTCCCCTATGATTGAGACGAATTTGGCTCAAAAAGTTAACCTGCAAATGTACACAACAGATTTAAAATGTTTGCAGGTTAAACAAATGAAAATGAATTGGCTTGTGTGTGTGTGTAAAGAATTGGAGTAATTTATGGAAGTTGAAGTACATAGTTTAATGGAATATTTAAAATCTAGGTGATCAGAATCAGTTCACTATATGTACCAATGCAGTTTCAGTACATTAAAACAAGTGGCACAAAACAAGAAATAACATGCCGTCTGCTCATATGATTTCAAATACAAAATAGAGTCATAATATATGAATTTCCTCAGGAATAAATAATTCAGAAAGAATTGGGATAATACATTGAATCAAGCTCAAAACTATCAAAGTGACTGGAATCAGTTGAACAAATGTACAGAGGGAATTTATTTACAGCAAGACAAATGGCATTAGGGTAGAGAGGTAGAAATATCCTAAGTAGGATAAGATTCCAGATTATACATACATTCTTATTTCATATGATCCTCGGGAACCTATGAATGCCTACACAAGAATAGAAAAATGCACCAGACTTATGATCTAATGAGTTTTATCAGTTAAATGTTAATCCTAGTAAACATGATTATGGTGCAACAAAATGCTAAACACTCCTCCAAATATCTCACCACTGTGCTAGGAAAGTGGTGGCCATTAGATTGTCAAGTTTAAAAACTCCATCATAAGATGTTATACATAAGACTGCAGCCATTCTTTTTCCAAGTACAAGATTGAAATAAATATGGAGAGTAGTAGAAAAACATATGGGAGAATTCATTTTCTAAATGCAGTTTCCTCCTAATTACATGGCAGTGATTAAATTAATCAGCAGTTTATATAAAGGGACTTACAGAATGGTACTTTGCTCGAAATCCTAGATGCGGCCGAAAAAGTAAAGAATCCACCTCGTCAATCACCACAGCCTGTAAACAGGACCTCACAAATTAGATAACATCAGCATCCAGAATAGCTCCTCTGAATGTTACTATGTTCACCCAAAAAACCAGAAAACAGCAGTTTTCTATTCCTTTTTTTGTTTTGTTTTGTTATGTGTGTGTGTGTGGGGGGGGGGGGGGGGGGGGGAAGGGGTTGTTAATTCTGCTTGTGTTTGTGCTTAGTGTCATATGTTTAGTTCACAGCTGGTCCCAAGCCTGGGTAAATGAGGATGGTTGCAGTAGGTTGACGGCCAGCATATAATTTAGTCACTATTATGAATGGATCCAATACAAATACTCATTGGAGCGTCCCCAACTAATGACACGCTGCATCAGACCTCAAATGCAATGAAAAGTGGGTAAGCCAACCCTAATTAATGCAGTGAGGATTCATAGCCGCTCTTTTTTTTTTGGGGGGGGGGGGGGGAACACGGGGGTCCTAATTAAAAACTGTCCATCTATAAAATGGCATATCTAGCTAGATTTGACTTATAACCTAGGTACAGCCTTTCCCTACAGAATAGAATGCAATGTCCTATACTCTAACCCTTGAAGTTTCAGTTTGTATGGGTCATTGGTTAAAACAAGCCAGTGTAACAAGCACATAAGCTCCCATGTCATATATAAGGCAAAGAATTAGAAGCAACAACACAAGACTGTCTTACCTTCATATTTGGATGGTCAGACAGAAGGTTTGCTAAGTGATAGTCAGCATTGGATGCGGCCTTGTTTTCAGGATCTCCCAGCTGTACGTAACCAAAAATTTGAAGCAGACAAGAAACCAGGTTCAAAAGTGGGAGTAACTTCAACTAGACAAAATAATTCAATAAGATGAGCCCAAAATTCAATGTGAACAGTGAACTTACTTTGTTAACTAACGCAGAGAGCAACCTCCGTTCTTGTTCTGATTTACTCTTCAGCAGCACATAAATTGTCTGCAAAATATGAAATTGATATCACAAAAAACTTTGGCCAGCATCAAATTTATATTATTTATGTTCTAATCCACTATATATATTTGATTTTATCATTCACATTTATATGCAACATCTGATTTAGAGCTAAACCTCACTGCAACATACAGTGTATAAAAATAAAAAATAAAAGCTTATTCAAGAACTTTAATAGTTGCAAGATACTTAGATCATACTTCCAAGTTACAAATAACTATTACAAGTGCTCTAAAGAGGAATCAAGGTCTATAATTAGGAAAACATTTCAGAAAGTGATCTATAAAAGTGAATTATAAATTTTCATGAGTAAGCTTAAAGGATAGTGAGAGAGAGAGAGAGAGAGAGAGAGAGAGAGAGAGAACATAAAGAATCAACTAACCTTCAAAGCCTTATTTTTTAGTGCAGGTAACAGATCTCTTGATGCTTCCTCAAGTCCAACAACAAAGCGTTCATACCTGAAAAAGAAATGTTTATAATTGTAGAACCAGCAGTGTTCATTTAATGATACAGATATAACACATACCTCTGCTTTAAGCAGTCCTCCCAATACCAGAAAAGTAGAAGGGAATAACCATCCTTTGTCTCAGGAAGAGTATCTACCGGTCTCTGCAAGAGGCTCTTCAGCTTACGATCAGGTAGTAAACTGATAAAAGGAAAATATGGGGCAGTCAGTGCAGCAATTAAGCATGTAATCTACATAAATGCAAAGTAGAGAATTGTTGGATAAGAGTCATGATACAAACAGAAATGTTGAAGCCAATGAAATTCTATACTAACAGTGGAACTGCTTCTAATTTCCTGACTCATGTACAATAACACATGACAAACTAGGAACCAGAAGGTTCTCATACATTAATTGAAAATTAAAAAAAAGAAACTCTAAAGTAATAGAATACAACCAGAAACTATAAAAACAGTGATTTAAGTGGCTATGACAGGCAGAGGCCACATACCTAGGGCACACCTCAACCAAGTACTCATGCTCTGAGAGGGCATTAAGCAACTAACAGAGATTAGTCATTTCCTAGGTTATAAGATTTCATGAAATTAGAGAGAGAGCAAGAGAGAGAACCTTGAAATAAACAGTTCTTTCAGAGTATCAAAACCAGTAAGTGCATGACGCTTCCCAACTTTTGATGTTACCATTCCTGCAACAAATGATCCATCCATTAAAAGCAACTCAATCGCCCAATAGATTACTCATCAAACCCCCTTGAGCAAAAAGAAGCACTCAAGTGCATAGAATTTGACACAAATAACTTTCATTTCTAGAATGATCATCAGTTTTACACCACATTGAAATGCAATACATACAACACCAGAAAAGTGTGGTTCTTATTGTAGTATCCCTTTAGCACATAATAGTAAACAAGCCAAGAATCAGTATTGAAGCAGCATCTAGAGCAAAGCCATACAAAAACAGAGACCTAGCATTCATAAACAACACTTTCTCTTATCAAAGAATTCATGGAACAAAGGACACATGCTTTTCAAGTAATGTTCTAGATGAAAGCTAATTATAATGGAAAACAATCCAAGAACAACATTCCTGTACAAATACTGCTTGAACCAGTATTCACTATTGTGTATACAATCCCCAATACCAATATATCTAAAAGAGCATACAACATGCAGAAATTGCTCTCTTGACTTTCCCTAGTCCCATAAATATCAATAGAAGCATGATTAGAGTTCTACAAGGAGGAGCACGTACATTTCATAAGCCATAACTTTATCATGGATTCATCAATAACTAGACAAAGTCATGTTCCAACTTCCACCCCCACGTCTATCTCATTCACACATTCCTTACAGCTACACAATATTACTAAGTCACATAACTTTTACAAGCCTAGAAATCCTCTCAACAATATTGTTTTTCAAAAGCTTAACCAACCTTCTTTAACCATGACCATAAACTTTGTATTCTCTATTTTCAGAAAATAAAAAATATATTTACCAAGAAACAAAAATTAACTTTTATAGAATAACCAAACTAGACATCAAAGCACCCTTTGGCTTCAACTTCTATAAAATCGCCACATTTCAGCATCAGAAGTAAAGTTACTAACAAATCAATATCAACCTAAACTCTGCAAACTACAAATTCATAATTCAAATGTAGAAACTATTAATTCAAAATAGTCAAACCTTCAATTCCAAAGCAACCTTACCTAAAAGCGCATCGAGTGACCGCAAATTGGCAATTGGATTATCTCCCACCATAACTGCAAAGGCCGAGACCTTATCAGCTGCAGTACCCGACCTCTGGGTGGCCGCCAACATCTTAATATCCCCACTCTGCCCTCTTGAGGCCTCATAATCCTTTGCATACTGTGCCATCAACCGCTCCCCAAGCTCCCTCTTCTTCTCCACCACACTCTTCCATTGCAGCACATTCCTTGCCTCCACTCTCTTCCCCTCTCCAACAACTCTTGCTTCCAATTCAGCAGCATCCACATACCACACTCCCAACCCACTAGCTTTCATCAATGGCAGCTTTGGTAAATTCTTGAACTTATCAAAACCCCTTTGCTTATCACTGTCATCAACTGCCAGTACAGGTGGTTTAGGCTTGAATTTCTCATTTGTGTTCAAAGCTTGGTCTTTTGGATTCTGGGTATTCTTGTTTCTCTCATTTGGATTGAAATTCTGAAACTTTGGCTTCTGGGTGTACTTAGGATTTGGTTTTGGCTTATCAAACCCCTTACTAGGCTTGAATTTCTCATTGTTTTCATTGGTATTGTTGGTCTTCTGGTTGTTTTGCTTGTGGGGTTTGTTGGGTTTTGGTTTGAGAGGACCAGTTTTGAGAAAATCAGAATCGTTGAAGCCAGAAGAGGAGGATGGGAGAGAGGAAGAGAGGCCAAGAGAAGAAGCAAAAGAGGCCACGTCGGATCTGATAGCGTCTATGTCTTCTGGGATTTTTGAAGGTTTTTTGGACTTTGATGAACCAGCCATTACTGCATATGTGAAAGCTACTGAGAGAGAGAGGGAAGGGAGACAGGGTTTAAGGTTTGTAACTTTGTAGTTCAGTGAGGGTTTTCAAACGGAATGGTGTGAGAAAGTTGGAAGTTTTTGTGAACGATGCAAAGTAGTGTTTTTGGACTGTTGGCCCTATTGGGTATTGGCCAACACACGTTTGTTATGGGCTCGGGTCTAAGGGTTTAGGGTTGGACTTTGGAGCTCAACGAATCATTTAGATAAAAAATGAAAAATAGAAAAATGTATTAAATTTTACATATATAAGCCTCAATATTAAAGTTGTTATACTAGATACTATTCACTTTATATTTATTTTTTATTAGTTATTTATTTAATAATAAAAATAAATAATTAATAATTATTGTATAGGAAGAAAAAAAAAAGATTGAACAATCGATGAGAATTTATATTTTAATATAATATAGTGTAAAATAGATATTTAAATATTAAGTGTTTTAAAAAGTGAGTACGTAAAATAAATAAATAAAATTTTATGCTAAAATAAATAAAAATTTTTTGCATAAAATGATGTAAATGTTTAGCCATAAAGAAGTGAATTTTATAACATTTTTTCCCTAAATTAGGATTTTATTTTATTTTAAAATAAAATATTATTTTCATCTCTAAAATCAATATCAATTTAATTTTTTGCTTTTAAACTTTAAAGTTATGTTCGGTTAAAAGTTTTATGTTTTATTGTCTTATTTATATTTTAAAAAAATGGTAACAAAACTAGCTTTTTGTTTTTAAGTTAATTTTTTTTGTCACATATTTAGTATACTATTAGAAACTATATTTTTTTTAATTACTAAATACAAATCAGGAAATTATAGGTACCTAAACACACAAAAAGATATTTTTTCATCCTAATTTTTTTAAAATTTTTTTATTATAAATAATTTAAGGAAAAAAGTACTATTTACAATAATTTTGGATTGGAGTATGAATTATTTTAATTGAAATTGGATAAAAATAAAATAAAATATTTATAAAAAGTGTAAATTATAGGTACTTAAACACAGTTAAAAAAGTTTTTCTTTCCTCCCAAATTTTTTAAACAAATTTTTTTATATAAATAATTTAAGGATTGGAGTATGAATTATTTTAATTGAAAATGGATAAAAATAAATAATGTGTATATATATATATAATGTGTAAAACGTAAATTGCATAGTAGGGAAAGGGGCATTTGAGTCATTAAGACGAAGCTAGGGTTTCAGTGTACCCCATTTATAAGCTACCAGTACAAAACCCTACCCGAATCCCTCTTTCATTTTCCTCTACCATTCACAGAAAGCTCAGGCACGGCAGGCAAGCTTTTGCAAAGCTCAGAGCTTTTTCAAAGCAAAAATGGCAAACACAACCGCAGCACCGCCACACCAGCTCTCCCAAAAGGAGTCTGATATTCAGATGATGTTGGCCTCCGATGTCCACTTGGGAACCAAGAACTGTGATTTCCAGATGGAGCGATACATCTTCAAGAGGAGAAACGATGGTATTTATTTATTATTTTTTCTTCCTCAACATCACTTTCTTAGATCTTTCTCTGTTTTTGGTTGTGTAGTAGTGTGTTTGGAATGTGAGAAAGTGTGAGTTTGGGAGAGAGAAAGGAGGGATTTTGAGATCTGGGTTTTGGTTTTTGTGTCTTTTGGAGAAATGGGTATTGCTTATTTGTTAGAGTTTGTGAAGAAAAAGGATGTGGGATTCGTGACTTTGTGAGTTTTTGGTTTCTGGGTTTTGGCTATTTTTTAGAGATCTTATTGTTATTTTTCTTAATGTGTGTATATTTGTTTGTATGTTGAAGATTGTTAAGATTGATGAACGTAATTGTCTTGATGTCTCACATTCTGCAACTTTGGATGCTGAAGTAATAGGAAGGTTTTTATGCATTGTGGTCAGTTGGTGAAACTGAAGACTTGTTTATACAATTGATTCCAAATCTTGGCCAGTTTGTCTGCTGTGTCTTTGTATAATTGATCTTATTGGATTTGGACTTCGGAGACAACATAATTTGTGTAATGATTTTGAGATTTATTTCTGCAAAAATGAAGATACCCTAGGATCGGCGTGGATGCTTGTTTCAATCTTTTGTGTAGAGTATCTGTTTTCAATCAATCTCAGAATGAGAAGTGAAATTTTGCATATTAGATTATATTGTTTTGTATTTCATCTGTAAATAGAATGCAGTTCTTAATTGCAATATATTGATTCAATTGAATTTTTTTGAAATTTGGGCTTGAAAATGCAGTTCTTAATTGCATTGTGTACTGCGAAAGTAAATCAAAAATACAAATGCTATAAAGAGCTTCATTTTCTTGTCTGTGTGTGTGTATATATACACATGAATTGGGGTTGTTTGATATTGCATGCGCAATTTGCTATTGTATGTGTATGTATTGATATACATTTTATAATACTTGATTACTTTTGTCTTGACTTTAGGCATTTACATTATCAACCTGGGAAAGACTTGGGAGAAGCTTCAGCTGGCAGCCCGGGTAATTGTTGCCATTGAGAATCCTCAGGACATCATTGTACAGTCTGCAAGGCCTTATGGTCAGAGAGCGGTCCTGAAGTTTGCTCAGTACACAGGTGCCCATGCTATTGCTGGAAGGCACACTCCTGGTACCTTCACCAATCAGTTACAGACATCATTCAGTGAGCCTCGTCTTCTCATCCTTACTGATCCAAGGACTGATCACCAGGTGATTACTGCTGTTCACAATTAACATGATGCCCATGCTATTGAGAACTTTGACTGTTATTAAATTTTAGGAATCATATTTATATTGATGTTCTTGCATTATTTTTGCTTTTGCTGCTTCTTGTTTGTACCAATGTTTACTCACTACCAAAATTTGACTGCAGCCCATTAAGGAAGCTGCTCTTGGAAATATCCCAACTATTGCTTTTTGTGATACTGATTCACCAATGCGGTATGTTGATATTGGGATCCCTGCTAACAACAAGGGGAAGCATAGCATAGGTTGTCTCTTCTGGCTTTTGGCGAGGATGGTTCTGCAGATGCGTGGTACTATTCGTGTTGGTGCTAAATGGGAAGTGATGGTATGTGGAAACTAGAATGCTTTGTTTGGTTGCCTTTTGCTGTTGGAAAGCTAAATTGCTAATTTAAAAATGGGCCATTCTTTGTATGTTTAGGTGGATCTATTCTTCTATCGGGAGCCAGAGGAGGCTAAGCAACAAGAAGAAGAAGAACCAACTGCTATTGCAGATTATGGAATTGAGTATTCTGCTGCTCCCCTTGCTGCTGACCAATGGCCTGTTCAAGGTGCCGATGCCCAGTGGAGCACTGAAGTTCCGCCACCAGTAGTTGCTGGTACCTGGGGCGCGGAAGCAGGTAGAACTAAATTACTTTCTTATACATTGGCTTGTTAAAATGGAAGATATTATCTTGTTGACGTTGTCTATCTAATTTTATTTGCATGGACATGAGCTATTATTTTTTGCATATATAATGTGATTGTTTATACATATTTTCCAAGAGCCTTGTGATTTATTGACATTGTTTATACATATTCTCTCATGCATGATAACCTGGCTTTGAGCTTAAATTCCCCTCCCCCTTTTTGTGTTAGTGTCTTGTTGCTTTTCTTACAAAGCTGATAGTTTGTGTTTACTTCTAAAAATTATATGATGGCTGTCGTTCTGTCCTTATCTGGTAACTTTTATACCTGTATTAAAAATTTTAACAACTCTTATTGGTTGGTTGTTCTTGGTTTCAATGCCTTCAATTGTTTAATTCCTTTACATTATTCAAAGTTTTTACTAAAAGAAACCTTTGCAACATATGCTTAACTTGTATTAAACTAAAACCGTTAATGCAGATAACTATGTAATATGGCATTTTTTAGAGCTGCTGACATGTTTTTAAATATATTTCTAAACCCTTTTGTGTTCTACTACAGCTCCTCTCACAAGTGAATGGGATGTTGTTCCACCACCACCAATGGCTTCTACTGTCATTGTTGAGAATGCTCCTCCTGCTACTGGCTGGGATTAAAAGAAGTTTGCCAGCTTTTTTACTTAAATGCTCTTTGCATTCAGGATTTTGAGTTAGATTTTTAAGTATTATCAATTTTCTGTTGGGAAATGAACAGCTTAGTTTTAGATTTGAGTTGCAGGGATTTTTGACTTTGTTAAGGATGCTTTATATTTTATGATTTAATATTTGTGTAACACATGTTTTATGAACTATCATAGAATTAAATTCTCTACAACCTGATTAAGTCTTTTAAGAATTTTTAAAAAGAGGGGATATTAATGCATGGGCAGGGAATTTTTATGATTTAATATTAATGATTGCAAAAGTGTTTTTCTCAAAAGATGTCAATTGATTTAGATATTATTTATAATGGATTTTATGCTCATGACAGGGGAATTCTTTTTGTTTTTGGTTTGATTTCTGGCTTCCTGTCAGTCCCCTTCAATCAATATGTACCCATTCTCATAAGCTGATGCATTAGTATCTTTCGGGAAAGACTTGATTTCTTCTTCAGTTGAATGTCTTGTCTATTTGTAGTTTAAGATGTTACTATAAGTTTCAGATTTTTTTAATCATCATATCATTATGATTTAGTCGGAAAATTCTGCGTATACGCTGAGAAACAGTGAATGAATTTCATAATATATGATTCTAGTCATTTTGCATGATAGCATTTTACCCATATTATTAAAAAAAAAGCATTAAAAAAACGAAATCATTTAATGAAAAATAAAACTCGAAATAGAGGACTATCTAATGGGCACTGTAATTATGCTAGAAAATAACTTTATAGAGAACAATGTCTTACAAATATATATCTCTAAAATGTATGGGAATATTTCATAATAATCTATTAAAAATCATTATTGCAAGAGTAATTATTCCTGATATATTCTTCTACTGCAAATGTTGTGACTTTGCATTATCATATCCGAGTAAAATTATCATCTCCTCCACTTGATATGCTACTTGAACAATCATTTGAAGCAGCACTCTTATAAGATTGGAAAGATTATTTTTGCCAATTTATTTACTATTTAGTTTATTTTTGTTATTATTTATAGGTCTTATTGTACTTTTTGGTATTATTTACAGGTCTTACTGTACTATTTCAGCTAACTTTTATTTTTATTTACGGTACTTTTAGCAAAAAGTTTTTAGTTTCAGTAAAATAAGTGACAGATTCAAATTATGACATATTTTAAAACTTATAACTATAATGCCAACGCAATTGAAACAAATCAACTAAGATTAGCCAAAAACAAAATTGTCTGTTTTGTGCTTTAGGGTCCGTTTAGATACAACAGAAAACACTGTAACAAAATAATTTTTAAATGTGTGAATAGTGCCGTGGGACTCATTTTTAATGAAAAAGTTGTTGAAAAATGAAGTTTGTGGGTCTTGTGAATAGTGCACGGGACACATGAGTGAGAAAAAGGGGCTAAAAAGTCAAATATATATAATTATTGTTCATATATAGTGAAATTTGTCCTCTTGATACGTGTTGCTTAAAAAAAAATATATATTGTAAACGCTGGATCCAAATAGATACTTAGTGTCCACTTCGAGACTCAAATCCCAAAAGGTGAATTCGAGAAATGGGCCTAGCCTAGAGTCCAACAAGAGACAAAAGGGACTTCTAATAGGAAGAGGCCATTTGGGCCTATGATTGAACTAAACCATGGTACTTGTTCTCTCGAGGCCCATTAGGTCTTGTTGTTAAGGTAATTTCAAAAACCTTACGTTTCCCAAGGACTTGAAGATTGTCCGAGGAATGACCTTCCTCCTAACTCGGGGTAACTTGTCACTCACTCTTCTCTTAAGGAATACATCGAAGAAAATGCAGAACTCAATGTAATAGTCACCTCCACATTAACGAACTCCTCCTATCTAATGTCAGCCACATTAAATGTTGAATGACTAGCCTGAACAATAGAAATACCTTCAAAAGTCTTTCTTCATGATCAAGAAATGGCAAGGCAAAAGGTTGATGGGACAAGTATCCCCTAAATCTAGCTAAGAGCAAGACAGTAGGATGTTGTCCAAGGAACGACCTTCCTCCTAACTAGGGGTAACCTATCACTCACTCTTCTCTTAAGGAACACGTCGAAGAAAATGCAGAGTTCAATGTAAAAGTCACCTCCACATTAATGAACTGCTTCCACCTAATGTCAGCCACATTAAATGTTCAAAAGTCTTTTTTCATGATCAAGAAATAGCAAGGCAAAAGGTTGATGGGACAAGTATCCCCCCAAATCTTGCTAAGAGCAAGATAGCTGGATGAAGGGATATGGCTATAAAAGGAGGAAGAAAGCAACAAGAAAACGGATCTAGAAAAACGGATCCAGAAAAACAAGAGGACTGGAGCAAGAACAAGAGAGAGAAAGAAAGTTGGAACTTTTCACCTTTATTCATCACTTAGAATACCTTTTTTGTACCACGAGAACACCTTTTTCTTCGTATATAAACACACGATTCAGTTACTTATTGTCTTTGACTATCTTTTTGGTCTTTCCATTGTAAATTATCATCTCCCACTTTTTAGAAATTAGTAGTATTGATCAAGAATTTTTGTTAAGTACTCCTAATTAGTATTTTTTACCCCCACAAGAACTCTCACATGTCTTGTGAATGGAACCCCAAGTCTTTCATTCATCCCTTTCCAAATGAAGGTTTTACCTTGAAGATATGGCTATCTAGTTTTAAGTAGAGATAGCAAGTAGTAACACAACTATTTTTATTACTTCATTTATAGTTTTCATGATATGATATATTGTGAATAATGCAACATTACTTTCACAAACATCTAGTGTTGACACTATTTTATTTACATCAACCATAACATACTACACCAATAATTTTGGAGGGAAAAATTCGAATAAACTACGATTTTGGTCTCTATACTTTACATCATATTTCAATTTAATTTCTAACATTTCAATTGTGTCAATTTGATTCCTAACTTTTTAGTGTTGTGTCAATTTAGTTCATGTCGTTATCTCTTGGATGGAAATTGTTAACATGGCAAACGACCAAAATAAAAAAATTAGCTTATTGTCACATTAACATAAACATATTCTTTATTTTTGTCATTTGTCACGACAACAATTTCCATCCAATAGATAATGACAAGAACAAAATTAACACAGTATTGAAAGGTTATGGACCAAATTGACACAATTGAAAGGTTAGAGACCAAATTAAAATATGGTGCAAAAGATAAAACCAAATATGCAATTTATCGAAAAAAAAATTGTTTTAATAAATTTTTATCAGTTATTTTCTTTTCTGTTCTTTTTCATCCTATTACTTGAACATGGATGAAATTGACAATAACATGCCTTCTTGTATAGATCAGTTTCTGCATTCTCGTTCTATTGGTATTATTTGTCTTGTTTGTTGGAGTTTGATTTTATTAATGTTTATTTCAAGGCAAATTAGTGTTAGAGCAATCCAGTAGGATTGAATCCTTTATGTTTCATGCAATTTTGAGATAACTCACTTCAATTTAGTTTACTTTGAGTAGGCATGGTAACTTATTCAAGTAGCTAAACTTAGTCAATTAGGAGCCACTTTAGGATTTCTCATTTCCATGATTAACTAGTGCATTTCTCCAAAAATCTTATCAAGTTAAGCGTTTACAGACCCCAGGCTCTAGTCTAAGAAATCAAAATTTTACTTCGAGCTAGCACCAGCATCTTGAGATCTATCTCAAGTATATAACCTGAAAACAATAGTAATAGATCATGGTTAATTTAAAATTGGTTTTCAATAAAATAGTAACCAACTGTCTCTCAAAAAAAAGTGCACCATTATTTGACAATACAACGTGCCAAAGTGTCTGAGCACACCATATTGCTTCATATTTTTAAGTCAGAAATAGAAGTAGAACAAATAAGCAAGCATCATTCCCCAATCTTGGTTATTGATTTCTTCTTTAGCCTATCATATAAAGCAGAGCAAGAGAGCATTTTTTTTTTTAAATTGCTGAATGAGCTAGAGAGCATCTAATCAATTACTGGTGAGGCAGCGGTATAGGCTTGTCTACCCATGTTCATCAAATTTACAAACCTAAAAAAGCAAACCCATGTAGCAAAAACCCAGTCGATTCTTTCAATTTCTCATTACAAGCCAAATCCATACAAAACTGAGAAGCCAAACCCATATGAAACCAAAATCAAAAACCAAAATCTAGCATTCATTTGGATAGTGCTGAAAATGAGAGTGTCTGCATTTTATGTTTGTTTTTTTTTTTTTTTGAAAAGCGCGTTTCAGTAACTTTATACTTTTCCAATGCACAGGATCCACAAATCTTTTTTTTTCAGCAAAGCTTTCATAAAAAATGGGTCTCACGCCACTATTCACACATTTAAAAATTATTTTTCTACATTGTTTTCAGCAAAATAAGCGGTATTAAAACACACCCCTAATATTACAAAACTAAGAAGTTGAGTCTTCAACCACACCCTCCATCTCAACCTCCATTTTGCTACCACCTACCACCACCACCTAAGACCCAATCATCAATCTCAACCTCTCTCTTTCTAACCCAAATCAAACTAATCTTGACCTCTCTCTCTCTCTCTCTCTCTCTCTCTAAGGAGAGACAAATTTTCAAATAAGTAGAGAGAGAGAGAGACACACACACACACACACGAAATTGAAAAATGAAAGTGTGTGGCCGTGTGGTTTGAAAGATAAATCTTAACTCAGTTGTGATGTTTTGGTGTGGTTTTGGGGTTTGATTTTTAGGTTTGTTGTGTTTAATTTTGTGTTTTTGTTTTCCAAGGAAAAAAAATGAAAAATGAAAAACAAATAAAAAAATTTATTGAAAAAATAAAATTGAAGGATTTATTTTAAATTTAGAAACTGAAATGGATGCTGATGTGACATTTTTTGAATGCCAAATAATTTTTTTAATATTGTTTTAATAGCCAACATGTAATGTGCCAATGATGCACTCTATCTGCGATATTTCTAATAGTGAGATGACAGTAAGGACTAAATTGATAACAATTTCATTGACCAAAATAGGACCTTCAAAAAATTGGGTACCAAAATGGAAAATAGCTCAATGTGTAGGGACCAAAAAGTTATTTTTTCCTAATTTAAAATCAAAAAATGTACACATCCTTTGATATACCAGCCCCTTATCAATATAAATACATCTCATTTCCCATTATTTTTACCCTAAGCACCCACATATGAGTTGAGAGAATTGGAGCCATTGTTAAGAGACTCAAACACAATAAATTCTCTATAATTTTCCCTTTGATCATAGCCAAACCTTGAAAGAAGATCATCGCAATAATAATCATACCATTCATTAAGTATTGTGAGTGAAATTGGTTGCTGGGAACCATTGGAGTTTGCCCAATTTCAGCCTTGAAGGCTTAAAGGTCCAGCTGAGCTTTGTTGAGGGATCGGGGAAGCTAGATTGAAGAAAAGACTCAATCAGGGTTGTCAGTTTTGGGTACATAGATAACACTAGGCTTGGAGGATTTTGTGCGTGTCTTATACTGCAACTATTCTTTCTAGTTGATCATTCGACGACAGTCTAGCCGCAGAGATATTTTTACATCAAGTACCCCAATTTTCCTTTTTGATAACACTTTTGGTATTATCTTAGGTTTGGTTCTCTTTATTTATTGCCCTTTATCTTTTTTGAAATGTTCAATATGCCTATCCATGCAATTATTTGTATCCATGCTTGGTTAACTTGGTTAATCATGTATATATAGCATTAATTGTTGGATTAGTCGTAAATAAAATTTGGGGTCTAATTAAATCATTACCTAATTTAAGTAGGTAATATCTCAAAAAGAAACTTTGGTTGTGACTATCCTATTAATAAATAAAAAAATTAATAGTTTAGTAAAATAAGATCTCGTTCAGCTAAGGTAAGACTTTCCTCTCATAGTTTGTGATTATAATTTCTTTAGTTTATAATTATACAGATACATAAGCTAAATTTCTGCTGACATGAAAGTATATGCCAAGAAAATATTACTAAAAGTTCAAAGACTACAAATAATTGAAAGTCTACATCATGGTTTTAAATATCGGTAGGGTCAAAGAATCAAAACAACTACCGGTTCTCAGTTTTTACCGATTTTTTTACCCGTTATGGAAGTTTTTACCGAACAGGATTGGTAGCTATTTCCGATTGAACTGGCTAGTTCGGTGTTTGAAAACCATAGTTTGTACACGGCAGGTATGTCATTTGTGGATATGCCCAATGGTGAAAGTGTCTGAACATTATCTACGAAAGACAACCTTAATTAATTTTATACATATTGCTTATTTCTTCTAAATTTGGGATGAATATACTTTTTTATATCTAAATATAATAAGAAGAAAAAATCCCATTTGTGAAGTAAAGAAAAGGGGCACATCGTGAACAAAGATTGTAATTCCACAAAAAAACTTTCTCATGCAAAAGAGAGACTTAAATCCTAATAATATGACATCAAATGTTCAAATGTACTAATCAAATGTCCAATTACAAATCAAATGTTGACAAACTCAAATCAAATGCTCCTAAAATCAACTAGACAGTCGGGACAGGAGTCTCTCTCCATCTTCGCATGCACCTTGGTTAATGTCCTTGGTATAAAGTTGGCTTTGTCTGCTTTCCAAACAAAGCCTTCGGAGTTAGTGGCTTCCAGTTTCTCAGACTTAAAGAGTCTTCATTACTGGACGTTCTCAATTCTCTCTCTATTTTGGCAGTTTGGTTCTATTGTAGTGTGTTGGATTATGAGAAAGTGTAAGTGGGGAAGTGAGAAATGAGGGATTTTGAGTTTTGGATTTTGGTTTTTGTATAGTTTTGACTAATGGGTATTGGTTATTTGTTGGATTCTGTGTTTGTGTTTGGATGATTAGAATGTCCGAGTGACACAAATATCACCATTTTGTTATTATTTTTCTCCGATATCTTAATAAGTTTCTTTGTAAAAAAATTTGCAGTCTATATTGTTATATTTTATAGAGAAAAAGAGTAGTGTAGTAATCTAATTATAGCATAGTGACTGATATAGATAAACATATTTAATGCCTACTCAAGCAAGCAAATATAACAGTGATAAATAAAAATGTACATATCATTATTATTATTTACATTATTATTTTACTATTTTTCTCTTCTTTTTTTTTTGTACATAGTGTGCCTTATTTTGAAAACTCATTATTGGAAACTTTGTTTGGGTATGCCACTTTTTTCCTAGTTGAAAGAGAATTTTTCATGATAATTGGTATGCCATTTTTGTTCTATATATATATATATTTTTGGAAGAAGACCACTTCGCTTTTATTAAATAGGATTGGCTAAATTAGTCTGAAGTACAAAAGAAACTGGTTGTGAAACATCCTCCATCCACACAACAAAATCAGAGATATTTAAATCACATCGAGCAAGACTATGAGCAACCTTATTACCTTCTCCCTTCAGATGAGAGTACCGTAATTGATGAAAAGAACTAGAAAAGTGACGAACATCTTGAATTAGCAGACCATCAGGCGACATTAGTTCACGTTAATGTTGCTGAGACGACATTAGTGTTAGAGAATCCCCCTCCAAGACAGCCTGAGTAAAGCCAAGTTTCGTCGCTAACTGAAGACCTGTATGTGTAGCTATAGCTTCAATAGCACTTGGACTGTAAGCTTGATTTAGCTGTTGGGATTGAGACGACAACACAAAGCCTTCTCTATTCCGAATGACAATACCAGCACCAGCTTTATTTTCCTCCGAAAATACCACTTCGTCGAAATTTACTTTAACAAAACCAGGAGGTGGGGGGCGCCAGCAAACCCGAGTCAAAATCGGTGGGGGCTTTGGTGGTGGTTGCATCGCCAAAAATTCTTCAAGTTGATCCTTGGACAACTGAGGTATGAGATGGAGAGCGCAACAGGGATGTTGTAATCTGACCTGGTTGCGTTGGTTCCAAATTGGCCATACGATCATTGCAAAATATTCTGGGCTATTGTTTTCCTTAAGAATCCAAGCTACCAGTTCTTTGAAGTCTCCAAATTGTATGCCTGACCGAAAACCAGAGCTCCACATCGGAACAATCAACGTCAACTTCTCAGCATGACCAAAGAGCATGGAGCACCGTTTCTAGACAATCCTGACAGGGATCGCATGTGGGAGATTCAATGATCATACGACAAACTAAATTCGTCTTTGTGGGCAGTGAGTTTCAACAGGCACTCCAAACAAAATTCTTCACTTAATTCGGCACCTGCAAAGACCAAATACTCTTCCACAAAAGTGTTTCCCTGATAGTCCTCCATATCCCTAACCTCAAGCTCTTCTTCCTCCTTCAAGAACCGGAATTACAGGAATAGCAACCATCACGCGTCATTGGCCAAAACAGAGCGTCCTTAGATTCACTCTAGATATTGGGATTTCGTAGAGTTAATTAGCTTCCTCCGGTGCAAATATCCCATCAATGACGCCATTTTCCCACTGCCTAGTTGTATCATCAATAAGCAGATCAACTGTGTCCTCTTCCAAGGACGCAATCATGGGAGAACAAACTAATGGAGGGTGCTTCTTGGGAAGCCACTGATGCTGCCATATTTTTAGATTTTTTCCATTCCCAATTCACCAGTGAGCATCTCTTTGAATAACATCCCTTTCTTGTAAGAATACTATGCATACTATCCGGACCTTGAGTCTTTAGCCTCCATAATAGAACAATTAGGGAAAAAGTGTGCTTTAAAGACTTTGTAAAAGAGTGAATTCTTGTTGTGTAACAATCTCCAAGTTTTTTTTCGCCAATAAAGAATCATTAAACATCGCCAAATCTCAGAAACCATTTTCCCCTACAAACTTGGATTTTGTCAACTTATCCCACTGAAGCCAATGAATCTTCCTACTATCTCCACATTGTCCCCACCAAAATTTCCTAATCACAGTCTCAATATCATTGCACAAGCCAATGGGTAATTTGAAGCATCCCATAGTGAAAATTAGAATGGCTTGGGTAATTGATTTTATCAAAACTTCACGACTAGCTTGTGATAATAACTTCTCTTCACAACCTTGTAATTTTCTCCATATTCTTTCTTTGATGTAATTAAAACTCTCTTTTCCCCCTTCCAATTAGAGATGGTAGTCCAAGATATTTTTCATATTGTGTTATTTCTTGCAATCCCAAACTTCCTTTGATAGCAAGACATACATTCTCCGGTGTGGATTTACTAAAGAACAAAGCTGTCTAGTTCTTATTCTTGTTCACTTTTTCACCATTTTTGTTTAAGTTGAAAGAGAATTTTTCATATTATCAAAAAATATGGGTAACCTTCTCTTTTCCCATATGAAATTCTTAATAGATTAACCTTTTGTATTAGAGAAACAAAAATTTGACGAACTCACAAATATATAATTATTTTTGAGTAACTTAACCACATATTTATGTTTTATATTTTTTTATTGCGTGTATTATAAAATAGGTTTATGTGTTTTGTTGGTTTTTGTTTCAATATATTTTTTTTTTTGGTGAATAGAAAATTATATTAAAGCTTAGGTACCAACTTAAAGAACCCAATTTAAATCCTCCATCCAACTTATTGTGAGAAAAAAAAAATGTGTTCCCTTTATATATTAATAACTATTATACATCACCTATAAAAAATTAATACTTAATAAAAATGAGTACATGTACCTCATTAAACACATGACAATAAGTGTGGTTGCCTAAAATGTTTATCAAAATTATAAATTCTAAGAAAATATAATTATTTATTGTTAATATAAGTAATAATAAAAATTATATAATTCATTGAAATATTTGCTTAGGTGGAAGGTTAAATGAATATATAAATAAATAAATAAATATATATATGTGTATGTGTGTGTGTGTGGATTCAAATTATACCTGGTGTAACATTGCTTAGAGTTATACCACCCAATAACATTTTATTGAATTCATATTTTAAAAAACCAACCGTTGGATTACATGTTTTATATATTTTCAACATACATGCCAATTTCCATGCAAAACGGATATAATTTACCATTCGATTATAAACTCATCTTTTATGCATTATATCTCTCTTTTGTAAAAGAGTGGCAGCATAACCCTAGATAAAAGATGAGGTTAATAATTCACAAATGAGGTTCCTACTTCTATATAGATATATATATATATATATATATATATATATATATATATATATATATAAATATATAATGATTTGTCTATATTTACATATATATATGTAAGTGCACAATTGCACCTGGTCTCAAGAACAGTTATGGGCTCAGGCCCAATGAGCCTTAAACAATATGAATTTGTAGAGTGTGGGCTTGAAACCCAGGTTAGAAGCGTGTGAGGATTAAATGACAAACTAAAGATTGCAAATACTTGGAAACAACAAGGAATATAGTAAATCAGCTTCCTCGAACATAAGCCGAGAGTTGTTCTTATATTATCTCTCTCTTTGTTTCTTTTCTTTTTTAGGTTACAAAAAGTCCGTCCCCCCTTTTGTGTTCTAGGTTGCCCCTTAAATACTCCTCCCTTTGATACTTTGTACACGTGTTGTCCCATCTCCCCCTTAACCTAGATATTTCTTTTCTCAGTGCCTTTGAATAGTAACCAGAAGTTTCCCTTCCACTGTTCAGGTGTCACTTCCCCATAAATGCGGCCAGGGTAGTAGGTGCAGGGTCTTTAATGCGGATGTGGCAGCCTTTATCCTTGACATTTCTCCAACACCGGTGCTTCTGGGGCATTCTAAGGTTCACCCCTTTTAACCATTGGCCTTAACCGTGTCATTCCCTAATCTTTACTATGAAATCCCGAGTTCTTTGGTGTCCATCCGAGGGTAAGTTCACCCTCGGCTGGATCCTCGGATCCTCGGCGTATGGGCCGACCCATAGTACTAACAAATTCTAAACCCAGGAGCAGGTCGGCCTTCCTTAACACGGCCCAAAAGGCCCACATTCCCATCAGGATCTTTTTACCCCCCACAATATATATATATATATATATATATATATATATATATATATATATATATATATAATGATTTGTCTATATTTACATAGCCAAATTACCTTTGGATACCTAACAACTCACTACTTGTCAAAATATATGTGATATATTTATCTAAATATATAGTATTCTATCTGGATAGGGGGGAAATGGCAAGTATTTTGAAAGGAACCTAGAGTACTAACAGCAGCTTTGATGAAGGAGTATAACCAGAACTATCTCAGTATTTTATTTTATTTTATTTTTATTGGATAATTTTAGATTTTAATATTTTTATTTATTTAGTTTAAGTTATGATAAGTGGGTTTCAGTTAACTCAATTGGTAAAATTTGTGATGGTTGAAAACCAATTGGTGTCTTGGTCTGACATTAAAGATCTATAATCAAGGGCGGACATTATAGGTTAAAATAATTTCTTTAAAAAAAAAAGGTTTGAGTTATGAGAGGGATTGAATTGCATATCCTTAGATAATGATTAGTTTAGTATTTAGATTAGCATTTGAATTTGATTAGGATTCAAACATCCTAAAATGAATCCTAATCAAACTCAAATAATAATCTAAGCTAATCCAAATACTAAACTAATCATTATCTAAGGACATGCAATTCAATCCCTATCATAACTCAAACTAAATAAATAAAAAGATTAAAATATAAAATTATCCAATGAAAATAAAAAATAAAATATTGAGATAGTTTCTAGTTATGCTGCTGCATCAAGCTTGCTATTTTATGGGCATTCTAGCATCAAGCTAAAGGGTTATATACCGTATGCCTTGCTCTTCTAAGGCTTGCTCCATTAGATTAAGGGGATTTGTCATAGGTTGTAGGACTAAGAAACAAAAAAAAAAGGTAAGGAGGGGTCAAGCATTGACATAGAAAATTGGTTGCAGGGTAAAATACATTAAAACATCAATATCGTAGAGGGTTACATATAATAGTACTAAACTGATGGCAGGGAACACTTAGAGAGCGATATACATTCTTCAAGAATAAGATACTGTTCAATATTTGCCTCGTCTAGATTGCATAGTGCGTCTAGATTTGTCATATGAATGATAGCAGATGATTATCTCATGATATCAATTATCATTTGAAAAGACTGTCATCTATGTTTTGAGCATTATATCTGTGGTTTGATTTTATTTGAGTTTGGAAATAAGGAAAGAGAAGATGAGACAAAAGAAACGATACAAACGAAGATATAAAAAAAAGAACAAGAAATTGCCTTAAATTGACAAAAGGAAAAAGTTGGCAAGAGAAAAATTGAGGAGAAACTAAAAGATTGACAAACTTACATGTTACAGAGTCCCAGTTTCATTAATTACTCACAATCACAATTGAGAAAAACAAAAAGGAAAAAGGGGAGCACAAAGGTTAAGTAATCATCATAAACTTGGAAGAACCAAAAAACTAGAAAGAGAAAAAAACCAAATGGCTGACCAACTTTCTAAACTCTCTTTTTAAGGAATACACCAACAAAATAATGGGAAAAAAAAAAAAAGTGAAAATTTAGTTGACCTCAATTCCAAAACATTGACATGCCAAAGCAAGAGCAAAACTAAAAAAATTGGGCCAAAACCTTATAATTGTGTTACAGTAAATTTACAGTGTCAATTCAAAGCCTATGTGAGAATCAAAGAATCAGTAGTAGATATTTACACTCTATAGAAATTATAGAGATTGAAGGAATGTATTGAATGCCAATAGTCTTTAACTTTCAATTTCTCTCTAACCTTCTTGTTTCTGTCCAGCACTCTACATCCATCTGTAGACCTTTAAAAAGTACCGCTAAACTTTAGCCAACTGTTAGCAAAAAGCTTCATCCAAATGCTGTAGTGTTATATTTAAATAACTTCTGTCAACTTCTGTGGAACAGTGCCTCCCCATGAAAAACCCAGTTCAAAAAGCTCATACCATATTCACCAATTAATTTTCCCTAAAAAAATGGAAAAAGAAGTAAGCATTTTTTTTTCTAACTACAGCAACCAGAAAAAGCAAAGCAACATAATAACTCTGTCACCATTTCACTTGCATTGAAAGAAGACAAATGATGATGACAATTTTTTCCATGTAATAAGTTCAGGGCCGTGTTTCATAGAGGCTTGAAAAACTAAACATAGGACTTCGATGTCTATTGGGGAGAGAGACAAATTGTTATGGCCTGACTGACTTGCTGCATTGCTAGATGCAGAAATTGCAACCATCCTGTGCTACTTATCATGAACAACAAGAATAAAGTGGTGTGCTTAAATATGCTTGAATATTTGTTGAAAGCTTGATCATAGCAGTTTAAGTTTTTATCCAATAAGGTCAAAGATAGAAATGCCTGGAAGAGATTTTCTCATATAGTCTTTACAGGGCAGTGGAATGGTGTCACTAACTCATCTATTGTAATTTCTGTGGATTAGCATAACATAATTTTTGGATTTCTGTTGGACAAGATACATCATTATTAAGGGTAAAATGACTATTTAGCCTTAATTTTTTAACTATGTAGCTAAACAGCTCACAGCTCCCTTTTCAAACTATGAGCAGAATATCCTTGTTTTTGAATTCAATTTCTTTGATACCAAGTTCTTCCTAAAACTTGATATTAGCAATATCGAATTTTATGCATATATTTAAGTGGAACTTGACGGTCCTAATGTTGCGTTTTGTGTAAAATTTTCAAAAACATTTAAATGGCCAAATACGCATAGAACTTCTAGACAGAATATGACATCAGCAATATTGAGTTCCAAAAGAAAGTTATTTTGCTACATAATTTGAAAAGGGGGCTGTTTGGCTACATAATTTAAGGCTAAATAGTTTTTTTATTTTTATTTTTTCATTATAAAACATAGTCAGCAATGAGATAGTAATATGCATACCTTCATTTGATCAATCGTATCCCTACACTCAGGGCACCTGTATGTAGTGTCATTTGCTTCAACAAAAGAATTTCCAGATGAAGAACGCCAGTCCATATCAAATAAACTTGAGTGGTCAGATACATCCCTATGTTCATTGTTATGATTGTCATCACTTCTGAGACTTTGGTCCACTTGCATAAGTTGCCTATGTCAAAGAAAACCAACATCTATTATATTATATTCACTTAACTATCTGGCTAAAGATCAGTCCACCAAAAAAAAGGTTTAACCTGATGCTAGTTGAGATCTCTGGCATGCACTCTAAAATACTTGTGTCATCTCCTTGTGCTTCATCAGACAAAGGCTGAGTTGGGATATCTGGTATGAACTGTAAAAGACTCGTGCTGCCTCCTTGCAGTTCTTTAGACAAAGTCTGATTATGTATTAAATCTGTGCTTGTCATAGTTGAGTCACCCCTAGAGTGAATATCACTTTCCGAAAATGACCTCTTAATAGATGACCTGCAAATTTGAAAAGTTTCACTACAAGTTCTGAAATTCTATATAGACTTCTACTTGCCTAAGCAATGGAATTGTTGATTGAATACTCAAGATTATCATAGATGTCATACACAAGCAAATATATCAATCATAAAAATCAAATATCAAATCTAAAGCAATAACGATAAAGCGGTAAAAGTATACTTGGAAACCTAAAACCTAGAGAAGAACCTCTTCACTGGGAAAAACCAATTCAGGGATCCAATTCCATCAATCCACTATAAAAAGTGCCGCAACAATTTTCACAACTTTGGCCACAATTTGCCTATGTGGTGACTTGTAAGTGGTGGGAAAAAATAGTGAGTCCACAATTCCACTAATCACAAGTCAACACATGAATAAATTGTGGCAAAGTTGTGGAAATAGTTATGATAATAGACTTATTCATAAAAAAATTAGTTACAATAGTCTATGATCCAATCCTATTCAATGTAGTCTTTGCAAACCCCTCGCTTGCCTTCTTACCACAGTAGACCTAAAACCTTTGGAATCCTTTTATAGGACTAAAACCTCTACAACTCCAATGAACTCCTCAAAGATTTTCTGCAATGAACTCGCTATATAAAATCTCTATGGTTTCAAGCTAATCTCACACTCTTCAGGATCACAAAATGAGTGGGTAAAATCTAATTCATTTTCAGTTTGGCTTAAGGGAAATAAAGGATCAAGTTTTCTCTATATTGCTCTGGTATGGCAGCTGTTCTCTTTTCAAAAATTTGTGCATCAAGTGATTTAAAAGGATTGAATAGAGGAACTTTCAAACAATTGGCTATATCAGATGTGTCGATATCAATATAGATGCACAAAGTAGGGTAAACATTGAGCAAGAATACATCTTCTAGTCAAACTTGGATTGTAAATCATGAAAATTTCACTCAAGTGCACATCAAGTGAAGTATTCACAAAGTTTCTATCTGAATTAATGGTTTGCTCAAGCGAATTTGAATTTTGCTTGAGTGAAATTCTCTGATTTCAAATTTCTTCAATTAGCTCTTACAGAGTTCTAATCTAACTCAAGTACAACTAATTTCAATACATTTTTACTCTTAATCTTTTCATAGGAATTAGCCAAGATTAAAACCTAACAAGTTCTTGAAAAAAAAAAAGACTATTAACAAATATGGAAGAAAATACAATTACCTACAGATTATTGTGAGTTAAAAGAATACTTGGCAAATACATAGTCATTACCTAACTTACTTCATTAATCATTACAGAAGTTGCATTGAATTGAAAAAGACAAAATGTAGGCAGCACAACAATCTGTGTCTAACATGCTTATCAAAATCTTACCTCCCATCATTGAAACGCTGGCCTGAATCCAATTCCCACAGAGATAGCTTACCCAATTGCGGACGAAAATAGCCCAAGAACCTACATAAATTTCAAGTCATATAATTGATAAGATTTCCTCCAACTGTCTTGGTTGATGCACTTAGTATTTGAATGATACATTTTGCAGGCTTTATGAATCTTTCATAGTGAATCAACTATATTATTAAGTAATTGACTCACACATTAATTGCATCTTGTCTCTCAAAATCTGAGAAGGCATTGCTGTAAAATCTTTGTACAGTTTTCATAAGATCTTGACAACCGGCTGCTGGTCTCCATTGACCTCTGATCTCAGCAAATATCTATTTAGCATCACCAATGCAAAATTGTGAACAGCTGGGAGAGTTGAAATTTAATCAAGAATGTGAAACATGCGTCTAAGCTAGGAAAAAAAAAGGGAAGACAAGAATTAACTGGCATAATGTCACAACAAATGTATCTAGTTGGGGCCAGCTGGTCAGCAAGGTTATAATGAGAAAAAGGTGCATTAGGATTCTATTTAATTTCTAAATACAATATATTTAGAATTTAATCCAGTTTTGCCCTGGCTATGGGTATTGAACCTGCTAAGTAAGGTGATGAAAAAATTGATTACTTAGAGCTTCGGACCATTCATGATCAATTTAAGATCTCAAAAGACCTTTGAGAGGGATACAACTATATGATTTAGAGTCTCGGCTCCAAATTTTCACAAGGAGTAAGCAAAAGTGTATTCTCTCCTCACTGCACAAAACTATCTGAGTACTCTAAGATCCTAAAATACCTTCTTGGAAGTCAATCCTAGGTGACAATCATTTTGGATAGCAAACACATAAGAATTTTCATTTCCATTCACATCTAATAAATTTTACACATTTTAAATACACCAAAATTTAGAAGGATTGCCTTATTGTGTGCTGGGGAACCACCATATTGTAGTGCAAGTGTGTCACCCATAGCCTCATAAACTTTCATTAAATCCTCTGCCAAAGAATTTTTTTTCAAATCAACATTTGGGGATTCTATAAGTCCCAAAGCATGCAGCTGACGTCCAAGGGCAACTAGCCCATACATATATTGGGCAATGTTTGTGCGATCTAAGCAGTCCAAGCAATTGGTCCTTAGAACCCCTTTCTGACAAATTATGGATTTGACACCATATTTTCTATATTCATCTCCACTACCAACACCATCACCAACTTTTGTTTCTAGGTTATCAGCATCCTCATTTTCATTGAGATTCTCACTGCAGCAAAAGGAAACTGTCAAAAATTTGAACTAAACCATCAAAACTGTCAAAAATTTGAACTAATAGCAACTATCTTAAAGCCTAAGCAATAGAAAATCAATCCATGAAGGCTCTGAAGAGTCTAAGCAGCTTTTTATAAGCTGATCCAACATCATTTACTTGTAAGCATACATACATACAGTAAATTATGTGTTGGCAATCACCACTTGCAAATTTTAAAGCAATGGCATGGTGAAGAAATGCCAAATCAGGAAATGAGAGCACGAGAATAACCCTGTAATATATATGAAAAATAAGCCAAACTGGAATATTCAGTTTCCATTTTATGGTAATGTTATCAGGATTTAACAAGTTACAAGCTACAACTAAGTTGGTTTGGAAAAACATGTCAAGTGGATAGACAAGCAGAAATGTTAATGTTACAACTCTGAAAATTCATATCCATATCATGTACAAGAAATTAAATGACATGAGATACTATTTCAAACAAATAGTATCCAATATGTATCAGGCTTACTCAAAGTAGGATAAGTTTAAAAATCCCTCCAAACACAATTTTTGTGGTAAATGACAGTAGAAGATGCCAGTTAAGTCCAATGTATCAGCAAAAAATTCTCCTAGCTGTTTCAATTCCTGTATAGCTCTGCGGCAAAAGATTCATGTCAATCAAGCTTTATATTTATGGCAATCATACTTTAAGTAACAGAAAATCTATAGTTATTATATATACAAGGGAAAGGTAGGTACCTTCTGTGGTACATGTGTGTTTTTAAATCCCAACGACAAAACCTTAAGTGATTTTTTTCTGGTAAATTCTCAATGATGGATGTAATAGCTTTTGCATATGCTGCATTTAGATTTTTTTCAGCACGCTTCTTTCCACGTGTCTGTTAATAAACAATTGTAAACAAATGAAAAAAAAAAAATGAGAATAAAATTAGGGAGCAGATCCACAATTACTTTTGCTACAAGTATGTAGACTATTAAGTCTACATAAAGTTCCAATTTTAGATGATCTATGCCCCAAATAGGGTATAAATCGTAAATGAAGTGAGTTATGAAAGTCAAATCAAAATCTGCACACGTTATCATCACTATTGCTTAATGGCATCAAAAGGAGCCTTTTAAAAATTTACTTATAAATATTTTGGGAAATGGTAGACTAATATTTACAGCTCACAATAGATGGTAAAGAATGAAAGACAAAAAAGAGGTGATGTCAAACATTATAATTTTAGCTAAGAAAGAGGTTATAGCAATGAGCACAGACAAAGATAGCATTTTTTTCTTTCTTTCTTATGGATACAAAGATAGTATCTTTCTATTCTGACATTTTAAAAACCTTCATTGTTGCGCCAAGATTCTACTTTGCAGGACTCATTTTTCTATCTCTTATGTTTTTTTTCTTCTGCAAGTCTAATGACTGCCAAATTTAGCTCAACTTGAAGAGTAAAATTTTTAATCATTTATACAAACTTGACCAAATTTTGAAAATGCTCATTTAAACCTTTGCTTGTATCAATAAGAGATATATACAATGAACTGAATGCTCTTTATATTTTCTTTGTTTACTTGAGTTCATTTACAATTTTTCGAGCCATTATCAAATTTGAACTAGCTACAACTATACTGTCATGTCATTCCAAAGAATAATAGTCCCGACTCAGCCTCTAGTCTCCTCATTAAATCTAGAAAGGTAATAGAAAGGCATACCTTCAGTAAACTCAATATAATTATTGGCTTTCCATATCTTTTGGCAAGATTCTCAAAATGAAGTTTTGTGGCTTCATAGTTATGTTGTTCTGGTGCTACTGTAAACCAAAAGAAAAGTCAGTAGAATAAATGAAAAGTTATTAATGAGAAAGGAGAATGTAAAAATTGGTTGTGCTTGAGTCATACAAGAAAATTCAGGTTTGAATTTATGAAACCCTGAAATATTCTGCGACCAAATTAGGGGGACTGAACCTCGATATTGCACAACAGAACTTATTCGCATTGTGCGACCTTCAGTAGCATCTTCAGACACAATCTGTTCTGTCTCGACATCATTAGCTACTCTGCCCCTCTTATTCACACCACGTTTCAAATATCTGCATCAGAAGATAGAAAAATAAAGTGATAGAAACTAAGGCATATCAAATGTAAAACAAAAGGATGTAGCTAGGTTTAATTATTTAACTAAGAAAGTATGTTGCAGTCATCTCCATACCTGGTTCCAGCATAAAGACGAGAACGTCTAGCGATAAGGGTTAATGTAAATTCTCTGCCAGATATAGAAAGTTTGACCTGGATAACAAAACTTCAAATCATCAATTCATTCAAACCTTTCATTTCTCTATTAAATAAAGTTAACACCAGGCATGCATAAATCATCAGATTATGAATTATGGATGACACCTTACAGCAAAGTTGTTTAACTTACTAAAAAGATTACCTTTATTTTGGTTTGTGATGTTCCTATTGAATTATTCTTACTTCAAATAGATATTCATAAATGGATTACATATACTCGCTACATAAATGATCACCTACCCCTTTGGTAATGCGTTTTCAAACCTCACTTTTTCCAAAAAAAAAAAAAATTCATTTTTTCTTTGTATAGCTTATTCAAATATTTCCATTTTCAAATAAGCTATACCAACTGGGTAGCCCCTAGTAAAAGATGAAAGAAAAGGCAACTCATTGCATACTTAATAGCAATCAAAGGTATTGATTTTGATAATTAAAATATTAGTCTAGTTGGCAAAAAGTTAACAAAAGAACTCAAATTTTGCACAAAGTTTAGTTTAGCAGTTGGGCTTTTAATAGCAGGATTAGTGTAGTGTGCAAAGATCAAAAGAAAATCTATATGATTGTTCAATTTCAATAAATTTAAATATCTATCTATATTGAGTATCTTTAAAAAGTTCCCTATCCCATACCTGTTTAAAAAAGCCATGAACTAAAGCAACTGTCCACAGAGTATTCTTGAGAATATTCCGGATTTCACTTGTTAGGAATGCATTCCAAACACACTTTTTATTATAAATGCATTGTCCTGTCTTATATTCACATAAATTTTTTTGTACACTACGCATAACATGGTATGAGTAGCTGAAAAAGAAGTCCTTTGTAAGGTCCACTGTGCAAAGAAGCTTCTGGTACCTATGTCAAATGTGTGAAAAAAAGTAAAAAAAAATTAATATAACTTCAATTATGTCAAATATGGGAAAAAAAGTAAAACAAAATAATATATCTTCAATTATGTCAAATATAAAAGATGCATTATTAGATCTATCTTGGACAAATTATAGGCAATGAATTTGAATGATACTTTATTGTGAAGTGATACCTGTTTTCATTTTTAGAATAAGCCATTAAGGTCCGTACAGTAGGATTTGAAATTGGAATCATTTCGCTTTTTGTAATAGCATATATTGCATGACCACAAATTTCACCAATCTTCCTTCTTTTTGTTATAAGCAGCATGTAATAAGGCTCCAGAAATTTGACAAACCCTGAAAAAAAACACGAGCCCAAAAGATACTTAATATGTATACATTTTTGTATGATTATACATTTTTATATGATTGCATGGTGGTGGTAAAATCTGGCACATATAACATACCAACGATTCCATAACAAGCTGTGACTAATTTAAGTCCACCTGTTTTTTTATTCCCTTCATCCAGCCTTTTTAACAGGCCAGCACACTCATTCTCACTGTATGTTGTAGAATCTTCATAAATTTTTAGCTCAGAACACTCCAACCTGTCAATCTTTAACACCTTCCAAAAGGTTTTCTTCTTATCTCTTCCTATGATATAATAATTCTGTTGCAAATAAAATTCATATGAATATGTAATCTATATTTATATATATCTAAAAACTGAAACAACAACATCAATGTCATTTTCTTTCCATAAATTTTCAAATATATATATAAATATTAATGTATGCGATAAAATTCGCCACTCTATCTTTTTTGCTAAACAATTTCGCCACTCTATCATTGTACCATATTAGCCACTTTTTTTTTTTTTTTTTTCTCTTTTTTAACTTTTCTTCTCCCTACAAAAAAAAAAAAAAAAACTTCTTGTCTTGTTAGTCCACATCTACTATCACACTTTTTCTTTTTCTTTTTTCCTTCCCTCTTTGCCTCTGTTTCTCCCTACTACTCTTTACTTAAATGTTAAACTTCCTTCATCCTCTTATATTTTGGCTCTTCTTTTCCCCCTTCTTATTTTGTATAAACTAGTAAGTTACCCGTGCGATGCACGGATAATATTGTAATATTTTATGTAAGATAAGTTTAGAGAATGTTGTACACATATTATACCATAATTGTCATAAAATTTTGTTAGTAAGAGTTCATTATAAAAAGTAACAAAAGCTAAACAAAATAATGAAATAAAGATGAAAAAAACCTTAATAAACCAAATGCTAAAATCCTCGATTCATACATTATTGAAATTCATAGAAAAGAAAGCACACACAACATATAGATCATTATACATTCATCATTAAACCAAAACTCAAAAAAAAAAAAAAAAAACCATTAACCCAAAACTCAATTTATTGTTGGAAAAAAGTCAATATGTATTTCTTTAATTAAATATCAAGAAACTTACTCAAGAAATGAGCTTTGGAGTCTAAAGAATGCGGATTGAATAGTCGCGTTGTTTTTCCTCTGCAAATTCAATTGCCTTTGACTAAATCCCTTCCACCCTACCATTGCATATCCTTGGTGTGATGATCACTCCACAAGTATAAGTGCTTGTAGGGGTATGGGGAGTAAGGGCCGGGTTCAAGTCTCCAAGAGAGAGCTTCACACACATATATACTTAGACTTGGCTAGAGTAAAATTTCTATTTTGTATAAAAAAAAAAAAAAAAAAACACCTCCACCCTAGATGATTACTGCTTGATCCCTATAATCCAATTTATGATTTACAACATGTTTAGCTTTTGTTTATTTTGAAAAGACCAGTCTACTCAAGTCATATGCTAAGATTAGACAATCTTAAAATGACAATGACAATGTGACTTTTACACTAAATAAACAATTATTGACTTCTCAGTTCTAGACTTCAAGCATCTTTTGGAAATCGATATACACAATAACGCAACCTATAACAGAAAATAGGAAAACAAAGAATCTCACGATCTTAACCCTACCGATTATAAGTGAAGAAATGAAATTTTGAAAATAACAAAAGATAGCTTGAACTCATACATGTCAAGGCCACTTAATGTGCGATGGATAGTCACTGACTACAACAAAAGATCACAAGAGCAATAGGTTTCTTCCATTGGCTTGGTGTTTTAAAAAATTGTGAGTATGGAAACAAAATTTGAGAATAGCAGTAGTTTAGGAAATTTAACTATTAAAGGTTTTTTTTTTTTTTTTTGAAGAGAAAGAAAGTTTTTTTAAGAGAGAAAGAAAGAGAATGGAGGCATATGGTCAAAGTTGAGAGGGGAAGGCAAAGTGTGAGAGAGAGGTTGGGGAGTCAAAGATTTAGAAAATCCTACATTAATCATTATAGCAGAGTATTGATAATGTACATAATGTGAAAACAAAAAGTTGAAAACCAAAACTTCATTATGGAGGCAAGCTATGATTAATGCATCTACACAATCATAAAGGCATAAACTTTTTATATAACTAATATAAAAACCTGCCATATTAAAAAAAAGACTAATAGCTGAGGGAAACTTTGTTTATGAGATGTTTGTATGTAAATTTATAACCATAAAATAATAAGAATTCCCATAGAATAAAATAAAATAATATTGATTACAGTAAATAAAATATATGGATTTGTGTAATTTAGGCAACAGAAATGCTAGAAGATTATCTATCTCGATCTCATTAGTTATTAGTATCCCTTTTTATTAAAAATAAAAATTAAAAAAAAACTGAAACATTTGGTATACTAAAAGCCATAAAGAAGAGAGAGAGTTGTGATGTAAACTTAGTCAATTAATAAGAGAGTTGGATGATTGTAGAGAAATTTCATAGAAGGTGCCACTTGGCAAAAGCTTAGACCCTCACACAATGAGGTCTCTGCTTTTATATATATATTGATTTGATATCATTTATAATTAAGTTGATGGTTTTTTTTATTTAATTTTAATATGTATTTTGGTGGTGTTTTTTAAATTTCCCATTACAATTCCCTCTTATAGAGCTTTGGTTGAATTTTGGTTTGGGTTAATACTTAAGTTTTTTTTTTTTTTTAAGTAAGAATTTGAGTTTATATCAAAACAAAATCAACATGATTACGAATTCAAATGTGCCTACCAATTGTTTGAGTAGTAAATCATTATAAAGTCTATCTTTATTCTTATGGTTTTCTTTTAAATTTTGGTTAAGATAACACTATAATTTTGTGATGAGTTTTGATTATCATGACAATCTTTTATTCCTTAATAAGTAAGAGATGAGAAAATTTAATAATAAATATGAAACTTATAAAGTTTAGTTATATATTAGGTAAATATAACAGACTATAATAAAAGTTAAAATAATATGGTTCACATTGAAAAAATATTAATCAAACACGCCAAAACTAACAAAATGATATATTTGTAATGATAAAAAGATAAAATACATGTAGAAATCTTTATAATAAAGAAAAGACAATACTTGAAATAATTGTCTTTGTTAAGTAATGTGGGATAATTTTTTTAAGGGGTAAAAGAATTAGATTCTACCATTTAAGTAAGATATGATGCAAGAATATTCTAAAGAAGTGTTTAAAAATAAATTAGAATATAAATTCAATTACACACACACACACATATATATATATATATATATTAAAATAATGACATGTAAACTTCAAAACCTTAAATAAAAAAATATTATGACATCAATTAAAAGTCAAATATCTTCAGTTTTATATATATTATTATAGAAATTATGTTAGAAAACATTTTAATCTATGTGATGGAACGAAATTTCTAATATTAATTAAGACAATATTGTTTAAAACATTTTATTGGAATGGTACATTTCGCATGTTAATTAGAAAGAATTATACTTATGTAATTGTTTGATTTGTTTTTTGGGTTTTATTTTGCTTATTTACTTTTTATATATATATATATATATATATATATATATATATATATATATATATATATAGTTCCTTAAAAACTCATTTTTTTAATTTGATATCTAAACTTAGAAAACATAAATTAAAAAGTAGGAGAAGAAAATAAAATTCAAAATAACTATAAACATATCTAAGAAATATACGTGACAGAGGCACTAGTGAACCTTTCTTCATCTTCAAGGTTAGGAAGTGTAGCCAATCTCTCCTATTTTCTTGATCACAACCTTTAGGTATTATTAGTTTCCTCCAATATTTTAATAAATTTTCTTGTAAAAAATTGTAATATTTAATGTTTTAATTTATAGACAAAATTGAAAGATAAAAAGGGTGGTGTACGTAGTGATTTGATCACACTATATGAGTTTACAAAACTAAAAATTGCATGATATAGTTTCTTACCTCCATAAGCATGTTTTATGCCTACTCAAGATCAAGAATGCAAAAATTGTTTTGATAAAACAAAATTTCAAATATCCTTCAATTATTTTATTACATTCTTGATTATGTGTTATTATTTTTTTTTATTAGACTTTGTTTCAATTGTTGCAAAAGCAACTAAATTTGAGCAAAAATATAATATTTCAAATCAATTATTTCTCATTTAAATCTTAAGAAATGACATCAAAATTTCATTATAAGTAAATAATTAATACATCAAAATAAATGTGTGTGTATATTACATTTCACTATAAGAAGTTAAGAAATCTAAATGGTTGAATTAATTATTGTTTAGAAAATTTTACTTTTGATGGTTTTCGTCTCAATTATTATCAAAGCAATTAAAATGAAGAATATCTTTTTCTAAATATATTATTATTATTATTATTATTATTATTATTATTACAATAAAGAGTATCTCAAATAATGCATCACATGGCAAAACCAAACTCACCACTCTTTAAATGACAAACTAAAAAAATAAATAGAATCTATTTTAGTAAAAATAAAAAAGAAATTCAAGGTAAACAATTTGGTTTTTCGTTAATTGTTTACGCTGATCATTTAACAACAAGATCACCTTTAGACGGAGATCATATCAAAATTTGTAATGTTCAAAAGTCAAAACAATTATTTTAGTATGAGTCTGCACGCAATTGCCTCTCAAAAAGACAAAGTCTAAATATGCTTATATGCGCATCACGTTCAATCTGGCTAGTGGCCACTCAATTTTAATGATTATATATATATATATATATATCTTCAACACGAAACAAACCCAAAATTCAAAGCTTGATCTTTATCGTATATATAAAGAAGCTGACCAAAAAGAAAGCAGCCAAGAAAATACAGTAAAAAAAAACTATATATAATCAACACGAAACAAACCCAAATTGATCTTTATATAAGCTGAACAAAAAGAAAGCAACCAAGAAAATACAGTGAAAAAAAAAACTATAATCATATAATTCATAACATATAAACTAAAGAAAAACACACACACATAACATATATAGAGACAGAAATTGCTTATTTCTCTATGAAATATATTTACCGAAAAGGTCTCATAGAGCCTGAAACTTTGCAAGCAGCTCTCAGATGACTCAGAACCCATGATAGACCACCAAAACCTCGTTAATCCCAAGCGCTTTATCACTGCACAATAAACCTTCCAATATCAATCTTCACAGTTCACACGCACCCATATACAGCCCAAAAACATATATTATATATACAAAAAATGTGACACAATAGTGTGTAATATTATGAGAAAGAATAATATGAGACTAAGATTGAGAATAAAGAAAGTTAAAACGAGGTCATACGTACCCAGTTGATGAAACTTTATCCTTGTCCTTTTTTCTGTTTCCAAACAAAGCGATAATCAGAGTACGGCCGAGGCAGAACCCACAACTTTCAGAGGCTAAAACAACAACAACATTGATAATGATATGATCCATTTGGAGGTTTAGACTTTTTAGGCTTTTATTGTTTGCTTGCTTGCTTGGCTTTTATCCATACGTATCTTTTTGTGTGTGTGAATTTAGGAACTACGGGTTAAAGGATAAATTTATAAGTGTCTCTGTAAAAGAACTCTGATATCATTTGGTTTCTTCCTTTTTATAAGAAGGCAAATACAGAAAGCAATCTCATGAGCTGTATTTGTTGTCAAAGTTTTCGGTCAAAGTCTTGTATTTGTTATCATTTATATAAGTTTTTTTTTCTTAGCGTTTTATAAATACATTACATATATACATATATGCACATAAATCGTAATATAATACATAAGTTTATGTATACAAAAGATATATATACCTTTTTTTTCATGGATTTTTTGTTTTTTTAATTTTTTTTATTTGCATATCTTGAAATTTTATGTGAAATAATAATATTTTTAATTGCCTCAAAGCTATGACTTCAAAAATTATTTTGGTTCTTTAAAAAAAATGTTATTAAGACTCAATTCGTCTTTACAAGTGAATATTAAAAAATGTTTTTTTTTCTTAAGCTTTGGGTTTAATTATGAGTGAACTTATTTGATTTTTTAGCACAACAAGAGAACATTAATGAACATCTTGGTTTTATGACTTTTTTGTCATTAATTACCATTCCTTCTTTCTAATGATTCTACAAAACCTGAAGATATTTAAATTTTTCCAAGTGATTTAAATTTTGAACAAGTTTGTTAAGATAGTGCAAGAATCATACACTAGCTAATAGAAAATTAATATTAAATTGACATGTAGAAAAGTAGTCGTCCTTATCCTTTCCAACTAGTACTATAAGTTTCTTTTATTTATTTAACACGTTTAACTGGTACTATAAGTTTCATTTATTTATTTAACACGTTTAAGTCACAAAGACAAGTAGACAACCATCACATGCATTGGAAATCTCCGCTGACCTCAACAAACGTAGCCTATTTTGACTATTTTCAGAAGCAAAAAATGGGAAACCTACTACGAAATTCAATGACAATTTCTCCGTAACTTCAACGAAATTGTTGATGTTTAGGTAATTTTTCAAAATAATAAAAGATTATTAGTTGTTAAAAAAGATTGTAAAACTTAAATACAATACATATATATTAATCTCCTTATGAATTAAATTCAAACTAATCGTAAATTCATGCAATGTACCGGAAGATTTTGCATATAGGTATAATAACTTTATTAAGATTTCTCAAATTAAAAAAAATAAACAAAAGAAATGAAGAAGTACCCTTTATAACTTTATCCTATTTATCCTAAGTTGCTAAAGCAGTAAAGCTTTATAGCTCTTCTAGCACTTTTTGATCATGATGTTTCCAATAAATACAATCAAGATTCAAATCTTCTTTCTCCCAACTATTGAGTAACTTTACTCTAAATTATCCTTACAACTTATTCAAGTTATATCAATGTTTTAATAAGAGTTATGTTAACGGGCACCACAAGGTGCCCATTAACGACAATATTTTTTACTTTTTTTTTGACAAATTTTTTTTATTTTGTAGTTTATGTCATTTTTTCAGTTTTATAGGTACCATTTGGTTTCTTTTTTAACTTTTCTAAGAAATTTTGTCTATTTTGGTGCTTGTTAACATATCCATTTGAATAAACTTAAAAGAAAAGCTTATATATATATATATATATATATATATATATATATATTTGAAGATTTATCTGATTTTTGTAATTACCATCCGGTGTGAGATGTAATTGCTATCATTAATTTTGGGTGATTAAAAAAGAAAAAAGTTTTAATAGAAATTACATAAATCACAGCATGCATAAGCTGCAAATCTTTTAACTATACAAAGGTATCAGAATCAGAAGCACATTCAAAAGAAAATATGATAATAGAGAATATTACCATTGCTTTCTCCCGTCTACAAAAAGCGACAAAGACTTTTGCTTTGAGTCATAATAGAGAGGAAAAAGAATTAAAAAAGAAGAACAAATTTATTTAATACTTAACCGACCTTGGAATTTAATTTCAAATTTCAAGTTTGAACAATGGAAGAACCTAATTTTTTCAATGATCGAGGAACCGACCTTGCTTCTCTAGTTTCTATTATTTGTTTGCGTTGATCGACTTTGGTATTATAATTTATAACAGATTATACAATTTCAGTTAAACTCTATACTCCTAATTTAAACTCTAATAGACCACCTCCACCTCCGTATTAAAGTATTAATAAAAAAATCTTCGGAAAAATAAAAAGGGAAAAGATTTATAAAAAAAAAATACAAGACTTAAATAAAAATAAACATAAAAAAACTGGCGCAACCACATGCATACTTCAATCCACAACCTCATCATTTATACATATACATTCTAGGTATTTATTTTTCATTATATATATGTATGTGTGTGTGTGCCTATATATATATATATATATATATATATATATATATATATATTGTGCATAACCAAAGAAGCTTTAAATTAGATGGGTCAATATTTGGGCTCACAACTTATTTGTGTAGTGGGCTTGAGAGTTTCCTACTACGGGTGGTCCTTTGCCGGGCGACTCAATAGCACCTCCTCGTTCAAATGAACTCCTTTTCTTTCTCCAAGTCGCTCTATTCTTTCTAGATACTGTCACTCTTTTCTCCCTGTTTTCTCTCTTCACTTGCCAACCACTTCTTCTCATTCTATCCTCCTATTTATAGCATAAGATGTGTGGAGGGGTTATCATTATTTCTGATCTCACTCATATGGGTGTGGTCCAATCTCATCATTTCTCATCAAAAGATATTTTGTTATGGGAGTTGGTTTAATGGCATTGGAACTAGTTCTAACCTCTAAAAAGGTTATTCGGCAGCGATATTCCCTAAGGCATTACTTGGCTGCCAAGCACATAGACCGTCCCGAGCAAATGCATTCCCAATGAGGTTATAAGTTGATTGGCATGCATTTGCTTCTAATACACTCAAGGCTAAACGGACATAGTGTGGTTTTTGTGCTAAGATTGGGCCTTAAAGGGTGTCTGGACCGAGGCCCAAGATCTAGTGGGTGTAAGGTCTTGCACTGTATCACGGGGCGGGACCCAAGATCCAGTGGGCCTGGGAGTACTCCCCGTACAATAGCCCCCCCTTGATTCTTGTCCAGCTACCGAGAATGAATCAAGGAGAGCGTGGGTGGGGCTAGCAAACCCTCGGGAAGTTCAACCGTGAGCTCCTGAGTGAACGAGATGAACATTAATGCCTTCTCAAAAGGAGTTTCGCGTCAGGCTGTCGTATTTAATTGTAACTATGACTTGACGGTTCATGAACCAAGGCCACGCGTGTGGGGGTTACAAAAAGGATTCAGGAAGTTTTCCCGTCTTCCTTTGCATTAAATGCTTTAGTCCTATAAATAGCCCCTTTTGAGTCTTCATTCCACTTTTTACTTCCTTTCTTATTCAACTCTTTCTCTGTCGAGCATCTTTCTTCCATGCATAAATTCTTCAGTCAAGATCACCCATTCCTAGAGCCCACAGTAAGTTTCTCTTCCTTTTCCTCTTCTCTCAATTTCTTTTTTCCTTCTTTAGAGTTAAAGAATGGGATACTCTCACATTCTTTCTACTGAGGCATCCTTGGCTAACTTTAGGGCAGTTTTTGACATCCCTGGAGATATGGATGTAGCCTATTGTCATGAGGGCGACATCGCTCTCCAACAATACTTTGTGCCCAACACAACATTTTTTCCCTTAATGGCTATTCTAGAGGGAGGGGTTAGGTTTCCCGTGGACCCTCTTATACTTAGCACCCTTAGGTTCTATGGTTTGTGTCTTGATCAACTTCCTCCTAATTTTTACCGAGTCGTAAGTTGTGTTAGTAGATTGAATCGGATATATGGGTTACAATTAAACCACCACGATATAAATTTTATGTATAGTTTGTGTGGCAATATTAAGTCTAACTATTATTTAAAGGCTAGGGATGTACAAGTACGGCTCATATCATGCCTTCCCAATTCTAACAGAAATTCAGTGGGGGAATATGTTCGGGTGAGCGACAATTGGCTTGCCGATGAGCTCACCTGCCCACTCTCGCCGCGTGACATTGGTCGGTACTGAGCACCTCTAACTTTGTCATGTTTTACCCGTGATTTTTTTGCTTAAACAAGCATTAACCAGTTTTTGTATTGTTTTGATGTAGACGGTAAAAGGTTTAAACCCGACCTCAGAGTAGTACATGAAAGGTGTAAAGTTGTGATTTACAACTATGTTTTATGTTGGCTTTATTCCATGACAAAAAGTGTTGTATTTGCTTTAATAATGATTTACAACTGTCTTGCTAGATGCTAACCCGCGAAAGATTCACATGAGAAGCACACGCTGGAAGCTGAAACATCGTGCCAGCCTAGAGGTTTTTGCGACTGTCTTGCGGTTAAGGCCTTCCCGCGAGACACCCGTGAAACTCTCTGCCTGGAGGATTTTTTAAGTGTGACTTTCTTACCCTTCACCCATATTATATATACCCTCATTACCCACAATGTGTAAGGAGGCCATTTAGAGAGAACTAGATAGGTTTTCTACAACACATACACCCATCTTTTAGAGAGAGAGCTACTAATCCTTAAGTGAGAAATCATCCTAGCCTCTTCTCCTTCCCTCTCCCATTGCCATACCTTGAGAGGAGATTTGTACCACAAACATAACCCACACATTTTCAGAGTGTAGAGAATGTTTTGAAATTTGGGAAGCTTTGGAGATTTTCCAAAAGAAGTCAGTGAGGCTTGGCGGATGCAATTGGGGCGTATTGTGGGATCTGGAAAGCTAGAGAAGACATGACTCCGTGAAGTCCATTGGTAGCAGGAGCTTGGAGGGCTCAAGTACATTGGGTAGACTAGGCTTGGAGGGTCTTTTGTTATTCGTGTACTCCAACTTTATTCTCTAGTGGATCGATTACCGCTTGGAGGGCGGCGGAGAGGTTTTTCGCTGAGTTCTTCGGTTTCCTCTTCGATAACATATTGGCATGTTATCTTGTGTTTGTATCTCTCTTCCCTACTCTTTTACATTCCATTATACTGCTCTGTAGCTATGATTATGGATTAGAGTAGCTTGTTTGTTTATTCGCTCACATTTACTCTTGTTTCCGCACTTAGTTTAAGTAAGAGTAAAATCAACCGAGCCGTATTTTTAATTTGGGATCTAAACAAGCTCTTGTGTTTTAACACAAATCCGAGCTTTCAATTGGTATCAGAGCGAGTACACTTGTTTTGGTTTCATTACCTAAGTGTGATCCTTGACCCCTTTGTATGTTTTGCCATGGATAGTATTATGTATGCTTCTATGGATGTTGTTGATTGTAACATGCCATGTGTTTGTGAAAATGCCTCTATGAGCGTTAATCCTCAAAATTGTGATGACATGTTACATGAATTTTTGGGTGTTGTTGATAATCCTAAAAAAGACTAAGAATTTTCATGAGAATTTGAGCAAGTTCATTTGTGAAAAGGATGATTTGATTACTAAATTCAATGAATCCAATAAATTGGTTGAAAAGTATAAAAAACTTGCTGAACATTCTCTTGAAAAACTAAAAAAGTTTGAATGTTTGAATTTGAACTTGGATTTGAATTTGAATTTGAATTTGAATTTGAATTTGAAAATGAATCTCTTAAGATACATGCCAAGTGTTTGATTGCTGAACCTATTGCTAAAAATGATGAAAATATTTGTTGCAATCATGTTGTGGTACCCAATTGTGTGTTCTACCACAAAGGACAAATCGGTGTACATTTCTCCACACAAAAGAACCAAAAAGTGGAGAGAAAGGTTCTTAAGCCAAAGCCTCCATTTAGGTCTCAACCTAAGGTTTTGGATGGATCTAAATTTGTTCTAACTTGCCACCATTGCGGTATGATCGGTCATATAAGACCACAATGTCCCAAGTTGAAGAGAGAATAAAACCATGTTGTTAGATCCCCTCCTAAAAAGCCTAATGGACCTAAACCCATTGTTTGTCACCATTGTGATGTTATTGGTCATTTTAGATCTCATTGCTTTAAGTTTTAAGCTCTTAAAAGAATCAAAAGAAAAGAGAAACTTGAGCTTCTTGGAAGTTGTGCTATGAAAGCTAAATCGATTTCAGGGGATAATGGTAAATTGTTGAAGAAATTTTTTGATGTTCTTACCTCCTTGTCTATGTACATCTCCGGTTCTCATTCTTCCAACCCTCGTCTCACTTCTCATGAGACACTCATTCCAAACAATCGTTCTGTTTGGATGAGGAAGGGTTCCTATGGTTGAACTTTTGCTCTTTTGGTCCTTGATCTAATTCTTTTGATCTTTGTAGGACCCTTCATGCATTAGATGCTTCATTGTCATGCATTTGTGCATCATGCATCTCTTGATATGCATTTTCTTTGTTGTTTTTGCATTTGATCTTACTTTTATGCTTTTGTTTTTGTATGTGTAAAAATCCAAAATCACATAAAAAGTGAAAAATTCAAAAAGGTTGATCATAAATGTTTGAGCACATATCACATGTGAGTTTGGCCTAGTACTTTCGTACTAATGGCGTAGTGCATTTACAAACTTAGTTTGTTTTGTATGCACATTTATCTTTGTGGGACAAATCTTGAAATCTATGTGTGATTGTTGTAAATCGATCTTCAAGCTTGTCATGAATGATTAGTCAATAGTCTTGTTGGTCTTGATACATGCATAGACTTGTGCCTATATCTTTTCTCATATTTTTATGTTTTTACTTAAAGAGCTCATCAAATGTCAAATCTCGAAAAGAGATTTTGGGCTGCAAAAGCCGTCACACATACTAGTATTTGACTAAGAAAAAGGGAGAATGACTTATATTGAAATGTATGGTGCCTTAAAAAGCCAAAGGCTTATTCACTTACAAAGTTAAGATATCAAAAGCTCAGACATCAATCTCAAAATGAAATGTACTTTGTTCAAAAATGATCACATGTTATGTTTTGTTAAAGAAGCCAATTGAAAAGCTTCAAAGTTATGTAATCATTCTTGTGGGAGATCATATATGTCCATTTCTATAATTGAGATAGTTCACTTGACTTAGTACTAGTTGTGTATGACTTGATTGAATTGATCATTGAAGTTTCACTCTAGACTAAGAACTTTTCCACACTTGATACTCACACACAACACACAAGACTTTGTTCAATGAATGTCTATTTCATTTGTGTGATTGTACATGTTCAAATCTGATGTGTGTGTGCTCAACCTTATGTGGACCAAACCAAAAAGATTTTTGTTCTTTTTGTTTGCTTTTGGAAGTGATTTGTATCACTCATGTTTTTGAAAGTTTTTCAAGTTGTTTTTGTGTGAAAAATATGTTTTCTGGGTTCTGGGTGTTTTCGTGATGTAAGCTCAGTCACGAGTTAAAGGGTCCAATTCTCCAGTTTTTCAGTTTTGGACAGAAAGTTTCGCGACTGTTTCGCGACTGTTTCGCGAGTAAAGCTTACTAGTGAGACACCAGCGAAATTTCGCTAGTATCTTGCTAGTATGTAACCATCGAAACTTCCCACAAAAATTTCCAGATCAACTTTTAAAGGGCATTTCGTGGGTCATTTGTTTTAAACTTCTCACATCTTCTCCCAAACCCCTGTTTTACTGTTTCTACATTAAAACCCAACTAAATTCAAGTGTTTTTCATTCCATTAACATCTCCAAGGTAATCTTAAACTCTTTTCATTGATTTTGATCCTTAGATTATGTTTTTGGGGGTGTTTTATGTACATAGTTGGGATTTTCTCAAATGGGAGTTGGAAAACTTATTTTTTGTCAATCTTTTGATTGGGCTTTATTTTAAATGATGTTTTTCTATGAATGTTGGCCCATTATGGCAAAAATAACATGTATTTAGGCAAATTTTTCATATGTTCTTGCATTGTTTGTCATACATGTGTAGTGTGTGCACTTTATGTGTTTGATAAAATGCTCAAATGACATTTTCTTATTATTTTGGACTCTGATGAGTACCAAACTTTGGGGATCACCATAATTATTCATGTTTATCATGTTTTGATCATTGGTGGTATGTTTTATACACTTTTTCCCGTGAGTGCTTATTCATGCATTGGTCATACATCTCACATGCACACTAGATGCACCTTTGTTACACACACTCTAACACTTGACATGTTTTGGGTTCACTCATGCTAGTTAAGTCTTTTTATACATTTTAGCACATATAACATGTTCTTGTGTCTATGTCATGCCTAGGTCCATATCTTGTTCCACATTCTTAGCATGTCATGTTCTTTATGCTTTGTAGCATTGTGTTTTTAAGATGTTTTATCTTTTATTTGAGCTTCATTTTCTCATACATCTTGCACCCCTCATGCATCATACCCTTGTTCATATCTTATTTTCTTTCCCTCCTTCCTCTTAATTCATTTGTCTATTCGTGACAAAAAGGGGGAGTATATACCAGAAAGTATACCAGTGTGTTTCATCATTTCTATATGACTCATGTGCACATTCTTAGGGGGAGAAATTCTACCTCATGCACATTCGTAGGGGAAGAAAGCCATAGGGGAGATGCATATACCAAGGGGGAGAAGACAACTCTTTTATGAAAAAACCTTGTTTTGTTTTGTTCTACTTTATGTTTGTTTTCTCGTTACTTTGTGGTGCTTTGAGTTACATTTATTATCTATGCTTTGTTTCTCTCATTGCATCGTGTTTATGTGTTGGAACACACTTGTTCCCTTGTTGGATCTTGTATCCTTAATGCAATTCCTTTGTGTTTTGCATTGGTTGTGTGTTGGACATGTATATATCCTTATGTCTTTGTGCTTTAATGATTGCATGTTTGGATGATCATTTGCTTTCTCATGTGATCATTGTAGTCATTTTTATATGATTATTCTGGTGTATGATCAAGTTGCTCATATGTTTCACATCATGTTTACTTGATCACATTTTACTTGTTACATTATACTTGTCTTTTTATCACTTGATTTACCTCAAGGGTCTATTGCGTTTTGTGCAAGTGTTTCAGGTTACAGGTATATATGTTCCAAGTGCTTCATAGCTTCTAAATTTAGGTGTAAGTGAGTTTTGCCATTATTCTCAAATTCACGTTTAAGTCTAGAGTCTGTTATAGGGTGTTTTGTCATAGAATAGCCAAAGGGGGAGATTGTAAAGTTGTGATTTACAACTATGTTTTATGTTAGCTTTATTCCATGACAAAATGTGTTGTATTTGCTTTAATTTTGTTCCTTATACTTTGTAAGATTTTATTATATTGGGTTTAGTATTAAGTTGGTGAAGACTTAAGCTTAATTGAAGAACAGTGGATTTCGCGACTGTCTCGCTAGATGCTAGCCCGCGAAAGAGCCACGTGAGAAGCACACACTGGAAGCTAAAACGTTGTGCTAGCCTAGAGGTTTTTGCGACTGTCTCGCGATTAAGGCCTTCCCGCAAGACACCCTCGAAACTCTCTATCTGGAGGATTTTTTAAGTGTGACTTTCTTACTCTTCACCCATACTATATATACCCTCATTACTCACAATGTGTAAGGAGGCCATTAAAAGAGAAAAACCCTTGATAGGTTTTCTACAACACATACACCCATCTTTTAGAGAGAGAGTTACTAATCCTTAAGTGAGAAATCATCTTACCCTCATCTCATTCCTTCTCCCATTGCCATACCTTGAGAGGAGATTTGTACCCCAAATATAACCCACACCTTTTCAGAGTGTAAAGAGCATTTTGGAACTTGGGAAGCTTTGGAGATTTTCCAAAAAAAGCCGATGAGGCTTGGCGGATGTAATCGGGGCATATTGTGAGATCCGAAAAGCTAGAGAAGACATGACTCCATGAAGTCCGTTGGTAACAGGAGCTTGGAGGGCTCAAGTACATTGGGTAGACTAGGCTTGGAGGGTCTTTTGTTATTCGTGTACTCCAACTTTATTCTCTAGTGGATCGATTACTGCTTGGATGGCGGCGGAGAGGTTTTTCGCCGAGTTCTTCGATTTCCTCTTCGATAACACATCGACGTGTTATCTTGTGTTTGCATCTCTCTTCCCTACTCTTTTACATTCCATTATACTGCTATGTTGCTATGATTATGGATTAGAGTAGCTTGTTTGTTTATTTGCTCACATTTACTCTTGTTTCCGCACTTAGTTTAAGTAAGAGTAAAATCAACCGAGCCGTATTTTTAATTTGGGGTCTAAACAAGCTCTTGTGTTTTAACACAAATTCGAGCTTTCATAAGGGACTTGAATTTTGTGCTCCGATCAGAAATATTTGTTAATTCTGACGGGCAGCTTCAGGTGTCTCACCTTATTCTCGGCTGTACTCCCGTCTACTCGACTTGGCAACCTTACGAGTAAGCTTTGTTGGTGGACAATCCTCTGCTGTCGTACATAGACGTGCGGCACTCCAACCTTCTCCCTCCTCAGTTAACCATTGGTGAAGCTCGGGATCTCGGTCCCCAGTTCATAATCGCAAAATCCTTGGAACCTATACGGGATGCTTCGGCAAATCTCATGTCTCAAAGCCGTAGAGTCCACGTGCCTGTTGAAGAGCTTGAAGCCCCAATTTAGGCAGCCAAACCAGCAGCAGCCGAGTCGGAAGATGAGCCTAGCTCGTTTCGTGCCCCGCGCCCATCCACTGGGGCAGCAACAGCGGTAAAGCCCTCAAAAGACCTTCAGTATAGCTTACAATCAACTGACAACCAATACTAAGCAGTCGCCCGGCGTACCTTTTCTGCTTCCTTTTCATCTGTTGGCACTCGATCCTCGGCTAAAAATTCAATGATCAGATCCGTCCAACATGGTTTGGCTGTTGTTATCAATGAAACACCTACCCCCTCATTAATACTCGGTTCGGCTACCAACTCCACTTTGATTAACCAGGGTACCTCCTCAGTCAATGACGACATCAATGTGGCCAAAGAGTCAGCGTGCTGATTCTGTCCCCTGGCCACTTGAATCACTCTCATACTTAGAAAGCGGTCTATAGTCTGCTTTACCAACCGTAAGTATTGCATCATTCGAGGGTCCTTGGCCTCAAAACTTCCTTGCACCTGATTAACCACCAATTGAGAATCTGAGTAGACCTGTACTTCCTTAGCACCTAGGTTTGAAGCAACTCTTAATCCAGCAAGCAAGGCTTCATACTCGGCTTCGTTGTTAGAAGCCCTAAAGCCTAGCCTAAAAAAGTGCTCTAGTTTTATTCCTTCCGAGGTGATTATCACAATTCCAGCCCCGGCTCCTGATGCGCTGGATGCACCGTCCACAAACACCTTCCACGGAAGGATTTCTACGTGGCAAACCATCTTCTTCTCCCCTCTCGGGGAAAACTTCGCAACGAAATCGGCGAGAACCTGACCCTTCACCGAGATTCTAGGTTTATACCTGATGTCAAAAGAGCCTAGCCGAGTTCCCCACTTAGCTATTCTACCTATGAAATCAGATCTCTTCAATAACGATTGTAGAGAATACTCGGTCAATACATAAACAGTATGGGTTTGAAAATAATGGAGTAGCTTCCTAGTAGCATGAACTAGCGCTAATAACTTCTCTAGAGGCAAATATCTCACCTCAGCATCGACCAAGGTCTTGCTGACATAGTATATTGGTTGTTGTACACCTCGATCCCCCAGTAGCACGGCACTCACGATATGCTCAGACACCGAGAGGTACATAAATAAGTCTTCATCGGACTCTGGGGCTGTCAACATAGGCGCCTGTACTAGATATTCCTTCAGGTCTTGGAAAGCCTTTTCACAATCCTCAATCTAGTGGAATCCCTTCCACTTTTTCAAAAGTTGGTAAAACAGATAGCACCAATTAGCAAACTTGGAAATAAACCGGTTAAGGGCAGCTAACATGCCGATCAGTACTTGGACTTCCTTTGGGTTGCCCAGCGGCTTGAGGTGCTTCATAGCTTCAATCTGATCAAGGTTGAACTCTATTCCTTGGTTAATGATCAAATACCCTAGGAACTTGCCAGCCCCCACTCCGAAAGCACACTTGTTAGCATTGAGGTGCAGCTTGTGTTGCCCGAGCACTTCGAACACCTTGTTAAGATCATCAATATGTTGTTCCTCATGTTTGCTTTTAGCCACCATATCGTTAATGTACACCTCAACTGTACGCCCAATCTTATCTCTGAACATGCTCGCCATCATCCATTGATAAGTGGCTCCAGCATTCTTTCGCCCAAACGGCATCACGGTATAGTGGTAATTGGCATTAGGGGAAATGAACGCCATCTTCTCCTGGTCCTTGGCCGTTAGGGTAATCTGATGGTAACCCTAAAAAGCGTCCAGAAAGTTCATCCTCAAGTGCCCGTACGTGGCATCCACTAGCTGATCAATCTTTGGCATATGAAATGGGTCCTTTGGGCATGCTCGGTTCAAGTCAGTAAAGTCAACACAAACCCTCCATCTTCCATTCTTCTTTTTTACCACCATTGTATTCACAAGCTACTCCGGAAAGAATATCTCCTTTATTGCCCCAGCTTTCTTCAAACTCTTGACCTCTTGCCTAACAGCTTCAACGTGCTCCTTTGCTGATCCCCTCGGTTTCTACTTCTTGGGAAGGAACAATGGGTCCACATGAAGCTTGTGAACTGTGAACTCAGGGTCCACCCTAGGCACCTCATACGCGCTCCACACAAATACATCCACATTATGTACCAGAAACAGCAACATCTCCACCTTATCCTCATACTTCATACTAGCTCCTATCTGAAAACTTTTATCATCATCTGGAAGTATCCTTACCTTTACTAAATCCTCAGCACAGCTAGCCCCCATTTCCCCCTGAGGTTCTTGTAATTGCTATAAGGGGACCTCTCCGGTTGGTTCCTTTTGTTTGATCTCCTGGTTAACTGCGACCACTGAGCACTACTTGGCTACTTACTGGTTTCCCCTCATTATAGCAATACCTTGCTCGATGCGAAATTTGACCTTCACGTGTAAGGTGGATGGAACTGCTCCCATTGCATGAATCCACGGCCTTCCCAAGATTGTCGTGTATGGAGAAAACGAGGCGACCATTATAAATGTCACCATTACTTCCTTACCTTCCATATTCACGGGTAGCAAAATTTGCCCCTCAGGGATCACCATCCGGCCATCAAACCTTACTAGGGCTGTATTGTACTTGGAGAGATCTTCATTCTTTAAGCCAAGCCCCTTGAACAAGTTGGGGTACATTACTTTGACACCACTCCCCTAGTCGATCAATACCCTCTCCACTATGAAACCATTTATCCAGGTTGTAACTACCAAAGTGTTGTCGTGCAGCTGAATTTTTCCTTCTAGGTCGTCGTCATTGAAGGCGATGGGTTCCAAGGCGTGTTTCAATTTCTTTTTGGACGGTTGCTCACCCAAGCAACCCTCTGCCGACACCATGGCTGGTACTCCTTTCCTCTTGGACACCAGGGTACCCCTCGAAGCCACATGGATAACCTCTATCACTCCTAATGGGGGTGGGAGGGGATTTCCTCGGGGTCGAGTATTCTACCCAACTTCCTGATTTCTCGGATCCACCACAAACTCCTTCAAATACCTTGTCTTTACTAGCTGTTCTAAATGATCTTACAACACCCTGCATTGTTCAGTAGTATGCCCCTTGTCCTTATGGTAAGTATAGTATAAGTTTTGATTTCTCCTTAACTAGTTACCCCCTATCTTGTTTGGCCACCGAAAGTATGGCTAATTTTTTATTTGATCTACAATTTTGTGCACTAGCTCTTTGAACGTCATGTTCACTTCCCCTACCTATGCGTCTGGATCCCAAATCCTCAAATCCCTTTGGGGCCTTGATTGAAAGCCCCCCTGCCGAGGCTGATTCATGATCGGAGTTTTGCCTTTGTTCTGCTGCTGGTCATTTTCTAACCTTTTGTATTCTTCGATATGCCTCATCAACTGCCTCATATCCTCGGAAGGTCTCCTTGTCTACGAATCTCGCAACTCGGAGTCCTCGGGCAATCCTAATTGAAAAGTACTTGTGGCGATTTTTTCGTTGCCTCCGCCGATCTAGTTGTACAGCTCCTAATACTAGCTAATGTTGCAACGCATCTACTGGTTGTGGCACCCGGTTGCAGGTCATAAACTGGAAGCCGAACTCCTGAATCAGCTCGGCAAAATTGTGAATTGAGCCTTTCCTTAACCTATTGAACCATCTCAAAGCGATGGGCTCGAGACTCGATGGAAATACCTTGCACATTAATGCGTCGTTATAAGTGTGCAAAGACATCATTTGGATATAATGGCTTATGTGCTCTACCGGGTCCGTTTTCCCATCATAAGAATTGAACGGAGGCGTGTAAATCTACTCAGCATAGGGGCCCATTCAATGTCCCCTGAGAATGGCAGACGAGCAGCTCTACGTAATGCTCGACTCATAGCATCCATAGCAGTATTCCAGGGTTGTTGCTCTTCTGGGGAAATTAAGTCCCGGTCTATATACTCCCGTGAACAATCTCAGTGTCAATGGGAACCAAATTGGTGGGAGCCTGCTCCATAGTGCCCTCCCACGCTAGCCGACGCTTCATCACGCTCCCCGTGGTCTCTTCTCTGACGCCTACACATCTTGCTTCCAACTCCAAATCTCTTACCAACCTACGCAAACTTTTAAGTTCCTCGTTCCTTTCATTAAAACGATGACGCCCCAAAGCGCCCGACAATGTCTGATGCATTTGAAACAACCCTTCTCTGAGGTCAGATCGTTCTTCGTCCTACTCATGCTCCACGTCTTCGCACCTCTTTTGCCTTCTTTCTTGCCAAGCAGACCCTCGAGAGGATCTCCCAGAACCGCTTCCAGCATAACTCCCTGACTAACCTTCAGACATTTTCCCAACATGAGTCTCTGCAGAACCACAGCTACGTAGCAGATTCCCACAGGCGGCATCAATTGTGCCTACCCAAAAAAAGGCTTTAAACTAGATGGGCCAATATTTGGGCTCAACACTTATTTGTGTAGTGGGCTTAAGAGTTTCCCACTACGGGAAGTCTTTTGTCGGGCGACCCGATAGCACCTCCTCATTCAAATGAACTCCTTTTCTCTCTCCAAGTAGCTCTATTATTTCTTGATACTATCACTCTTTTCTCCCTGTTTTCTCTCTTCACTTGCCAACCACTTCTTCTCATTCTATTCTTCTATTTATAGTATAAGATGAGTGGAGGGGTTATCACTTGTGTAGGTGTGGTCCAATCTCATCATTTCTCTTCAAAAGATGTTCCGTTGTGGGAGTTGGTTTAATGGTATTGGAACTGGTTCCAACCTCCAAAAAGGTTATTCAGCAGCGATATTCCCTAAGGCAGTACCGAGCTGCCGAGCACGTAGACCGTCCCGAGCAAGTGCATTCCCAATGAGGTTATAAGTTGATTGGCATGCGTTTGCTTCTAATATGCTCAAGGATGAACGGACCTAGTGTCGTTTTTGGGCTAAGATTGGGCCTTAAAGGGTGTTTGGACTGAGGCCCAAGATCCAGTGGGTGTGAGGTCTTGCACTGTATCACGGGACTAGGGCCTAGGATCCAATGGGCCTGGGAATACTCCCCGTACATATATATATATATATATATATATATATACATATATATATATATATATATATTTCTCATTCACTTGCAAATTTTTAATTAATTTATGTATTTCTGGATAAAATTTAAAAAGCTTGTTATTACTCTGTTAACCATATTTCACATATTACAATAGGTGCACCTGAGGTTTATATTTGGTAATGGAATATGATTTTTTGTTCATTCTTTTATGAAATTATTAAATTTGAAATCTTTGGATTGAAAACTTAAGAATTTATTGCCAAACAAATTTTTTTTTCTTTGTTCTCTTTTTTATATTAAAAGAGAGGAAAAAAAAAATGTTCGCGTTTAATTTTTTTTACTTTTTTTTTTTTCGTATGTGAAAATTTTTTTGGGGTCATTTTTGGTTGATTTGACCCGTCAAAATCTGCATAAATGTTAAACTGTCATAACTTTTACAACTTGTTTTAATTTGATAGGTTTCCAACCCAAACTTCATTTAACCCGTACCCAATTGGATCAAAGCCAAATTTGGTGGACCTAACTTATTTGATCGCATACACTTTTCTTTTTATAAAGAAGGTAATTGTTCTTCAAACTTGTTTGGAGGAAAATTCCTTTATTCTCTTATGAAGCAAGTTAAATGTTTATTCATGTGTGCTTAGAGTATCATGACTTATCTAATAGTCATGATGTATGGTTTGAGGGGAAAATTCTACACCCCTTGAACTTTGATATAGTGACCCTTATATCTCCTAGACTTTTATCGAAGTCAATTTAGTACCAAGGTGACAAGCATGCAGACAAAACAATTGATTAGCCCAATGATTCCAAAAAAAATTAATACATATTCCAAATAATTTCACTACTAAGGCGGTAAATTGTTATTAGTAGATAAAAAAAATAATATCAATGGTATAATTGTCAAATGGCTCCCTCAAAACAATAAAGTTTATTACTCCTTAAAATATAGTTTTCGGAAAAAAAATATAAGAACAATGCTAGAATAGTATTTCTCCTTTTTAGCTTTTTCCTATCTTGTCTAGTGAATTAGTTATTCTTGATTAAATCTTTTTTTCATATAAAAGAAATTTTCTTTTATTCATTTTAACTTCAAAGCATTGGTAACTGAGGACTTGATTGGATCTAATAGAATTTTCTATCATTGCTATGAGTTATAAGTCATAAGTTGGATTTACAATTGTATAATATATGGAATTGTAAATATATTTTTCTTCGTTACATTTTTTCAAATGTTTTTAAATGTTTGATTCAAAAACTCAAGATATCAAATTCATTATAATACTTAAAGAAATAGCAAAACATAGGAGTTTAATATAATGTTACAATGATAGTATTTGAAAAATAAGAAAGATTAAAATAATAAATAATAAAAAAAAGACAATAAAATAATTGTGATTTTTTTTTTACATATCTATAGCAAATTAAATATTATATATGTTTATTCATGAAACTTTATAAAGATGACAAATTATTGTTAAAAATTATTGTTACTGTATGTATGTGCTTTTTTATTGGCTCTGTTTTTTCTTTCGATGCATCATGTGGTTATATAAATGATTATCAAATCGCGCTCTTCTAATTATATGACTTATATCAAAATCATCACGTGACTTCAATAATTTAATGGTTTTGTTATTAAGTATGTGCCATTGCCAATAGTCATTTTGATTTCTTTTAGTATGGTAGAATAGCAATTCCATTATTTTTACTATAACTTTTTCCATATCACTGGATGATCAACCCTGTAAGTCAGAGTCTTTAGCTACAACAATGTATTTCTTAAAACTTAGATGAGCTTCAACGTAAATGGCCCAAGGAAAAAGGAAAAATAATAATAATAAGTAAGAGAGACAGTAAATGAAAGTAAAATTACATAGAAATATATCTATAAAATACCATGTAATTTCCATACAATGAAATCTAGCAATACAAGAGCTGACACAGCTCACACACAACTTTTAAAGCAATAAATAACAATACTTCATACAACATAAATTATCCATATAAAACTAAACAGAAAATAACCGCCCCCAATAATTCCATGCCATTGAATGTGTCTGTTCTGTATACTAGTTCGGTTGGCATAAGATAAAACATAATTCAAGGCTTAGTAGTACTGGTAGCAGATGGTGGTGGTGAGAAGAATGGGAAGGAAGGAATTGTAGTGGGAATAGTTGGGAGTGAGGGAATGTTTGGAATTTGAGGAAAGTTAAACTGTGGGATTGATGGGATGGTGGGCAAGTTGGGAAGTGGAGGCATCTGTGTGGGAGTGGGCAGTGATGGCTGAGTGGTTGGCAATGGCAGTGTAGGCCAAGGTGGCAATGGTGTTGGTTTAGGCAAAGTAGGCAGCACTGGCACAGTTTGTAAGAGGTTGCGAGCTGCTAAGCTGAGGTTGATGCTTGATAATACGCTGAAAACCACAAAGAAAGCCAAGATGAAAAACTTGTTAGATGCCATGATAGAAAAAGAAGTGTTTTACAAGGTTTTGAAATTGGGAAAGCAAGGAATTCTCTTTGGTTTTGATGATAGAAACAATGACCATGCTCGGGGTTTTTATAGCAAGATGGAATACGTCTAAAGGGTTGTGTTAGATATGCAAGGTTGGTGATTGGTATTTTGGCATGTAATTTGCCATTACGAGCTTTCCTGTTGTTAGGCTATCTCCTTGCCCATCTTGCATGGAAAATCAATGAAAAATGTTGACTATTGTTGTGGTTTAGTACTTTTGAGTATAATTAATGTTAGTAATTCGCAAAGGTTTGGTTTGGTTTTGGGTACACCAAACCTTTTTTTTTTTGTGGACAGAATACTAACTCTTTTTGCTGTCTCTGTTTGGTTTGCTAACTAATCTAAGTTACGTGGGGGTTGTGAAGCCACGGTTTCTTTGTAAACTCACCAATCAAACCAATAGGCTTAATTGTTTAATAATATCATAATCTCATCACAGTCACGAAGAAAGTAGTGTTCGAAGAGCAATACTACAGACACAAAATTATCTTGCAACATTTTTACAAACTAATGTTGTGGCTAACTTCTTACTGGTTTTTATCTAGATCCATATTTAACATCACTTTTTTATTTATCAATAATCACTCATCAAATCAGCAGTTTATAAATTTTTTTTATAAAATAGATTCTATCTCTAGTATTACCTGTGTTAAAATAATGATAAAAAGGTTATTATTATTATTATTATTATTTACTTCAAGTTATTCAAAAAATGACAATATTTTTTAAATTTTGACTTTTAAGGTTTTTTCTGTCTTTTTATGCATGTTAGCAAAATCCTTTAGAGAGAAAAAAATCTTTTCTAAGGTTGCATTTGGATAGCTTATTTTTTCCCAATTTATTATACTATTCAGCTTATTTTTGCTACTATTTGTGGGCTCCACTGCACTTTTTGGTACTACTCATGAGTCTCACTATACTATTTCAGCTAACTTTTACATTTATCTACAATACATTCAACAAAAAGTTTTTAGTTTCAGCAAAATAAATGAATCCTAAATAGACCCTAAATCAACAAAATACTTAAGAGACAATGATTATTCTTTAAGTACGATTAATCTTTTTGTTTCTACATATTAAATAATTTTTTTTCACCAGTTTGTGTGTACAAACATTTTCCAAAACACGCATGTTTTTTTTTTTTTAATTCATCATCTTTCTTTCTTAATCACGTCTAATACCTGACAGGAATTGATACAACAACCTGCCAATTCATATACAGAGTGATTGTGCTTTGTATTTACTATTCTATTTCTACTACAACTACAACATGAGCATTTTCAATAATGTATATTGTTGAAATTAGGCTTCACAATAAAAATGAATATGGTTTTCTAAATGAATATTTGACTTTGTACATTTAAAAGAAAATTTCTACAAATTTAATACAAAATCAATCATAGATTATTTTCAAGATTTAAAAGAACGTTACATTCTGTTTTAATAAATAATTGATTAAAAATGGGACAAAATTTAGTTACAAACTTGATAGTATAAGGCTACAAATTCCTTTCAAAAAATTAAATCAAACCATTGATTCTCATGTTGCTTACACTCTTAATAAGCATGTTTGTGTCAATCAGATGTTATTTACTATATGATTCATAAACTACAAAAATTTTAAATTAAAACAATTGATTGATGACATAACTACTAATTTTTTATATTCTAGAAATTTTGTAAGTATGAAAAATCTAAGAAAAAAGGTAATCCGATTGTGAATTTGTCAAATTTTTTATCCAGTAAAAAAATATATTAAGTAAAGTTGTTACATTTACAACCAAATTTGTAGCCAAATTGTGTCCTTATAAATGTACTAAGATTGGATGCTAGTTTTATTTTTCATAGTATATTTAGTTTTTTATTTTAGCATATTTTTCATTATTGGATTCTAAATTTCTTTGGTTCATGCCTTGGCAGTTGGCCCCCTTAAGCTAAATTTCTAAAAGTTCCATCCTGAATATCAACTATCAACGACAAGTGGTAATCTATCAATTTATGTAACCAAGAACTAAGCCAAAAATATATATTTGAAAGGGCAACCTAATAAAGAATAGGATTTTCCTTAAATCGATTCTGATCGAGTTTGGAGTTGAATTGACACTTGACTCAATTAAACCAAATGAATGGGTCATGGACCCTCTATCAATCGAATAGTCAAGCCAGACCAAGGTGGTTTGGGTTGTCAGTTGGGCAAGTCTAGGCTACAAGTTGGGCTTAACTTTGGGTTTGTTGTGATTTCATTATTAATGTTGCATTTTTTTGGGGGACAAATTTAGACCCTGGTTGTGCCAATAAACAAATTCTAAACCAAGTTAAATTAAGTAATCAATTATTTACGTGACATGAGTCAGATCTTGGTTAAACAATGCGTACCATATCACAATGGAAATAAATGAGACAAACAATATGGTAATGAAGAGAAAAACCTGAAGCAAGAAAAACTCTCTTAACCACCAACCCCAAGGGAAAATAGACCCACTATTATAGAATGTAAGTTTTCTTTCCCATGACGACTAGGAACAGACAAATCCAAAATTTCACTTTTTAAAATAGATTTAACCCTAAATTTATTGTTACCTCGTGATCCCACACAGCTCCAACTTCATGGATTCTTCTGTCTGTGGAGTTCGTCAAATATGAACACCCACTTACAACTTCCAAAACCCTCATGAAGATTGTTTCCAGCAACTTTTATGTGTACTGGATGCAGCAACTTCAAATAAATCACTGTATCTTCAGTAATCTTCCACTTGATCTCCAGATGACGCTTTAAGAGGGCTTGGTTAACCCTAGTTCTAGGTGTACAATGCACAGCTTCCAAAAACTCTGAAATAACATGCTCTAGGTCTCCTTTTATACCTCTGCTTGGAATCAACAAAACCCTAGAAGCACTGACGTCTAATTGGGCTGAAATAGGATTCTGACAACAAGATTCTTGACTGATTGACATAAGATCTCAATCGATCAACATTATTGGCAAATCTCGACTTATAGACTGTGTTGAGAAAGTGTTGAAATAATGTAATAAGATGATGTGGTATATTGAAATTGAAAGGATAAAACATAGATTTTACAATACGTCCTTATAGAATTTAATATCTAAAAAAATGTTATTAAGACTCAATTTGTCATTACAAGTGAATATTAAAAAAATATTTTTTTTTCTTAAGCTTTGGGGATTTTCTTTAACTATGAGTGAACTTATTTGATTTTTGAGCACAACAAGAGAACATTAATGAACATCTTGGTTTTATGATTTTTTTGTTATTACTAATCCTTTTTTCCAATGATTCCACAAAACCTGAAGATATTTAAATTTCTCCAAGTGATTTATATTTTGAACATTTAATTTCTGATAAGAATAAGGATTGAATTTCTGATTTTACTCAAATTTAATATATAAGATACATTTGCTAAAGATATATATATATGCAAGAGGTTATGTAAGATAACAAATATAAAGTTTGTTAAGATAGTGCAAGAATCATACACTAGCTAATAGAAAATTAATATTAAATTGATATGTAGAAACGTAGTCGTCCTTTCCAACTAGTACTATTAGTTTCATTTATTTATTTAACACGATTAATTCTCAAAGATAACCAACCTATACATTGGAAATCTCCGCTGATCTCAACAAACGTAGCCTATTTTGACTATTTTCAGAAGCAAAAAACGGGAAATCTCCAATGAAATTCAATCGCAATTTCTCCGTAACCTCAACGAAATTGTTGATGTTTAGGTAATTTTTCAAAATAATAAAAAATTATTAGTTGTTAAAAAAGATTGTAAAACTTAAATACAATACATATATATATTAGCTTCCTTATGAATTAAATTCAAACTAGTCATAAATTCATGCAATGTACCGGAAGATTTTGCATATAGGTATAATAACTTAATCAAGTTTTCTCAAATTATAAAAAATAAACAAAAGAAATAAAGAAGTACCCTTCATAACTTTATCCTATTTATCCTAAGTTGCTAAAGCTTTATAGCCCTTCTAGCACTTTTTGATAATGATGTTTCCAATAAAGAGAATCAAGATTCAAATCTTCTCTCTCCCAACTATTGAGTAACTTTACTCTAAGTTATCCTTACAACTTATTCAAGTTATATCAATTTTTAATAAAGCTGAAAGAAAAGCCTATATATATATATTTGAAGATTTATCTGATTTGTAATTACCATCCCGTGTGAGATGTAATCGTTATCATTAATTTTGGGTGATTAAAAAAGAAAAGGGTAAAATATAAAACTGACATTTTAAGTTTCTTCAAATTTCATTTCATTCATCTAATTTTGCTTTTATTCATTTTAATCCTCTAACTTTCATGTTTATTTAGTTAAGGTTTTTTCATAAACTTTAATTATGTGTTATGGTTAATTTTTCAATTTTATAAATTTTTCTTTAAATTTTTTAAACTAAAAATATTCAATTAATGATTGAAAAATAATTTCCAATTTTTTTTTTCAAAAAATTTTAACAAAAGTTAACGGAAATGCCTTAATTGAATAAATTTGAAATTTAGAGGACTGAAATGAACGAAAGTAAAGTTAGAGGACTAAAATGAAATCCGAAAAAAGTGAAAGATCAGTTTTTCATTCTAGCCAAAAAAAATAAAATTTACTAGAAATTACATAAATCACAGCATGCATAAGCAGCAAATCTTTTAACTATACAAAGGTATCAGAATCAGAAGCACATTCAAAAGAAAATATGATAATAGAGAATATTACCATTGCTTTCTCCAATCCGCTAGCTTCTCCAAACTGTTGTCACAGAAAACCGACGGAACTGCTACAAAAAGCGACAAAGACTTTTGCTTTGAGTCAATAGAGAAGGAAAAAAAAATTTAAAAGAAGAACAAATTTATTTAATAGTACTTAACCGACCTTGGAATTTAATTTCAAATTTCAAGTTTGAACAATGGAAGAACCTAATTTTTTCAATGATCGAAGAACGAAGTGTGTTTTGCTTTTCTAGTTTCTATTATTTGTTTGAGTTGAACGACTTTGGTATTATAATTTATAACAGATTATACAATTTCAGTTAAACTCTAATACTCCGCATTTAAACTCTAATAGACCACCGCCACATTCTTATTAAATTATTAATAAAAAAATCTTCGGGAAAATAAAATGGGAAAAGATTAAAAAATAAATACAAGACTTAACTAAAAATAAAATAAAAAACCATTTTAACTGGCGCCTCTAAACCATTTAGGAAGTGTCTCACATGCATACTTCAATCCACAACCTCATATATATATACACACACATTCTACGTATTTATTTTTCATTATATATATATATATATATATATATATATATATATATATATATATCTCATTCACTTGTAAATTTTTAATTAATTTATGTATTTCTGGATAAAATTTATAATGCTTCTTATTACACTGTTAACCATATTCACATATTCCAATAGGTGCACCTGAGGTTTATATTTGGTAATGGAATATGATTTTTTGTTCATTATTTTATGAAATTATTAAATTGGAAATCTTTGGATTGAAAGACTTAAGAATTTATTGTCAAACTCTTTTTTTTTTTTCTTTGTTCTCTTTTTTGTATTAAAAGAGAGAGAAAAAAAAGTTCGAGTTTAATTTTTTACTTATTATTATTATTTTTTGTATGTCAAAAAAATTTTTGGGTCATTTTTGGTTGATTTGACCCATCAAAATCTGCATAAATGTTAAAGTGTCATAACTTTTACAACTTGTTTTAATTTGATAAGTTTCCAACCCGAACATCATTTAACCCGTACCCAATTGGATCAAAGCCAAATTTGGTGGACCTAACTTATTTGATCACATACACTTTTCTTTTTATAAAGAAGGTATTTGTTCTTCAAACTTGTTTGGAGGAAAATTCTTTCATTCTCTTATGAAGCAAGTTAAATTGTTATTCATGTGTGCTTAGAGTAACATGACTTATCTAATAGTCATGATATATGGTTCGAGGGAAAAATCCAACACCCCTTGAACTTTGATATAGTGACCCTTATATCCCCTAGACTTTTATTGAAGTCAATTTAGTACCAAGGTGACAAGCACGCAGGCAAAACAATTGATTAGTCCAATGGTTCCAAAAAAATTAATACATCTTACAAATAATTTCATATCTACCAAGGTGGTAAATTGTTATTAGTAGATAAAAAAATATATATCAATGGTATAATTGTCAAATGGCTCCCTCAAAAAAAAAAAGTTTATTACTCCTTAAAATATAGTTTTCGGAAAAAAAAAAATAAGAACAATGCTAGAATAGTATTTCTCCTTTTTAGCTTTTTCCTATCTTGTCCAGTGAATTAGTTATTCTTGATTACATCTAACAAGCGATTTTTTAATACCAAAAAATTTTATTTTATTCATTTTAACTTCTAAGCATTGTTAACTGAGGCCTTGATTGGATCTAATAGAATTTTCTATCATCGCTATGAGTTATAAGTAATAAGTTGGATTTACAATTGTATAATATATGGAATTGTAAATATATTTTTCGTTGTTACGTTTTTCAAATGTTTTTAAATGTTTGATTCAAAAAATCAAGATATCAAATTCATTATAATACTTAAAGAAATAGCAAAACATAGGAGTTTAATATAATGTTACAATGATAGTATTTGAAAAATAAGAAAGATTAAAATAATAAATAATAAAAAAGACAATAAAATAATTGTGATTTTTTTTACATATCTATAGCAAATTTAATATTATATATGTTTATTCATAAAACTTTATAAGGATGACAAATTATCGTTAAAAATAATTGTTACTGTATGTATGTGTTTTTTTTTTTTTTAATTGGCGTATCAACATCTTAAGTCAGCCCTCCAAATCGAAATTCTCGGCTCTGTTTTTTCTTTCAATGCATCATGTGTCTACATAAATTATTATCAAATCACGCTCTTCTAATTATATGACTTATATCAAAATCATCACGTGACTTCAATAATTTAATAGTGTTTGTTATAAAGTATGTACCATTGCCAATAGTCATTTTGATTTCTTTTAGTATTGTAGAATAGCAATTCCATTATTTTTACTATAATTTTTTCCATATCACTGGATGATCAACCCTGTAAGTCAGAGTCTTTAGCTACAAAATGTATTTCTTAAAACTTAGATGAGCTTCAACGTAAATGGGCAAAGGAAAAAGGAAAAAGGAAAAAAAATAATAATAAGTAAGAGAGACAGTAAATGAAAGTAAAATTACATAGAAATATATCTATAAAAATACCATGTAATTTCCATACAATGAAATCTAGCAATACAAGAGCTGACACAGCTCACACACAACTTTTAAAGCAATAAATAACAATACTTCATACAACATAAATTATCCATAGAAAACTAAACAGAAAATAAGCGCCCCCAATAATTCCATGCCATTGAATTTGTGTCTGTTCTGTATACTAGTTCGGTTGGCATAAGATAAAACATAATTCAAGGCTTAGTAGTACTGGTAGCAGATGGTGGTGGTGAGAAGAATGGGAAGGAAGGAATTGTAGTGGGAATAGTTGGGAGTGAGGGAATGTTTGGAATTTGAGGAAAGTTAAACTGTGGAATTGATGGGATGGTCGGCAAGTTGGGAAGTGGAGGCATCTGTGTGGGAGTGGGCAGTGATGGCTGAGTGGTTGGCAATGGCAGTGTAGGCAAAGGTGGCAATGGTGTTGGTTTAGGCAAAGTAGGCACCACTGGCACGGTTTGTAAGAGATTGCGAGCTGCTAAGCTGAGGTTGATGCTTGATAATACGCTGAAAACCACAAAGAAAGCCAAGATGAAAAACTTGTTAGATGCCATGATAGAAGAAGAAGTGTTTTACAAGGTTTTGAAATTGGGAAAGCAAGGAATTCTCTTTGGTTTTGATGATAGAAACAATGACCATGTTCGGGGTTTATATAGCAAGATGGAATACGTCTAAAGAGTTGTGTATGATATGCAAGGTTGGTGATTGGTAATTTGGCATACAGTTTGCCCTTACGAGCTTTCCTGTTGTTAGGCTATCTCCTTGCCCATCTTGCATAGAAAATCAATGAAAAATGTTGACTATTGTTGTGGTTTAATACTCTTGAGTTTAGTTAATGTTAGTAATTCACAAGGTTTGGTTTGGTTTTGGGTACACCAAACCTTTTTCTTTTTTTTTTTTGACAGAATGCTACACCAAACCTTTTTTTTGTGGACAGAATACTAAACTCTTTTTGCTGTCTGTTTGGTTAGCTAATTAATCTACGTGGGGGGTTGTGAAGCCACGGTTTCTTTGTAAACTCATCGATCAAACCAACAGTGGCGGTTCCAGCAATTTTTTTCAGAATGTTCCTCAATAAGTATAAATTACACAATCTAATAAAAAGAAAATTTTGTATATTGACAACAGCAACAATTAAAAAATACGCAAATACATAAAATTTACAATTTCCTTCTACGAGTTTTCATATTTATAATAGTCTTATTATTAATGCTACAATAATAATAAAATTATTAATTATTGTTGTTCAGTTGTTTCATTAATTTATTTTTCTTTTATAAACTATAATTTGTTATATTGTTGTTTTATTAATTATAAAATTATTAATTGTTGTTTAGCCTAACATAATTTAATTTGTTTATCTTTTATAATGTATTGGTTAATTAAATTATTAATTATTTTTTATTAGTTGCTTCTCCCAATTAATTATTGGTTAATTAAATTATTGTTTATTAGTTGCACTAGCACACACCCCATGTGCATTTACTTCCCCCAATTTAAAACCTAGAAGTATATTATTTTCTGAATTATTATATTTCTTTCTTTTGAAGAATGAATTAATGATTATTATCTTTGCCCATATTATCAATTAAATTATAACCCACTAAGTATAATGACTAAGATTCAGCAAATACCAATAGTAGACAAATTGTTTTTCAAATTTCAATGTCTAAAATGCTCATAAAAAATTTAAATGTATAAAAAATCTAATTAAATACAACTAATTAAATTTTCTAGTATTATTTTAGATATGATATACTGTATAGTATATTATATTCATTCATAATGTTATATAATATAAAATACTTTTAACAACAAATAAGCATGAAAAGGAAAAATCATATAAATCATATGGCCCACACCTAACCACTTGTGTGGGTATTATCAATTGCTTTTGAAGACTTCAAGTTGAACCATACATGTGGTAGAGGCAACAGGTAATTGGTAAGTGTTTCTTGGTTGGGCAAAGTGTAACACTAGTACTCTACTTCGTAGACAATGGAAGAACCAAAGAAGTAATGAAAAGAAAAACAGAAGAAAAAAAAAGAGCAGATCAGATTAGGATGCTAGAGACTGAGAAAAGTGTGAAGACTCACTTGTTATGGTTGCAACCGTTGCATCATGTGTATGTTGCTCTATTGCTTTAGGTACGTTGGAATGAGATTCTAGCGGACTTGCGGTGATGAATTCGTTGATGTGCTCAGTGCTCTGTTCTGGTTTTGCTTTACTTGATGATTCTGTTGCTCTGGTTTCTTTAGGTTAGGTTGTAATAGCGTATATTGGGTTTTGATTTTTGATTACTTTTTTAGAATACGTGGGTTTGCTACCATGTTGGGTTTGCTTTACCTTGTATTTTTTTTTTTTCTTTAGATTGGGTTTGTAATCTATTGTTTAGGATTGATGTTGGGCTATTTTTTTTTTCTCTGATGGGCTTGCTTTGTTACAAAATTTTTTTTTTTTTTTTCAGGTTTTAGTTCAAAATTTTTTTTGGGCTTTTTTTTTTTTTTTGCGCACAAAAGTAAAACAAATAATTTTTTTTTTTTTTATTTGAGGGTGTTCCTCAGTTTGGTTGAGGGTGTTCCTAATTTTTTTTTAATAGTAAAAAAATATTTTTTTTAATTATTATATATATAAAAAAAAATTTCAGGTCAGGGTGTTCCTAGGAACACCCTGGCCTGAACGTGGCACCGCCACTGCAAACCAATACACTTAATTGTTTAATAATATCAGAATCTCATCACAGTCACAAAGAAAGTAGTGTTAGAAGAGTAATGCGACAAACACAAAACTATCTTACAACATTTTTACAAACTGATGTTGTGGCGAACTTCTTACTAGTTTTTATCTAGATTCACATTTAACATCACTTTTTCATTTATTAATAATTACTAACCATATTAGTAGTTTATAAATTTTTTTGTAAAATCATTTGTATCTCTAGTATTATCCGTGTTAAAATAATGGTAAAACGGTTATTATTATTATTATTTACTTCAAGTTATTCAACAAATGACAACATTTTTTAAATTTTGTCTTTTAAGGTTTTTTCTGTCTTTTTTATGTTAGCAAAATCCTTTAGAGAGAAAAAAAAATATTTTCTAAGGTTGCATTTGAATAGCTTTTTTTTTTCCCAATTTATTTTAATATTTAGCTTATTTTTGCTACTATTTATGAGCCCTACTGCATTTTTTGGTACTATTTATAGGTTCCACTGTACTATTTCAACTAACTTTTACATTTATTTACATTACTTTTAGCAAAAAAATTTCAGTTTCAGCAAAATAAGCGAATCTCAAATAGACCCTTAATCAACAAAATACTTAAGAGACAAAGATTATTCTTTAAGTATGATTAATCTTTTTGTTTCTACAAATTAAACAATTTTTTTTCACCAGTTTGTGTGTGTACAGACATTTTCCAAAACACGCATGTTTTTTTTTTTTTTTTCCCATTCATCATCATTTCTTTCATAATCGCGTCTAATACCTGACAGGAATTGATATCAACAACCTGCCAATTCATATACAGAGTGATTGTGCTTTGTATTTACTATTCTATTTCTACTACAACTACAACATGAGCATTTTCAATAATGTATATTGTTGAAATTAGGCTTCACAATAAAAATGAATATGGTTTTCTAAAAGAATATTTGACTTTGTACATTTAAAAGAAAATTTCTACAAATTTAATACAAAATCAATCATAGATTATTTTCAGGATTTAAAAGAACATTACATTCTGTTTTAATAAATAATTGATTAAAAATGGGACAAAATTTAGTTACAAACTTGGTTGTAGTATAAGGCTACAAATTCTTTTTTTAAAAATTAACATTACTATATGTTTTGAAAATCTAACCATTGATTATCATGTTCTTTACACTCTTGATAAACATGTCAAAATTTGTGTCAATCAGATATTATTTACCATATAATTCATAAACTACAAAAATTTTAAATTTAAACAATTGATTGATGACATAACTATTGATTTTTTATATTCTAGAAATTTTGCAAGTATGGAAGATATAAGAAAAAATGTAATCCGATTGTGAATTTGTCCAAATATTTATCCAATAAAAAAATATATTAAGTAAAATTGTAACATTAAGGTACAACCAAATTTGTAGCCAAATTGTGTTCTTATAAATGTACTAAGAATGGATGCTAGTTTTATTTTTCATAGTATATTTACTTTTTAATTTTAGCATATTTTTCATTATTGGATTCTAAATTTCTTTGGTTCATGCCTTGGCAGTTGGCCCCCTTAAGCTAAATTTCTAAAAGTTCCGTCCTTAATATAACCTATCAACGTCAAGTGGTAGTCTATCAATTTATTTAACCAAGAACTAAGCCAAAAATATATATTTGAAAGGGCAACCTAATAAGGAATAGGATTTTCCTTAAATCGATTGAGATCGGGTTTGGAGTTGACTTGACACTTGACTCAATTAAATCAGATGAATGGGTCAAGGACCCGCTATCAATCGAATAGTCAAGTCAGACCAAGGTGGTTTGGGTTGTCAGTTGGGCAAGTCTGGGCTACAAGTTGGGCTTAACTTTGGGTTTGTTGGGATTTCTTTTGGGTCTTTATATAGCTTAAAATAATGTGTTAGAAAATTTAGACTCAAAATTATTTTAATCAATTACCCAAGTTAATTAATTATTCAAATTATGCAATGATCCAATTTTACATGTAATGGGTACATCCATATCACCAAAATTAAATGCAATGATAAATAAATTTGAACACAAGCGATCAAGGCATGATGGACTTGCTAAAAAAAACCAACGGGTGGTTTGAAAGTCACCACTAACTTGAAAATCCACTATAATATAATGGAAGTTACAACAACAAGGAACATACATGACCCCAAAGTCGCTACCTATACTAAAACTTACTGACACTACCCAGGTGTAGCTCCAACCCAATTGAACTCTTCTACGGTTCTACCTCGTGGATCTCTTTGATGCACTGATTTTCAATTTGTGTCTAACACCACAGCAATAATTAATTGTTGTAGGTTAACCTTGCTGCAACTTAACTTGGAACACCTCAATGGTCTTCAATATGGTGCTAGAGACGATGCTTGGTACAAAATCCTTGATATACAAAAGTCGCAGCATTAATATTTCCTTATTCTCTTTTGGAACCCATAGGTTCAACAGGTTGAGATTAGGGTTTTCTCTCTAAATTCCCTTAAGGCTTCTGCCTCTACAACCTTATAAAAAGTTTTGCTTAATGGGCCTTTAATCATATCTAAAATCAAAGATAAAATTTTCAATAGATTTATAATGTCCAACATAATGAAGATAGAAATGCAGAAATGTCTTTGGTGTTTTCAATATTGACACATTGGGGGGTTTTAAAGTGTCCATGCTTCTTAGCCAGCACCTTAGGTAAGTTTTTTTACTCTAATTGTTCAAATAGTAAGTTCCAAGCCAAAAAAAAAAACAACTTTTGATAGATCCTAGTATGATATACTCTGTCCTCGATGTTACAATTAATCAAACCGTGCTCTAGCCACATCACAATGTTGAAACAAATGGTCTGCTGTCTCCTTTTCATTACGCAGACCTTAAGAGAGTATATATATTCCTATGAAATTCATCGCTGCAAGTTCTCCAGACAAGCACCACTAGTTTGAAAAAGTTTCTACATCCCCCCCCCCCCCTTTTTTCCAAAAAAAAAAAGGTCTTCGGGCTTCTGGAGTTTGGAGAAGGTATAGTTTTGTGCATTTTCATTTCATTCCAAACATACTCTTTAAGAACTAAGAACATATTCAATGTAGTCTAAACCAAGGCTTTAGTTATTGTAAATGCCCCCAAAAGCCCTATATTTTAAAACTCGTTTGTAATGATCACATACAATATCTTTTTACAAAGAACAAGATTTTTTTAAAAACCAGTTTAAAGAGAAATTCCTTCATTTCCTTATACGGAAATTTAAATTATCATCCACATATGTTTCGAGTAACAGAACTTATTTAATAGTTATGACGAGTGCTCGGGCATATTTCATAGTGTGACTTGCTTAAATCATTTAATTGATCTTATTATGCCATATGTGCAAATGATAATTTGATTTCCCTGTAGTATTGTATATAATAGCAATTCCATGATTTCTTGTACTCTTGTCGAATAGCATTTCCAACATTTTAATTCTCATTTTTCAAATCATCACTGGATGATCAAACCCTGTAAGTCACAGTCTAGCTACAAATTAACTTGTATTTCTTAAAACTTAAATAAATTTCAATATAAATGGCCCAAGGAAAAAGGAATAAAGAAGTAAGAAAGACAGAGTAATGACAGTAAATTACATAGAAATATATCTATAAAACAGAAGTAACATTTCCATAAAATGAAATCTAGCAATACAAGAACTGCTCACACACATAACTTTTACAGCAATAAATAATAATATTTCAAATAAACATACAACATAACATATCCATAGAATACTAAACAGTAAATAAATGCCTCCAATTATTCCATGCTATTGAAAGTGTGTCTGTCCTGTATACTGGTTTTAATGAGATAAACATAGATCAAGGGCTAGTAGTAGTAGTAGTAGATGGTGGTGGTGAGAAGAATGGGATGGAAGGAAATGAAGTTGGAATGGTTGGGAGTGAGGGAATGTTTGGAAGTGGAGGCAAGTTAAACTGTGGGATTGATGGGATGGTGGGCAAGTTGGGAAGTGGAGGTCGCTGTGCAGGAGAATTGGGCAGCGATGGCTGAGTGGTTGGCAATGGCAGTGTAGGCAAAGGTGGCAATGGTGTTGGTTTAGGCAAAGTAGGCACCACTGGCACTGTTGGTATAGAAGGTGTAGTGGTTTGTAAGAGATTGCGAGCTGCTAAGCTGAGGTTAACGCTGGATAATATGTTGAAAACAACAATGAAAGCCAAGATGAACCACTTGCTGGATGCCATGATGGAAAAGGAAGTATTTCACTAGGTTTTGAAATGGGAAAGCAAGGAATTCTCTTTGGTTTTGATGGTAGAAACAAAGGCAATGTTTGGGGTTGGGGTTTATATAGCTAGTTGGAACATGTCTAAAAGGGTTGTGTGTAATGTATGATTCAAGGTTGGTGATTGGTATTTGGTAGACACTATGCCCTAATGAACTTTCCTGTTGTTAGGTTATCTCCTTACCCATCTTGCATGGAAAAACAATTAAATGTTGACTATTGTTGTTTCGTAATTTTTAGTATATTTAATGCTAGTATTTCACAAAAGGTTTGGTTTGGTTTTGGATACCAAACCTTTTTTTTTAATCTATTTGGTTTGCTAATCTAAGTTACGTGGAGAATTGTGAAGACGGTTTCTTTGCAAACTCACCAATGCCAACCAATACATTCAATTATTTAATATCACAATCTCATCACATTAGGGGGGGAAAAGCGCTAGAATAGTAGTAAAACGATTATTATTATTATTTGTTATTATTATATATTATTAGTAAGTTTTTAAATAAATGATAGGTCCAACAGTATCACCACTCAAAGTCAAGTGATAGTCTATCAGTTTTTATGTCCAAGAACGTAGCCAAAAAAAAAAATTCTTTGGAAGAGTAGGCGAAAGAGGTGAAAATAAAATGTGCATTAAGCTTGGGGATAATATTAGAGATAAGTCTCTCTTCAGTTAAGTGAAACAGTAGAAATAACATGATTACTCATAAAAAAAATGAAGATATTAATCTTCCTAAAATGTCATTTGTTTTATTAACTTCTACTTTTGAAAGGTTACATTTAGTTCGTAAAAAAAAATAATAATAAAATAAAATAAAATAAAAAAGCATATCACTTATTGTTAAATTAACAAAATATCTCTCTCTCTCTCTCTCATGTGTGCACCAAAATGAAAGGATTATCCAATGATTTTAAGATCTTTAAACATAATTTCGTCAATATAATATTACATATACTAATTATTATTATATAGTGGGTTCCAATTAGCTCAACTGGTAAAGTATCTGATGATTGTATAAGAGATCTAGTGTCTTGGTCTGATGATAAAAAAAACTATCATCATAAGCGGACACCATAAGTTGAAACTCTTTCTCAAAAATTATTATCATATAATACGCAATATGAATCATATTAAAGAAAGAAAAAAATATATCACAAATGCATATCAAGCAGTACAGTGTGCAAGCTCATGAATTGTATGATATAGACATACGTATTATATGAATCTTAACAAATTGGTTTTTTTTTTTTTTTTTTTTTTGAGGGAGTAAACAAATTGGTTAATTGAACATATTGTGCAATACATACACAAATTTATTTATATTGGACTTTTGCTAATATTTGAGGTTAATTTGATCGAACTCCAATAAGTTGTTAAGAGTTTTCAGGCTACTGATCAGCTGAGCTCAATAAAATAACTCACACTCCCTCTCTCTCTCCAATTTTGGTGACACTTCAATTAATTTGAATCTTTTTCTCTTTCGGTATCTCTCAACCCCCGAACACCCCTGAGCCACTCCATTTCCTTCTAATCCATGGGTGGTAGCTCAAGAGTAACAATAACACAAGGCACTATCGATCCTAAGTAGTGGCTAGTGGGTTCCCTTTGATTAAAATTGATTTTTTTTTTTTTTTTCCTTTAACTTTGTCAACAATTTTTATTTACTATTTTGAAAAACTTAGAGACTCCATGGTGGATTAACTGTGTTAATAAGGACTATTTAAATGCATTATCTATTAGAAGGGATATAATTAAGACCATGTGAATGTACTTACAAATTAATTTAGTTATATAAGCGTAATATTTTTTGACGAGAAGAAAGTAATCATTTCATTAATTTAATCTATATCTATATCTATATATATTTAAAAACTAAAATGTAGTATTTATAGTTGCTACACTCCTATTAAATCATATCAATGACCACATCATCCACCCATTTTCAACATTCTCTCTCTTATTCTTAATTCTTTTTCTTCTTATTAATTTTCCAACTTATTGTTATACTTTCTTTTTATTTTCCCCTCTTTTACATTTTCATGTCTCCACTACAATCTACCTTAGTATCACTTTTTCTCTATCCCTTTACCTTCATTTATTTTTTCCTTTTCCTATTCCCCTTCCCTTACTATAAATTTACAATTCTCTTTTTCATTCTATTCATAATTTTTTTCACACACAAAAGGTTATTTCTCTCTCTTTCTTTCTCTCTTTTTTTTTTTTTTCATTTTTGGTAGATTTTTTTTTATATATATTTTTCTTGCATCTCTACTAATTGATGAATTTTTGTATTATTTGGAACTCTACTTTGGAGATGTGATTAAGTTTTGTGTTTTTCAGTTGTTATCTTTTTTATTCTCTTTGGTTTCATGGATGTTATCATATTGCATTATAAATATAGTTTATAAGAATATAATGTTATTTTATTATATTACATTACTTGGATAACTTGGTGTTTACTACTATGTTTTTTATTTTTACTTTTTTTCTTCTCATATTATTTTCTATAAATTTCTTATTATTCTCTCTCACATTTTCTCTTAAAAAAGTGGTTATTCTCTTTCTCTTGAATTTTTATTCCTTCTTGCAACTCTACTTTATATTGATGGATCATTGTGATTTTTAAAACTCTATTTTGGATTCATACGTTTTGGTGTTTTATTTTTTAGTTCCCCATCACAAGTACTCTCTCTCTCTCTCTCTCTCTCTCTCTCTCTCTCTCTCTCCAATAAAATTTTAATAATAAATTATACATATTCAAAATAAATTTGATATAAGTTTTGATTATCATGATAATCTCTTTAAAGAGAATGACTGATTTGAATAATTTGTTTAAAATAAAAATTATACATACATACATACACACATATATGTATATATTTATATATTTTTCTTAAATATATAATAAATCTCATGCAATTCATTTAAAAGTAACGATGTTAAAACAAATGAATAACTGCCCTAAAGATTATATTTTTATATTCATAGCCTTTATGTTTAAAAATATATTCACTTAAGTTTAGCGGTATCAAAGTGGACTGAAATGCTACTTTAATGTGGCTTCACAAAAGCATATCAATAATAAATGCTATACTTAAGATTTTAGATATTATGAGTTTGAAACTTATATTTTTTTAAAATAAATATTGATTTAGATTAGGTGCTTTCAACTCAAACATGTCTTTTCCCCTAATGTAAGTGCACAAAAACATATCGAAGTGGACCAAAATGAACCAAAGTGATTTGAATGGACCGAATTGGACCAAATGGAATTAAGTGGACCAAATTGACCAAATAGGAACAAGGTGGACCGAAGTGGACAGAATGGACGAAAAAAGACGAAATCGAATGGAATAGAACCGAGGTGGAAAAAATAGGCTGAAGTTGACCAAATAGGACCAATGTGAACTGAATAGGACCGAAGTAGAGAGAATCGACCGAATAGAACTAAAGTGGATAAAATGAGGCAAATGGAACCAAAGTAGACCGAATGGCCCGAATTGGAATGAAGTTGAACGAAGTGGACAGAACGAACCGAATAGAACGAATATGGACCAAATAGAACTAAAGTAGACAAAAGAGAACCAATGTGGATGGAATAGGACCAATGTGAACCAAATAGGACCAAAGTGTACAGAATACTGAATAGGACTAAAGTGGACAGAAAAGGACTAATGTGGACCGACTAAAGACAATGTGGACTAAATAGATTGACTTGGACCGAACTGGACTGAATAAGATCTAGTAGACTGACTTAAACCGAATAGAACTTTAGTGGACAAAATGGACTAAATATGACCGAATAGACTGAATAGGACTAAATTGGATCGAAGAGGACAGAATGGACCGAATAGAACCAATGTGAACTGAATAAGACTTTTAAATCTTTATCATTTATATTTCATTTTTAGGGCTTATATTTCTAATTTCTAATGTCAATTTTAATATTTTCTTTGTATTTTTTAAATCAAAACAAAGAGTTTAGCCCAAATATAATAAAATTTCATACTTTTCAACCCAAAAATTAAGAAAAAATGAATTTTTGAGCTAAAATTGAAAAGAAAACTTACAAAAAGGATCAATTTAAGGCTCGTTTAGTTTAAAATGGACTAAAAGGAGGACCGAAATTAACTGAGTGGACCACATTAGATTGAATAAACCAAATTGGACCAAAAGAGACCTAATTGGACCAAATGGGACCAAGGTAGACCTAATTGAACTGAATAGAAATTGTTTGATTTTTAGGAAGAACAAATTACCTTCAAAAAAATTTAGAGAAAAAATTATACATTATATTACAATACAAAATAATTATTTATTCTCACGCATCGCATAGGTTTTTGCAACTAGTCTATATATATAACAGAAGCCTTGACTTTTTGTTGACCTACTCCACAATTTTCCATGTCATCACTCATATTATTTATTTATTTATGTTTTATATTAAGAAATCAAAGACAAATCAAACCGTAAATGAAAAAAATCAAATTGATATTACTAAAATCAAATTTATTGCACTAGCATTTAGAAACCACATAACAATCAGTGTTTGATTAGAAATTAGTGTTTTTTTTTTCATTTATTTTTGTAGATAAGTTTTGGTAATCAAATTTGATTAGGAATCTGTAACTATAACCAAATTTAATTAGGAATCTATAACCATCATCTTATAATTAGTTTTTTTTTTTTTGAATTATTTGTTACGATTGCAACTCACGGCTGAAAATTTGTATTTTTCATTCCTGTCTTCTGATATTTTTATTTCTTGCTTTATAATTCTTTGTGTATCTGTAATTGAGTTTCTCAATGAAGGTTTTGTCTTGGTTCATTAGTATTGCTATCTTTGTGTTTGTTTAAATTTCTTAGTGAATGTGCAGAACATGTTTTTTTATATATATATATATATATATATACAAGATAGAATTCTACCATAGCCTAATCTAAGTGTAAATGTGTGTAAAACTCCCTCCTAGAGACTTGAACCCCGGCCCTTACCCCCCATACCCCACAAGTTTTTATACTTGTGGAGTGACCACTGCACCAAAGGTGCGCAGTGGTGAACATGTTGAATATATAATGTGAGGAAAATATAAATGTTGCCTTGGAAGATTTTACTTTGAATTTATTGGCAATAATTATTGATTTTCTTAAAGCTAGAAAGTGTTGCTTCCCTAAAAAGATGTTGATTATATGTGTGCCAATAAATTTGTTGTTTGCACGGGTTATGCTTTGGTTGTTTATTTATTTATATTAGTAATGTTTTATTTTATGTTTTATATTTTAGTAATATTTTTCTTCATATTCCATACCTAGAACAACCTTTGGTACGTTCGGTTTGTTCCTCATGGAAAAGGGTCATCGCAATTACTAAAATCAAATTTATTGCACGGGTATTTACAAACCCATGCAAAACATGTTGAATATATAATGTGAGGAAAATATCAATAAGTTTTTTTTTATGCATTGTAAATAATAATAATAATTGTACATGAATTTTTTTTTCTTCCTTTTATAATATATAGATGTTAATAAAGAAACCGAGATTAAATCATATATTATACTTAATACCTTTTTAGTGCATTGCATGGGTTATCGACTAATTATTATAATGGTTAAATATAACTAAATGCGTGCTTTGATTAAATTGATCTATAGTAGTTTGATTAATGTCTCGAGTACTTGTAAGGCATGAGGTTTATGCAAGTTCCAATATCAAATACTAGCTTGTGGGTTTGGAAGAACATAAGTAGGAGCTGATCACTCATCAGAAAGGGGCAACTGCAATTGAAGTCGCTCTTGATTTCAGTTCTAGCTTTGCCATTTCTGTGCATTTTGGTTCTATCTTAACATCCATTTGGAAATAGTTTATTTAGCAAAAACTGAAAAGTTTTTTATAAAAAGTATAAAAAATAAGGTTAAAAACTAGCAAAATAACACAATGGAACCTATGAATAGTACCAAAATGTACAATGAAACCCATGAATAATACCAAAAAAATGGTTAAAAATTCAAATAGGCTTAAGCAGTACATCCCAAGTAGACTCTTAGTATTGTAAATGATATCAAAACTCCTCTCTTTTTTTTTTTCTTTTTTCTTTTTTTGAGGAACAACTCCTCTCTAATTTTGTTGGCTTGGACTTCGTCCATGTTTTGGCCCATAGTGTGGCTGCTTGGGCCATGTCCTCCTGTACTGATGGGCCAATTTGCCTATCTTCTCTACCCTCCTCTGTTTTGCGGTTAGCAGAGAGAGATGGACATGGCATTTTGGGTGTTTTCATGAAATAAAAATGATTGCTAAGCAAAACACAAAACAAAAGGCCAGTAACGTTCATTTGGGTTTGGCATAGCAGCCGTGCTACCCACCACGGTTCCAATTCATCTTGTAACCTAAACAGACGGAGTTTACATGTTACAATTTGTGTTTGTTTGATGAGTCCAGGCAAGTGAAAAGGATTCACCTGCAAGACCCATACAGGAGAGCACTGCATTATTGGTTAAATAGAACATTACTTTCATATGAGCTAATCATTAATACTGCTTTTATTAATATTGTAATCACAACAGGCTACTTGAATAGTTTCGAAAAAGAGTCTTGAAGTTTTATTTTGAAGCACTGTCAAACTAGAACTCAATGAGAGATTTAAAATTGAAGCATTATTATAGATATTTACAAAGTCGAGAACTTTCAGTCTAAAATCTAGGGGAATTGGCAGAGTTAAGAGCTCTTCATATCATATTTACAAAGTCAAAATCTTTGCAAGTTTCAAACCTAGATGATGAAATGGAGTTGATGCTCCAGAAAGAATTAGCTATTGGTATTTACTTATTGTACTGACGATATCATGCCCACATGGCGGATTTCATTATCGAATAAATGCTGCAAATCTTACATGACTTTGAGAATTAATTGTCTGGAAGAATATACCAGCCACCAAATGCCAATGGTATTCTCTTTTGATTGGTATCTTACCATTGGTATTCTCTTTTGATTGGTATCTTACCATGTATTCTATACGGGGAACCCAAATCCTTCGGACGGGTTGAATCAGATGATGGTGAGAATAAATGTAATGACAAGAAAAAACCTTTTAAGTGAACTTTAGCGGAACAGTATCTCGCCATGAGTTACCCAGTCTGCAAAATTTTCGGAAAATCCAGCAGAGACATCATCATTCATGATCTCCATTCCAGACTGCTCCCTTTCCTAAAGAAGTATCAATGGAATTGGTAATCTGTTTCAAGGCATGGGGAGAATTCTCTCCTATAAAGTCTTCCTTAATACATTCAAAATATACATCATTCAATAAAGATGCCAGCAGCAAAATAATAAATACTGACCTTCATGCTGCTTCTAGACTCACTTGCAGATGTGGTTGTGTCAATCTTCAGCCCATCCGCAAAATTTTCCGATGAAAGGCTGGTCATCGACCTGCAGCCAAATAAACCAGTGGTCAGTTGCCAATGATCTCTTAAATCAAACCACTGCCTTGTTTAAGAAAAAGGTGGATGGTGAAATCATAGGTTACAGACCTATTGGATGCTTGTGTAACTTACCGATAAAAGAAATTAAATTAAATTATAATTAAAAAAGAAGTGGTCAGTAATCAGACTATAACAGCTGAACAATCTTGTCTTGCAACTACCCAACTTAAGCTCTATGGTGAGGCAGAGAATATATACGACTAGGGTCCACCTAATAGACTACCACAGAGAGTTTAGCATTATCAGACTACCCCAAATAAATGCACATTTCTCATCTTTACGAACTTCATTCTCATAAAGAATCCAAATTCAAGAAATTGGTTCAGATGAGGATATAAAGTCGAATGATCTTACTTTCCAGATCACCACCAAAATCATTGGCCTTTGGTTATCCAAAAGGAGTGCACAGTATAGGCATTTGCCTCGCCCCATGGGGATGGGTGGGGGTAGACTTTTATATTCTTCATGCTTCAACAAACAGCATCCTCTTCCTCCAGTCACCGCCAAAGTGCAGCATGATGAGTTGACTTGAATTCTAAGTGGACATAATGTCTCCCCCAAAAAATAGTCTTAGGTGAGGGACATCATGTGCCACAGGAACAAGACGAAGAGAGCAATAGATTTTTCTATTCTTACATTGTAATATTAAAATAAAGCTTTAGCTTCTTCATTTTTCACTTCAAGGTCAATCCAATGGCTATAACAACTGTGCTTATGAGAAGCCAACAATGAAATATATTTGATCTTCACATCCTTTTGACATAATGTAAGGCATAATAGATTCATGAGAACTACCTTTCATATGTTTCTTCTTCACAAGAATTTCCAGACGAAGAAAGCCGGTCCACATCAAGATAATTTGAGCATGTACATGCATCCCCATGGTCGTCATAACAAATGTGATTGCTTTCAGAACATTGGTCCTCTAGCATATCTCTAAAGAGCTGCCTGCGAGACATTGAGGGAGTAAACCTACAAAAGACAATCAAAACGTATGAGAAGAAATTTAGGCCAATAGGGACAAAAGAAAGAGAAAGAAAGAAAAAAATCTAAATAGTCTACTAAAAATTACATGCATGCAACCTTTTTGCTTCATCTTACTAAGGATGATATAATACTTGAAGTAAAGAAACGAAGAGTACTGGAGGAAGACTGAATGAAAAGCAAATATTTCAGGAATTGAAACCTAAATTTATTAAAGCAAGTTCTCAAGGCAGAAAGTACAGAAAATGTGAATGATCAGACCTGCAATAAGACATATCACTTTCACAAGTTGAGATCTCTGGCAAGGACTCTGAAAAACCTGCATTACCTCCTTGCCCTTTTTCAGACAAAGGCTCGTTATGTCCATTGTCTGTGCCCACCACAGGCGAGTCAACAATATTTCCATCCGATAGTGATCTTTTAATAAATGACCTACAATTAAAAAAATCACAATAATAATAATAATAATAATAAGCATTTTGTAGAAGCAGCCACATTGTTTTTCCTAAATGAACTTTAATCATCAAAAGTACAGAAGCTGTGAATTTATTTCCCATTCCCCCACCCCAAAAAAAATCAAAATAGCACTCCTTCCCATAATGTCATCAAAGTGGAGACAAGTGATCTATCTAACCCACTCCAAATCTCACAAAAAACTCTTTAAAGTTGATGACACAATAAGATTTTGGGTTTCATCTGAAGAGGGGAAAAACCCCCTTTTTTGTTTAGTGTTTCTCCAACAGTCATATAAGACCAAGACAAAAAGGAATATAACACACAGACCAATGTACACTCCCTTTTGATTCTCAAGAAGTGACAAAGAAGAAAATTGTGCAATTTTATACACTGTTAAATTTATAACTTAAACCAACAAAGATATGCACACGCATTAAAAAAGAGTAGTGGCAAGAAAGATGATCAAAACTTCTGCAAATGAAGTTTAACAAGAAAGTCTGAAAATGTGAAACATAGTCATGACGAAGCTAGACAAAGCTCTAACTTTAGAAAGAAAAGCACTCATGAGAAACATATATGAACTATCATTAAAAAATACTTGAAATCATTAAAGATAACTGTAATAAATAAACAACGGTAAACACGCTTCTCATGCATTTTCCATACTTCCTGAAAGAATATCTGGAAAGGTTAGCAATATTAAAACATTATTCTTGCACTTCCAAGCATTTCCCCAACAATTGCAAAACCTTTTCTATTCTTCCCACTAAAGATACCAGTTCAGATAACATGGACAAAATCCCGTATTGAAAGAAATTTCTGACTTAGAAGAATATTGCAGAGACACATTCTCCCTTCTTTCGTAAAAAAATATTTTAATTTTATTTTTCAACAGCAATACGAACTCTCTCCCAAAAGTTTCATCAATTTGGAATGACTGAAAAGAAAGAACAAAAATTATACCTAATATTCTCATCGGCAAAATTAGGGCTACGCCTCCCAACATTGTAGTGCTGGTCTGAATCCAGTTCCCACAGCTCTGCTTTACCTAGTTGTGGCTGAAAGTAACCCAGGAACCTGTACAACCATTAAGTCAAATTGTATGTTAAAACTCTAACCCAATTCTAACTAATGAAGTGGATTACTTGACTTACACATTAATGGCATTCTGCTTCTCAGGATCCATGCAGGTATTACTGTAAAACCGTTGTAGGGTTCTAAAGAACTCCTGCGACTGAGTTGCCGCTTTCCACTGGCCTCGTCTCTCGGAAAATATCTATTAAGCATAACCATTGCAAAATTATTGAGTGACAAGATGCTGAGATTTAATTAGGAATTAAAATAGATTCTAGCTTAAATAAAACAGAGAAGAATCAACTGCAATGCTAAAGACAATTGAGTAGGGGCAGCTTCTAAGAGAATGAGAGGTTTTAGATGACCTATTCAAAAATCTGAAACTAGATATTGTCAAGCCAAGGGTATGGGAACATGGTTAAGAAGGCATGAACAAATTGATCACCTGAAGTTTGAAACTAATGAAGGACAGACTAAAATTTAAATAAATAAATAAATAAAGGGATTGAAATATTTAATGAAGACTTTGATCAAGAATTGTCACTAGGTGAGGGACAAGGGTAATGACAACTAAGAAACAACTTTTAGCTTCACTTGCTGTCTGGCTTAAAAGGACATACAAGAAATTGCAGTCCTTAATTTTTAGTTTGTTTGATTACATTCACCACACTAATTTTTAAATCATAATGGATCCAATATTAATTTAAAATTTTCCAAACACCAAAATTTAGAAGGATCACCTTATTATGTGCTGCAGAACCACCATATTGCAATGCAAGTGTGTCACCCATAGTTTCATAAACTCGCATTAATTCCTCTGCCAGAGGGTTATCTAGATCAATATTTGGGGAATCTAAAAATCCTAAAGTGTGCAACTGACGTCCGAGGGCAACTAGCCCATAGGCATATTGTGCAACATTTGTGCGATCTAAACAGTCTATGCAATTGGTTCTTAGGACTCCTTTTTGAAACATTGGGTGTTTGACATGATAGTCTCCACTTGCATCATTACTACTACTACTACTATTGCTGACTTCTTTCTCCAGGTTATCAGAATCTTCATTCCTGCTGGAAAAGTTCTCCAGAGAGCAGTCCCCACTATTACTTTTCCTGCATAAAAAATGGAATTGTCGGCCATGTGATTGACTAGGAAGTATCTTTCATCAGGAGTAATAACAAATCGTAAGCAATGAAGCCTCAAAAGAATGTCCCAGAACAAGCTATGGTATTTTATATAGTAAGCTGATCCTATACATACACATAGGAACATATTTATTCAATTAGATGAACCACAGGCAAACCATAAAGAAAATTCTCTGAACAAACCCCAAATACTTTTCTGAATATGAGCATGTGAAAACCTTATAAATGTATGAAGAAATGGGCCAAAATGGAATTCTATTTATCTTCTGGATTGTACTATTACAGAAAATTAAACTTATTCATGGGGATTGAGGAAAGTTATTAGCATTCAATCCATAAAGTAGTTAGAGACAGAAATTCAGGCACATCAATTCATGATATTTGAATTATAAAAATAAATGATGAATAATTTCAGTAAGTAGCATCCATTGTCGAAACTTACTCAAACCAGGAACAATTCAATAATCCCTCTGGCCTTAAATCTGGTGTTATTGGACAATAGAAGATGCCGGTTACCTTCAAAGCATATGCAGCCACTTTTCCTAGCTGAGTCAACACATTGGTAGCTTTGCTGCAAATAAACAGGCTCTATTCATGTCAATCATGCCTTATATATATATATATAGACACAAGTATTCACATCAATCATGCCTTAAAAGACTAGAAAACTAAAAGTTTTTATACAAGCATGCAAAAGCCAAAGCACCTTGTAGAGTGTCTATGTAGATCCCAGTGAAGAAACCTAAGGCGATTCTCAACACTTAAATCTTTATTAATAAATCTGATAGCATTTGCAAACTCAGCACGAAGAACAGTTTCTCGAGGTTTCCTCTCACGTGTCTGTTGATCACCAGCCATTATAACCAAAAATAAAACCAAGAAAATAGTAACACACATCAAAGTTCACTAAACTTCAGATACAAGACCCAAAGCAATAACATGGACAGAATTCATTTCTGAATAAATGCAGAAAGGCGTACCTTAATTAAATTCAGTATAAGTATGGGATTTCCATATCTCTTGGCAAGATTTTCAAAATGAAGTCTTGTGGCTTCATAATTAGGGTCCTTCCTTGATACTTAAAAAAAAAAAAGATATCAGCAAAATATAAACTGAACAAAAAAAGCTACAATGAGAATAAAGTGTGCCCAAGTCATACATATAATGTCAGGTTTGAGATTCAATCGAGAAGTTTCCTGGGACCAGAAAAGGGGTATCGATCCCCGATTCTGCACAACAGAACTTATTTGCCTAGAGTATCCTTCTGGAGAATCTTCATAAACAATCTGTTCTGTCTCAACATCATTAGCTACTCTACCCTTCTCATTGACACCTCGTTTTAAATATCTGCACCAGAAGATAGAAAGACAAAGTGAGAGTCGTGTCTAGAGAGGAAAGTTTATTCTACTGAATGGGAAGCAACAGATCTGCAGTGCGATCATCTTCAGTGTCATACTATAAAAATTGGAACATCCAGAAGGAGCAAAGATCAGAAGTTAGAGTCTTTAAGTCAACTTGAAATCATGAAGAAGCAGTTATAAAGGGTCGTGTGGCCCATGTAGACCACTATAAGGTGCATAGATATGAAAAGAGGTTATAAGCCAGGTATACCACATGTAATATCAAAAGAGTGCAACTTAAGCAAATAACTATGAAGCATGTTTGAGCAGTCCCCAAACCTGGTGCCAGCATAATGACGTGATCGTCTAGCAATTAGGGTCAAGTTGAAATCCCTACCAGATACAGAAAGTTTGACCTGAAAAAACAAAGCATGAAATAGTTAAAAAATATCAAACTTTTCAATGATTTTGTTCTAGAACATAATAATATGTATATATCTAGGAAAAATAATTGTGAAGGTTGCAAGCCTGCATGAATCACCAAACTTTCCAAGTTTTGTCACAAGTAGGCTGCTTCAATCAAGAGGAAAAATAAAATATTCCTAACTAAATATTGAAAAACTACATATTCTCCCAACTTAAGAAACATCTAACATGCTAATAACCTTAAAGCTACCTAACTATACGCAGATTATTAACCGAGTCATTCTCACTCTAAATATACACATTGGGAAATGGACTACATAAAGAAGATATCAGGAAAGAAATTAATAAAACCAAATGACAAAATACGAGAAGCAGGGGACTTAAAGTTTCATAGAAGTTCCCTTCTGGCTGCATCCTACATGGTGGTGGCTCAGTAAAGTTATAAAGACAAAGAAAACCTATATAAATTAATCAAGGTCCACATTCCATACCTGTTTAAAGAAGCCATACACTAAGGCAACGGTCCAGAGAGTATTTTTGAGGTTATTTCGGATACCACGAGTTAAGTACTCATTCCATACAAACATTGTATCATAAAGTAATTCTTCTGCCTTATTATCACATAAGTTCTTTTGAAGACTACGCATGACATGGTAGGAGTAGCTGAAAATGAAGTCCTTCGTCAGATCCATTGTGCATAGGAGCTTCTTGTATCTATGTCCACCAGGAAAAGAAATGCAACAAATATCAATATACATCATTACATCTAATAATATGAACATAGAGGAAATAATGTCAATGAAGCAACCAGGAAAAATTATATATAAAAAAAATAAAAAATATATATAAAATATAAAGGAAAGAAAGTGATTATCCCCACAAAACCCTGATGATACCTTGTCCCATTCAACATGTTATATTTACATCACAACAGCAATGAAGTTTTGCCCCTGTGAATTTGCAGGAAACGAACCGGCAATAACCTCTATGGAAAATTATAAATGAAGAAGGATCCAACAATAACATTCAACACTATTTAATTTTAAAATGTATGGAAGATGCGTCATTTGTGACAATATAAGAAGACAAACTACACACTAACAGAGGAACACAAGACAAGTTTGAATCGAGGAAGCTCACATCATTGATTTCAAACTGCAGGGTGAATACAAGGGTAGTACAGAGATTACCTCGAAAATGTAGAAGTTGCCTACTATTAAAAGATGAAACCTAATAAGAATACTTTCCCCCAAAAAGAATTAATTGAAACTAAGATAAAAGAACAACACAATAACAAAATCCTCATTCAAGTACAGATGGACAATCTATAATTCTGATTGCTACTCTCTTAGGTCTCCTTAGAAGTTCTAAGGACATATTACATTTACATGCAAAATGGACAAAAGACCTGTTCTCGTTCTTAGAATTAGCCATTTCAGACCGCACAGTAGAATTTGGAATTGGAATTATCTCGCTCTTGGCAATGGAATAAATTGTGTGCCCACATATTGCACCGATCTTTCTTCTTTTTGTAATAAGCAGCATGTAATAAGGTCCTAAAAATTTGATGAACCCTATAATCAAAAGAAAACACCATGAGTTCTCAAATACGGACAGACACTGTACAAATGTTTTTCTTATTAAATGAGAAAGATATAACATACCAATGATTCCATAACAAGTGGTGACAAATTTAAGTCCACCCGTACGCTTGTTTCCTTCATGAATCCTCCTTAGCAAGTCAAAGCATTCAATTTCTGGGTATGTTGTAGGGTCTTCAAGAATGTTTAACTCAGAAAGCTCCAATCTGTCAATCTTTAGCACCCGCCAAAAAGTCCTGTTCTTATCTCTTCCAATCATATAAAAGTTCTGTTGCATATAGAACGCATATCAATATTGCATTATTATAGTTTAATAAGAAAAACATCAACTGGCATAGCTGCATAGATAGATCACTTTATACAAAGAAGCAAATAAAGAACAAAACTTTTGAAAAACATTCTACAAGTGATGTATGCCCAAATTCATGATCAAGCATTTTAACAGATCCATGTCAGTATTTTAAATTCACAACAGTGTCATTGCTATATATCTCTGCAAGTTTCCAGTAAAACAACACATGATATGAACTCCAAAACATCAAATACCAAAACGCATTAATAAGCAAGCTAAAATGAAAAACAAAACAGGAGGCAGACAACAATCAAGCATGAACTTAGACTTAAACACAATAGGTGTCAATTGTATAAATCAGACCCTCTTCCCCTCCAAACAAAAAAAAAAAAAAAAATGAATCACTTCCAAAATATTCCTAATTAAACTCGAAATCCAAATCTACCCACCATTCCAAATCATGCTCAAATGCCAACCTCTCATCAGAGGTCACTAAAAACCAAAATTCTTTCAATAATTATTACCTATACAAATCCAATCACACAGTTAAACAACAACTATAAAAAATCTCAGCAAACAATTCAAATTCAAGTCTAGTGAAGCAAAAATATCCACACCAAAAATAACCCAAAACTACCAAATCCAGAAGGAAAAAAAAATTCAAAATATGAACACCAATTTGACCAACTAAGCAGTAGAAAACAAATCAAACATATATGTATTATATATACCGAGCGGGTCTCGTAGAGTCTGAACTTCTGCAAGTAGCAAGAGTTGTTGGAGTCTGGTCCTCCTGCAATCCATTGATGGAGCTCTTTGTCTTTCACTGAAGCCATGATCTGGATCCCCCAAGCCTAAAAAAGCTCGGGTCTTTCACTCTCTAATCTCAAAAACACACACACACACAAACAAACAAACAAAAAACAGAAATGACCCAGAACAACAAACACAGAAAAACACAAGAAACAACAACAAAAACAAGTCCTTCACTTCCAAAAGGAACAAACTTTATCAACACAAGATTCAATCTTTAGTTCTTTTACAACGTATACATATACAATGAGACAACAGACCAAATAAAAAACAACACAAAGTTATTGAAATCTAAGCTGAGAGAGAGAGAGGAAGTATTAAGATTGTGAAGGAGGCACAGAGAGAGAGAGAAAGAAAGAAAGACAAAGCCACGGAGCTTCGGTGACTGCTTCCACACAAAATAAAAAATAAAAGTATATATCTCATTTTCTTTTCTAACATTTATATATATATATAGTGTCCAAAAAAACAAATATATATATATATATATATTATATATTTTGCTTGACCTGATCTATGATTTTTTTTTTTTTTTTTTAGTTATTATATTTACGTAAAAATACAAACCAAAAAATAAAATGTAATTTTTTAGGTGTAACAAATTAAATTTTATACTTAAATTATGTTAATTTAAATTCTACTCTATTTTTTTCATGTGAAAATCAAAATCATCATTTCCATTTTGTTAAACTCTACACAAATATCACGATATTTTGTTTTTTGAAAGTAAAAGTCGTTTTTTCTGTTGAACTCAGAAACATATAACCATAAAAGTTTTTGTGTAACTTGTTACCGTTTTTTGGTAATGAAATAAAATGGCACTCTTTTGTGTACATTTGTGTTAGATTTTTGACCTATAACTTAATGGAATAGAATGAGGTTTTTTGTTGTCACAATAATATAAAGTGTAAGGTTTCAATTTTGTGTTTGTTTCCACTTTTATGATGGTAATAGTAATACTGCTCATTGCCAAGAGTCTTGTAACTAAATTAGGTCTTTCTCATGCACAAAATTCTTAGGGGTTTAGAAGTAAACGATTTGAACTGCAAGGTTAGCAACATATTGTAATTATTATTTTTAAAAAAAATATTACTCATCAATGAGTTTAGATGTGTTACTAATTGAATTATCATATCTTGTTCTCAACTCAACACAATTCAATTCAAACTATTATATAGGGTTTTAGCAACTTAACTTGTTGAGTCTCTTAGTCTTGAATAAGAGAAAAAGGTTCGAAACTCACATACACTAAAAATATATACATCGGTATCCCAACCTAATGATAAAGAGTAATCATCATAAAGCGGACATCATAACTTTAAAAATTAAAAAACTATCAAACTATTTTACAAAAAAAAAATAACAATTTAGTTAATTTTTCATCGATTTAAAATTTTTATATAGTGTCATGTCATTTAAATTATTTATAACTCGATTTTATAATATTTTATTTGAGATTTATTTAGACTTTATATATTTAAATTAAATAAAAAAAAAATATACATATATATATATATATATATATATATAGAGAGAGAGAGAGAGAGAGAGAGAGAGAGAGAGAGAGAGAGAGAGAGACGTGAAAAATTGTACATTACTAAATGTGGTGAAAATTAATGTTCTTTGTAAGGAATTTAATCTTCTCAATAAAAAAATTACTATATTCGTTTCAAGTTAAATATAAAAAATTCTAAACTAATAAATGCATGAAACACTATACAGGCGAGGTAATAAACTTTTGTAATTTGTATAATGCATGTATGGGACGAGATTTCTTTTTTTGAGAGAGAAATTCAACTTATGGCGTCCGCTCCTGATAATAGCTTTTTATCATCAGACCAAAACACCTAATCACATTTATTTGGTACAAATGAATATAATTTTTTGTTATCATAGCATGTTATTATGTTAAAACTTTGGAGGTGGATTCAATTAGCTCAACCGGTAAAGTCTCTAATAGTTGAATAAGAGATCTAGGGTTTAATCTCCGCTTATACAAAAAATCGATTGGTGTCTTACTCTGTTGATAAAAAATTATCATCAAAAGCGAACGTTATAGGTTGAAACTCTCTAAAAAAAAAAGTTAAAACTTTGGAGTGTCAAGAGCCTGGTAGATATGTGAATGTGATATATGGTCTTTTACTATGCTTTGAATCTCCTCTCTATTGTTGTAATTATAAAAATAAAAATAAAAATAAAACAACCTTTCGAGTCTTTGAAATGTAAACAACTTAATAAATTTTTTTTAATGGGAGAACAACTTATTAACTTTGACAAATGATGTGTATAAGAATGGCACTCTCCTATGTTTAATTATTATTCTTTTATAAAAAAATGTTTAATTGTTATATTAGATGGCACGAAAATGTGTAAATACACTTCTTCTTCTTTTTTTGAGTAGTGTAAATACACTTAATATAGTGAATACTACCATACAAGGATGGTTAAAGTAGACCGAGAGTGACTCAGTTGAGTTCTGAGTTGACTCGGGTTCTGTATTATTTTTGAGGGGTTCTCTCCTATTTTTGTTGGAGGGAATTTTGTCTTTTTGACTTTCTTTCTTTTTTAAATTCCACTATTATGGTGGGGGCCTATTTTCATTAATCATTCATTTCTAATGGGGAATATATTGATATGATCCTATCGAGAATGAGAATATACTAATATACCTTATGTTGCCCATCTTGATTGGAAGAACATCTCATATATTTTAATTAATTATAGATTAGTAGAGATTATTATGCTGGAATTCTAAACTCCACCATCACAAGAATATGGACCTTTTTTATAACTTGGGGGCTAATGGGTTGAAATTTTAAAAAATTGTACAATAATTTGGAGAAATTATTTAATTATTCAAAAGGATCAGATAAGTAGTATCTACTGGTCCTTCCACCCAATAAAAAAGAACTATGTGTATTACGCTTCATTTGTTTCAAAGTAAAATATTTTTACTTTAAAAAATTTTTATTGAAAAAATTTATATTTTACAGTGTTTGGTTGTGCACTTAAAAATGCTCAACAAATTATTTTCAAGTGTCGAATTGTTGTTCAGTCCCTAGCTACTACCGAGAAAAGAGAAGTTGTTTCACGATTACCTTCCTGAGAGATGCCTGTTTGGTACATGTGTTTATACATATGCTTTTAGTTTTTAAACAATATTACACGTATTTTCACACTTTTTCACACACGCGTATTTCTAAAAAACACAAACAACGTTACTAGAACAACACTATCAAACAGCCCCACTATGTCACCAATACCTACCACACTTGATCATAAGACCCATTGCCTTGGGCAATTGGTTGATGATGAGTGGAGGCAAAGATAGGTGGCGTGGTTGATGGTGCTTTCCATGGTCTAGCTTGTGGGAGAAATGTGAAGAGTGAGACTATGAAAGTGCTAGTTTGGCCTATGTGAGAGATGTTGGGCATGGAGAAATGTTAAATATTTTACTGAAAATTTAAGTGAAACATTTTACGCATTTTTGCCTTAGGTTTTATATGTGATTGAAAAAATTTATCTTTGACCAACCATTTTACAGCATAACAAACATGATAAAATGTGAAAAATAGTTTACAATGAAACAAATAAAGAATTAATTTAACAAGATAGATACTACTCACACAACAAGTAAAAAAGAAAACGCCAAATACCCCCACTACCAACCACTCAAAACAACCCTCCACTGGCAAACGGTGGCCACTGACTATAGCTTTCGACCTCATTGCTACTGATAGAGACAACAGTCTCCAACTCACCACTTATTGTCCATTTGGATTAAGGGAAAAGGAAGGGGAGTAAAGTAGAGTAGATAAAAATTGGCCAGAAAGTAGCTTATTTTTAGCCAACTCTACTACTCTCTTTCACTCCCCTTCGTTCCTCTCTCAATTCAAACAAGCCCTTAGTAGAGTGGCTCTAGCAAAGATCATCGTTATTCTAGTTGCCGTTGCTCTAGTAGCGACCCTTCTCTCTCTTCCTTCTTTTAAATCAATATTTGTTCAAAATTTTGCACTCCAAATCCAAAACTTCTTTGATTGTTTTGTCATGCATAATGCGTCTTCTTTTCAGATACTTTTGAACGGAGTTCAACTCTTAGATTTTGATTATAATGTAAATTGTGTCATCAGTTGCTCAATTATGAGGTTTTTCTTTTCTTTTTTCGATTTAATAATTTTGAAAGTAGTTGACGGTGGTTACTGTTTGCCTGTGTATGGGTAGCTGTGAGTGGTTAGTAGTGAGGGTATTTTAGATTTTAGTGTTTTTCTTTTTTGTTTATTGTGTAACTAGGATTAGACTAATTAAATTGATACATGGTTGTTTTATTGGATAGGAGAATAACTAAACATTGCTTATCTGATTCTCAAAAAAAAAAAATTTTGCTTATTTGGTTCTCCAGGGGACTAAATAATTTCTCGATAATTTGTCATAGGTAAGTAGATGCACACCCTTTGTTGTTCTATTTATTATGCATTTTTTTCCTTTTTTTCTTTGATACAAAATAGAATTTCTACTCTAATCTAATCTAAGTATATATGTATATAAAACTCCCTCCTAAAGACTTGAACCCTCATCCTTATTCCCCACCACCCACAAACATTTATACTTGTGGAGTGATCACCACACCAAAGATGCATGGTAGTCCCTTTTTTCCCCTTTTAAAAATTGTAGAACATATATTTTCTGGAACATGATATTAAAGGTGATTTATGAACTCAATTTTGTATTTTTTTTTCATGTTCTATTAATTTTGAAATAAATGGATTAAATTTTGTTATATCATATTTTAATAACTTCTTAGGCGCAGTTATCCTTAAAAACTTTAAAGGGTTCTAGTCCACATGAGCGCACTATTTTTTTATAAATTGATTTTAATTGAATAATCCACAAAAAAATTATCAATAAATTTAGCTATTCACCTATTTGGTGGTGTGAAACTTTGAAGATAGAAAATGGTCTTAATCTTCATGTTAATCAAGAAATAGCAATAAGATATCAACCTCTTATCAACAATTGAAAATTACACATACTTGAAATCAATTAATAATAACTTCATACAGCTTATGATGTCAACGTTGTTGATTAATTGAATTGAAAAATATATAGTGTCTCTTTCTTGCAAAACTACTACATGTATTAATATGCTAAGCGGCAGCACTAGTAATGCGCCTGGTGCTATATATATTATATATATATATATATATATATATATATATATATATATATATATATATTCTTTTTTAATATATATGACATAATATCTAACAAATTAGTGGTATGGTAAATTGTATTTGTAACTAATAAAATATCATTATGTTCCATATATAGTCTCTTTAATATCGCCATGTTAAATCATTACTATGACCTTAATTTTTATTTACTTTGCTTTGTGCAATGAATGGGCATAATAATTAGTCATGCTAAATAGCCAAATTGTTTTTACAACTCCATAGAAATCAACCTGTATTATTCTAAGGTTCCTCAATATTGCCATGTTTACATCATCACGCATGATCCTTCAATTAGATTATGACTCTTTAAACGAGATAGAATTAAGAATTTTAGACAATACATTCTTGTATGATTAAAGACTTCATGTTATATTTTGTTTTTTTTTTTAAAGATATTTATAGTGTAATTGTTTATATTTTTCTCTTTTGACAATGTGAATGCATACATGCAATTCATTGACTTTGTCAACAATCTAGGTCTTTCATTAATCCAGTTCTGCTGAATATCACTATGGCTAGTCCCAACGCAAACCCAGGTGAGCTGGGGTCGGAGGTTCTGGTTGTTTATTGGTTTGGTAAGCTTTCTTTGTGCTTTAGGTATATTTACCAAAAGCCAATTCTATGCTTACACAATTGGAATTCATGGCTTTTATGCTCACATCATCTACTATTTTGTTGGGATGACCCTCATTATATTTAAAACCCGCAGTGGCTGTGGCTGTGGCTTTGGCCCCATATAGATCACAAGCCTTTTTCTGAAATTGCAGGGTTACTAGCCTCTGCATTTCTTACAGTCAATGCCCTCTCTATAATCATCTTGCTTAGGCCTGCCAAATACAACACAATCTTTGAAGTTGCCGCAACATTGACTTTGGAATCAGCCCTGGCGTTGCTGTACAAGTATACGTTACAGTTGCAGCAGTAACCTATGCATGAGAAGTGTTTTTTTTTTTTTTAATAAATTTTTTGGAAATTGTTTATACTCTCTTTGCCAAGAGAGGCTGATGATCATTCTTGTAAGATTCAACTTATTTATCAAAGATTGTTGTGTTTTATATATATACATATATATATATATATATATATATATATATAAATCAAGGTCTTTTAATTTCCATTATTTAAAAAAATTAAATTAAAAAAGCAATTGGCAAACAATGTTATATTGAAGATACTAAAAGTTCCACCATCTTTTTTCACAATGTACTAGCTAGAGTTATTGATACAAGGACATGTCACATGTGAACGGCTAAAAGAGACAACTAATTTCCCAATACTTTTATAACTAAATAAAAATGAGGTTTTCTGTGTGAACTCATTGACCCTATATCACGTGACGGTAATAAATAATACCACATGTATTACTAGGACCTTGCTAAAAATATCACTCGAACCACTTACTAAGTAAAGCAATTCGAGAACTCCTATTTTCTGTTACTTAATGATAATCGACAAATGGTTGTACAATTTGGTGGAAGAGGTATGAACATTGTCCATTTTTCTCTCTCAAACTTCAATTAATATAGCAAGAAATTAGTTTACGGTGGGGTCGCTTTGTTGAGTTTGTCTGCAACGTGATGGTCAAAATGTACCAATTGACAGCCAGTACCGAAGGCATGGCAAACAAATAAACTAATAGAGTGGAACAAATGCAATAAAGAGTTTGCGTTATGGGATTTGCTTCGTCATTATGTGGCTTGTATGAACTGTCTAAAAATTCCTTGCAAGCAATATTCATAAGCATTAGTCGTACGATATATTACATGCTTCATTATTAGATCTTTCCTTTTCTTTTTTTAAATGGTCTATGAAAATTATGTTCATTTTGATTTTTTTTTAAGTTCATTTTATAGAATAAAAATAAGTATTTCACTTTATAGTTCATTTAATTCAAGAAATTTTTTTATTGCATTTTGTATACTTTCTCCTAAGGCAACTTTTTTGACTCTCCATGTCCTTTTCCTCTTTCCTTTTTCTTGCTTTATTCTCTCTGATATTCATTTAGATAAATTTGCCCATGTGCAATACATTCTGTGTAGCTTTATCTTTCAAAGATTTGGCAACTTTGTGCTCATAAAAAAAAAGGGTTATTAGTAGAATTTTTCTTTGCCAGTCGATCCAAGAAAAATCTTGTATTCGTGTATATAATAATTTGCACATTTATAACATGGAGTTGGAGAAGCATTATAGCAAGTAGGGTACCACCATTATAAAATCAGTAATGTTTTGCTTGCCAAACCATACAAAGACGAAAGAGATTAGACATACAACCCACTTATCACCAAAAAGGACAAGAATTTAAAAAAAAAACAATGCGGAAAAGTGGACCACGTTCATCAATGTGAAATCCAAAACCCACTCCCAAATCTTAACAGGGTTACTTTACTCATACTATATATAATTTTGGAGAATTTTGCAACTCAACATGTACTTTTTGATATTTTAAATTAAAATATAAAAAAAGAAAAGAAAAACAAACACATATAAAACTAACATCTATGAACTCGTGTTAATTTGTGCAATACTTATAATATAACTTTTCAACAAGTTGTGTAATATTACTTTTTATAAGTTTATAATTTATTTGTCAAAAGACTTGTAACTCAACTGATTGATAATGAATTATTTTTCAATAAAAAATTAATAAATTAGAAAAACTTTGTTTGGTATATATAATATTGTTATTATCAAAACTTTGTTGCAATTTAGTATAGGGGGAAACATAATTGAGGATTGAGGTAGCCCATATAAGTAGAAGAAAGAAATTAAAGTACCTAACATGGTAGTTGTATCTTCCATGACCTTCCATGTGCACATGTACTTGACCTTGTCTTTATCTTCAGAAGTATAAGAAAATTATTAGGAAATAGTAGAGAGTGATTACGATTTACAAGTCGTGAATATGCCAATCGTACGACTATAGATTTTGTGAAACTTGAGTTGGAATCTGAGTTCTTTTATGGACACACATTTGATACAATTTGCACATTTATAGATATGTAATTAAATTGCATCACTTATGCACTGTTACACCACTATTAATAAAAAATTTATGTGAAAGTAATAGTCAATTCGGCCATAGTCTACTATGTATGGTAGTTGTGAAATATAATTTGGTAAGGGTGTGGTTCTAGGAATTAAAGTCTCTAACATGGTAGCTGTATCTTCCATGACCTTCCATATATGCACATGTACTTTTACCTTGGACCTTCAAAAGTAGAAGAAATTTGTTTTAGTAAATAGTAGGTAGTGATTACGATATACAAGCCGTGATTATGCCAATCGTACAACTATAGACTTTGTGAAACTTGCGTTGGAGTCAAAGTTCTTCTATGGACACACATTTGACACAATTTGCATATGCACATGTACTTTACATTGTCTTTACCTTCAAAAGTAGAAGAAATTTATTCTAGGAGTAGGGAGTGATTATGATATACAAGCCGTGATTTTGCTAATCGTGCCGTTATATATTTTGTAAAAGTTGGGCTGGAGTCAGAGTTACACCACTCACACAACGTTACACCACTATTAATAAAAAAGTTTATGAGAAGTAATAGTTAATTGGGTCACAATCTAGCATATATGATAGTTATGAAAAATAATTCGATAAATGTGGATCTGTGGTTTTAGGTTTACTATCTAATCACGGTTATCAAAAAAAGATTTACTATCTAATCACAATTTGTCTTGCGTTCTAGTTGTGGCGAAGCGTGGGTGAGATTGGGCATGTGTATAGACTTTTTGGGTGGTATTTATGGTGGGCGGACATTTTCAACGTGGCCAGATCCTAGGCGTAGCTGGAGACAGCTGGAAGAATGACGTGGCAGCGTGTGGACGTTTCATCTAAATCCACGTGAAATGTGCCACGGTATCTCATAGCTCAATTTGCTTGAGCAGACAGCGACGCCACGTGGTGTTGTCTTTGTCTTGTAATATGGGTCAAAACAATCATTTTACTACTGCCCACATTGGAGGATCCGAGAGGGCACTTGGTTTGTACTCGCACCCCTTACTAAGTCCATTAGTACTCGCTCACCGTGGCTGACATGTGGCAACTACATCCTATTTAGAAAAATATTTTATTCAATGTTATTAATTAAGGATTTTGATGTTCCAAAAAAAAAAAATTAAGGAAAAAAAAAAATTTATTAGTGTTTAACTTAATGTTAAAAAAAGTAATACCTCGTAAATTTAACATTTATCATATTTGTATCTATTACAATTACTATTATTATATTTTCATTTTTTATAAATATTTTTGGATGAATTCTTGTGGTATCGGTTAGTTATTAAATATAATAATATTTAGATGAAGATTGCTTATATATACACAAGAAAGATAAATTTGATAAGATTAGTTGGAATATTTAATGGAGTGTAATAAGTTGGAAAACAACTAAACATTAAAGTCTTGACTAACTATGAAATTCAAATGTCTGAAAGAGAGCTATTGTTTTGAAAACATTAAGATAAATTTGAAAAGATTAGTTGGAATAATTAATGGAGTATAAGAAGTTGGAAACCAACTAAACATTATGGTCTTGACTAGCTATGATTGTTCAAGCATCTAGAAGAGAGCTATTGTTTTGAAAACATTAAGAGAAATTTGAAAAGATTAGTTGGAATAATTAATGGAGTATAGGAAGTTGGAAAACAACTAAACATTAAGGTCTTGACTAACTATGATTGTTCAAGATCTGGAAGAGAGCTATTGTTTTGAAAACATTAAGATAAATTTGAAAAGATTAGTTGGAATAAGTAATGGAATATAAGAAGTTGGAAAACAGCTAAACATTAAGAACTTGACTAACTATAATTGTTCAAGCATCTGAAAGAGAGCTATTGTTTTGCATCAAAATAAAAAAATTTCTAGGAGAGATCCACACTTATTACATAATTATTTGAGAGATTTCTTCAAGTTCGCAACTTGTTTAAGGCTATGTTAATAACCCTATCCACTTTTAATCTCAGTTTTAAATTCCATGGCTGATTCTTTAAAATTTGAGGTACAATATTACAATTTTAAATTGAGCCTTTTCTTATATCTAAATATCAATTAAATAAAATATTTAACATTATGTAATTTTATTTTATTACTTTAAAATCTAATTTTCTCTCTTTTTTAGATGAATATTATTACTTAAGTGTTTTTTTTTTATTAAAATTTTGACAACATTTTATCTTCAATTCAAAATATGGGTAATATGTAAGAATCTTGTAACTCAATTAGTTGGTATATTTTAGTGTTTCCAATAGAGACATACAATGTCCAAATTCTCTCACCCCGAACTATCAAATTATCAACAAAGAAAAGAAGATAATATGAGTAATCCACTTAACTTTTCTTGTGACACAATCAATATTGCATATTGATTTCATCATTTTTGTTTTTTTTGAAAGTTTTCTTTCTAAAGAATAGTTGTAAAATATTTTATCAATGAATTCTTTAAATAATACTATATGTATTTGAAATATATATATATATATATATAAAATATTTTTAAATGATTTACGACATGAATTAGTGTGATTGCTTCTACGTGTAAATTTAAACCACTAAGATTAAATAAATATAAGATTTGAGAAAAAAATTGAGATATAAGATAATATATCATGCATCATCTAGTGAGAGTCTTTATGATCAAAATTATAGAGCCTTCTTCCTCTATTATGGAAAAATATTTTTTAGTATTTTGTCATTTTATCAATAATTTTATTATTATTTCTATATGACTATTCATTATAACTTTTATTAGGATGTGTGGTTGTATTTATTTAACACATACACTATAAAAAAAATTTTAAAAAATATAAATATGTATATACACAAAGAAGATATATTTTATAAGATTAGTTGGAATAATTAATGGAGTGTATCCTATCAAATAATAATAATAATAATAATAATAATAATGGAGTGTAAGAAGTTGGAAAACAGCTAAACATTAAAGTCTTGACTAACTATGATTTCTCAAGTGTTTGAAAGAGAGCTATTATTTTGCATCAAAATAAACAAATTTCTAAGAGAGATCCAGTGGTGGCGCCACCTTATGGCTAGGGTGGTCCCAGGACCACCCTGACTTGAAAAAAAAAAATTTTAAATTTTAAATTTATTTACTTTTAAAAAAAGATTTGGGACCATCCTAAATTTTTTTTATGTTAATAAAATTAAATTTTGGTCAATAATTTGAGCAATTTAACAATATATTAAGGTCTTTCAAGCAAAAAGGAAAAACTAAAAAAAAAAAAAAATTGATGATAAAACTGCAATAGGCTAGGCAGTGACTTGATTCCTTCGATTAAGCACATTATCCAATATAACATAATTTTCAACCTTTTATTACAGTATTATTTTTCCTCACCAAATATATATTACTTATGGGGTGGAATTAATAACATTGAATCAAACCTAATTACCTAAAGGCTAAAAAGAAATAACATTGTAAAATTTATATTTTCTAAGGAACATCTTGAACAAAATTTCTGGAGCTGCCACTGGAGAGATCCACACTTATTACATAATTTTTTGAGAGATTTCTTCAAGTACGCAACTTGTTTAAGGCTATGTTAATAACCCTCTCCACTTTTAATCTTAGTTTTAAATTCCATGGCTGATTCTTTAAAATTTGAGGTACAATATTACAATTTTAAATTGAGCCTTTTCTTATATCTAAATATCAATTAAATAAAATATTTACTATTATGTATTTTTATTTTATTACTTTTTTTAGATGAATATTATTACTTAAGTATTTTTTTGTTAAAATTTTGACAACATTTTATCTTCAATTCAAAATATGGGTAATATGTAAGGGTCTTGTAACTTAATTGGTTGGTATATTTTAGTATTTCCAATAGAAACATACAATGTCCAAATTCTCTCACCTTGAACTATCAAATTATCATTAAAAAAAAGAAGATAATATGAGTAATTCACTTAACTTTTCTTGTGACACAATCAATATTGCATATTGATTTCATCATTTTTGTTTTTTTGAAAATTTTCTTTCTATAGAATAGTTGTAAAAGATTTTATCAATGAATTCTTTAAATAATATATGTATTTGAAATATATATATATATATAATATTTTTATATGATTTACAACATGAATTAGAGTGATTGCTTCTACGTGTAAATTTAAACCACTAAGATTAAATAAATATAAGATTTCAGAAAAAAATTTGATATATAAGATAATATATTTCTAAAGTATCATGCTAGTGAGAGTCTTTATGATCAAAATTATAGAGCCTTCTTCCTCTATTAAGGAAAAACATTTTTTAGTATTTTGTTATTTTATCAATAATTTTTTTATTATTTCTAAATGACTATTCATTATAACTTTTAATAGGATGTGTGGTTGTATTTATTTAACACCTACACTAAAAAAAAATTAAAAAAATATAAATATGTATATAATTAATAATTAAACCCTACATGAACCACAATAAATATTTATTGTAAGTAACTTATCTCATATGGTGGGTATAAAGAAAAATATTTGTTTTTTTAAAAAAAAATAAAAAGATGAAAATTGTTACAACAATATCATAATAATAACCAATAAAAAGAGTGACGTAGTGTTTGAAGCAATGATAACATTATTGGTGGGAAAGATAGGATTTATATATGGTAGGAGAAATACTCCATATAACGTGGTGTGTGTAATTCGATATATAAGTAATACTTATCTTTTGTTTCTCGAGTCTTTGAATGCGTTGAGATCCAAAGACAATTGTGTCATAGGAGTATTTATCAGCAAACATGTCATGTCAGCGTTAAGTAAAGACACGTATCAATTATAGGCAGCGAGTTGTTTTCTAGACTCTCTCACAGTCTTATCTGATGAGTTTTTTTGTCTCATTGAAAAGACAATTTCCAGACAAAGAGAGAGAGCCCAATAATTGAGAACGTGGGATCACAAGGCGGTGGCGTAAATTGTTAAGGAAGGCTTTTCAATGATTCCAATCATCTTATGTTGGAGGGTAAACTTTTATTGGTCCGCGTGCTTCTTAAGTATTGGTCATTGGGTCGGGAGAATGGATGATCTTAAGGTAATTACTAATTAAAAAAGTTTTCGCATTAAAAATGTATTTTGTATCAATGATATCACGTCAATAAGGAATGACAAAATTTAGATATAATATCGTAGGTACTGTTATTTAGGTTTTCATTTTAAGATTTAGCTATATGGTTACTAAAATAGAAAATATAGTTTTATCTCATGAGAAAAAATTCACATGGCAGAATATTAAAATGAGAATCTAAGAAATAGTATCTAAGTATTGTACTAAGTCTTGGTCAATAAAAAATATGTGTGTAAAAATAATTACATTTTAATACATGTTTTTCATTTATTAGTGGGTAGTTATTTTTTAATAACATGTCTCACAAGTATTGAATTTTGATATTGTTGATTTGGTATCATTTGATACCAAATTTCTTTGCTTTGACACAACTTAGGCCATTTAAAAAAGTTTTGATAACAACTTAAGATAATTATTAATAAATTATATTAAAATATTTTTAACATAATTTTCAAAAAAAAATATATGAAACTGTCAATTACAACAAAATTAATTGTTTATCAATTTTTTCCTTAATTTTTTTTAAAAAAATAATTCATAAATAAATGTCCCTACGATTTTTTTTAACATTTCTCTTGTAAGAAATATAAAAAAGTTGTCAAAAATTATATATATTTTGCTTTTTTTATCAAAATTTTTTAAAAATATTTCATAAACTAATCTCTTAAGTCATTTGTCAACTTTTTTTTTTTTCTCAAACTTTTATTGGATTCTCTCAACTCTATCTCAACTACAAATTGCACTATATTTTAACTTTGCACAAAGAATATATATGGTTTTCAATTATTTCTCATAAAGCTAAATACACGTCACATTCTGATACTCTTTTGTTGGTGGCACAAAGACTGCCACAGCCACTTGATGTTCCACAGCATAAACAGTGCATCCTTTATCTCTATCTTTAATTCTTTATCTTTATCTCATGTTCTTTTCATGTGCATACCAACAAAATTAGTCTTTCACGTTGAATTTGTGATGGTTAAGCCTTTATGATTGTGGTACAATAATTATTACCAGAACCTCTTGTCCATATGTGTATATGTTGAAACTTTTTTGTAGCTTCTATTGATTGCGCTTTCCCTTTCATGGATGTGAAAATGCTTCCTATAGTTGGAAATTTGGAAATATAAATTATTTGCTCGTACGCTACTTTCACCGCCTTCCCTTTCATATGATTATTGACTTATTATATTGAACAGGTTTGGTGTAGCTAACATATGGCCCTTATTTTCTTTGTAGGCTCTCATGCCTCTTATTTTAGCATTAAATATATTGAGTGAAAATAGAAAAATAAACAAGGTCCATCACACAAGGGGATAAAAGAAACCTGTTGGATTTAAAATAAACCATGAGATGTGAATCATGTGATTGATTGTTAAACAATCATAGCTTGCAGTAGTCAGAATATATACAGCTTCGTTATTATTTGTTGTATGACTCAAAAAAGTGGTTACAAGGATAAATTGGACAAATTGCCCAATTGTGTCCATTAACAACACATGAATTTTTTTTTTTAAAAAAAAATTATCTTTTACATCTTTAGACAAGATAAAAGTTAAAAACTATTTTCTCTTTAATTTAAGTGGGTTAAAGTAAAGCATTGATCGACACTTCCTCATGTATAAAATGTTTGAAGTCTAGGAAGAAAAGAATTCAAGTTGTAGAGTTAGCAACATATTGTAACTATTTTTTTTTTTTTAAATGTGGTAATAAACAATTTGTTTTTGGTATAATAGAATCTCAATTTATGATATCAACTCCATGATTATTGCTCTTCATGATCAGGCTGAGACACCAATTAATTTTGAGTGTAGGCGGGATTCGAACCTGAGATCTCTCTTATTTGACAACAAGAGATTTTGCTAATTTTTTTGTTTGAAAAAAAGACCTAACCAATTGAGTTAAATGAAACTCACTAGAGATCAACAAACTTGTTTTTTACTTGTTCATGCTGAAATGTTTATCACTATAATATAATTATTATGGGTCTAACAACCCAAGTGCTGAAATGTTTATCACTATAATATAATTATTATGGGTCTAACAACCCAAGTGCTGAAATGTTTATCCAGTGTGGCCGATACCGTACCGGTACCGGCCGTACCGGCCGGTACATACCGTACCGGCCAGTGCACCGGTACCGGTACACTTCTATATTGTACCGAAAAAAATACCGGCCGTACCGGCCATACCGGCCAATTTCGAGCAATACCGGCCGGTACCGAGCGTACCGGCTGGTACAGAAAAAAACCTTTTTTTTTTTTTTTTAGTTTTGTAATTTTTGAATTTTTGTAAAGGCATAATGGTAACTTATTTACATTAACTTCTTAGTATTATTTGTTTTCTTAGTATGTAATGAACAACTAAGTTTTCTATTTTTTATATTGTGTTTTTTTTTTTCTTTTATTTGATACTAAAGTCTAAAACTATGAATAATTTGTTTTGAATTGAGGTAATGTTTTATAATAAACTTTTATATTTACTATAATATAAGTGAAATATTATATGTTTATAAACATGGTTTTAGAGATTTTGGTATGTTTGTGTGTGTGTGTGTGTGTATATATATATATATATATATATATAATAGCGGTAAACCCGAAACGGTACACCGGTATTGACCGGTATCCGAAATATATCGTACCGGTGGCCAAACCGGTACAGCCTCCGGTACGGTATTGACTTCCTTGTGTTTATCACTATAATATAATTATTATGGGTCTAACAACCCAAAGGTTGTCATTACGTTCGTGTGGCTTTTATGGTCTACGTATATCGCAAAATTTTGAAATATTGTATATCTTTACTATGTTTTAGGAGGATGGTATCTTGTTTAACAGTTATGTATACTTTCTATCTCACATAGGAACGAGGTTCATGCTTGTGAGTTCTACTCTTATGTTAAAGAGGGATTATATACAACCATTACACAAAATAATAAGGAGATTTTCTCACAGGTGTCAATTTTAACTGAAAATATCTTTTGCATTTCATGCATGTAAGACCTACAAATATAGACAATAGTCCACGTGTCTATATTAGAGTAATATTGAGTAAATGTTATCTTCAAATTTATATCACTCCATAATTTTTCCAAAATGGTATGTCAAGCCTAAAACGTGAATTTTTATCCTATTATGTAACAGTTGCATATAATACATTTCTTACATGGGAATGGATCTCACAAGCATGAGACTATTAATTTATAACATTTTTACAAATTGTTGATGAGGAAAATTCTTACTAGTTTTTATTTGGGTCCATTATTAATATCACATTTTCAGTTTACCAATAACCATTCATTACATCAACAGTTTGTAAACAAGTTTATAACTCTTGCATCTATCTTAGGTTTGAATCAACCACACGAGCGTTGATTCCCTTCTCAAAATTTTGATTTTTTTTTTTAAATTTTGAAAAATCACACTTTGGAGCATTCTCATCAAAGGTTTCAAATGCTAAATATACTTTTTTTAACACTTGATTCTAACAAAGTACACTACATTAAGGGTGCTATACTTAAAAGTTTTAACATCTTAGCTACAGTAGAATGTCATCTTTGACATTCTACTGTAGCTGAAATCTTAACCAAAAAAAAAAAATTTATTAGCACTTCAATTAAAATAAGAATTTCTCTCTCATGAGAATGCTCTAAGCATGAAGAATTTAAAAAAAAAAAAAAAATTTAAATGAAGTGGTAAAAAAAATAAAAGTTTTGATATTGGATGTATTGTAAAGTGATGTGTTAAATGTTATAAAATGACTTTTTTAGTTGCTAAATGCTAAAATTTTTAAAACTCTTGATAGAAATGCTCTTATAACCTTAAACTATACCCTGATTGCAGTACTTTGTACCCTAAACTTTTTGAATGCATGTTTTGCACCCTAAATTATGACATATTTTATACTTTGCAACTTGATGTCAAGTTTGCTATTAATGTGGATGTAAAAGTATGTCATAACATGAAAAGACCAAATTGCCCATATTTTCAACTCCTTCAAAACAAATGAGAAATTACACTTTAGCATTCTAAACTATATTCCTTATTATACTTTTCACCCTAAATTTTAGATTTCCATCTAAGTTAATAGCGAACTTGATGTTGGGGTGCAAAGTGTAACAAATATTATAGTTTATGGTGTAAAATGTTTATTAAAAAAGTTTAGGGTTTAAAGTGCAATTTAAGATATAATTTAGGATACTAAAATGTAATTTTTTTCCCCTTCTTAATCTTAAAATTGTTTTTGTGACGCTAATTATATATAAGTTAAAACAATAAGGGAGAAAAAAACGATCTAAAAAAATAACAATTAGGGAAACAAAAATCATTTTGTTATACAAAGAACTACATTGTGTGTGTGTATATATAAAAGAGATAGAAAAATGACAGTAGAGAGATATATAATGGTGAAAAAAAAACAACTATGAAATTATTTGTGCTATAAAAAATTTACTCTTCGTGCACCACTTTATCTGTTATTCTCCCCAAATCAAAATTTTAAAGGAATTACAAATTTTTATGCAAATTACAATCCTTCTCTTTTCAAAATTATTATTATGTTATATTTTATAAAAAAATTATGAAAGTAATGTAATGGTGTATTGTGATATTGAAAAGTGGATATTTATTACAAAATATTTCAAAAAAGATAAAAAAATTAAAATTAAAAAATTGAAAACAAAATGAGGTGTAAAGTGTATATAGTTATTGGCTTGAGCTCTCACAGTGACGGTTATTACTTAATTAATCCCACAATGAACATGTTCTTTGCCTTTTGGTGTATTCTAAAGTAGATGTCCATTGATTTACAATCAAAGCATTAATAGTTAATTCTATATTACCCTTAATTATAAAATCTAAATCATACACATGGATAATTTTGTTTTTTAGGTGGAAGTAGGAGGAATCAAAATCTCAAAACTAACTCCATATAGATAAATAATTCTAGAGATACAAACTATTTTACAAAAAAATTTACAAACTACTGATGTGATGAGTGATTATCAGTAAATGAAAAAATAATATTAATGGTGGGCGTAGATGAAAACCAATAAGATATTGGTCACATCAATATTTTGTACAAATGTTGTAAAATAGTTTGTGTGTGTAGCATTACTCCATATAAATACCACACATCTTAGGCCATAAGGCTGTTGTCATACAAAATGGAGTAATTATTTAATGTTTTTTTTAATATAAGATAGAAATTGTACTCCAACCTAATTTAAGTATATATGTATGTGAAACTCCCTCTTAGAGACTTGACCCGGCCCTTGCCCTTCACACTCCATAAACACTTATACTTGTGGAATGACTACCACACCAATGGTGCGTGGTGGTAATTATTTTATGTTCTTGGAGTACAATAAATACGTGCTCATTCCTCTCATATAATAGTGAGTTTTATTAATTAAATTTATTGTGGAATCTACTATTCATGTGAGAGATAAGAGTACACATTTACTGTGTTTTCGGAGCACTGAATAATTACACTACAAAATAGATGTTCCTTATTCAATTGTTAAAACTTTTAAATAGGGTAATTATGGGAAAAAAATTACCAAAGGGAATTGTTTCTTTTTGTGGGAAAAGTTAACAGATGCTCTAAGAGTCTAAGGACATTAGTTTTTTAGGAAATATTTATAGAAATTTTTTATGGGAAAAAAACAATTAATGTTTTTTGATGGTTTTTTATATTTGCCATGAATGTGGTGTCAAAAAGTTTCTAAAATAGTTTATTAATAACTACCCCAAGAGCACCCATAATCTGAACACTTCTTTTATTATTGGCTAAAATGCAAAACTGACCCTCTAACTTTCTTCAGATTTCATTTCAGTCCTCTAACTTTGCTTTCGTTCATTTCAGTCCTCTAAGTTTTAGATTTATTCAATTAATACCTTTCTGTTAACTTTTGTTAAAATGTTTTGAAAAAAAAAATTGGAAAATATTTTTCAATTATTAAAATGAAAATTTTTTTGTAAAATTGAAGAATTAACCACAACATATAACAAAAGTTGATGGAAAAGTCTTAATTAAATAAACTTGAAAGTTAGAGGACTGAAATGAACAAAAACAAAATAAAATAGCTGAAATAAAATTTGATGAAACTTAAAAGGTCAATTTTACATTTTACCCTTTGTTATTCTTTCTGTTTTGTCAAATAAAACTTTCATTATGGACAGAGCATACTTTACTCATCTTTTGTACTCAAAGAGTTTTCAATGTGATGGATTGACAAATATAATTTTGTTAGTTGGGCCTCTTCAATTCGACAAACTCAAGGTTGTAGAATGGGCCTAGTTTAGATTTGGAGCTTCAGTCAGCTAAGACTTTGGACTGAGCTTTTGTTGTATTTAATTATTTGGTACCTATTTTTATATTATAAATTATATATATTTTTAAAAGATTCAAATAGTGATTCCTTGTAAAAAAAATAAGAGTAATAGTAAAGACACATAAAATGTTATAATTTGTATCATAACTTGCTCATATGACGAATTAGGAAGGATAGAAATATAATGGTAGGTTTAAGTGGGGACTTAAAATTTTGAGACAAATATTAATTTATCACTAATCAATAAATAGTAGGTTATGTGGTCTCCCTTTATCATGTAGAAATTAATTAGTGATAATAGGTTATTTGAATTTATTCAGGGAAAAAAAAGGTTATTTGAATTTTAGATTTGGGAAGATTTAAAAGATGGTCAAAAGAACATGTTTAGAGCTAGAGGACTTTTGCGTGTGTGAACTGTGAACTAAGAAACTTTCCCGAAGCAGCAAAGTCCATCCATGACATCGACAGATTGAATGCAAAGTTGAACGTTAGCGTTAATAAATTCTCTTTGTCAGAGGCAAGATTTTCAGAAGATGTGGATTGTTCTACTCGGTGTTCGACCACAAAAGTTCCTACGCGGTAATAACACGTCGAAGGATAAGTATAGCACTGTTTATTTTAATGAAAAACTTTATGAGGATATACTTTTCATATTTTCTTGTATTTGATGGTTTTACAAAACAAAAAAAAATGAAACAAAGGAAAATATCTTTTAATTTCTCTTGCTTAACTTGACGTGAGATAAAATTAATTTTTTGTTAAAAATTTCAGAAGAATAACTTTATCTTACGTAACGCTATATAAATAAGATTAAGAAATAATTTTTTAACTCATTTTAAAGCTGCTATCAAATATATGAGAATGAGATAGTTTTCTAAAAAGTTGTTTTATTTTTTTAGAAAATAATTAATTTTCCAAAAAAATATTAATGTCGAAACAAGATTTCAATCAATCTTTAAATTCTAATATCTAAAAAAAAAAATCAAAGAAATATGTAAAAAAAGTATTTGAGTCAAGAAAATTGTACATGTGAGCTACTGCAATATGTTTTAGTTTTTAACTACTTCATTGGCTTGGCCAAAGAAATTAATATTGAACAAATTTGAGTCAAGAAAAGCATGTGCATAAAATTAATAGTTTTGCCAATAATTTTAAGGCATAGTTTTCATATAAATATAAAAATATGCAAAGAATCATGTCAGTTAAGGGGGAAGGTCATTTGCATGTTGTCTCATAGTAACCATACATAGAGCCTTGATCTTTGCCCCTCCACGCCCCGCAAGAGTTTTGTACTTGTAAAGTGATTATCACGCAATAGCAAAGTCAGGAATTTCTCTTTGGGGGGTCATCTTTAATTTTTGTGTGTGTGTATGAAATCTAAAATAATAATGTACAATACTTCATAAGTCAATATATGCTATAAACAACAACTAAATACATGGATATTTTTTTTTGAAGTGCTAAATACATGTTAATATAGTAGTATATATTAATCAAACTAATTAAGTACATTAATAAATTATAATGCTATATGGTATATAATTTATTGATTATTATAATAACAAATAGTGTATTATAAGGAATATAAAAAAGAAAGCAAATGAATAATAAAGTAAAGAAATCGAAAGAAAGCAAATGAAAAGTAAAGTAACACGTATAGGAGCACAGTACATGAGTGAAAGGCCTACGAAGGCTTCAAACATATCTTTCACTATTTCTTATCTAGTTTAGTCACACTGAACTTTTACTTTTATATTGTAAACACAAAACTGCAGTAGCAGTGGGAAAATGAAAGAACTAAAAAGAAAAACAAAAATGATTTTGGATTATAATCTATTTTACAATATTTTTACAAAATGTTGATGTGGCCAACCTTTTATTGAATTTCATCTAGGCCTACCATTAATATCACTTTTTCATTTACCAATAACTACTCATCATATCAGCAGTTTGTAATATTTTTTATAAAATAGTTTGTATCTCTAGCATTATTCTTCTATTTAAATAAAAATTAAGTTTATTTTTAGACTTTCTTAGATATATATGTATATTATCGAGTATGGGAGGCTAAAATGATAAGGTTCTTTTAAATTTTTTCAAATTATTTAGGATAATTCCCAAAAAAAAAAAAAATCATTAATTTTTTTCAAAAAATTTTGGAGGGCCAAGGCCCCCTTTGGTCCTTGCGATGGTCAGCCACTGCCATCACATCGATGGTGCAAGGTGGTTTAACGGAAAGTACTAATAGAAAGTTTGATTTGTTACACATTTAATATAAGGGGTTAAATATTCATGAAAAAAAAATCAATAATTGAGGGAGGGAGGATTTGAGCTTTACAAGGGTTAATTAATTGAGTTACAACATTTTTGGCGGTTAAATATTGAAATTGATAATTCACCTTAATCATATTGATTCTCAAATGAAAATACAAATAAAATATTTGTCAAACACTAAAATAAAACAAAATCAGTTTCATTTTTCAAGTGTCAAGACATTTAACAAGGGTGATTATGGGCAAATACTGTCACAAGTATGAGTTGTCCTTGTATGTTTACTTTCTTTTATTAATTTGTTTTGTCAAATAAAACATTGATAATGGGATGGAGCAGGTGTTTTGTTCATCTTCTGGACGCAAAGTTGTCAATTTTACAGATGGGACAAAGTACAAACACAACTATGCTAGTTGGGCCTATCCATCTGGGCCAACTCAAAATTTGTAGAATGGGCCAAGTTTGGATTTAGAGCTTTGGATCAACTGGGTTTTGACAATTTGGACTTTGGAATGAATTAAGTGCCTCATTATCAAAGTTTTCAGTAACTTATTTGCAAATTATGAGTGAAAAGGGAGTATAATTTTTGGTAGTTTTTATGTTAAATATGTGACAAAATGATAAAATTTAGCTTATTTTCAAAAATAAAAAGTAATATTATAAATTAAAAAAAATTAAGATTAAGACAAAAAAACCAAAAAAAAGAGAAGTAAAAGTGGAAAACATTTTGCCAACAGACATATTTGTAACACTAGAGGTGATTTTATTCAGTGTACTAAGAGCATATCCAATGGTATATGTAAAGGCAAAATATTGCCTATAATAGAGAATGAGACCATAAAACTAGCCTCCAACAACTTCTCTATACTTGGATTTTTTTTGCTCATGAACAGTAGCTCATCAAATCTAATGGGCTACTATTCATTCTTCAAATATTTTTTCCTATTATAATAAACAGATATTGAATAAAAAAATGTTAGAAGATGGGTGGTTGTTAAAAAAAGAATAAAGAATAAATGAAGAAATAATATTTAAATGAGATAGAGAATGTGATAGATAATCTGTTGGAAAGTGTATTTGAAAAAATAGGTAAGTAATAGCTAAATGTCACTGTTCATTCTTTAAACAGTACAAAATTTTGGAGAATCTGCTGGAGATGCTCTAAACCAAATCACCAATCCTACATAATACAGTCCCAAATGTCACAGCTCTACAGGATGTCAAATAGCTTCTTTAGATTGTAAGGCCCTGTGATTTTTGGATGTCCATTCCAAAATAAGTTGGCTAATTGTCTGTTGGCACTTTCAGTTGGATGTGCAGCATCAAACCACACATATTCACTGGGTTTGCTGCATAACTCATACTTCACTGTCCCATTTTTCCCTCCACATGTGAACTCCCCATTGTATGTCCCACTGCCACAGCATGCACTCTTCCCAACCTTGAAACCTACTCCAATATAATTATTGAGAAAACAAAGAAGGATTAGTTATGGTATATATAAGCAAAGATATTGGTAAAATTTTGATGGAATAGAAAGATTACCAAATTTTGTACTGTAAAGTGTTCTTATAGCTAGGGTGGTGTAGTAATCATATAGTGCATATTTGAAACCTGGTAGCTGTCTTTGTATCTTCTTGAGGAGTTTGGGTAGGGCTATGTTGTGCATTTTTGCCATTACCGAAGGTTCATGGGCACAATCACTGGTAATCCCCAATGAGGCTTTGGTGAAAGGCATACATCCTATAGGCCCCACGTTTTGGAACCCAAATTTCCTACCTCCCATTTTATGTACTTTCTGCAAAAATAATAGCAAGAAACTTTTATTTGTATGTATGTAAATTATTATTTCATAGTAAAAATAAAATTAGGAAAATTACACTTTTTCCACAATTCACCCCATTTACAATGTATTTGAGATTATCAATTACATGATTGATACCTCAATTTTAGAGGTTTGTATCAATGTATCCCTGTCTTTTAAATTGGAGGTTAAGTCATAACTGAGATGGAAATTAGGCATAATGATGAAATTACTCTAAATATTTGGAATAAAAACCATAATTTCCATATCATTTAATACCTGATATAAACAACAAAGTTACATTGATACAATTCTCATGAATTGGGGTGTCAATTGTACAAATTGATAATTTAGGGGACATTGAAATTGGACAGCGTTTAGGGCGAAAAAAGAGGTGTTATTTATCCACAAAATTATGTTAGGCATAGGACAACGTAAGCCTACCTTGATCACAGAGGTGAAATTGCCAAGCACCATTGTCACGTATTTCTTCTTGTAAGAAGAAGTTATTACATTGGATTGGTTCACAGATGATGTGATGATCATGTAATCGTTGCTGCCAATGCTAAATAAGTAAACAGATTTTGATAGCAACTTCTTGGCTGCTGCATCACCTAGCTGCTGCTTTAACTTCTTCTCTACCTCCTCAAAATAGCTTAGTTGCAATTCAAGGTTTATCTGGAAAAAGCACAAAAAAAGAATGAAAATTCTATTGAGTAGGTATAATGAATATACTAGTTATCTTAAATGGCAAATTTCAAAAATCAACATTGTTATTTTTGAATCCATAAAAAAATCAACATTAATGTTTAAGATATTATTATCAAAGTTAGTATTAATAACATTGTTAATGTTGAGAATGCCCTGCTTTGCTCTAGAGGCATGGGCCTACTTCATTCAACAAGCAAGGCAGCTCAGCCTAGATAAATGCTCTAGAATATGTTGACAGGTTTTTTTTAATTTTTTGATGAACAACATATGCCATACTTTCCTTAAACAGAAACTAAATTCAGATTGATTACATCATGAACCTGTTTAACTCGTGGGAGGCAACCCACATCAGCAGGAGTGGTAACTTTGCAGCACATCTATTGGCTAGACATGCCTTGTTGACAAGTTAATATATAGTTCTTTGCGTTTCAAATTTCACTTTATTTCCTTATTAATGATAACAATTGCTATAAAATCACTATATCAATATTACTATCAATAACTAAGTTTGGCCAAATTTTCGAACCCTTAATGCAATTCGTAGATATCTATATTGCAGAAGAACACATACCGCTCCTGGACGAGTCTCAGGAAGAACACCAGCCCCAGCAGATGCAAAGTTAACCCTATCAGTATAGTTTTTGAAGGTGATAAAAATAGGAAACGGGTATTCTTATAAAACTTGAAGGGACGGAGATTATAAAGATGGATCGACACCGTAGGTGATTCGACTGTGACGGTTAAATTTGCTGAGTATCCGTCATGTACGAATTGATTGAAGATTCCAGGTTGTGTCATTTGATATGCCTTAAATCAACTTTTGCTTTATCCCCACGCAAACGTGCACACTTGGAATTCTTGCGATACATGTTTGAGAAGACTCCTATATAGAAAGGAGCTTGAGAAGGAAGTTGTATCCTAAAAGAAAGGTAACTCCACTCAATATAAATACCCCAGAAACCCTAAATATGAAGGTACGCACAATATTCTTAACTCTGGCACTCTAGGGTTAAAGGAACAAGATTCTAACTTGACCTTTGGAGGGTTTTTGGCCGGCACCACACCGGTGCTCTCTCTCTAGGTCCATTATTTTCTTTTTGCAGGTGTTGCTTCGGCTTGAGGGGTGCTTACAACTCACTGGTGATTTTTTCGGCATCATCAGTTTTCAAATCCTAGCTGCAGATATGGTTTGATCAATGGCAAGTTTGCATACTCAGCTGCAAAAATACAGAACCAAAAAAAAAAAAAAAAAAACCCATAAGTCACAGTTAAGTGGCCACTCATATTAATCAAACTCTAATTAAGTAATTATATTAGAAACCACAATTGATAAATTGTGAAAAAAAAAAAAAATAATGTTACCAATGAAGTCAGGTACAACCCGGCCATCGCAGCCTCGACCAGTGGGGTGCTTGAAGAAGCTCCTACCATATGGCCAGAAGTCTGATTTGTGGGCATTGATGTAGTTATTGTTTCCAGCGTCAAAGAGAGAGTCTCCAAATATGAACAATGCGGCATGGTTTTCTGGCAACTTAGCAAGGCAAGTGTAAGGAATAATGAGAAGGGTGGCACAAAAAAAGGCCAGTATACTAAAGTGTATGCTTATACTTGCCATGTCAAATGTTGGTTTATGACTTTATGGTTTGAGCAAGTTTTCACAAGTTATTGTGCACAGCACAGTAGAGTGAGAGTATCATATGGGTATGGTTTTTATTTATAAGGTACTAAAGATAGTGGGGAATTTTTTTTGGGTTGGCCAAGGTGTGTGTTGGCGCAGTGTGAACTGTGAAGCACCAGATAAACCATAATGCCATGGACTGGTTGACTATAATAGAGCTAGAGGACTTGCTTGTGTGAACTACGAAGCAGCAAAGCCATCCATGACATGGACTCAGTGGTGGTGCCACGTTTGGCTCAGGGTGTTCTCAAGAATACCTGACTGAAAAAAAAAATTTATATATAATAATTTAAATTTTTGTATTTATCTACCCTTAAAAAGAAAGGAACACCCTCAAAAAACATGAGGAACACCCTCAAACTTTTTTTATGCCAAACAAATTTTGAACTAAAATCTAAAAAAAAAAAAAATGTAACAGAAAATATATGAGAAAATGATTATGAAATAAGAAATATCTCTTAATTTGGGTGAGGAGACGAACTAGGCTTTGGAGGAAACAGAGAAAGAGAGGAACTGCAGCTCTGCCGCTGCTTCTTCTTTAGAGTGAGAGAGAAATTTGAGCAATTTGTTTATACTTTTAGATAAGAAGAGGAGAGGACAATCTTTTTAAAAGTTTGGTATAAATGTGGGTGGATATCCTTTGGCCATGTTGATGGTTACGTGAGAGACGCAGACCACTTTGAGTCCAAATTTTTTGTCTCACTTTTCTTGCTCCACTCTATATTCCACCAATAAAAACTTACCACGTGTTCACCTAATTAATTAAATACTATTATTATTGACTTATTAATGCTACCGTTATTAATTAATAGTAGTATTTAATTAATTAAGTGAACATGTGGCAAGTTTTTATTGGTGGAGTATAGAGTGAAGCAGGAAAAGTGGGACATAAGATTTGAACTAGACCACTTTACTTTTATTTATTTTTTTTGTTGAGAAATTCGTTTGTGATATGGCTTACGTGGGTTTGAGTGGTCAATCAAAGGCAAAGAATCTGAATTATTTGCACTTCGTATGAGGGAAAGTTTAAGACTACATAATTTTTCACAATGTTTTGTCATAATTGTGATGGGACATAGTGTAATTGGCAAAGAAAAAATGGTAGGTCTATGTTTAAGTGATAGTTAACCACTCACAATCTGCCATGTTAGAGTTGTGGCAACAAAGTTGTGGAATAATTTGTGATCCTAGAACCACTCTATTGCAATATTCCAGAAAAACATAAAATATTTTTATAATAAATACAATTTTTTTAGATGAAATATTGAGATATGAAATTATATTAACATAGATAAATATTTTTAAATTAAATAATGGTTTTGTTAAAAATACTGAACATTATATATGATTATAAAACTTTAAAACCATAACTTTTTTTTTTGGGTAGTTTGTTTCGGTTAACTTCTTTTTCTTCCTCTAAAAAAATGATAATTTATTTTTCTTTTCATTTGAGTTAAATTTAACATGAAAATACTTCTAAAATTATATATATATATATATATTTTTACTAAATATCAGTAGCTATATTCTTATTTATTTAATTTTATTATTTTTTATAATTTTTTATTTATTAATTAAATTATTTATGACGTCACCGGTTTGACCACTGGTCGGACTCCAGTCCGACTAGAAAACCGGTAGCCAGTCCATTTTTCGGATCTTTCACTGTACTGGTTTTTAAAACCATGGTGGGGGGTGGATGGGGGCGTGGGGCCGGGGTGAGATATTTGAATTGGGGGAAGTAAATGCACATGGGGTGTGTGCTAGTGCAACTAATAAAAAATTATTTAATTAACCAATAATTAATTAGGGGAAGCAACTAATAAACAATAATTAATAATTTAATTAACTAATATATTATAAAAGAGAAACAAATTAAATTATGTTAGGTTAAACGAAAATTAATAATTTTATAATTAATGAAACAACAATATAACAAATTATAGTTTATAAAAAACAAACAAATTAATAAAACAACTAAACAACAATAATTAATAATTTTATTAATATTTCAAATGAACTTATAGTTTATTGTTTATTTTTTTGCTAGAATTATGAACAAATATTTGATAAGAAAACCACGTACTCAAGGAACACCTTGGGAAAAATTCCTGGAGCCGCTATTGATGATGATGGACTGTTGATTTTCAAAAGATGATTTGGATTGCTACACAGTATTCGACCACAAAAGCTTTGACGCAGTAATAACCAGGTTGACTTCATTCTTGTAGCAATCAATAATACCCAGGGGCGGATCTACAGTAGGGCAAAGGGGGGCCATGCCCTCCCACCCCCATTAAAAAAAAAAAATTGGTATATAAAAAATTAAGTTTGCCCTTATATATATATATATATATATATATATATATATATATATATATTTGTCTCTCCTCCTCTAAAATATTTAGATATTGACCTATAAGAAAATAAATAAATAAATAAAATTCATACCCCTTTTACTACAAAAAAAAATAAAAATAAATAAATAAGGACTAAACAAAAATCGTGCACAAAATAAAAAACACTTATTTTGTATGTTATACTTTGTTGATGTGTTTTATAATATGAAATGTTTAAGAAATACTTATTTTGTATGTAGAATTTTGTTGAATATGAAATAGATGTTAGTTTTTATTTTCACACACACATATATATATATATATATATATATATATATATATATATATATATATATATATATATTGGTTTTAAGCTTTGGCTCCTTGGGTATAAATCCTGGTTCCGTCACTGATAATACATAAATATCTCCTCAAACTTTATGAACATTCATTAACTTCATTTGTTCTCATTTCCCACGTGCTATAAGAAATGCCAACCGAAAAGTCACTCTTGTGGCAATCAATATTGCCTTAACATCTCCTCATTGTTGGTGTCATCAAGAATACGTACCAATGCATCTTCGAAAGAATTTAAAGGTTTTTGGGGGGACTTTCCATTTGTGTTTCTGATGATTACTAGGATTCACATTTAGGAAGGGCATGCAATTAAAGAATTTTATTAAATAAAGATTCTTATTAATAAGTGCGGGCAATTGTTAATAAACTATTTTATGTAAGTTTATTAAGACATCCGTTAACATTTTTCCTATATAAAACTTACAAACTAGTGAGTTCTAGGTAGTTTAATTGGTAAAATCTCTGATAGTTGAATAAGAGATCTGGGGTTTAATCTCTGTCTATACAAAAAAATGATTGGTGTCTTGGTCTGATGATAAAGAGTTATTATCAAGAGCAGACGCTATAAGTTAAAACTTTCTAAAAAAAAAAAAAACTTACAAACTAACGTGATAATGAATGTAATTAGTGGACTTTACTAAATAAAGATTCTTATTAATAAGTTTTCTAGGGGCAATTGTTAATAAACTATTTTATGAAAGTTTATCTTAGCATCCATTAACATTTCTCCTATATAAAACTTACAAATTAGTGGGTTTTAATTAGCTTAACTAGTAAAATCTTTGATGGTTAAATAAGAGATCTGAGGTTCAATCTCTACCTACACCAAAAACTGATTGGTGTCTTGGTCTGATGATAAATAGCTATCATCAAGAGTTATTATCAAGAGCGGACGTCATAAGTTAATACTCTCTAAAAAAAAAAAAAATTACAAACTAACGTGATAATGAATGTAATTAGTGGGCTTTAACCATCTTATAACTGAATATTTGAATTGTCTCTTTATAATTAATGACACGCCAATTTATTAGCTCAATGTAATAAAACTTTAGTACCCATAACACTACTCACTTCATAATTACAATTAAGGGATTTAAAGTTTTGAACCTAAGAGGTCTCTCTCAAAAACATTAGAATATGTAGACTGAACTACAAAACTTTTGACATATTTGATTATCTTTGGGTTTGTAGAAAACATATCTTAGGTATTAATAAACACGATTTCAAAATGAGGTTTTCAATGATTGTATAGCTTAATGAAAAGGTACTAGAGCCTAAAAGTTATTATCAATGTTTTTAATTTATAAACAAGTAGCCTATTGCCATAATCATGTCATCAATGTTTGAACGATGTTGTTGCCAAAGTGCCAACTTATGTCTAGTAGCATGGAAATGTTGTCAAGAAGAGATAGAAATTAGAAATCGTGGTCAACAACAAGAAATTTATGAACAAGAAAAAGTAAAGAAGTAGAAGAAAGAGAATGTAAAGCAAAAATTAGATGAAGGAGTAGCGGATCATATCAATGGAGTACACTCAAGTACTCAAAAAGTATTTTCTCAAAAAAAAAAAAAAAAAAAAAAAGTACTCAACAAGTAAATTGCATTTTACGCCTAATCAAAGACCCTGCCTAATAGCTTATTTCTCACAACTTATTTGATTTATGTATAATCTTTAAAGAAAATACTAACGGATGACCTATCCATCTACGCCAACTCAAAATTTGTCGAATGTGCCAAGTTTGGATTTAGAGCTTTGGATAAACTGGGTTTTAACAATTTGGACTTTGGATTGAACTTTTTTATAATGTGCCAAGTAAGTGTATCATTATCAAAGTTTTCAATAACTTATTTGCAAACTATGAGTGAAAAGGTAGTATAATTTTTGGTAGTTTTAATTTATGCTAAATATGTGACAAAAAGATAAAATTTAGTTTATTTTCAAAAATTAAAACTAATATAATCTATTTAAAAAAAAAAATTAAGATTAAGACAAAAAAACCAAAAATAGAGAAGAAGTAAAAGTGGAAAACATTTTGCCAACAGACACATTTGAAACACTAGAGATGATTTTATTCAGTGTACTAAACCGAATCACCAATCCTACATAATACAGTCCCAAATGTCACAGCTCTACTAGATGTCAAATAGCTTCTTTAGATTGTAAGGCCCTGTGATTTTTGGATGTCCATTCCAAAATAAGTTGGCTAATTGTCTGTTGGCACTTTCAGTTGGATGTGCAGCATCAAACCACACATATTCACTAGTCTTGCTGCACAACTCATACTTCGCTGTCCCATTTTTCCCTCCACATGTGAACTCCCCATTGATACAATTCTCATGAATTGGAGTGTCAATTGTACAAATTGATGATTTAGGGAACACTGAAATTGGACAGCATTTAGGGCGAAAAAAGAGGTGTTTTTGATCCATAAAATTATGTTAGGCATGGGAGAACGTAAGCCTACCTTGATCACAGTGGTGAAATTGCCAAGCACCATTGTCATGTATTTCATCTTGTTGTCAGAAGAAGTTATTACATTGGATTGGTTCACAGATGATGTCATGACCATGTAATCGTTGCCACCAATGCTAAACAAGTAACAAATATTATAATTTATTGTGTAAAATGTTTATTCGAAAGGTTCAGAGTTTAAAGTGCAATATAAGATATATTTAGGGTGATAAAATGTAAATTGCTTTCCTTTTTTAATCTTAAAATTGTCTTTGTGACGCTAATTATATATACACTAAAACAGTAAGGGGAAAAAAAGGATCTAAAAAAATAACAATTAGGGAAACAAAAATCATATTGTTATACAAAGAACTACGAAATTATATATATATATATAAAAGAGATAGAAAAATGACAGAGTAAAGAGATATAAAATTGTGAAAAGATAATAAACAACTATAAAATTATTTGTGCTATAAAAAATTTACTCTTTGGGCACCACTTTATCCGTTATTCTCCCCAAATCAAAATTTTAAAGGAATTACAATTTTTTATGCAAATTACAATCCTTCTCTTTTCAAAATTATTATTATGTTATATTTTAAAAATAATGTTAGGTTCAAAGGATTTAGAATCTAAATGTATTAGAACTTCAATGTGTAATGTTGGCAAACTATGATAAAAACTTAGAGTCTAGATTTAGACTGTTCAAAGTGATGTATGTGTAAAGTTGGAATCGAGTAATTGCAGAAAATTACTGTTCACTTTCTGCAAGGCTTGATCGATCGAAAATTAGACTCGATCGATCGAAAATTAGACTTGATCGATCGAAACTTAGACTCGATTGATCGAAACTCGTGTAACATGTTTTTCTGCAAAATTTTTCAATTCAGCCCAAGCTCATATGACATGTAGGGTGTTATGTTTTGTCTTAAGTATAAAAGGAAAAACCCTAGCTACGTTTTGTTGTTATTGTTGATGCTGTGTGTGTGAATCTCTTGTGAGATGTAGAGGCGTTTGCCTTCATATATACACACTTAGGGTTATTAAGATTGAGATTGATGTCGAGAGCTTGGTGATCGTTTCAGTTGTTGCATAAAGAGTTTAAAGAAAAACAAGTGGTATACTTATGGATGCTGTGAATCTGAGAAAGAAGTAGACTGTGGACTTGGACTTGTCACGTGGTCATGGTAGTAAGTTTTCTACTTGAGGTAGTAATATGATGTTAGTGGTCTAAGTCTATTGTAAAACTTCAATTCTTTCATAGTGGATCTGTTTTACCTTAAGGATAGCTAGGTTAAATCCTCACCAAGTTTTTTACCGGTTTGGTTTTCTTGGGTCATCATATTGTTGTGTTCTTTATTTTCTACTGCTTTAATTTTTGTGATTGGTTTGTTTTAACTTAGATTTGAATAATTTACCTAAGTAATCACTTGGCTAAATAACTAGGTTAAACAACTTGTGTTTTAAGGGGGTCTAAAAACGTACAAATAAAATTATGAAATTAATGTAATGGTGTATTTTGATATTGAAAAGTGGATATTTATTAAAAAATATCTCAAAAAGAAAAAAGAAATTAAAATTAAAAAATTGAAAACAAAATGGGGTGTAAAGGTATATAGGTATTGGCTTGAGCTCTCACAGTCACGGTTATTACTTAATTAATCCCATAATGAACATGTTCTTTGCCTTTTGGTGTATCCTAAAGTAGATGTCCATTGATTTACTATCAAACCATTAATAGTTAATTCTATATTACCCTTAATTATAAAATCTAAATCATACACATGGATAATTTTGTTTTCTAGGTGGAAGTAGGAGGAATCAAAGTCTCAAAACTAACTCTATATAGATGAATAATGCTAGAAATACAAACTATTTTATAAATATTTTTACAAACTGCTGATGTGGTGAGTGATTGTTGGTAAATGAAAAAATGATATTAATGGTGGGTTTAGATGGAAACCAATTAGAGGTTGGTCACATCAATATTTTGTACAAATGTTGTAAAATAGTTTGTGCCTGTACCATTACTCCATATAAATACCACACGTCTTAGGCCATAAGTCTGTTGTCGTACAAAATGGAGTAATTATTTCGTGTTCTTGAAGCACAATAAATGAGTGCTCATTCCTCTCATATAACAGTGAGTTTTATTAATTAAATTTATTGTGAGATCTACTATTCATATGAGAGAAGAGAGTACACATTTACTATATTCTCGGAGCACTAAATAATTACACTACAAAATAGATGTTCCTTATTCAATTGTTAAAGCTTTTAAAAATGGTAATTATGGGAAAAAATTATCCAAAAAAGTGAATTGTTTCTTTTCGTGGGAAAAGTTAATAGATGCTTTAAGAGTCTAAGGACATTAGTTTTTAGAAAATATTTATAGAAACTTTTTAAGGAAAAAGAAAAAAAATAATTAATTTTTTTGATAGCTTTTTATATTTACCATGAAAGTGATATCAAAATTTTTCTAAAGTAGTTTATTAATAATTATCCTGAGAGCACACTTCTTTTATTATTCTTTCTGTTTTGTCAAATAAAACTTTATTATGGACGGATCATACTTTACTCATCTTTTGTATTCAGAGTTTTCAATTTGATGGATGGACAAATATAATTTTGTTAGTTGGGCCTCTTCAATTCGACTAACTCAATGTTGTAGAATGGGCTAGTTTTGATTTAGAGCCTCAGTCAGCTAAGGCTTTGAACGTTGGACTGAGCTTTTGTTGTATTTAATCATTTGGTACCTATTTTTATATTATAAATTATATATATATATATATATATTTAAAAGATTTCGAATCATCCCTTGTAAAAGATAAGAGTAATACTAAGGACACATAAAATGTTACAATTTGTACCTAATAATAACCTTACAAATTATTTTAAAGAGTTAATAAAATATAAAAATGACTATTAATAGTATTTATGAAATATATTATACATCTTATTGTATATCTTTAAGTGTATCCATGCATATGCATGAGTTTACAAGCTAGTATATAATAATAGGTGAAACTGAGAGAAATTCTAATTAGAATTCCAAATTAGAGTTCCAATTTTGCGCCATGTGTCTTAAATTATTTATTCTTAAAAAAGTGTTATTTTTTAATTTTAGAATCAAATGTAAGACCACATCATAAATATTCATCCAATTGAGTTATTAATTAAAAACCAAACAATCCATAATAAAAAAATTGTAAAAAAAGTGCTTCATAATTGTAAGTGCACAATTGCACCTGGACCCGAAGAAGATTATGGGCTCAGGCCCAATGAGCCTTAAACAATAAAATTTGTAGAGTGTGGGCTTGAAACCTAGGTTAGAAGTACTGGGAGCTTGATAACAGGCTTTTATAAACAAACACAAGTAAATAACGAACGATAATGACAAATGAATCTCCTCGGACTCGAGCCGAGGACTACTTCTTTATTATTTCTCTTTCTTCTTTCAAGATTACAATTTCTTAATTTCTTTCTTCGTTTTTCCATCCCCCCTTTCTTTGGCCTTTACCCCCCTTTTATACTTCATTCCCTGATACTTTTTGAACAGTGACTAGAAGTTTCCACCCCACTGTTCAGGGATCACCTCCCCATTAATGCGGCCAGGGAGGTAGATGCAGAGCCTTTAATGCGGAGGTGGCAGCCTTTACTCTTGATATTTTCTTTAATACTGGTGCATCTAGAAGATTCAGGATGTCCCCCTTTAACCACTAGTCTTTCCAGAGTTGTGCCTTGACCTTTATAATGAAATCTTGAGTTCTCTTGGATCTGTCCGAGGTGAAACTCTCCCTCGGCTGTATCCTCGGACCCTCGGCGTATGGGCCAACTCATAGAGTTTAAACCTGGAGCAGGTCGGCCCTCCATGTTACAGCCCAAAGGCCCATATGCCCACTTGGGTCCTTTTACTCCCCACAATAGCCCCTCAAAACTCTATTTTTCATCATCCGAGGAGAAAAATAGGGTTTTGATCCAACGAATACTTCCTCCACACTTTCTGTAAATAACCACACTTGTGAAAACCGTTTCGCGTTCCGGAGGGTGACACTTGGCGGTTTTATTTTCAAAAATGTGCGTATTTATTACTGTAAGTTATACCTTGTCCCCCACGTTCAACGGTGAGATGAACATCCAACGGTCCTTGTTATTCCATGAAAATTTGGGCGGGACAAATACAATTTCGAGGCCGCTTCCCGCACGTCGTGACGCTTCGGGAACCTGCGCCTTCATTTATTTCTCCAGAGACTAATCCCATCAAAACATCAGCAATCACCTTTTGTCTACACAAAACTGTGGAAACTCGCACAACTTCAAGTCTGTAAGTTCTTATTCCTTTTTTCTCTTAACCCTTTCTCCTCGGACCCTGTCCTCGGCTCTCCTTATAATCATTCCCCCTTTTAGATTTTAGCCTTTCGTTCATATTTGATGGGAAAGTTTAAGTGTCTAGTTGATACCACCGCTGGAATGGAAGGCTTCAGAGCCAAGTATCACATTCCCGGCGATGTAGGTTTAAAATATTGCCCGGCGGAAGCCGTGGCCGGCTCTAGAAAGACTGGAGAGGTTATCATCCCAATGGTAGCCTTTGTAGAGGGGGGGATGACCCTCCCAATGAAGCCTGTAACTAGGGAGTACCTCCGCAACCACCGGTTGTGTCCCGATCAGTGCACCTCAAACGTTTTTAGAGTTTTGGGTAGCGTCGATGCTCTAAACGAGCAAATGGGTCTAAACCTCACCTGGCACGATGTCGTCTTTCTGTACGAGTGCCATAAACTCACCAATGTAGGTTACTACATTAAATGCCACTCCAGCGTCGTTAGGCTAATCTCCTGTCTGCCCAAATCCAACAAAGGCATGAAGGATGACTACCTGATCGTCTCTGGGAACTGGCACGACGGCCTCCATTGCCCAGTTGAGTGGGGAGATCCAGGTGCGACACCTTAGGATTAACCCCCCCACCGCACAACTTCCTTTAACACTCACAAAAATGCGTATTCACATGTATTCATGTTTATTTAAGTTTATTATATGTTGTGTGAATCTGAACATGTTCGTTTGCTTTGATGTCTTTCTTTGCAGATAAGCAACACGTGCGCCCACGCTTGAGCCACTGCAACGTTGCAGATCTAAACCGAGTACTGCGCTCCGAGGTGTTTGTCAGTGAGGACCTACAACTCAGGGCTGCTCACTTAATTCTAGGGTACGATCCCGTATCCTCGGACTTCCAGGCAATAGAGAACGCCATTATTGCAGGTGACCGGCGGTGTAGGAAGATCAACGTAGCCAGACCTCACTTCCTGGACGATCACGACCTCCTTGACAGCCCTAACACCATACTGTATTTACAACCGATTGATGCGGTCCCTCTAGCTACACACTCCCAGGCAATTGTTGTCCCAGAGGAGCAAGTGTCTTCTTCAAACACTTTGGACGAGGAGATAAACCAGTTTCGGTCCGAGGACTCCCCACGACCTCGCGGAAACCCGTTTGTCATCCTTTCCGACTAGGAAGAAGAAGAAGCCGAGGCCTCTGGGATCGCGGGTCTAGTGATAGCGTGTCCAGACGACAGTTCTGTTGAAGAAGAGATGGACAAGCTAAAGGACCTGATGACTGATAGAGGCGCCCGAGTGGCAAAGAAGGGAGCAAGGGGGTCCCAGGCTCCCTCGGCTTTACCACCACCTCCTCCTCCTCCAACTGACCCGAAGCCTCCAGCCGAGGATCCTAAGAAGAAAAGGAAAGCGGAGGCTGAGGGGGCTGGAGGTGAAAAGCAAAAGAAGATGAAACAGCCTGCGCCGACCCAGCAGCAGAAGTTGGACAAGGGCAAAGGGCGCGCCCGCTCAGTTGAAAGCGGGGAGATCAGAAACGTGGCCGAGGTGCACCGAGCACCAGCTACCTGGTCTCCTGACTTGAGACTAGACGGTGCTCCCGTTCCCTGCTATTCCAGTATCAGGGCGGTCCAGCAAGGCCACGCTCACCACCTAGCCGAGGTGCTGGAGCGCCCTCTTCTGCTTCCCAAGGACATGGAAACCTTGGAGAAGATGGGCCAGCCGCAGCTGTTCCTCTCGTTGAAGAGGGGTTTAGCTCTGGTAAGTTCCATCTTACACTAACATTCTATACTGGTTTGTAAACACTTCACTGTATTTAACCTCCTATCCTTTTTGCAGTCCATCCAAGAGGTTTTCGCTGCCGAGAAGTTCGTTGACGACTCTCGGAAGCGCGTTGGGATGGAGCAGGAGCTAAGGCAAGAGGCAGAAAGATCTCTAAGCCAGGCCCTAGCAGAGAATGGAAAAATCACGTCCCAGTTGGCCGACTTGAAAAGAGAAAGAGATGGTGACAAGGCCAGCTTGAAGACGATGACAACCCAAGTGGAGGGGCAGCGTAAGCTCCTTCGTCAAAAGGATGACGAGCTCGCCCAAGTCCAACAGGCATGCTTTGACTTGGAAAAGGAGCTTACGCGAGCTAAGGAGGAGGCTCGCGCCCACCAGCACGCACTGGAGGCTGCGAAGAAGGCCAGTTATCAAGAGGGGGTGACCAGAACGCAAGAAGAGCTGACAGAGGCTTTCGCGGCCTTGTGCCGAGAGTACTGTCAGCAGGTCTGGGGAGAGGCCATGAATGCGGTAGGGGTTCCTCAAGCTTCCGAGCTGAGGAAGCCCGAGAACATCTGGCTTCCCCTAGACATACAGGAAATTGAAGACCCTCCTGTTGCTGCCTCTCTTGCCCTTCCTCCTGTAGTGGAAGAGCTCGTTCCTGCTCCTACAGAACCTGAAGGTTCCCACAAAGAGAAGGACGAGTGTGGTGGTGCCGAGAAGGAGCAGATCCAAAGTGTGGAGCCCCCCATGCCTTCAACAGACAAAGGGAAACAAGCCTTATCCACCTTTGAGCTGGAATTGAAGAGTACTGAGGCTGGCAGCAGCTCCCTTCAAGACCCCCCTTCCCTAGTTTAGGGCCTAGTATAGGAATTTTCTGTACTCCCCTTCTTTGTATATAATTAATGAAGAAGATTTTTATTCAATTTTTGTTCACATTGACTTTGTTTTACTTTATTATTTTTGTGCTTGCCATCAGAGCTTTTAATAACAAACAGTTAAAGGGGAAGCAGAATAAATAAGTACAACTCCACCATGCAATTAACTCTCACTTCAAAATTGCCGCATAACTTAATTTAGACATCAAATAATACCAAAGTTAGACAACTCATATGACAGTTAAACCTTTGTAATCTGATATATTGCTTTCAGCAGGATGTAAGGTCCGAAGACCATTCCTTGCAAAAATTTTGCTTAACACTTAAAAGTGAAGAACTTGAGATCCAAATTAATGAATGATGAGATAATGATTTCCATAAAAAGGGTGATAAGAATAAGAACAGTGACAAAATATTAAGAATAGTGACAAGGTTTGGTCCGAGGACTATACTTAACCAAGTTTCTATTTGATTTCTAAGAATAGTAACTTCAAGTGTTAATTTCCCCAAAGTAGGAGGTCCGAGGACCCGGCATAACTAAGGTTCTGTTTAACAAATGACACGACATCAATTTCCACAAGGTTTGTGGTCAGAGGACTACATTTAACCAAGTTTCTGTTTGATTCTTAAGAGCAGTAACTTTAAATGTTAATTTTCCCAAAGTAGGAGGTCCGAGGACCCGGCATAACTAAGGTTCTGTTTAACAAATGAAAAGATATCAATTTCCACAAGGTTTGTGGTCCGAGAACTACACTTAACCAAGTTTCTGTTTGATTCTTAAGAGTAGTAACTTCAAATGTTAATTTTCCCAAAGTAGGAGGTCCGAGGACCCGGCATAACTAAGGTTCTGTTTAACAAATGAAAAGATATCAATTTCCACAAGGTTTGTGGTCCGAGGACTACACTTAACCAAGTTTCTGTTTGATTCTTAAGAGTAGTAACTTCAAATGTTAATTTTCCCAAAGTAGGAGGTCCGAGGACCCGGCATAACTCAGGTTCTGTTTAACAAATGAAAAGATATCAATTTCCACAAGGTTTGTGGTCCGAGGACTACACTTAACCAAGTTTCTGTTTGATTCTTAAGAGTAGTAGTTGGAAACTCCCGCGATATTTACAACTTTGAACTGATTACAAACAAAAACACACTTTATTAATAATAATACCTTCGCAGGTTATTTACATTCCATGGGCGTGGTACAATTCTTTCATCTAGATCAGCTAGCCGATAGGACCCTATACCTGCTACTGAAACAATTCGATAGGGACCTTCCCAGTTTGGTCCGAGCTTACCCCAAGCTGGGTTCCTTGAAGTGCCCACAACCTTTCTTAATACGAGATCCCCAGGCGCTAGTGGCCTTAGCTTCACATGGGCATCATATCCCCGTTTAAGTTTTTGTTGATAATAAGCCATCTAGACCATGGCTGCCTCGCGTCGTTCTTCAAGTAAGTCAAGATCTTTCTCCAAGAGTACATCGTTGTTCTGGGGGTTAAAAGAACTCGTCTTCAGGGTGGGAAAGCCAAATTCTAAGGGTATCACCGCCTCGGCACCATAAGTCATAGAGAATGGTGTTTCTCCAGTGGACCTACGCGGTGTGGTCCGATATGTCCACAGGACATGTGGGAGTTCTTCTACCCATCTGCCTTTCGCATCGTCCAACCTTTTCTTGAGCCCACTGACTATGACCTTGTTAACGGCCTCGGCTTGTCCATTTCCCTGAGGATAAGATGGGGTGGAATATCTGTTTATGATGCCCATATCACCGCAATACTTCCTAAAAGCTTTGCTGTCAAATTGAACACCATTGTCCGATATAAGTGTATGTGGTATTCCAAATCTAGTGATGATGTTCTTCCACACAAACTTCTTGGAATCAACGTCTCCAATGTTTGCCAAGGGCTCCGCCTCGACCCATTTAGTAAAGTAATCCGTTCCTACAAGCAGCCATCTTTTGTTACCTGCTGCCCTCGGAAATGGCCCCACTATGTCCAATCCCCACTGCGCAAAAGGCCAAGGACTGGAGAGAGGGTTAAGAACCCCTCCAGGTTGATGAATATTTGGGGCAAACCTCTGGCATTGATCACATTTTCTGGCATAGTCCTGAGCCTCTCTCTGCATGTTGGGCCACCAATAACCCTGAGTCAGGGCCCTATGGGCAAAGGACCTTCCCCCAGTGTGGCTTCCACAAATCCCTTCATGCAGTTCTCGAGAAGTGCTTCCCTTGATTCAGGGTGCACACACAACAAGTACGGTCCTGAGAAGGATCGTTTGTACAATTTCTGATCCTCGGACAACCAGAAGCGTGGTGCCTTTCGACGTATCTTATCAGCTTCAAATTTGTCCTCAGGAAGGATGTCGTTCTTAAGAAAAGATACGACTGGGTCCATCCAACTAGGTCCAAACCTTATTAGATGGATGCGAGCCGCCTTGGCGGGGATAAGAGTTGGCTCCAGCAAATCCTCCACAAGGATAATCCGGGGCAAATCCTGAGCCGAGGATGTTGCTAACGTAGCCAAAGAATCGGCATGAGTGTTCCCACTCCTAGAGATGTGAGCTAAGACAAAGGAGTCAAATTCTGCTTGCTGACGCTTGACCTGGGCCAAATATTCTTGCATTCTTGGGTCCCTGGCCTCCATGGTCCCCATGACCTAGCCGACCACTAATTGAGAGTCCGAGAACGCATGGACTTCCTTTCCACCCATCTTATGTAACATGTTCATGCCTACCAGAACTGCTTCGTATTCGGCTTCATTATTAGTAGCCAAGAATGACAGCCTTAGAGATTTTTCGAAGATAATTCCCTCTGGGGATATGAGGACAAGTCCCACACCAGATCCTCTCTGATTAGCTGCCCCATCAACATACATTTTCCAAGTCGAAGGCCCTGTGGCCGTGATCACACCAACTGATTTTCCACCCATGTGTGCTTCTTTTAGAGTCTCTTCTGTCAATGGTTCAGTAAACTCTGCCACCAAGTCAGCGAGAACCTGGCCCTTCACAGAGGTGCGAGGCTTGTATTTAACGTCAAAAGCCCCCAGGATGGTCCCCCACTTTGCTACCCTGCCCGAGTAATCAACGCTACGTAGCACTGCCTTGAGAGGCAATTGGGTAAGAACCACTACAGTATGGGACTGAAAATAATGAGGAAGCTTTCGTGTGGCATGAACTACAGCCAGAAGTGCTTTCTCCAAGGGTAGATAACGCACCTCGACATCATTTAAAGACTTACTAACGTAATATACCGGTCTTTGCACACCGTTATCATCCCTTATGAGGACAAGGCTGACCGCGTGGACGGCCATGGCCAAATAAGCAGACAAAATCTCATGTGCCTCCAGGCGAGAGAGAATGGGTGGCCGAGAGAGATATCGCTTAAGCTGTTGGAAAGCTAACTCGCAGTCCTCGGTCCATTGAAACCCTTTCCACTTGTTCAACAACTCTATGCCTCTATGAGTGATCATGTACCCTAAAAACTTTCCAAACCCAACGCCGAAAGAGCATTTTGAGGCATTAAGGCGCTGCTTGTACTTTCTTAACACCTAAAAGGTGTCAGCCAGGTCTCTCACGTGTGAGGGTATTGTTTTGCTCTTAACCACCATATCATCCACATATACTTCAACGGTCTTCCCCAGTTGCTGTTCGAACATTCTAGTCATCATCCTTTGGTAGGTAGCCCCAGCATTTTTCAAACCAAATGGCATGACCTTATAATGATAATTCCCCGTCGGAGTAATGAAGGCAGTCTTCTCTTGATCCTCCAATGCCAGGGAATCTGGTGGTAACCCTGGAAGGCGTCCAAAAAACTCATCCGAGGATGTCCGACAGTGGCGTCCACCAGTTGATCAATACGCGGCATTGGGAACGAATCTTTGGGACAGGCCTTGTTCAGATCAGTAAAGTCCACACATACCCTCCACGTTCCATTCTTCTTTTTAACAACAACTGTATGGGCCAACCACTCGGGGTAGAAAACTTCTTTGATAGCCCTAGCCCTCTTGAGTTTAAACACCTCTTCCTTCACAGCCTCGGAATGTTCTCTGGAAGAACGCCGAGGTGGCTGCCTTCTCGGAACAATAGCTGGGTTGACATTTAAATGATGACAAATGAAACTCGGATCGACGCCTGGAGCTTCGTAAGGATCCCACGCAAAAACATCAATATTGTCCTTCAGAAATTCTAACAATTCGATCTTCTCTTGGTGTGGCAAAAGTATGCTGACTTGGAAGAACCTCTCCGGGTCATCGGCCACTGGAAACTTCTCTAACTCCTCACAATGTGTCTCCTCTCCTGTCACCATACCAGATGAATCAGGAGCTGTTAACTGCTATAAGTCTTTGGTGATTAAAGCCGAAGACTCGGCTTCTGTCTGATGCAGTACTGCAGCCGATATGCACTGCCTGGCCACCGATTGGCTGTCGAGGATTTCCTCAACACATTCCCCCGAGGGGAATTTAACTTTAACATGCAAGGTAGAGGAGACAGCCCTCAAAGCGTGCAGCCAAGGTCTGGCAAGGATGGCCGTGTATGGAGAGTACGCATCAACGACAATGAAATCCACTTCCATCGTTTCTGATCCGGACTGAACGAGCAAACGAATCTGTCCCCTCGGCACAACAGCTCTCCCTTCGAAGCTTTTAAGTGGCGAGTCATAGGGAGTAAGATCCTCCTGCTTCAGTCTTAACCCTGTAAATAGATCAGGGTACATGATATCTGCACCGCTGCCCTGATCTATCATCACCCTCCTCACATCATAATTCCCTATCCTAAGAGTGACCACAAGAGCATCATCATGAGGTTGAATGGTACCAGCCTTATCCTCCTCGGAGAATCCCAAGACGGGCAAAATGGCCTTCAACCTCTTTGGCCTGCAGCCTGCCTCATTGGCCTGAGAATGGGATACTGCCATCACCTTAGTGGGAGCCGAACCGGTCCTGCCAGGTGCAGCAAAAATAACATTAATTATTCCTAAAGCCGGCCGAGATGAATTATTCCTCTGATTGTTTGAGCCAGATTGACTGCCCGGCCCGCTAGGTTGGCACAAGTGTTGCTTCAGTTTTCCTTCACTGACAAGCTGCTCCAAGTGGCTCCAAAGGGTCCGACAATTCTCGGTAGTGTGGCCCACATCCTGATGGTATTGGCAGAAAAGGTTCTGATTCCTCTTCGCAGGGTCTCCTGCCATCTTACCAGGCCATTTGAAGAAGGGTTCCTTACGAACTTTCTCCAGCAGCTGATGTACTGGTTCTCGGAACACAGTGTTCACGGCCTGAGGTGCTGCCGAGGCGGACTGCCCAACGTAATCTCTCCTCGGCCTGTTATTGTGGTACCTGTCCAACCTGAAATCCCTTCTCTCCTGCGGGATAACCTTCTCCTTACCCTTTCCTTGCTGTTGGTCTTCTTCCACTCTCTTGTACTTGTCAATACAGTCCATGAGGCGACGTACACTGCGGACGGGCTTTTTAGTCAAAGACTTTCTCAGGTCGTGATCAGTAGGAAGGCCTACCTTAAAGGTATTAAGCGCCACCTCATCAAAGTCGCCATCTATTTCATTAAACATCTCCCAATAATGGTCAGAGTATGCTTTCAACGTCTCCCCCTCCCTCATGGTCATGGATAACAGCAAGTCCAATGGCGGAGGTACTCTACTACACGTAATGAATCGCGAAGCGAATGCTCTAGTAAGCTCCCCAAACGAACCTATAGACCCCGATTTAAGGCCGTTGAACCACCTCATAGCAACAGGTCCCAGGCTAGAGGGGAAAACTTTACACATAAGGGTCTCGTTGTGAGAGTGCACCGCCATCCTCTGGTTAAAGTGACTCACATGCTCCACCGGATCAGTCCGGCCATTGTAGATGGTAAAAGTGGGCTGGGTAAACCTCCTGGGAAGCCTTCCTTTCTCAATTCTCCGTGTAAACGGAGATTTGGAAAGTTGGTGCAATGCCCTACTCATAGCATCATTGCCTAAGCCCCTAGAATGAAGCTTCTTACGTCTACGAGTTGGCTGGTCGTCCTCCTCACCGGAGGACGTTGCACTGGTGGGGGAGTGCGATCTTGAGCTGTAGCCACCTCCCCTGTCCTCCTCTGAGGAAGGATTAGACGAGGACGGTGAAGACCTTCGTTTAGCACGGTGTAACTTTCTCTTCAAGCGATTGATTTCCTTCTGCATGGATTTAGAACCCTCCTCGTGGGTGGTGCTACCCCCACCATGAGTATGGCTAGCGCCTGGGTATTCTGTATGGACACTTCCCTCACGATCCCTTCGACGTTCAAGGCGTTCGAAATGATCTTCCGGTTGTGATCCCTGTGATTCTGCATGGTGAGAACCTAGGCCTGCCATGGTATCCCAACCTTTTCTAGACTAGATTTCCCACAGACGGCGCCAATTGTAAGTGCACAATTGCACCTGGACCCGAAGAAGATTATGGGCTCAGGCCCAATGAGCCTTAAATAATAAAATTTGTAGAGTGTAGGCTTGAAACCTAGGTTAGAAGTACTGGGAGCTTGATAACAGGCTTTTATAAACAAACACAAGTAAATAACGAACGATAATGACAAATGGATCTCCTCGGACTCGAGCCGAGGACTACTTCTTTATTATTTCTCTTTCTTCTTTCAAGATTACAATTTCTTAATTTCTTTCTTCGTTTTTCCATCCCCCCTTTCTTTGGCCTTTACCCCCTTTTATACTTCCTTCCCTGATACTTTTTGAACAGTGACTAGAAGTTTCCACCCCACTGTTCAGGGATCACCTCCCCATTAATGCGGCCAGGGAGGTAGATGCAGAGCCTTTAATGCGGAGGTGGTAGCCTTTACTCTTGATATTTTCTTTAATACTGGTGCATCTAGAAGATTCAGGATGTCCCCTTTTAACCACTAGTCTTTCCAGAGTTGTGCCTTGACCTTTATAATGAAATCTTGAGTTCTCTTGGATCTGTCCGAGGTGAAACTCTCCCTCGGCTGTATCCTCGGACCCTCGGCGTATGGGCCAACTCATAGAGTTTAAACCTGGAGCAGGTCGGCCCTCCATGTTACAGCCCAAAGGCCCATATGCCCATTTGGGTCCTTTTACTCCCCACAATAATAATAATAAAAAAACATGGACAATTTACATTTTATACCTAATAATATCCTTACAAAATTTATTAAAGAGTTAAAAAATATAAAAAATGACTATTAATAGTATTTCAATTATATATATAGAAATTATATTATGCACTTTATTATATATTTTTAAGCATATTCATGCATATACATGATATTACAAGCTAGTAAGTAAATAGTAGGATATGTGGTCTCCCTTTATCACGTAGAATTAGAATTTATTCAGGAAAAAAAAAAGGTTATTTGAATTTGAGATGTAGAAAGACTTAAAAGTTAGTCAAAAGAACATGTTTAGAGCTAGAGGACTTTTGCTTGTGCGAACTAGGAAAACTTTGACGAAGCAGCAAAGTCCATCCATGACATGGACTGGTTGAGTAGAATGCAAACATGAACGTTAGCATTCAACTTTTTTTTTTTTTTTTTTTTTTTTTTTATGAATTTAGCATTCTGCTCAACCAGTCCATGTCATGGATGGACTTTTGCAATGGTTATGTTTTACTGGTGTAAAAAAAAAAAAAGAAAAAAAAAAAGATGAACGTTAGCGTTAATAAATTCTCTTTGTCAGAGACAAGATTTTCAGAAGATGTGGATTGCTCTACGGTGTTCGACCACAAAAGTTCCTACGCGGTAATAACACGTCAGAGGATAAGTATAACACTATGTTTATTTCAATGAAAAACTTTATGACATTATACTTTTTTTTTAATAAATATTTTCTTATATCTGATAGTGTTATAAAAAAATGGAACACAGAAAAATCATCTTTTAATTTATTTTGTTTGGATTAGTTTGGGATCTACTTATTTTGTTGAAATTGAAAACTTTTTACTGTGGATAAAAGTAAAAGTTAGATGAAATAGTACAGTGAGACTTATAAATAGTACAAAAAAGTACAGTAGGACCCATAAATTATAGCAAAAATAAGCTGAATAGTAAAATAAGTTGGCAAAAATAATCTTTGCTAAATGGATACTTAGTTTGGTGTGGAATATAATTGATTTTCTGCTAAAATTAAAAAAAAAATTACATAAAGCTAAATAAAGGAAATTAATAAATAATTTTTCAACTCATTTCAAAGCCAATACCAAACATATGAGAATGAGATAATTTTCTAAAAAATTGTTTTTTTTTGTAAAAATGATTAATTTTCCAAAAAATATTGATGTCAAAAACAAGATTTCAATCAATCTTTTTAAATTCTAATATCGGAAAAAAAAATTCAAAGAATTATGTAAAAAAGTATTTGAGTTAAGAAAATTGTACATGTGAGCTATTGCAATATGTTTTAGTTTTGTTGATGCACATTTTGGCAAAAGGGCTCAATGACAGAAGAAGTCCAACATATGAAAAGGGAGTGAGGAAAGAAAAAGTAGCAAAGCAAAAAGCCATTAAGCCTGAATAATATGAATAATAGTCTATAGGCTTATAAGAAAGTAAATGGGGCCTAAAGAAAACAAATGGGCCAAGGAAGCCCTAAAGAATGAAATAGTAAGCCCATGAGAATAAAAAAAAGTAGAAAGAAAGCAAAGACGGGATGGAGAAGCTCAAAGGAAAGGAATTAGTAAATGAGATTGGTTCAAATACCAATAAGCCAAAAAATAAATGACATGGTAATTGGGCTGGGGAAGCTTAAAATATTTAGCAAAAACCCATAGGAATGAGATGGGCCAAGGATGCCCCAAGGAATGAAATGGGCTGCGGATACCCAAAAGAATAAAATGGGTTGAGGAAGCCCAAAATGCTATAAGAACTGACCTAGCAGGAATACTGGGCAACACAAATTAAGGGAAAGAATAATACATGAAATTGGCATGGCAGGCCCAGAGGAAACCCAGTAAACACAAGTTAAACAATGTCATGGCAGAAACAATATAGTGGCGTGGCAAGAGTATCAGCTAGCCCACAAACCTGAAGTGAAAGGAGATAAGGGACACATTAAAAGAAGAAAAAGCTCACATCCAAGCAATACCTAGCCCAAAGAAGAAACAAGATGCAAAGAATGAATATCCAATGACTCACCCACGCCACAAAGAGTTAAACAAGCAGTAGAACACGCAGCAGGACCGGCTAAACCACAGGCAATGGCAAACACGTGAACACTAGACAAGTAATGAACTCATATGGGAGTGGAGCACACACAAGGCTCAAGCACCACCCACTTGTATCCAGTTAATACATTGGTGGTGGGCTATGGGTTAGAGGTAAAAGAAGGTGTAATCTGGCGGTAGGGAGAAAGGGAGGTCTATTATGGGGTTCCCGCTCAAGCTCTTTTGGGGGAAATGTCTTGCTGGGATGACATACCACCCAAAAGAGGCAAAGATGAGTTAGAATCACTAGGTGCATGCCATAGGAGTTAGTAAGAGAGAAACCTAGACCTTATTTAGATGGGAGTACCACGGGAAGCAAGAAAACAAAACAAAACTATTTTTGTCTGGAGATGAAGTGTAGTGCAGCCAACACAGGATAGTGGTGGTGGCTGGGCAGCCAACAGACCAGTGGGTAATCTGGGAAGGACATCTATAACAGGCCAAAAGTAGTTGAGAGGCAGAATGGTCAATCTTATCAAGGCAAACAGCATAAAAAGACCTTAGCCGTGCAAGGAGAAATAGGAGAAAACATAGAAAATAGAGAAGTAGGAAACAATGAAAACAAAGAAGATAAGATAACAGAGAGTGAGAAAGTAAATGAGAGTGTGAGAAGCAAGAAGCATGCATCGATATGCTACCCACTTCTCTCCCTCTCAATAGCCTACTCTCTAGCAAGTTAAGAGTTTGAGATTAAGCCACTTAGATCCATTTTCCAAAGTAAGCAATTTCTATGGCAGGATTCCCCTGTAAGATTACCTATATTGGAGATTGGTTCCCTTCTTAGACTTGAATATGCCAGGGAGCCAAGTTTAGCAAACTAATCCCCTCTCTTCTTTTATTATAATTGTTCAAGTGCAAATGTTATTTTTCTTGTTACTAATTCACTCCTGCCATACTTATATTATCGTATTTCCCTTTTGCAAGATTTTTAAAGCATTATCTTTGGTTAGTGGCAAATATTTCAGTTAAAATATTTTAACTATCCTGTTGTATTATTTTTTCTCCTGTTGTAACATTTTTGTGATAGTATACCCTACCGTGGGCACATGACCAAGATCCCTGCCAGGGGTTCTAGCTTGCGCATAAGATGGTTTGAGGTGAGTTTCAATTAAGTCAGTCCTAACTCTCCTACCCCAGAATCATTAGGCCATAGTACGGCAGGAGCAGTCTAGCCCAGGATGTAAAAAAGGCCCACACAAGTTTTTAACTACTTCATTGGCTTAGCCAAAGAAATTAATATTGAACATATTTAAGTCCAGAAAAGCATGTGCATAAAATTAATAGTTTTGCCAATAATTTTAAGGCATAGTTTTTCTATAAATATAAAATTATGTAAAGAATCATGTCTGTAGGGGGGGGGGTTATTTGCATGTTGTCTCTTAGTGACCATACAAAGAACCCCGATTCTTGCCCCTTCCACACCCCACAAGAGTTTTGTACTTGTGGAGTGACTATTACATCAATAATGCACAGTGGATTAACGGAAAGTACTAATAGAAAGTTTGATTTGTTACACATTGTTGATGACTCTTTTTTCACCTCACATGGCACTATGTCATTGGCAGCTCATGCCACATCAACATATTATTGATTTTTTGGGTAAATATCTTTAAAGCCCAAACTAAACTTATATCTCATGGATTGGGCTCACATGGCCCACAAGATCCTTACTTCAAGAGGTGGATTCATGGTCCACATTTCCTCTTCATCAATTGGGATCATAACCCCATGACATCATCGACATCAACATATGGATCGGGCTCAAGCAATGAATCAAAACTCACGGCCCATATTACCTCTCTTACACTCATGGCAAATGGCTTATTCAACAAAAGCCCATATTAACGCAAATTGACAACAAAACCCAAGGTATGTCATCTCATCTTTAGCTTATAATCCAAGCTTATGAGTTTCTTTGGGGAAACTTTGGGAGTTGTGGTTTGGAGGGCCAAGAGGTATGCTTAGTAAAGTTCCAGCAATTTAAAGTTGATAAAAGAAACATGTTTCTTGGCATGTCTTCTCCAACTCCCTGAACTCTGATGAATTCGTGTGTAGTGGGTAACATATGGTAAGCCTCTCTTATCACATAGCACTTAAAACGATAAAATTTCCCTTTGCTCTTTTTCTAAAACTTAATATTTATTATATGACAAATACTCAATATCTCCAGCCATCTAAATGCTGAACAAATAACTATTTATTCATTCTCCAGCTATTCCTATACAAATTTAGAAACTTCATTATATTATTCTACATAAACTACATTACTACTTTCAGCTAAAATTCAACTTAAACATATGGCCTAATCTGATAGGCTATATTTAATCTCCAAATATATAGAAAATTCACGATATCTTTAATACTTAGTTGCTGTTTGCCACAATCAGACCAAATATTCCTCTGCCAGCTGCTAGAACAAAGCATTAAATGCTTTTCTTGCTCACCAAGATTAAGTCACAGCACAATGAGACCTTAACTAGATCTCTAAAGCTTCATTAATTATCAACCAATCATTCTATTACTTACTAAAAATATGTTGTAATAGAATCTTAGGCTAAAAATATAAACACCCAAAAAAGGAAACATTTCTAGTAGCACACTAGCAGTGTGTTCAACACTTGACACATGGTTGAAAGTGATATCACCAGCCATTTAATACTGAAATCCCAGTAGCCAGTTGCTACACCTAAAATAGCAAAATTCCTTTGAAAGAGATCTTACAATTTTCAGCCAAATCCATGAAATAAATGTTGAATATCCTTTCCAGCAGTTTGAAATCACCCAGTTGACCTCATCTATTTATGCTTCAAGCAACAACTGTCTTATGACAGCCGTGATAGCTTTTCTTGACAGCTGGGACAACTTTTTCAGAACAGCTGAAACAGCTGACCTAGCAACCTTAACATTACAGATTTTTCCTCATTTGGCTAAAAATCAAAACCAACAAAAGAAACTATCATTTTTTTGCTAAAATACTTTC